>NW_027362763.1:385471593-386096593 GCF_046119375.1 Phyllobates terribilis | reverse complement strand
GTTGACTGGGAGCAGGAGAAAGAGGCTGAGAACACTACAAAAGAGGTAACAGGAGGAGCTTCAGATCTTTCCTGGTTTTTCAGGTGTGTACTCCACTGCAGCTCATGCTTTGAATTCAGATGCCTCATCATGCAGGTGGTGCTCAGGTTCAGAACATTTATGCCTCTTTTCAGGCTCTGACGGCACAGCGTGCAAACCCCACATCTCTCGTCGTCAGCACATTGCATGAAGAAATGCCACACCAGGGAGATCGTTTGAGATGGCTTTAGTGTGTTCAGTTTGTTGGTACAGTGGGCAGTAGCAGCTGATGTTCTTGCTGGCCACTGTGCTTTTACACCCTGCATCCTCTTTTGCTGTTCAGCTAGGGCAGTGAGGCCACCTCCTCTTTCTCCGAACTGTGCACGTCACACGGATGGCCTTCACTCCATGTGGAGTCTAGGACCTCATCACCCCCCGCTTCATCTTCCACCTACTCCTCATCCCTGCCCTCCTTGCAGGTCTGTATACTGCAGAAAGATGTAACAGTTGGCACCTGTGTTTAATCATCATCAGATATGTGCTGCAGTGGTCCGCTGACCGTGTGCACTAACCCTCCCACATACTCATCCTCCAACTGAACAAGTGGTTGGGCATCAGTTCACTCAATCTATTCCGCTTGTGGGGCAGGGCCAGGTGGATGGTACACGGAACCATTGCCAGCAGAGTCATCAAAAAGAAGTGATGCATGACTTGGGGCTCAGACAGCTTGGCTGAAGTGCAAGGGGGTGATGTAGAAGCCAGATGACTATGGTACACAGGTACCAACTCTGTGCTTTCAGCAAGGGACCGGGTGGAAGATTATTCAAAGGAACTGGAGGCACTCTCAGCCATTCAATTAAAAACCATCTCAACATGTTCTGGCCTCATCATTCGGCCAGCAGTAAGTGTTTCGTTTGGGCACATAGCAGGCATATAATGACCATGTCATCTCCCTGCAGCAGCTCCACCACCTCCATCAGCACCACAAAAGCATACTCCCCTTTATGCCAAACTACCATTTCAAGGTGGTCATTTCTGACTCCTGTCTGTCATGGTAAACCCATGACAGCTGGGCTCCCTGCATCTTCCAATCATTTTTTTTCCTGTTGAGACACCTGCCTCTGTAAGAATTTAATAACATCAGGAGTGACAGATGCTGCTGATGTCATGCTCTTGATTCTCGCCCTCATAGCCCATACCCTAATATTTGAATCTGCAAGAGCATTTCCTCTGGCTTCATTGATGTCAGCTCAGGAGAGAACTTTTATCTTCACTATGCCAACCTTGGCCAGTAAAAGGATAGCCTTCATCAGGGCTTAACCACTCTTTGATTTTTTTATGGGTTTCCCATTTGATGTTAGGAAAGATCTAGCTTTCCATATTGGACTAAAATCATGGGCAATTCCAAAAGCACATCTACCGTCTGTACATACATTGTCTGCATTTACTTTTTTCCGCTCTACATGCCATAGTGAGTGCCTTCAGCTTTGCCTCCTCTGCTGACAGGTGAGGAGGGAGCGTACAAATAAATTCAAAATCTGTTAGTAATGGGTTCATCTGAGATATGGTCAAACCCTACCATTTCCTGTGCATCAGAGCAAAGCAATTATGAGATGCATGTGTGTTTGCTTTTTTCACCTCCCTCTGTTAGGGAATAAGAAAATAAGTCACCTTTTGCATCTTTATCCCTTTTTGAATCCAGTGGCAATAGCGTACCTGAATTCAAAACCGCACATTGCTTGATTTCTAGATATGGGGGCAAGAGAAGGCATTTTAAAGTCTAAGTTGCCTGGCCATTGAAATGATTCTAGGTTGTACTTGACTGAGGACACCATGAATATCATATTAAGTGTAAAGTGTAGCCTTATAAGCAATAACTATTCCTGTGGCCTTTCCAAGCATGGCTTGAACCGCAGAATGGCTCTGACACAAAAGGATACATCCCTGGCAAAAAGGTCCAGTCTATCTGAATAATAAGACACAGGTCTCTGGTGTTGGCAGTCTTTTTGAGTAAGTACTGAAGTGGCATGGCCATTCATTTTGGTGCAAAAGAAATAAAATGGTTTAGTATAGTTAGATAAACCAAGGACTAGGGAAGAGGTAATTAAGAGTTTTAGTGAGCAAAAGTTTTCTTCAGCTTAAGGGATCAAATGGAAGGGGTGTGTAAACAGACAATAATAATTGTTTGCAATGTAATGCAGATCACATCCATGTCCTGCAGCATGACACCAGACCCAGAAAGGTTCTGGGTTGTCATGTTTTGAGGCAAGTCAAGCTGCTGAATTGTGAACTATCTTTCCTCTGTGAGATGTTTGGAACCTTGTATCACACAGTGGCCAAAGAAGAATATCTTCTGCTGAAAGAATTGAAGTTTGTTCTTAGAGGCCTTAGAGGATAACGTTACACTGTTGGTGAATTTTTAGCACCTTTATAGTAAAACCATATACGTATACTGTTTATGGCCATGGGTGAAAATAAATAACTATTGGCAGTGTGGGTGCAGAGGCATGGAAAAGGATGCATTTGTCAAATTAATCACTATAAAATACTTGGAATTGTGTGGAAATCTTTGGTGATTTCACAACAAAAAACATTATTTGCATGCATAACAAACTTGGCTGCCTCAGTATTTATTAAGAAATCTAAAGTTTCGTCTTTAGGTAGAGTCAATTTAACCACTGGGATAGGATTAGTAGAATAGGAAACTATTACTGTATGCATACTAGCTACTGTGTTGCCAACTTTCTAGGATGAAAAAGGAGTTAGGGGGCCTCTGTTTGCAGTACCTCTTCATGTGACCTTACTGTCTGCAGTTGTAACAGACAATAGGGCCACATTTTTTGCCATATCCTCAATCTTTCCATGTGCTATATGGTAAAGGAACCATTCCCTTTGTCTTATGAGCCTGAATAAATTCTTGCTCCTCCCTTTAAACAACTTGTAACAGGTCTTTAGGTTCCTTCCGTCTCCATTTAGGGCATGTTTTTACAAGTCCCTCCACAATGGGTTTCTTTAGTACGTCCACAAAAGCAGTTGAAATTTGTGTACAATATTGGCATCTCTCAGGGAGCATCCCATGTCCGTCCAAATCATCTGCAGATGGGCAAAATACTTTTCTACCAACTCATCTTTCTCCTGAGTCATTTAAGTTTGTTGATTTTTCCCTCTGCTTTGTTAGAGCCGAACAAAACAGGACTTAAAAGTCTCTATTTCTATTTCTGAGTATAAAATCTGTGAATACTCAATCCCATATCTACTAAATAGATATTATTTTGATGATCCTGTTTCATGCTTTAAAATATGTGCAGTCACATTTTCCCTTTCACATCTACCAACAGCTCATGGTCTTGCAATGTACAGTTATAAGTAACCTGTGTCACTTGGATTTGTTTGAAAATGGGAACAGGATTTTCAGGGTTATTATGCTTTTTAACCCCTTTACAACCCAAGGTGGTTTGCACGTTAATGACCAGGCCAATTTTTACAATTCTGACCACTGTAATTACTCTGGAACACTTCAACGGATTCCCCTGATTCTGAGATTGTTTTTTCGTGACATATTGTACTTCATGTTTGTGGTAAAATTTATTCGATATCACTTGCGTTTATTTGTGAAAAAAATGGAAATTTTGGGAAAATTTTGAAAATTTTAATTTTTATGCCCTTAAATCAGAGAGATATGTCACACCAAAATAGTTAATAAATAACATTTCCCACATGCCTACTTTACATCAGCACAATTTTGGAACCAAATTTTTTTTTCATTAGGGATCTATAAGGGTTAAAAGTTGACCAGCGATTTCTCATTTTTCCAACAAAATTTACAAAACCATTTTTTAGGGACCACATCATATTTGAAGTCACTTTGAGGGGTCTCTATGACAGAAAATACCCAAAAGTGACACCATTCTAAAAACTGCACCCCACAAGGTGCTCAAAACCACATTCAAGAACTTTATTAACCCTTCAGGTGCTTCACAGGAATTTTTGGAATGTGGAAGAAAAAAATGAACATTTAACTTTTTTCACAAAAATGTTACTTTAGACCCAATTTTTTTTATTTTCTCAAGGGTAACAGAAAAAAATGGACCCCAAAATTTGTTGTGCAATTCAGCCCCCACTTTTGTATTTTCAAAAGGGTAACAGGAGAAATTGCACCATGCAGTTAGTTGTGTAATTTCTCCTGAGTAAGCAGATACCCCATATGTGGGGGAAAACCACTGTTTGGGCGCACAGGAGGGTTTGGAAGGGAAGGAGCGCCATTTAACTTTTTGATTGTAAAGTTTGCTTGAATAATTAGCGGACGCCATGTTGCATTTGGAGAGCCCCTAATGTGCCTAAAAAGTGGAAACCCCCCACAAGTGAAACCATTCTGGATACTAGACCCCTCAGGGAATGTATCTAGATGTGTGGTGAGCACCTTAAACCCCCAGGTGCTTCACAGAAGTTTATAACATGGAGCCGTAAAAATAAAATTTTCACATTTTTCCCACAAAAATGTTTTTCAGCCCCCAATTTTGCATTTTCTTAAGGGTAACAGGAGAAATTGCACCATTCAATTTGTTGTGCAATTTCTCCTGAGTAAGCAGATACCCCATATGTGTGGGAAAACCACTGCTTGTGCATATGGCAGGTTTCGGAAGGGAAGGAGCACCATTTGATTTTTTTTATGTAAAATTTGCTTGAATAATTACCGGATGTGCCCCTGATGTGCCTAAACAGTGGAAACCCCCCCACAAGTGACACCATTTTGGAAACTAGACCCCTCAGGGAACTTATCTAGATGTGTGGTGAGCACACTTAACCCCCAAGTCCTTTACAGAAGTTTATAACATGGAGCCATAAAAATAAGAAAATCTAACTTTTTCCACAAAAATGATGTTTTAGCCCCAATATTTTTATTTTCACAAGGGTAAGAGGAGAAAATGGACCCCAAAAACTTTTGTTCAATTTCTCCTGAGTACGCCAATACCCCATATGTGTGGAAAATACATGGCGCACGGCAGAGTTCAGAAGGGAAGGAGTACTGTGTGACTTTTTGAACGCAAAATCGTCTGGAATCGAGAGCGGACGCCATGTCGCGTTTGGAGAGCCAATTATATGCATAAATAGTGATTAGACGACTTTATTCTTCGGGTCAGTGTGACTACAGAGATACCAGAATCATATCGGGTTTTTATGATTGACAGCTGTCACACACTAAAAGACGCATTTTTTAGTAAAATCTAGTTTTTGCATCACCATATTTTGAGAGCTATAATTTTTCCATATTTTGGCCCACAGAGTCATGTGACAGCTTGTTTTTTGCGGGATGAGTTGACGTTTTTATTGGTGCCATTTTCAGGCACGTGACCTTTTTTGATCGCTTTCTATTCCGATTTTTGGGAGGCAGAATAAACAAAAACCAACAATTCAGGAATTGTTTTTTTTTTTTTTATTCTGTTCCGCGTGTGGTAAAATTGATAAGGTAGCTTTATTCTTCGGGTCAGTATGTTTACAGCGGTACCACATTTATATAGTTTTTCTATGTTTTGGCGCTTTTACATAATAAAAGCAATTTTATAGAAAAAAATATTTTTTTGCAGCGCTTTATTCTGAGAGCTATAACTTTTTTATTTTTCGGCTGATAGAGCTGTATGGCGGCTTGTATTTTGCGGGATGAGATGACGTTTTCAGCTGTACCATTTTTATTTATATTCGTCTTTTTGATCGCGTGTTATTCCATTTTTTGTTTGACGGTATGATGATAAAGCATTGTTTTTTGCTTCGTTTTTTATTTTTTAATTTTTTTACCGCGTTCACTGAAGGGGTTAACTAGTGGGACAATTTTATAGGTCAGGTTGTTCCGGACGCGGCGATGCTAAATATGTGTACTTTTATTGTTTGTTTGGGTTTTTTTTCATAATAATATTTATTGATGGCTACATTATATTTTTATTTTTGGTGGATTTTTTTTTTATTTTTTTTTATATTTTTACAAAAAAAATTTTTTTTTTTTTCACTTTCTGACAGTTTTTTTACTTTTATACTTTTATACTTTGTCCCACTATGGGACTTTCATTTTTTGTATTCTGATCGCCTGCATAGCACAGGATTGGAGCACCATACCTGTGCTATGCAGGCTGTCAGCGCTGCACAGGGAGAAGATAGTTTGGTCATGCACTGCGCATGACCAAAAAATCTTCCTGCTGTCTGGTGACCCGGATGTTGTCATGACGACATCGGGTGGTCATGGCAACATCCAGGAAGCCGCAGCAGAGAGTGCTGGAGGCCGGAAGGGGAGGTGAGCATTGCAGGGGTTAATGTGCCGGGAGTGGTGCTGGACCGCTCCCTGCACATAGTACCCGGTGTCAGCTGTAACAATCAGCTGACACCCGGCGGCGATTGCGCCCGCACAGCCTGTGTGCGCGCGCGATCGCAATGACAATAATACAGGTCAGGCTCTTAAAGCCCAGGGCACAGACGCGTATTAATACGTCTTGAGCTTTAAAGGGGTTAAACACAGCTAGCTGATCTCTTGAGCTCTAGTTCTTGGTTATGGTCATCCTTTGAAGAGGAGCAGTCACAATTTCCTAATGAGTAGTAGTCGATGGTGCACCCTGCGTTGTCATCAGTTTTTGGAGATGATCTCTGTCAGCACCACCTACTGTATTATTTTCATTTCCCTCCCGACTCTATTTCAACAGATGTGAAGCAAATCAAGTATTGTCTTAATCATGTACTATACAGTGCCGGTCACCATTACAATATCTTCATAAATAAATAGAAATGTACCAAAGTTATATCCTCAGAATTTTTAATCAGTGGTCCAAAGTAATACAAAAATAAAATATTGTTTTTTAGCTTCCATGTTGCAGTTTCAAAGAAAAAACAGAATAAACAGCATGTGCAGCAATAAAGGCACCCCTAAGTAATACTTAGTTGCACGCCCTTTGGCATTGCTGACAGCCTCCAAATGTTTCTTGTAGCCATCTGCAAGCTTCCAGCACTTCTCAATTGGAATTTTTACCCAGTCTTCCTTTGCAGTTTGTTCAAGCTCTTGAATGTTTGCAGGGTTCTTTTTCCCAATGGCAGATTTTAGCTTACCCCAAAGATTTTCAATGAGATCGAGGTCAGGACTCATTGCTGGCCATTTTAAAACAGTCCATTTTTTTCTTTTTCAACCATTCCTGGGTAGTTTTGAATGTGTGCTTTGGGGCATTGTGTTGCTGGAGGACCCATGATCTTCGACTCAAACAAAGTTTTCTTACACTGGGTAGGACTTTTCACTCTAAAATCTCTTGATAATTCTCTGATTTCATTATTCCTGTGATACGTTCAAGGCTTCCAGTACCAGACGCAGCAAAGCAACCCCACAGCATTATGGATCCTCCATCATGCTTAACTTTTGGTAAGGTGTTCATTTCCTTATAAGCTTCATTGCGCCTACTGTAAGCAAACTGTTGCTTTGCAGTGCCAAAAAGCTCTATTTTTGTTTCATCTGTCCACAAAACATTTTCCCAGAAGGATTGTGGCTTATCAAGGTACTCTTTTTGGTAAAGACTAGTCTTTCCTTTTTATGTCTTTTCTTCAGCAATGGTTTCTTCCTTGGCCTTCACCAATAAAGCTCTGCTTGGTTTAGTCTACGGCATATGGTACTTGTTGAGACCATGACCCCAGACTTTTCCAGGTTGGCCTTCAGGTCTTTGGATGTTTGACGTGGTGTTTCTTCCTCCATGCACACCAACATTCGAAGATATCTCTTCTCAATTTCCGCTTTCCTCCATGTCCAGGGAGGTTATTGATAGTTTCATGCTTGGCAAACTTCTTAATAACATTGCGCACTGTTGAAACTGGGATTCCAAGGACTTTGGAGATGGCCTTATACCCTTTGGACGTCTTGTGTTTGCTAATAATAGAAGTTCTGATGTCCTCAGACAGCTCCTTTGTCTTCACCATTGTGGCAAAAGAACAGGGCCTACCATCTGGCTTTTTAAAACACTGAAGTCATCACTCATTGGCTAATTCATTTCACATTATTAATGACAATTAATCCCAGGTGAATCTCTTTTGTGACTTCCCGCATGTGCATCAAAATGTGTTTCCATACTAAATTAATGTAAAGAATGTCAATACCAGTGACACAGCAAGCTTTAGGTTTTTCTATTTTTCCCTCCCATTGTTTTTGTTTAAAATTATTGTTTATCATTTGTTCTTTTGTATTTAACGCGAGTGCTCTATACAAAAAACTGTTTCAGTTTATTCATTTTTTTCAGGAGATATTCCACATTATGTACTTAAATGTCATAAATGTCAGAATGTGCATGTCCACTCTCCAAATCTATTGTAGGGGTAGTATTAATGGGTTTGTCTGATTAAGTCCATCCTGCCCATTGTCAAAACACACACACAGCACTATATTGCTTATAGTGGTTTCTCTACATCCCCTTCTAGTCAATTCCTCAGCTACTTTCTGCCACTACTCAGTTTTAGACATCAGACCATTGTTAAGTAACCAACCATGCTGCTCTCTCATGAGCAGCTGTCACTTAGGCACATCTAGACTACCCTCTGTGGCCATTCCTGCCTTTTTCAATCTGTTATGGTATTATTGGCCTTAATGTTCCCTGCTCAATTTTTTTGCTGTGTCTCCCTGGGGTGGACAATGTCTCCATCTACTCAGCAAGTTTCCCATACTTGCTCCCTACTCTCCTCAAGTCTGGTTTATAGGCACTTTGACACCCTGAGAGTTAATTTCACAATGCTGGTACACTTTAACACTCTACATAACACAATATCCAGTAGGTGGGCAATAAGATACACCTTTTGTTGTTAACTCACTATTTTTTCAACAGCTAACCAAAACACATACTTATATATTACATCATACTTATACACTAATTACATCACTTACCCACAGTTCAAAAATGCATATGTATTTCTTTCAGTTCTTGGGACAGACAAATGCAAAATGGAGGAAGAATAAACTCACAGTAAAAGTGAAGCAAAAATGTAAGAATAAGCTTCTTACCTTATGTTGCAGCTTTTAATTTCACTGTCACTGGAGAGTCATTTGTCATTCAAGATCCGGATGGTACAATGTGCATCTGGTCACTGTTCAGGTGGCATATTTCTGTGAGTGAAATCAGCTCCTTTCTGTTGCCTTTTGAACTCCAAATAATAAGGTGTGGTTGCAAGCATTCTGGAAATCAGACAACAAAACATTAGGATAATTTACAAAGACTGATTCTCCATTTATTGATGCACAGGCAAGGTCTTTTATACTCACACAAACAGAGAAACTTCCTGCCGAAATTTGAAGCTCTCCCCACAGTTTAATTACCATAGTCATCCAATAGTATTTTAGGGCATGAACAGAATGTGAAACATATCTGTCTAGCAGTTTTAACAATTTGGTCACATTAAAACAAGAGTCATAAGACAAGATGGACACACATAGACAAAATGGAGTGTGGTCTTTCACACCTCTAAGGAATCACATGTATTATGACAATACTCATAGGAATTTACAGATCCCCTAGTTGCTCAAGGGTCTTTGTGATCTTATATGATATATATTTTTTAACTAATACACTTTATTTATTGATGTTGGATTTTGCATTGAAGGGGTTGTCCAGTACTAGGACAACCCCGTCTCAATCTGAATGTTTGCCTCCATTAAAAAAAAACACCTATTCTCACCTCCCGTTCCAGCGTTGATGACACTCGCATTTCCGGGCTCGTGTGAGGTTGTTATGTCACGTGAGCCCTGCTCTCAATCACTGACCCCGCCTTTGTGCACATAAGTAATCAGGAGAAAGTGAGAGAGCAGAAGCAGCTCTGACTTCCTCTTAATTAATTATTTGTTTGAAGTTGGTAACAGTGAAGTCGGCGCTGATTGGGCACAGGACTCGTGGGACATAGCAACCTCACGCCCTGGGAATGGGAGTGCCAACAACACTGGAATAGCGCCTGCGCAGGATGTGATTATAGGTGTTTTTATTTTAACAGAGACAAACATTCAGATTAAGAAGGGGTTGTCCTAGTAGTGGTCAACCACTTTAACCCTGGTTTTGGTATATCTGCTTTAATATATGCATATACTTTTTTATACAAAATAATTCAACTATATGCTGTGTGGTACTTCTATGCCTTCTTGCATTGGCCATAGGCCTTAACTTAAAAGAGTAAGTGGGTATTTCTGGCCTCTTGAGGTGAGCCAGTTTGATTTTTGTGGACAGCTTAATGGTGCTCTTTTTTTAGTTTTTAACCATTGTAAGATGCAAATGTTTCTATTGATAACATATTGGTTTAGATATGATGTTTTTATTGTTTTTTATGGCATTTTTTATGATGTTGCTGAAGTAAAAAAACATAATTCTGTCCTTATTTTTTCCTTGTTACAGCTAAGACTTACAGATGTGGCTATACCGACTATGTGTATTTTTATTTCTTTATTTTTAATAGGGGAAAAAAGGAGCACGCCTCATACCAAAACTTTTATCGTCTTAATAAATTACTATCGTCTTATTATATAGCACTGTGTACTTACAATTGCTTATTTTGCACTTTTACACAGTTAATTCTTCTGTTTTCCATTAGGTCTATGACATCATGTGATTAAAAACAGACACGCTAAATCCTTCTAAGCTTAATGGAGAAACAGGAGGTAAATTTTCTCTGCACAAGTCATGAGTCACTGCAAAAGTCTAGGGCAGGGGGAGGAGTAGAGCCACTGGGTCAGGAGTTGAAAAGGGGAATAGTTCATACAGAGACAATAGATTTCCTGTTTTTACATAGAGCTGAGAAAAGAGAAGAATTTACTGGGTAGAAAGGCAGTTGATCCTGGGTAAGTTGTGTCAAAGATTCACTATTACTGGATGTAATTAATTATCAATACACCTGATTAAACATCTGGTTTGATTTGCTTTGTACAAGCTGCCTGATACTGTGCGCTAGCACAACCATACTTCTTTATAAGCCAACTTCTCTTATTTCATATTCAGTTGTATTTAAACATATACAGAGCCCTATTTAAAAAAAATAATAATTTAAACTACCAAATGCGGACAGTCATATTTACCTGAATAGCTTTTTATAAGTGGAAAACATAGTTATAATATTGTAGTATCACTTTTTTATTCTGAGTTGTAGTATCATAGTATCATAAGGATTGTAGCATGACTTTTTTATTCTCTATTTTATTATTGTCATGGTTTATTCAGAGCTCATTTGCTAACATATTTTGGGTCTGCATATACATATTATACTGTGTCTTGGTAGAGAGAAGTCCATAATTTTAATTGCCTTTTGCTTTTTGCTTTTCTAGATGTATATTCATATTTTATGAGTACCTGAAATACAATATACTGCATGATATAGCTCAGAATAAATGATAAATAATTCAACTAAGATGTAATAACGAAAACTAATAATCACATGTATTACAATACTATGAAAGTGATTAATATTATAGATAGAAGGATAAAATATTTCAAAACAGTGCACTGAAATTAGCCCTCTTCTCTTTTAAGAGATAGAAAGCAGATATTCTAGTGACACCTTATTCGAGATATCAACCCTACAAGACAATATCAAAACTTTACCTATCCTTGTCATTTACTTATGACCTATACGGAGCCAAACCAGAGTCTTTTCCAAAAATAAAAAATCTTCCATCTGCAGACAGCAGTCTTGATGTTTGAAGGTCATGTATCAAGGTTTGTTATATGGTCTACATTGATATATAGGCTGGCTACCTGCAATATAGCCAGCTTTATTTCTCAATCAGAAAATAATCTATTTACATCATTTTTTGTAATAGTGAGCTTTACCTATTTGGCAAGTTACCCAATGACAGCTTTGTGCTCTCTACATATGGAAACAGTAGTCCGTAGACCAAAATAATATAGCAATACTGCTTAAGCACCTTAAGATAAAAAAGAGGACTCATTCTCAGAGATCGAGATGAAGGCAATTCTCCTTATACAGTTCAGAATCGGCAATTTTTCCCCATTCCTAACATGGCACATTCTAGTGTTTTATTGTACGTGCACTTTTAACAGCTCTAAAATAATTTTCTTTTTTGGATTTTCAAATAATTTTTGCTTCTTTTTTAGCACTACATGGTATTCATTTTTATTATTATTTTTATTCAGACCAGCAGTGTCCCTTCACTTGTTAATTTTGTTTTTTTTTCATGCTTTTTTAATTTATTTTTGTATTTTTGATATAAAAAACCTTGGGAGGGGCATAGGAACATTTTAATGTATACTTTTTATTGCAATTATTGCAGATTTCCCCTCTCACAGGGGCTTGTATATAAGCCCCAGTGACAGGGGAAATTTAGCCTACTACATGCATAATAGAGCTGACTTTGTCTCCTAGGACCCAGCAGTTCCTGATCTCTCGCTACGCTCCCTAATAAACCTTATCTGACTTCTCTGTGGGAAGGGTGGTTGTGTCTGACAGCTGGCTTCCTGCCTCTGCAGCTGCACAATCTCCTGCAAGCTGCTTTCTCCACAATGACATTTTAGAAAGTCAGTGCAAAGTAAAGTGTAGGCTGCCTTGACGTTTAAAGTGAATGGGCAGTCCAAAACTGGATAAAAAATATATTTACATAGCTGCCCTAGGACTAATTCCTCCATTCGTGAACCAGTCATATTTTCTTGACTGTTTTATAGCTTTATGTCTAAGCCCTACCACGGGTATTGCAACCCAAACTTACAACATCATAGGCATATATGATACTGTTATTTCAGGTCATGAGATCCAAGGTGGGGTCAGGACAAGCAAGGGACATTATGGCCTCTATATAATTATGTGAGTTAGCCCTTACACAAAAAAGAATACTGTTTTATAGCGCCATAAATATTAATAGAATTCCACTTAGAGGGTTTTCCCATGAACAAAAGTTCATTTTAAACAATAGGTTTTGGAATAATAATAAGTTCCACAATTGGATGTGCTTAAATAAAATGTTCCTGTGCTGAGATAATCTTATAAATGTGCCCCTGCTGTGTACTGTGTAATGACTGTGTCTCACCATGGAGGAACATGGTCTGATCATATCACATCTCCTAGGCAGGGGAAGAAGCAAAAGAGTATACAGACATTACAGCAGGGGGTCGCAGCTGATTGTTTTTGTGAGGTAAAAGATTTCACTGCCTGTTTTTAAACAGTGTTTTACTTTACAGAAAGAATCAGCTGCGACCCCCTGCTGTAATGTCTGTATACTCTTTTTCTTCCTCCCCTGCCCAGGAGATATGGCATGATCAGACCATGTTACTGTACAGTCAGACACAGCCATTACACAGTACACAGCAGGGGCACATTTATAAGATTATCTCAGCACAATAAAATTAAATTGAAACACATCCAGTTGTGGAACTTATTTTTATTCCAACATCTGTTGAATAACATGAACTTTTGTTCATGCGACAACCCCTGTAAAGAGTCTTGCAACATGGCTGGGCTTACCAGCGAAGGTAGAGACAACTATTTTAGGACGTACAAGAAAGAAATAACCGTGACAGAAAAATTTTGCATGACATAAAGGTAATGCCAATTGTCTAGTTACAGTCATTTAAAATATCATTTAATATTAAATAATAGCTGTTTTGCTTTGATTTGCTTTTGGCACTTTAAATGTAAAACATGTGGTAGCATATTTCTGTACACTGCATATTATACAATATATTATAATAACCTTTAAGTATGCATTATTCTTTCTTTTTTTAAGCAAATCTGCAAAACTTGCCTTTTCCCCTCTCGTTCTTATTTATAATTCAGTATGTCATATGAAAGTAATTGTTTTATAGATTACTATTCTATGGTTATTGCCGGAGGGTGATGCTTCCACATCATTTAAATTAGGGCTCATTATTAAACTGTGTTTCTATTATTTGCTACAGCATTAAAAATAAAACTAGTGATTAATGAGTCCTGGTGGGTTTCTTGTGCTCATGCATCTTTCATAACATGGCATAGTAGTAGAGCAATGTCTAATAAATAACAATCTTTATTTGGTGTCTTTATAAAGATAAGATTATGTACATGGATGAATATGACTTCAGAAAGATAAAGAAAAAAAATATTTTCATGATAATTGAAGCTAAGCCACATTCATGGTGCACTGGAATAATTGCCGTTCATAACAAAAAGTGTATTTGTTGAGGTTTACTGGAGCAAAGCTAGAACTATACCCTTTATGTAAAGTTAATGTTCCATGGTGATTACATTGAAATGCACCATTATTCCATAAGCATCACAAGGAAGAGCTGATTTATATTACAAGAAAAAAAAACTGATGAGATGAAAGTAATGAAGTGATAATACCCTAGTGTAAAATTCTTGCTGCATTCAAGCACTACAGTATGTGAGGGGCAAATACCTTCCTGCCATTTTAACCTTAATGTAAATTAAAATTAATAACACTGATCCGCGCATTCTCTTAACCTTAATATAAATATACGATACATATCGGTCAACATGGCTATAAAATATGTTAGAATTTACAGTTCTTTACTGTTCAGATTTAGCAAACCCTGATATAGGCACCTGAATGGCGATAAATAAATTTGAATATTTAAGTGACTTGTCAAAGATAAGTATTTAAATAAGAGAATTAAAAAAATGTTCTTAACTGAAAAGAAACTAAAAAAAACAAATGAAAAAACATATTCTAAAATATCTTTTACTTCATTATTAAATGGACTTATGGACAGAGATTTTCTTGCTGAGCAAATATATTCAATAATAAATGTAAAATATACTTTAAGAATTATAATTTTTTTATCTTATGCAATGTTAAGAAACATATTACATATTGGATAATGAAAAGAATAAATATTACAAATTTTCAAACTATGTAATTCCACAGTATGTCAGCATCAGGCTGCTGAAATTGTCATTAGACTTGTTTATTTGTTGATTTTTTTTCATCACACTTTATACAGGGTGGGCCATTTATATGGATACACCTAAATTAAATGGGAATGGCTGGTGATATCAACTTCCTGTTTGTGGCACATTAGTATATGGGAGGGGGAAAACATTTCCAGATGGGTGGTGACCATGGTGGACATTTTGAAGTTGGCCATTTTGGATCCAACTTAATTTTTTTCATCAGAATGCCATCCCAGCGGGAGAGAATTCTCCTGATTGTTTAAAAGCCGGCGGGCGGTAAAAAGCCGCCGGCTTTTAAACAATCACACAGCCCCATACTGCTTCCCCGCAGCCTCCCACCCCGATCCTCCACTCCCCTCGCCACCTCCCATCCCGATCGTAAGTTAGGACCGGGCGGGGAGCGCAGCACCAAGGAGCGGGGAGCGAAGGACCCGGGCGGGAAATCCGGCAGTGAAAAGACTTCACCGCCGGCTTTCCCGTTCTGTGCTGCGCTTTCCCGCCGGTTATTTCAAATGAACAGCTGAGGTATCAGGTGATGCCGATCAGCTGTTCATTTGAAGTAGCCGCGGTGCCCTCGGAGGGTTCATGTGAGTTCATGCTTGACTGCATTGCATGAACTCACATGAACTTTCCCACGGCCGCACAGGTCAGCCTCACCTCCCAGACGATCAGACCCATCATGATTGGTGTGTGTGGTTGTCTGTGCGATGTGTGCGGGTGTGCGCGGGGTCTGTGCGATGTGTGCGGGTGTGCGCGGTGTCTGTGCGATGTCTGCGGGTGTGTGCGGGTGTGCGATGTCTGCGGGTGTGCGCGGTGTCTGTGCGATGTCTGCGGGTGTGTGCGGGTGTGCGATGTCTGCGGGTGTGCGCGGTGTCTGTGCGATGTCTGCGGGTGTGTGCGTGCAGGCAAACATAGGCCGATGTGACACTACTACTCTCATCGGCCTATGTCTGTCCCCCGTCCACTCGTGCCAGCAGGATCAGCTCGATGGGAGCAGTAGTTCCCATCAGCCTGATCCTGCTATTTAAATTGCCCTACTGTGTCCCCAATAAATTTTAAATACATGTCATTTGTGGCCAGTGGTTACCTACAATAAATTAGTTTATACATTACCTGTCCCCGCCGATCGCCACCTAAAATAAAGTAAAAAATAAAAAACTACACCTATACTCACCTAGACACCTAATTCCCCGAAGCCATCGATCTCCTGTAATAAAATATAAAATAATAAACCACAACCTTATCCTTACACCTCCGTAGTAGTCCACGAGTGTCCCACGAAGATCTCCAGTTTAGAGCAGCCACATAGAATGTGACCGCTCTGAACCGCCGCCGCCGCTAGACTGATGGGGCTGTAAAGCAGCCCCGTCATTGCATAAGCGGGTTCGCCGGAGTTCAGCCAGCGCTGCTCCGGTTAGCTGCTTTACGGCCCTGCTGTACCGTGAGAAATTCCCACGGTACAGCAGTGCCGTAAAGGAGGTCTCCGGAGCAGCGCTGACTGAATGCACTCCGGTGACCTCAGTCCGGGGCTCCCGCTGCCAGGAGCGGACGTGTTCCCGGCAGTGTGAGCTTACAGCAGCCATGCACAGCTGTCACCATCTCCAGATGTGACAGCTGTGCATGGGAGATCAGCACAGGAACGTGGACAGGTAACTATTTTTTTTTAGTAAACTAAGAATTAAATGAAATGGTGTGCTTTATTTCAAATAAATTATTTTTTTCTGGGTGTAGTGTGTTTTTTATTTTTAACACTTTGTAGGTTAGTAATGGGGGTGTCTTATAGACGCCCATCATTACTAACCTGGGCTTCATGGCAGCTGGCGCTGACATGAACCCCACCACTATTAGCCCCTGCCAGCGCACCAGGACAGCGTGGAAGAGCGAGGCTAAGTGCCAGAATTGGCGCATCCTATGGTGTTTCTAGCCTGGGAGGGGGCCAATATTCATGGCACCCTTCCTGGGCTATTAATATCAGCCCTCAGCTGTCTGCCTAGCCTTTGCTAGCTATTAAAAAAGGGGGGACCCCACGTCATTTTTTTGGGGGGTCTCCCATTTTAATAGCTAGTAAAGGCTAGGTATTCAGCTGGGGGCTGATATTAGTAG
Source organism: Phyllobates terribilis (assembly GCF_046119375.1). Taxonomy (NCBI): domain Eukaryota; kingdom Metazoa; phylum Chordata; class Amphibia; order Anura; family Dendrobatidae; genus Phyllobates; species Phyllobates terribilis. The sequence goes on along the minus strand of NW_027362763.1, from coordinate 386,079,586 downwards.
CCTGGGAAGCTCCGTGGGTATTACCCCCTTCCCAGGCTTCAAACATCTGCCCCAGCCACCTGCTTAACCTCTGCTAGAGACTAAAATTATGGGGGATCCCACGCCAATTTTATTTTTAATAAATCCTTTATTTTAACACTAAATGACACTTGAGGGGTTAATAAAGATGCAGTCCCTAAATTATTATTTATTTTTTAATTAATTTTTCCCAAAAATTTTGACGTGGGCTTTGCCATATTTTTGTATGCCAGCCAGGTACAGCATCCAGGAACGGGCTGCCCCCAACCCCCAGCTGCCTATATGTACCTGGCCGGACACAACAATATAGGGAAGCCCTTTTTTTTTAAATTATTTCATGAAATAATTTAAAAAAAATTGAAGTGGGGCTTCGCACAATATTTGTGTCCAGCCAGGTACAGCAGACAGGAACGGGCTGCCCCCAACCACCAGCTGCCTATTTGTACCTGGCCGGACACAACAATATAGGGAAGCCCTTTTTTTTTTAATTATTTCATGAAATAATTAAAAAAAAATTGATGTAGGGCTTCGCCCTGTTTTTGTGTCCAGCCAGGTACAACTAGGCAGCTGGGGGCTGGAATCCACAGCGCAGGGAGGCCGAAGCTTTCTGGGCCCCCCCCCCCCGCTGCAAATTGCAGTCCGCAGCCACCCCGGAAAATGGCGCGTTCATAGAAGCGCCATCTTCTGGCGCTGTACCCAACTCATCCAGGGCCCTGGTGCGGTGGCTCACTGGGTAATAAAGGGGTTAGGGCCAGCTTGGCATTATCAGCTGGCCCTAAGCCCGAAATTCATGGGGTCACGCCAATATTAGACATGACCGCCATGAATTTCTAGTAAAGTATTTAAAAAAAACACAACACCCAGAAAAAAGTCCTTTAATTGAAATAAACACACAATTCTTTATTGTTCTAAATTAAACCATACTTACCATCACGCCCATTCCAGCTGAAGCCAACGATCTCCTGCAATAAAAGAAAAATAATAAAGCAACATCATCCTTACCTTTCCATGGTTCCCACGACAGCTTCAGCTCTGCTACATCGAGATGACAGGCTGGACCGCAGCAGAACGCTGCCATCCAGCCTGTCATCCCGCAGACACTGAGAAGCGCAGGCATGCTTGCGCTCCTCAGTGTCTGGCTGTGACGGCATAAAGATGAGCCGAGGTCATGTCCAATGAACTCGGCTCACCTCATGCACGTCACTGACAGCGTGGGAAAATTCTCCTGCACTCAGCGCTTCAGCGTGAGAATTCTCCCACGCTAACAGTGACGTGCATGAGGTAAGCTGAGTTCATTGTCGGCTCATCTGGATGCCATCACAGCCAGACACTGCAGAGCGCAAGCATGCCTGCGCTTCTCAGTGTCTGCGGGATGACAGGCTGGATGGCAGCGTTCTGCTGCGGTCCAGCCTGTCATCTCGATGTAGCAGAGCTGAAGCTGTCATGGGAACCATGGAAAGGTAAGGATGATGTTGCTTTATTATTTTTCTTTTATTGCAGGAGATCGTTGGCTTCAGCTGGAATGGGTGTGATGGTAAGTCTAGTTTAATTTAGAACAATAAAGAATTGTGTGTTTATTTCAATTAAAGTACTTTATTCTGGGTGTTTGTGGTTTTTTTTAACTTTGACTATGGGGTTAGTAATGGGGGTGTCTTATACTAACCTGGGCTTGATGTCAGCTGGCATTATAAGCTGACATCAACCCCAGCCCTATTACCCCCTGCCACCGCTACAGGGCAGTGGGAAGAGCGAGGCTAAGTGCCAGAATTGGCGCATACTATGGATGCGCCATTTCTGGGGCGGCTGACGGCTGGTGTTTCTAGCCTGGGAGGGGGTCAATATTCATGGCACCCTTCCTGGGCTATTAATGTCAGCCCCCAGCTGTCTGTCTAGCCTTTGCTAGCTATTAAATTAGGGGGGACCCCACATCATTTTTTTGGGGGTCCCCCAATTTAATAGCTAGTAAAGGCTAGGTATTCAGCTGGGGGCTGATATTAGTAACCTGGGAAGCTCCGTGGGTATTACCCCCTTCCCAGGCTTCAAACATCTGCCCCAGCCATCTGCTTAACCTCCGCTAGAGCCTAAAATTACGGGGAACACCACGCCAATTTTTTTTTTAATAAATCCTTTATTTTAACACTAAATGACAAGTACAGTAATCAACACTGTCACTGTACTTCATATATATGTGACTGACATGTTTCTATCTATCTAATCTATGTGTGATTCTCTATTCTTTCTATTCTAAATTGTCGGGTACAGATGCTGAATTGTCGGCCGGCTTTTTTAAAGAGACGGTGCATGAAAACACTATTATTTTTTTTTATAAATCCTTTACACTAAATGACAAGTACAGTAATCAACACTGTCACTGTACTTATTATATATGTGACTGACATGTTTCTATCTATCTAATCTATGTGTGATTCTCTATTCCTTCTATTCTAAATTGTCGGGTACAAATGCTGAATTGCCGGCCGGCTTTTTTAAAGAGACGGTGCATGAAAACACTATTATTTTTTTTTAGAAATCCTTTACACTAAATGACAAGTACAGTAATCAACACTGTCACTGTACTTCATATATATGTGACTGACATGTTTCTATCTATCTAATCTATGTGTGATGCTCTATTCTTTCTGTTGTAAATTGTCGGGTACCGGTGTATGCCGCTGCTGAATTGCCGGCTTTTCGTGTAATACATTCTACATTATTCTTAGTTGTTTTACTTCATGTAGAATTAACCTACAAGGAAAGAAAGGGTTTATTTTCATTCCCATATTTGTGTCCCATTGACTTGCATTGGTTTCCGGTATCGGAATCGGCGATATTGTCACGGGTGTGTCGCCACGAAGATCGTCACGATTACACAGCCTGACTTTTCGCAGCTGAGTTTTTGGTGCTTTGTGTTTTTCGGCAGTGAGGGAGTTAACTCTCTCTCTCTCTGTGCTAGACGAGGTCCAGCCTCGCCCAGCTGCAATCAATGCTGCTGTAGTGGGACTCCTTCAAATGCCTGCCGGTCTGTTAGGGAAGTGTCGGTGAAAGCATTTCATGCAGACTAACAGAGCGGATCGTGGTATTTGGAGTTTCAGAGCTAAGTGTATTTGGAGTGTTTTTTCCCTTCCTCGCTTTATCATTTATCTCCTTTCCCGTTGGTGTTCCCTCTGTTGTAGTTGTGTAGTTTTTGTATGCAAGGTGGTTTTGGTTTTACCCTTGTACTGTCTCGTTCGTCTAAGTACTGAGTGTGGGCATATTATTACCTGTCCCCTTTTGTTGTGATCAGGGGTCCTTCTCAGGACTAGATTACTTAGGTGCAGGGATCCTCAGGAGGTAGGGGTTACGCTGGCGGCCTGGACCTCTGTACCTTTAACAGTACCTCCAGGTAGAGGGATTAGTCAGGGCCCCAGCTTAGGGTCAGCTTAGGCCCCCTACCTCCAGTACACAGAGACAGAGTGACATTTTCACCGACCACTTAGATTTTCTCCAGCTACCATGGATCCAGTAGCCGGTCTAGCTCGGCAGTTGCAGAGTTTGTCCATGGAGCTGGCGGACGTTAGGTCCAAGGTTTTGTATCCTCAGGAGCAAGCCGGACCAGAACCTAAAGTAGCTCTCCCAGACAGGTTCACTGGGGGGCGGGACAAGTTTTTTGTTTTCCGGGAGGCATGCAAGCTGTACTTTCGGCTGCGGCCTCGGTCATCGGGGAGTGAAGAACAAAGGGTGGGAATTGTCATCTCGCTCCTACAAGGGGACCCACAATCTTGGGCGTTCTCTCTTCCCCCGGGCTCCCCGGCTCTCCAGTCAGTGGATAGGTTTTTTGCTGCTCTGGGTCTTGTATATGATGACCCGGATCGGATCTCCCTTGCTGAATCTAAGTTACGTAGGATCCAGCAGGGAGATCGTCCGGTGGAGGAATTCTGTTCGGAGTTCCGTAGGTGGGCCACTGACACCCAGTGGAATGACCCGGCTCTTAGGAGCCAGTTTTGTCAAGGTTTATCCGACAAATTACAGGATGTGTTGGCACAGTATGACTCTCCCGCGTCACTGGAAGCCGCTATGGCCCTTGCTATTCGCATTGACAGACGGCTTCGGGAGAGGTGCGGGATAACTCCACCGCCTGTGATGACTCCACCTCCTACAAGGTCCCCTCATATGGTGGTTCCCCTGGTCAGTCCAGAGGAGCCTATGCAATTAGGCGGGACATCATTTCGGGGGAGGGGACCGGTGGTGCGCCATAAGACAGGAAGGTGTTTCTTCTGCGGGAGAAAGGGACATTTTATTGGGGGGTGTCCATCTCGTCCCTTGCAGAGTGAAGAGTCGTCGGAAAACTGTTGATCCCAGGTTGTGTGGTGGACGGCAATCTGGGAGTAGGTATTTCATCCCTAGGTTCGTCTCAGTTTCTCGTACCGGCGGAGGTGGTGGTGGGTACGAGAACTGAGAGGATATCTGTTCTTCTGGATAGTGGGGCCGGGGCTAATCTAGTGGACGCTCGGTTTGCCCGGGTTCAAGGTATGCAATTGAGTGAGTTGGCTAAACCCATCCCCATATTCTCGATCGATGCCAGGCCTCTAGGTCAGGGAAGTTTTTTGCAGGCTGTGCATAGCGTAAAGCTTCAGGTGGGGGCGATACATAAAGAACTGTTGTCTTGCTACGTGTTGGAGGGTCTTCCCACTCCTATAGTGTTGGGCCTTCCTTGGTTAACTAAGCATAACCCGGTTATTAATTGGCAATCCAGAGAGATAAGCCAATGGAGTAAATTCTGTAATAAAAACTGCATGAATACGGTCATCGGTGCGGTTACTCCTAGTGTCTTACCTCCATTTCTGGCGGACTTTGAGGATGTGTTCTCGGAGAGGGGGTGTCAGGAGCTGCCTCCTCATCGCGAGTATGACTGTTCTGTAAAACTGCTCCCTGAGGCCAAGTTACCTAAAGCTAGGTTGTATAACCTTTCTGGTCCTGAGAGGCAGGCCATGAAGGATTATATTTCAGAAAATCTGGCTAAGGGGCATATTAGACCTTCATCTTCACCGGTGGCCGCGGGGTTCTTCTTTGTTAAGAAGAAAGATGGAGGCCTACGCCCTTGCCTGGATTTCCGTGAACTTAATCGGATTACGGTCCGAGATCCGTATCCGCTCCCACTTATTCCCGATCTCTTTAATCAGATCGTGGGCGCCAAATGGTTCTCTAATTTGGATCTCAGGGGGGCGTACAATCTGATTAGGATGAAGGAGGGGGATGAGTGGAAGACGGCGTTTAACACTCCGGAGGGGCATTATGAGAACCTTGTCATGCCATTCGGTCTGACTAATGCCCCGGCGGTGTTCCAACACTTTGTTAATGACATTTTTCGCCGCCTGGTGGGACAGTTTGTTGTCATATATCTGGATGATATCTTAATTTACTCGCCGGATCTGGTGTCTCATCAGGAGCACGTTAGGCAGGTGTTACAGATCTTGCGGGATAATAAACTGTATGCCAAATGAGAAAAGTGTGTGTTCGCCGTACAGGAACTCCAGTTTTTAGGCTTCCTGGTTTCAGCGTCCGGTTTTCGTATGGACCCTGGGAAAGTGCGGGCAGTTCTTGAGTGGGATCGGCCAGAGAATCTTAAGGCACTACAACGTTTCCTGGGGTTTGCTAATTATTACCGGAAGTTCATTCGTAATTTCTCGTCCATGGTTAAGCCTCTCACAGACATGACTAAAAAGGGGACGGATTTTTCTAGGTGGTCTGACAAGGCTTGTCAAGCATTCTCCTCCTTGAAAAAATGTTTTGCCTCGGCACCCATACTCATTCAACCTGATGCGTCACAGCCATTCATTGTAGAGGTAGACGCTTCCGAGGTAGGGGTGGGAGCAGTATTGTCACAAGGTTCGTCCCCTGGTAAGTGGCATCCGTGCGCCTTTTTCTCTAAAAAATTGTCATCCGCTGAGAGGAATTACGATGTCGGCAATAGGGAACTCTTGGCCATTAAGTTAGCTTTTGAGGAGTGGCGCCATTTTTTAGAGGGGGCAGTCCATCCGGTCACCGTCATCACCGATCACAAGAACCTGCTATATCTGGAGTCCGCAATACGTCTGAATCCCAGACAAGCTAGGTGGTCATTGTTTTTTACCAGGTTTAATTTTGTCGTTACATATCGTCCTGGGTCAAAAAATGTAAAGGCGGATGCCTTATCTCGTAGTTTCCCTGGGGCCGGGAATACGGACGACCCGATTCCTATCCTTCAGGAGGGGGTGGTGGTTTCGGCAGTATGCTCTGAGCTTGAGGAGGAGGTATTGGAGGCTCAGGGGGACGCCCCTGTTGGACCTCCGGGGAGACTGTTTGTTCCAGATCAGTTGCGACAAAAGGTGATCGAGGCACACCATAACTCAGTTTTTGCAGGACACCCGGGGAGTAAAGCAACTGTGGATCTCCTCTCGCGTCGGTATTGGTGGCCTAACTTACATAAGGAGGTGGTAACTTTTGTCGCGTCCTGTGGGGTTTGTGCGCGCTCTAAGACCTCACATACCCGTCCGTCTGGGGCCCTCTTACCTTTGAAGATCCCGGAGCGTCCTTGGACTCATCTGTCTATGGACTTAATTACGGACCTCCCTCCGTCTTCGGGTAAAACGGTCATACTCGTTGTAGTGGACAGGTTCAGCAAGATGGCACATTTTATCGCTCTTCCTGCTCTTCCTAATGCTAAAACTCTTGCGCAGGTGTTCATTGGGGAGATTGTGAGGCATCAAGGGGTACCCTCCGAGGTGGTATCAGATCGGGGGTTTCAGTTTGTGTCCAAATTCTGGAAGGCGTTTTGTACACGGCGGGGGATGCATTTATCGTTCTCATCGGCTTTTCATCCTCAGACCAATGGTCAGACGGAACGTATGAACCAGAGCTTGGAGACATATCTCCGGTGTTTTGTGTCAGAGAACCAGGAGGACTGGGCTTCTTTCTTACCTCTGGCAGAGTTTGCTCTTAATAATAGGCGGAGCGAGTCCACTGGTAAGTCCCCGTTTTTTGGGGCATATGGATTTCACCCCCAGTTTTGTACTTTCAGTAGGGGGGGCTCTTCGGGGGTTCCTGAGGAGGAACGATTTTCCTCATCACTCGCTTCAGTATGGAGAGGGGTGCTGAAGAATCTGAATACTATGGGGAACCGATACAAATGTATGGCTGATAGGAGCAAAGTGTCTGGTCCGGACCTAAGTGTGAACGATCGGGTATGGTTGTCTACCAGGAATATAAAACTTAAGGTTCCCTCCTGGAAACTGGGTCCTAGGTTCATCGGGCCATACAGGATCAGTTCTATAATTAATCCGGTGGCATTCCGTCTTGACCTCCCCCCTACGTTTAAAATTCACAACGTGTTCCACAGATCGTTGCTTAAGAGGTATGTGGCGCCAGTGGTACCGTCACCTTTACCTCCCCCTCCAGTGGTGGTCAATGGTAACTTGGAGTTCCAGGTATCGAGGGTCATCGATTCACGCTTTAATCGCCGGTCCCTTCAGTACCTGGTTCATTGGAAGGGGTATGGTCCTGAGGAGAGGATGTGGGTTCCTGCGTCGGATATTAACGCAGACCGATTAGTTCGGGCCTTCCACACGACTCACCCGGATAAACCTGGCAATGAGGGTCCGGAGGCCCCTCGTAGAAGGGGGGGTACTGCCACGGGTGTGTCGCCACGAAGATCGTCACGATTACACAGCCTGACTTCTCGCAGCTGAGTTTTTGGTGCTTTGTGTTTTTCGGCAGTGAGGGAGTTAACTCTCTCTCTCTCTGTGCTAGACGAGGTCCAGCCTCGCCCAGCTGCAATCAATGCTGCTGTAGTGGGACTCCTTCAAATGCCTACCGGTCTGTTAGGGAAGTGTCGGTGAAAGCATTTCATGCAGACTAACAGACTAACAGAGCGGATCGTGGTATTTGGAGTTTCAGAGCTAAGTGTATTTGGAGTGTTTTTTCCCTTCCTCACTTTATCATTTATCTCCTTTCCCGTTGGTGTTCCCTCTGTTGTAGTTGTGTAGTTTTTGTATGCAAGATGGTTTTGGTTTTACCCTTGTACTGTCTCGTTCGTCTAAGTACTGAGTGTGGGCATATTATTACCTGTCCCCTTTTGTTGTGATCAGGGGTCCTTCTCAGGACTAGATTACTTAGGTGCAGGGATCCTCAGGAGGTAGGGGTTACGCTGGCGGCCTGGACCTCTGTACCTTTAACAGTACCTCCAGGTAGAGGGATTAGTCAGGGCCCCAGCTTAGGGTCAGCTTAGGCCCCCTACCTCCAGTACACAGAGACAGCGTGACAGATATCCGATACTTTTTGGGTATCGGTCCGATCCAATCCGATACGATATTTCCTGATATCGAAACACTAGTCATCACATTAATGTTAGATTCTGTATATGACAGTCATAAAAATACTAATGCTATAGGAAGAAAACTGTAGCTCACTGGACAGCATTAACAGAAACCTCAACATATTTAGTGTGCTTTATTCCTATAAGTTATCAGGGGCAGAACTAAAACCATAAAATCTGCTATGCTATGGACTCACTATCAAAAGAAGTCTGGCTTTTTATAAAAGTTATCCACAGCTTCAAAAGCATGGCTAACAGGATGGACAGAGTAGGTAAGTACCCCGAGCCCATTCACATAGAGGGACAACATAGCAAATAAAAATTGAGCTGGTGAGTCCTCTAAGCCCAAATTCTTCTTTCCAGCACCTCATTGCCCATTATTCAGCAACACTCTATACCTCTTTATACTCATTGTCATCTCGGATGTTATATGTCTATGCATGTGCAGAGACTAAGAGGTCAACTATCCGTAGAAAGAAGTAGTGAGTTCTCTAGTGGCTGGGTGAAGGACTTGCTGAGTTTTGTTATGTTTCCATATGTATGGGAGCCATCTGAGACTTGTGCTTGTCATCTCAATTTCATAGCTCATGGAAGCTTTTTATCATTTAGCATCTTGGACTTATTGCTTTTCTAGGTGCCTGGGAAGGGACTAGATAAAATGCATAGTGTCTTGTGTTTGACAAAAAGTTTACTGGGGTGATTTCACCACTTTCTTTTGTACAAACAAACCAAGCATGGTCATAAAATAAAGGTGCAGTAATTAGCAGTGGCATTCTTGTGCTGTCTCTTTTGGAAGAACAAGCAAGAAGACTGGCGAAGGACCCATGAAGTTGCATGGAAGAGCAGAAATGAATCTGTTGGTTTGAATTTTTACACCATGCTAGACCTATTTTTAGAATCAAAAAGTGGTGGACAACCCTTTTAAGGCTGGAGCTACACAACCCTTTAGAAATTTGAAGTTGTCTAGCCAAAATTCTCAGTATGGTGAATCTATATGAAAATAAAAAAATAAAAATACATGTACCTTTGCTTTTGAGTCTGAGATGCACCAGTGACTAGAAGTCTAACAGATTTAGATTTCTTGCGACTTAAGTTTTACTATATTGTCACTGTGTTTGGCTGTATTATTGCCATACTGAGATGAGATCATGCAACATTTGGCATAGTCACCATGAAGCCCCAGACAAAATCTGAATTACCTGATTTATTAGCAGTTACATTTTTTTAAAGTTAGAAAACATAAAAAAAGCTATATAAATTGCCCATCAACATTATTTAATTGGCTCGCAGAATAAACCACTATAATTTGGGACACCTCTATAGTTGTAGACAAGCATATTCTGGTTGGGAGTCCATACAGTTGTTTGTTTCCCTGGTGCTGAACTCGTAGCTACACTGATGCACAGCTTGCACGACAAATGCTTAAAATATTGCCCAGTCAGCAAAATTCCAAACAAAAAATCTCAAAACAGAAAGTCGCTTTAGTGAATGGAAGAAAGCCACAAGGCATGTCCAGTGAACACTAATATCTTGTGGCTAGATGTATTATTTATATATTCATATGGATTCTAAAGGATACTATGCACCATTTATTTGGATGCTTTGTGAAACCATTTACATGGGTTCTGTATACTCTCTAGATGGTGCATGCACTATTTATTTGGGAATGTACATGAATTCATGTGACTGTGCCCATGTATTTGTGAATGTGTTCATGAGTCTATGGGTGGACCTCTGTGCACTTTTTCTACAACAATCTGCTCAATCTATGGAAGTGCGTCTGCACATGGATCACCCACACCCAGGATCTGTCTGCAAGTCGGAAGCTTCCCCAAGCCATTACCGCAGGCTGGATGATTTGTTCACAGTGGTGAATATACTGCAAAGTTATTTCTATTACTTGTATATATATACTGGATGGAAACATTTTGGATACATTATGAAGAAAAACAACTTGTGCTGTTTTTAAAAATGTTTTGTATGGACTATAGCCAGTTGGTGGGAGCAATTGCTATGCGGCTATTATAGTTGTGAGACTTTAGTATTAAATAATCCACTTTTTCAATTTTTGGATCACTTTTTCTACAACCAAAGGTTCTCATTTAGAAAATGTACAGTACTCATAACATGCAGGAATATTTTAAGACAAACCTTTTTTTATTTAGCTCCTTCATGGCATAACTAAAAGCAAACCTTTTACAAATATAAAAGTTCATGCTTTCACACAGGCTGGGTTCACCATCGGGATGAAAAGAATAATATCACCTTTTACTACTTCTAAAAGTCACAACTGCTAAAAATTGCATTGAGTTTCATTATTTGAAATAAACACTTCCTACAGTTGGTGTTTGCTATCTAACCTTCATTACCCCATAGATGTATCTCACTGCAGGTAATCCAATGCATGTATAATGATTTTGACAAGAAGTTGGGAACTACATTTCTTTTGTAGGTAACGGTGTTAGTACAGTTTTGAGGTGTAATGCATACACTATAAAATATTATTTTATAACAGTTTAATCAGATGTTAAAATAAATATTACATACTGAGACTGGATCCTTTTTTAAATGATTGCATTTGACAGCAAATTCTTTATCATACGCTTTTGTTGATGGGAAAAGAAAGAACGTTAGAAAAAGCCTTTTAGATTGTTTTACCTTGCTCGCTCAAGACCTTGAATACATTCAGAAAATATACAATGTACAAGCAACACTAGCCTTTTATGATCACGTTTTAACAAACCGGTATTAAAACTAGAAAAAAAAAGTTGAAACATTCAAGGTTGAATGCCAGAAATGTTTACTTTTTCAGAAAATTTTGGTTGGTTCTTGCCATTTTGATACATTGCTATTCTTACTCAAAACTCTACCTTTATGTGTTTAAAACTGTATAAAATAGGAACATCTGTGGCAATCTGAGAAAAAAGGCTTCATCATGTTTAAATTCTGTCCAACGGGATCTATATTTGAAGTTTCATTCCAACTAAAAATCTTATATTTTTTCTGGGAGAACTTGTTAATACATATTTTAGTAGAAATTATGTTTATTTATCTTTTACAATGGATTTCAAACATGGCTATTAAAACTATAGGCCTTGTAAAACAGATTGGCATTATGTAGTCTATATCAATAGAAAATATGATGCATTCATGCCAAATGTATATCCTATTAGTTTTTCTAAATATTATGGAAGCAGATGATTTTTCACAAGTATCTATTATTTAAGGAAATCTGTCAGCAGGATTTCACATCCCAAACTAATGTAACTGTTTCAAAAGTCAAATCCAACAATATCTTTACAAGGCCAGTCCTTTCCTCTGTTACGGAGAAATCAGTGTATCAATTGATATACAATTGAGGCTGAAGATCTGAAGCTTCTGTCACTCCAGCTCTTTTTCCTGTCCATTGCCACCCTATCAGGCTTGACTGATGGCTCCTTTGCATTAAGTCACCCAGGATAGACTGTTAATCATGCAAGAGGAGGTGATGCTATAGATATACAGCTTCATTCAAATATCAAGTTAACCACTGATTTGTAAGTAATGGAGCAACAAAGTGACTAGGTAAAAGTATTGTTGGACTTGTTTTTTAAAGCGTTACATGCACATAGTTTGTGGGTGAAATCTTGCTGTCAAATTCCTTTAATTGTAATTTTCTCTCAAATAAGTAAATCATAAAGTAACATCATGTAGTAGCTTCACGTTCCCTTTTTTCCTTCATCACTGACTACTTTTTTACTTTACATTACTGGTTTTATGGAAAGAAGAAGAAAATATAGGTGTAATGGAAAAAAAACTATATTATTATAATAAATATATTTTGATATTATAGTAGTTAGTGTCATAACGGTGCCTATTCAAAAGTCTCACCCACATAACTGATCCTTACAACTCTGGGTCTATAGCTGTTTATAAAAAAAGTATTGCGAGAATTCATACTTAAATGGGATATCCGGGACATTGTGAAAAACAAAAAATGTGACTAGGCACTAACAGGCAGGTAGTTGCTACCTACCTGCCTGTTGTGCCTGGCCACGTTCTCCAATGGCACAGAGTGGTCACAGACTTCTGCTGATGTCACGTTAATGGAGCAGCAGTTTCTGTTCCTGTTGACAGGGGGTACTACTGGTATCATGCTGATTGACATCTGGCTCCCCTCTGCCTAATTGGAGGAAGCTGGCTGTCAATCAGCATGACACCAGTAGTCTCACCAGTAGGATAGGTATCCATCAGAGGGAGGTCACCTTGCCATGGTTTCTGGCATATGTGAATTGTATAGAACTTGGGTAGAGTTATAAACAAAAGAGGAGTAACAAGTAGTGTATATTTAAACCCTTTAAAACTTTTTGATTGCTTAGAATATAATTAAAATGCACCAAACAACCCTCGTGCACATTGAAAAAGCACAGAACAAATATCTGATTAAATGCTCAGAATCAAGATATTTGAACAATACAAAGTAATCAGAACAACTAATATAAAGGGGGGTAATATAAACTACTGTACAACTTCTTTAAGGACGGAGCCAATTATGTCCTTAATGACCAAGCTAAATTTTACAATTCTGACCAGTGTCACTTTATGAGGTAATATCTCAGGAACGCTTCAACGGGTCCCAATGATTGTGACATTATTTTTTCGTGACATATTGTACTTCATGATAGTGGTAAAAAAATGGAAATTTAGCAAAAATGTTGAAAATTTAGCAATTTTTAAACTTTGAATTCTCATGCCCTTAAATCAAAAAGATATGTCACACCAAATAGTTATTAAACAACATTTACAACATGTCTACTTTACATCAGCAAAATTTTTGAAGCAAAATTTTTTTTGTTGGGAAGTTATAATAAGGGTTAAAAGTTGACCAGCGATTTCTCATTTTTCCAACAAAATTTACAAAACCATTTTTTTAGGGACCACTTCACGTTTGAAGTGACTTTGAGGGGTCTATATGACAGAAAATACTCAAGATATCACCATTCTAAAAACTGCACCCCTCAAGGTGCTCAAAGCTACATTCAAGAAGTTTATTAACCCTTCATCTGCTTCACAGGAACAGAAGCAGCGTGGAAGGAAAAATGAACATTTAACTTTTTTTCACAAAAATGTTACTTCAAACATAATTTTTTTTATTTTAACAAGGGTAACAAGAGAAAATGGACCACAAAAATTGTTGCTCAATTTCTCCGAAGCATGCTGATACTCTATACATGGGGGAAAACCACTCTTTTGGCGCTCAGAAGGGCTTGGAATGGAAGGAGCACCATTTAACTTTTTGAACTCAAAGTTGGCTGGAATCAAGAGCGGACGCCATGTCGGGTTTGGAAAGGCCCTGATGTGCCTAAACAGCGGAAAACCAACACAAGTTACCCCATTTTGGAAACTAGACCTCTCAAGGATTTTGTCCAGGGGTATAATGAGCATTTTGAACCTACAGGTATGACACAGAAGTTGATAACATTAGGTAATCATATTGAAAAACTTTATTTTTTTCCCAAAAATCTTGCGTTAGCCCCAAATTTCTTACTTTTTCCAGAGGTAACACAAAAAGTGGACTCCATAATTCGTTACCCACTTTATTATGAGCAAGGTGATACCAGACATGTAGTCAAAAAGTTCTGTTTGAACAAACAGCAGAGCTCAGAGTGGAAGGAGCAATATTTGAATTTTGGAACACAAATTTGGCTGAAAGAGACAGCAGGTACCATGTCCCATTTACAGGGCCCCTAAGGTGCCCAAACAGCAGAAACCTCCCACAAGTGACCCTATTTTGGAAACTAGACCCATCAAGGATCTTATCCATGGGTATAGTGAGCATTTTTAACATACAGGTACGACACAGAATTTGATAACATTAGGTCATCATATTGAAAAAGTTCATTTTTTTCACAAAAATCTTGCGTTAGCCCAAAATTTCTCACTTTTTCCAAAGGTAACACCAAAAAGTGGACCCCACAATTTGTTACCCACTTTATTATGAGCTTGATGATACCCCACATGTAGTCAAAAAGTTTTCTTTGAGTAAACGGCAGAGATCAGAGCCGAAGGAGCAATATTTGAATTTAGGCTCAAATACAAATTTGGCTCTATTTGGAATATATTTTCATATTTGCAGAGCCTGTGTGGTTCAAGAGCAACAAAAATCTGCCATAAATGCCTGTTTTGCAAATTATACCCTGTAATGTATTTATCTAGGGAGGTAGTAAGTAGTTTGATACTACCATTTTTTAAGCAGTTGATGCAATACTAGTTTGAAAATTTACAATTTGCATTTTTTTCACTGTCTATTTTATGAATCTTTTTTGCACGTTCTGAGGAACACAACTCAAATTTTATTGCACTAGTTTTTCAGTGTTCGAAAGCACATCCAATATGGCACCAATGTGAGCACTGGACAAAAGGCTGTGACTATAATAGATGGTGCACCATTTGATCTTTAGGGTAAAAATTGATGGAATTTCAGGACCCATTCAAATCTTACAGAGACATTGAGCTACTAAACAAGAAAATCCTTCCAGGAATTATTACTCACAAAGGGACACATGACCCTAAAAATGCATTTGCACATTATAAAACTTGGTCTTGCTTACAAAACAGTTGTTCTGCAATTGGGTATATTATAGCAGGAAGAATAAACTGTTCTGGAGTGAATGGCAAAATGTGGAGGAAAATGCAGCCAACTATGTGGCAAACCTTAGTTTGTTCCAAAGATGAAAGAACACCATCAGGGCTAGATAGATAGGTTTATCTTTCAGAGACTGGTCGTACAACGTCCGTTTAGCTCCATCATTCCCTATATGACGTGGTACACCATAGCAGGCTGCCGCCCGCCAAGGTAGGAACCGCTATGTGCACAAAACAACCAATCCCCTACAGAATCCTGAAAGTATTTTCTGGTACAGGAAGTTTGGCAAGAACCATGCAGTAAAGCCCATAGTGTATAAGCACGGACCAGCCTCATTATTAGAGATCCTCCAATAAAATGATCATGTCCGTATCACCAACATAAATATATAAGTAATATAAAGGGAAACAAAAGTTTTGTGTAGCAAGACCTAGTTGTAAAAACAGTCAAACTAAGATAAATGGTCAAAAATGTTTGTGAGTAATCAAGTCCTGGAATTTGTCTGATTAGTAGTTTGGGATGTGATTGATCAAGTCCTAGAATTGTCAGATGACCAGACTATTTTCAAGAAAATTAGTGGGCTCCACATTCTGGGGTACACAGATGTGGGCATGTGGAAGAGAATTTTTCTGATTAGTAGTTTGGTATGTAATTGATCAAGTTCTGGAATTGTCAGATGACCTGAATATTTTCAAGAACATTTGTGGGGTCCACATTCTGGGGTACACAGATGTGGGCATGTGGATGAGAATTTATGTGAATAGTAGTTTGGTATGTGATTGATCAAGTCCTGGAATTAATTGTGAAAGGGAGTAAGATGTAATTTACTGATGAAAATATTCTCTTCATTACTAGTTTCATAGAAATTACTCTACTGGGGTCCACTAAACAGAAAATATAAATTATTTGAAAAAAAAGCAAACTAATAATTGTAAGATGTGTGGTAGGTCTCAAAACAGGGGGAGATACAAAGGCCTGGTTGGGATATGCATGTGGGGCAATAGTACCGCGAATCACTCCTTCTACCGTGGTTACTAGAAACCCAGCATCTTTTTTTGGGAATACTTTTTGGTGGGAGTGGCAAGGATGGGGCAAATAAAATGATGCTCTGCAAGTCTTCAGACATCCTCGGACTCAAAGGCTTCCTCAGGAATTTAGAAATGGATGTTGTAGAAGGGAAATTAGAGGTATCAATTTGGTCAGCCGATCATAGCTTGGGTCAGTTCTTGGGGGGCTTGGGAATTGTCACTGAAATGGAAAAATCTCATCAGTGCATCATAGCGGGCTAGCACATTATAGCTGCAAATACAGGGGTACTGTGGACAGACTTTGCTGCCCAGCAGGAGCGGAGAATGTTTTTTTTTACTATACCCATGTTCAAGGTAAGGACCAAAATTTTTTTTATTTCAGGGACATTTGTGAGGGTCCAGGAACTGGAATAGAAGGATGTGTTTTTTTGTGAACTATACTGTGTGGCATATAGATTGGTTTGGTGGACAATTAACTGTAGGACTTCAGGGGAAACGAAAATTTCGAAAAATTTAAAGGGGGTAAAAGTGTTGACATTTAATTTAATTCCAGGGACTGCTAAAAAGGGGGGAATATGAGGGGAAAATGAATTGTCATAATACCACAGCTGTGGGGGGACTGCGGAACTTAGTCCTGCCTCTGAAGCTTCAACACTGATGACCGACTCCGCTACCATCGGGCTGTGGGATCCCATGGAGGAAGAGGAGTCTTCACTGTCTGAAAACTGCTCTACTTCAGAAGCAGATTTGGTTTCACTGCTGGAGCTGCCGGAACAAAGCTGGGTGCATGCCTGCACCACGCTAACCATTCTGCGGGCCATTGCTTTATTTTATACATCTGCTTAACAAAAAAACTAAACCTAACATAACACTGCTAGTCCTAAACCTTATCTACTACACCTAAACATAATCTAACACTAGTATTTTTTTTGCTTAATATATATATTTTTTTAACCCTAACTCTAACCCTAGTAGCCCTAACCTTAACCCTAACACTAACTGCAAAAAATGGAAAAAAAAAAAAAAAGATAAAAAAATGTAATCAGACAAGGGGCATGACACTGGAGGTGTGAAGGTATTAAATGAGGTTTAGAGGTACAGACACGGCGGTACATACAGTACAGACCAAAGTTTGGACACACCTTCTCATTTAAAGATTTTTCTGTATTTTCATGACTATGAAAATTGTACATTCACACTAAAGGCATCAAAACTATGAATTAACACATGTGGAATTATATACTTAACAAAAAAGTGTGAAACAACTGAAAATATGTCTTATATTCTAGGTTCTTCAAAGTAGCCACCTTTTGATTTGATGACTGCTTTGCACACTCTTGGCATTCTCTTGATGAGCTTCAAGAGGTAGTCACCAGAAAAGGTTTTCTCTTCACAGGTGTGCCCTGTCAAGTTTAATAAGTGGAATTTCTTGCCTTTTAAATGGGGTTGGGACCATCAGTTGTGTTGTGCAGAAGTCTGATGGATACACAGCTGATAGTCCTACTGAATAGACTGTTAGAATTTGTATTATGGCAAGAAAAAACAGCTAAGTAAAGAAAAACGAGTGGCTATCATTACTTTAAGAAATGAAGGTCAGTCAGTGTGAAAAATTGGGAAAACTTTGAAAGTGTCCCCAAGTGCAGTTGCAAAAACCATCAAGCACTACAAAGAAACTGGCTCACATGAGGACCGCCCCAGGAAAGGAAAACCAAGAGTCACCTCTGCTTCTGAGGATAAGTTTATCCGAGTCACCAGCCTCAGAAACCGCAGGTTAACAGCAGCTCAGATTAGAGACCAGGTAAATGCCACACAGAGTTCTAGCAGCAGACACATCTCTTCAACAACTGTTAAGAGGAGACTTTGTGCAGCAGGCCTTCATGGTAAAATAGCTGCTAGGAAACCACTGATAAGGACAGGCAACAAGCAGAAGAGACTTGTTTGGGTTAAAGAACACAAGGAATGGTCATTAGGCCAGTAGAAATCTGTGCTTTGGTCTGATGAGTCCAAATTTGAGATCTTTGGTTCCAACCACCGTGTCTTTGTGCGACGCAGAAAAGGTGAACGGATGGACTCTACATGCCTGGTTCCCACCGTTAAGCATGGAGTTGGAGGCGTGATGGTGTGGGGGTGCTTTGCTGGTGACACTGTTGGGGATTTATTCAAATTGAAGGCATACTGAACCAGCATGGCTACCACAGCATCTTGCAGCGGCATGCTATTCCATCCGGTTTGCCTTTAGTTGGACCATCATTTATTTTTCAACAGGACAATGACCCCAAACACACCTCCAGGCTGTATAAGGGCTATTTGACCAAGTAGGAGAGTGATGGGGTGTTACACCTGAAGACCTGGCCTCCACAGTCACCAGACCTGAACCCAATCGAGATGGTTTGGGGAGGGCTGGAACGCAGAGTGAAGGCAAAAGGGCCAACAAGTGCTAAGCATCTCTGGGAACTCCTTCAAGATTGTTGGAAGACCACTTCTGGTGACTACCTCTTGAAGCTCATCAAGAGAATGCCAAGAGTGTGCAAAGCAGTCATCAAAGCAAAAGGTGGCTACTTTGAAGAACCTAGAATATAACACATATTTTCAGTTGTTTCACACTTTTTTGTTAAGTATATAATTCCACATGTGTTAATTCATAGTTTTGATGCCTTCAGTGTGAATGTACAATTTTCATAATCATGAAAATACAGAAAAATCTTTAAATGAGAAGGTGTGTCCAAACTTTTGGTCTGTACTGTATACAGTTTAAACCAGAAGATTACATACACTATATAAAAAGACACATATGCATGTTTTTCTCAATATCTGACATGAAATCAGAATAAACATTTCCTGTTTTTGGTCAATTAGGATTACCATAATTTTTAATATCTGCCAAATGCCAGAATAATGAGAGAGAGAGAATGTTTTAAAACATTTTTATTACTTACTGCAAAGTCAAATGTTTACATACATTCCATTAGTATTTGGTACCATTGCCCTTAAACTGAATGACTTGGGTCAAACGTTTGGGATATCCTTCCACAAGCTTCTCGCAATAGTTGGTTGGAATTTGGGCCCATTCCTCCTGACAAAACTGGTGTAACTGATTCAAGTTTGTAGGTCACCTTGCTCACACATGCCTTTTCAGCTTTGCCCATAAATTTTCAATAGGATTGAGATCAGGGCTTTGTGATGGCCGCTCCAAAACATTGACTTTGTTAGACAGCCATGACACATGCAGAGATAGCCTGGAGTGCAGATGACAGCGTGGGAAACCACGGATGTTCGGGCCCCCAGTTCGAGTTCTGGCTTGGGTACCTGAACCTTTAATACTTGTTCGGCCAAACCCGCCGAACCCAAACATCCAGGGATTCGCTCATCTCTAATCTCAGCAGCATTGAAAAAAGATTATACAGTCATTTTGACATGGATTTTCCAAGTAAGTGCCCCAGCCTTACCAGATCCAAGAGAACTATTCAATAATGTATGCAGTTTTTATTTTAAAATATGGTGACAGATCCACTTTAAGGAGAATGTATCACATATCATGATCTGCACTAAAAAAAATATATAATAACAATTTGTAGTGAACAGCAACCACTGTGAAGAATGTATAAGATTTTTTTTTATTTTATTCACTTATATAGCACCATTAATTCCACAGTGCTTTACAGACTTTATCAGCACTGTCCCCATTGGGGCTTACAATCTGCATTCCCTATCAGTAGGTCTTTGGAGTGTGGGAGGAAACCAGAGAGGAAAACCACAAAAACACAGGGAGAAATACAAACTCCTTGCAGATGTCATCCTTGGTTGGATTTGAACCCAGGACCCAAGCGCTGCAAGGCTTTAGCCATGGGAATGAAGCTATATTTACAGATGTATTCTTCAATATCCTTATGGGCATTCTTCCACCAAAAGGACTTAGAAAGAGATCTCCAAGTGGCAGAAGAACCTGGATTCTCAGCTAAATTGGAATCATGCACTTCATTTAGAAGATCTACACATAAAGAGGGTGGTACATAAACTTTGTTTATAGGAAAACCTTCCGGCGCACTGTCATGAGCATCCTGAATGAGCTGAGAGCACCAACCACCACCCCCTCACTAAGAATCTTCACTGGATTTTCATCCCTCAACTCTGGAACAAAGCTATGGGACAATTTGTCAGCGTTAACATTCTTAGATCCGAGGAGATAAGTTGCGACAAAATCAAACTGGGCAACAAAAAGGGCTTGTCTGGTGCTTAAGCACTTAGCAGCGACAACATACAACAGGTTCTTATGATCGTTAAAGACAGTTAACTTATGTCTTGCCCCCTCCAACCAATGTCTCCATTCCTCAAAGGCTCTTTTAACCACCAGAAATTCTCGGCCACCAGTATCATAATTAGACTCTGCTTGAGAGAAGTTCTGAGAAAAAAAAGCACAAGAATGTAGATACCCACGTTTTTTCTGTGAAGAACAGAATCATTAAACAATCAATCAATATATCATCCAGGTAAATTACCACAAATCTATCCACCAGAGAGCAAAAAATGTCATTTATGAAATTTTGAAAGACTGCCGGAGCATTGGTTAACCCGAATGGCATCACCAAATTTTCAAAATGACCTTCAGGCATATTAAATGCAGACTTTCATTCGGCACCTTAGCGAACGTGTATAAGGTTTTATGCCTATCTCAAGTCAAGTTTGGAAAACCATTTAGCTCCAGATAATTGGTTGAAAAGGTATGGTATAAGGGGCAAGGATAAGGATAGCGAACAGGGATTGTATTAATTTCCCCACAAATTCAAGAACGGATGCAACCCTCCATCTTTTTCTTAAACAAAAAAAGAACAGACGGCGACTGGAGAGGTGGATGGCCGTATATCACCCTTAGCCAGAATCTTTTGAATATAGTCTTTCAAGGCCTCCTTCTCTGTAAAATAAAGGATAAACAAACGAGCCTTTGACATTTTAGCTCCTGGTACGAAGTTGACACCACAATCATATGACCTGTGCGACAGAAAAGCATCACACTAAGTCTCAGAAAAAAAATCACAGAAGTCCTGAATGAATTCTGGTAGGTGAGTCCTCACAGAAGCCAGTGATCTCAACAGACATTTGGAAAAGCAAAAGTCACCCCATGACTTAATCTCTTGAGTTTCCCAATTAATTGCAGGATTGTGCTTAATTAACCATGGTTAATTAACCACCTAGCACTAATTTGGCATGGAAAGAAGGAAAAACTATGATTGAGATGGATTCAATATGCAATACTCCTACTTTCATGCATACATTCTTGACCTTCATAGCAACGTCACTTTGTGAAAGAGGAGAGCTATCAATTGCCGACACTGAATGGAAAGGCCGAGGGAAGAGAAATCATAACCACAGATTATAGCAAAATCATGATCAATTAGATTCAAGACCGAACCTGAACCCACAAATGCAGGAGTAAAATTTAAAACCAGATTTAGTCTCTATGGATATCTTTAAGAAAAAACTGGATGCTTGTATGAGAGACAATCTCACACTCTTGGAACCTGCATCTTTACCTTCTAAAGTCTTCTCCTTTTTTTTAGACAATCATTATTATATTTGAAACACTGAACCATGACATCATTTGAAAGACCACAATATAAACAAAAACAAGCTGATGCTCTCAATTCTGTACCCCCTCTGGGATCTCTTGAAACATCAATTTACATAGGTTCACAAATTACAACTAATAGTAAGGAAGATGCTACTGATAGGTCTATAAATGTGTATCTTTCAGGCATTTATCTAAACGAACAAAAAATATTATAGCCTCCTCCAGGGACTGTAGCCAAGAACTGTAGACCAGCCTATCCTTAATCTGATCAAAAAGTCCCTGGCAGAACTGACTCCGAAGAACGGGGTCAATCCAAGTGGTCTCTACTGCCCAGTGTCTAAATTCTGAGCAATAGTACTCAGCTTTACGGCTTTCCTGAACCAACTTACAGATCATGGATTCAGCCACTGTGACTTTGTCAGGGTCATCATAAATAAGGCCAAGAGCTGAGAAAAATGCTTCAACAGAGGAAAACACCACGGAATCCTTAGGCAAAGAAAATGCCCAAGCCTGTGGTTCTCCATGTAGTAAAGATAAAACAGTGCCCACTTGTTGACTCAAGTGTCTGACCCAGCGAAGACAGGATGTAGGCAAAAGTATAATTTAAACGAGGCAGAAAATACCGAAAGCTTACTTCTGTCCCCATTGAAGCAATCCTGCAACTTTACCTGAGGCTCAACATCAATGCTCTGTAGGTCTGAGTCATTTGGGACAACAGAACATGCAAACTGTTTTTGACACTTGATATCCGCAATCTCCAAGGAAAGAGATTGCAGTTGGGCATCAAGGCATTTTCTGCATCCATGCTGATGCCTCAGAATGCACTAATGGGCTGTCCTTAATGTTATGAAGGTGTACACACTCACACACAGGGAATGCCGCACCTCCACCCAACTCGTCCCTGTACAGACTAGAAAGGCCCTAACGGAATAACTAAAAACACCATCTAGCACCTAACTGCCTAAAATGCCATTGAAGGGTTTCTCGTCACTCCTGAGGAACTAGAGGGGAGGTTGCAACTCACTGCCAAGAAGGAGAAAGTAAAGTGTGAAGATACGAAAACCCAGGGTGAAAAACTAAAACACATTCATATGAGGTAGAAAGGGAAAGTTAAGGAGAGCCAAAAATAAAAGGAACAAGTATAACCTCCCAGAAACCCAACAGTGGTAAAAGGAAAAGGTGCTGGGAGGGAAAATAAACAGACTCATGGCAAAAATACTACTAGCGTTTACCAAGCAAGGTAAACCCCTAAGCTGAAGGGCAGGAACTTCTGAACATGCATCCACCAAAAGCAGTGCCGTAACTATAAACTTCGGGGCCCCGGGGAAAAACTTCATAGTGGGGCCCTCAATATTTCAATCACTAGAGGTTGTGCGGAACGTGGTGAAGCCTGCTATGCATTGTTGTATACAACACACAGGCTTCACCACGTTCTGCAAGACCATTAATAGATTTTGTTGTTTATGATGCAAGTTTTAGAAGTTAAATATTCAGTGAATATGTTTGGAAAATTAATAAGGTGAATAATTCCAAATATTGCACAATTTTCAAATAACTGTATATATTTATTAAATAGCTTCTCACAGTTTGTCACAGAGATATTCGTGTCTGCTGAGACTGTCTCCTCTCAATGATGCTGAGAGTTTGTTACAGTCAGTGTGCACTGTGCCTGCCTTGCCAACTCCTTGTGATCTCCAGACTAACATGTTGTTACAAATCTTGTGCTATGAGACTCTCCAGGCCAGTGCAGGTTTCCATTCATTGACAGCTGGCAGAGCTCCTGGAAATTATTGAAATGATAGCCTCTCCTGTCTTCCTGGTGACATTGTCTGACAGGAATATAGGAGCTGGGTATTTTATGAGAAATTAAAGTATTAAAATACAATTTTTTACCATCAGTTTGGGGCCCCTTGGGTGGTTGGGGCCCTGGGGCAGTACCCCGGCTGCCCCGGTTGTAGTTACGGCCCTGACCAAAAGGTATAGTCTGCAAGGAAGTACAATGAAGGGAGAACATATAAAACTCCACCCAGAGTCTGATAGGGCAAACCAAAACGGGAAAATGAGAAACACCTGGAGAGGAACAAACCAAAAGAGGAAAACAAGGACAATGGAAACCACCAGCATTTGGACAAGGAAGAAAGGGCAATGGCTCAGCAGACAGAGGAACTGATCATGCATCAACAAGTCACCAGATCAAATCCCCAAACCAAACTTTGAGAGCTATCTACTTCCAGATTCTGCAGTCCTCCCAGAAAATAGTTTTATCCTACTTACCCAGATTATATTTTGTAGACCAAGGCACAGAAAGGATTAGTCTAAAAATGCCTCCTTATTGGGGCAAATGGACTCACACAGTTTAATCAAAGGCTGTGCTAAGGACCTCACATTTATAAGCTTAGTAAACAGAAGCTGTATAAACCACCATTTTCCCTCTTTAGTGTCCTTTGCAAATAATCAATTTAGAGTTTCTACATTATACAATACAATACATTTAACTACAACTCATTGGCCTTTAAACAGCTACTGTACTGGAAGCTTCTCTGCACCTAACTAAGTAAAGGGTGAAAAGTTAAATTTCCCTGCTGTGAATGCATTTTTTTCTCTTTTGCTTTTGTAAGAACACATTGACTTATTCCAACTATTCAAAAAAAAGTTAAGCATAGTAAATGTTATATGTTGAATGCAAAGGAGCAAGGGGCCAGTACACCTTTACAGCTACATTAAGTGCCAAATGGAGCTGTACAAAATTGTTCGTCTTAAATACAAGCTGAGCTGAACAAAACTGGAATACCTAATCTCACCTTCCATCAATCTTTCTGAGATGTGTGCACAGTAGGAACATTTTAACACACTAACATATTACAGGACATTACTAGTGAGTACTGTATCCTTCTATGCAATATTAATAAAATCTGAATGTAAAAAAGCACTAAGCATTTTGGAAATGCTAAGATCAAATGCAATTTTATTATGTAACAATAAGAAAGCCTTTTATTGGTTCTTAGAGCAACATTACTTTTGATAACTGTATGCCAATTTGTGAACTAAATGAGCAGAAAAAAAATTATATTTAGCCAAAGAAAAGAAACACAAGTAATAAAATTCTTCAGAATTCTTTGTTTACAAAAGGTATGTTAAGAATGATACATAATATTTTTTCTGCCACTTTGTATTTGATTTTTTATGTTTTGCTTAATGAGGTTCAAAAAGTCAAACAAATACAAAAACCATTAAACATGTAACAGAGAGGGAAAATTTATAAACAGTAGAAGGATGTTCGAAATATAAAAAATGTGGATTGATTAACCTCCAATTTATGTGACAAAAGAAGAGGTTGGGTGCTTATTCCACTGGAGCAGACCACAATACTCTCTAATTCATCAGAAAATCAATAGTGTATAAAGGAATAGCACACCATAATAGGTAAAGAAAGGAAGAGTTTTTTGAATGTTTTTTTTATTTTTCTTCTCTCATATCCAAAAAGTTATTACACTGCAAGGAAAATTATAGCAATGATTTTGAAAAATGTACCATTCATGATGCTATGAATGGGATACATGTACACTGTCCTTCTTAGTCTAAAAAAGCAAAAATCCACTTGTACCAGCATATAAAGGGATGGAATTGCTGGGCTAT
This sequence comes from Phyllobates terribilis, assembly GCF_046119375.1. Lineage (NCBI taxonomy): Eukaryota > Metazoa > Chordata > Amphibia > Anura > Dendrobatidae > Phyllobates > Phyllobates terribilis. Next base: position 386,054,384 of record NW_027362763.1, on the reverse strand, counting down.
CTAAGGATGCAGAGAAAAAGTGTGGAAGTTACTATTACCCATGGGAGATATGACCCAGTGGTACAAAAAAGCAGTTATTCACTAATTAATTAGCCACAGTGAGTGGGTGGCCATCAGAATCTTCATTAACATACATTTCCATAACTGGGCATCACTCATATCATCAAGCAGAAGATCAGAGCATTTCTCCACAACAATCAATACCACAGCATACTGTGTAGTAAGCATGCACCCAGAACTATTGTCTTCACGGCATTCCACTCCGTTACTACCACCCGCTGAAAAAGAGCAGTTGCACCCTACATTAGAGGCAGCTGGCACAGGAATATGGACAGGTTAGACTTTTACACTTTATTGAAGTTTATTGCCTCTAGACTTCAGGTTGCACACATCAGGTTAAAATGTCATCTTACTGTACATACGCTTGTAATATCTAACCAAACAAATATGGGGTAATCACAAATGTCATAACTTAATTAATCCTCAACAGGGGTAGTAACTCATAACCTCACCAGTGCGAACAATCCATAAATGACATTCCTGATACACATGGTCTTTTATTCTGAAATCAAGAGACTAGACAAAAAAGAAAAAGAAATAACTGAAAAACTAAACTAAAAGGAGAACAAACATCAAAATAAAAAAAAATCAGAAATGATCAAATACAGGGTCCAAAGAAATAAATGGTATAAATATTAGTATCAGCAAAAAGTATGAAAATAAATTGTAAAAAAGTCAATTACAGTCTAAATTTATACTGTCAATATGTTTCATAATATCTCGCAATTTACAGGGACGGACACAGACTGAAGAGAGCCCCTGTACAAGAACAGTATTTGGACCCTTTCCAGTGCAATAATGTATTTGTGACAGAAGCTGTTGGATGCACTGCATACGGAAGAGGCTCAGCTTACTTTTTGGTCTCCAGCGCAGCTGCACAGATTGCACCAATGGTATGTCCACCACTGTCAATTTACTTATTAATGTCTTATTTTTCTCAATACAGTTTTGGTAGAAATACAGTAGTACCTGGGCAAAAAAGTTATCATATCATCAATCCACATAAAAGGCATTTATGATGTATTCGTGGAACATATTGAATTATTTTGCCATATTGAACCATATCCAGGAAAACCATTGGTGGGGGCATCTATGAGATTTACAACTTCAGTTCTTAATATGGCATACAAAAGTATCAAGTAAGCTATTATATGTATTCAGCTTACTATAAAAAAAAAAGCATAAACGAGTGAAGAATTTTATTTTTTATGTGTGTATTTTTTTGGGGGGCAGGGGAGTAAATGACCTGTTAGAATTTTGATTGATTTAGACATATTTCAAATATTTGATTGATAAAAAGTACAGTCCATGAATGTTATGAATGGTATACATTCAAACAGAGCAAATAGTTTCTGAAAGCATTTTACAGTAATTTAATTCTTTTATTATTTCTTTTATATAATTTAGGCTAAGCAATTTCTGTTGTTGAATTATACTATGGTTAGTAGCAGAATTCCCTGCAGCTTCTTCCTACTGCTGTTTTATGTTTGTAGATATTAAAAATTGTGCAGTTGGGGGCATTTCTTAAGACTGGGCTCAAAAGACATGTAGCACATTAGCTCCATCCTAAACAACCGGTAATTAAGACAAGTATACCGGATGGATGGTTAAAATGAGCAATCATGACGAAGCAGCATCTAAGGAAAGCTATATAGTAAAGAAAAATATCCCTACAAACAGAAATTATTTTATTAGTTCTTAGTAGTGTTGAGCATTCCGATACTGAAATATTGGGTATCGGCCGATATTCGCGGTATCGGAATTCCGATACTTAATTCCGATACTTTTGCAATATCGTATACCGGAATCGGAAGTTCCCATAATGCAATGAGCCATTTTCATTTTATTCAGCCAATGAGGATCCTAAGAAGTGTGGGCACATCCTGTTAGGCATGTAGGCATCTTAACTAATGGCATGGCTGTGATTGGCTGCTGAAATGATGTCATGATGCACTATAAAAGCCGCCGCCGCCATTTTGAGCTCACTCTGCTGTGAATTCAGTTAGGGATAGGACGCTGTTGTTCTGAGGGACAGTTTTAGCTACCTATTTGCTCTATACTGCTTTACCCAAGCTACTTTCTAAATCACTGTGCCTTGCAGCGCTAGTGCACAGTTCCCTGTGCTGTTCACCGCTGTCTGCAAGGTCTGTGTGTGTGAGTGCAGCTCACCCTGTAGTGTGTGCTTCAGCCAAGTCTGGTTGTAGTGCACTCAGTGTGTGTCACTGCCTCATACATTGTCCTTTTTTGCCAATTCATAATTTTTCCTGATATCTCCTATTAGTGTGGTGGTTCCATCTGTATTCAGCTAAATTGGTTCCAAACACACTATATAGGAGTAGATAGAGAAATATTTTTCCGTCTTGCAGCACTAGTGCACAGTGCTCTGCATCTGTACTGTTCACCGCTGTCTGCAAGGTCTGGTGTATGAGTGCAGCTCACCCTGTAGTGTGTGCTTCAACCCCGTCTGGTTGTAGTGCACTCAGTGTGTGTCACTGCCTCATACATTGTCCTTTATTGCCAATTCATAATTTTTCCTGATATCTCCTATTAGTGTGGTGGTTCCATCCGTATTCAGCTAAATTGGTTCCAAACACACTATATAGGAGTAGATAGAGGAGCCTTTCTGCAGCATTGGGCCCTGCAGCCCCAGCCAGATTAGTATTAGCCTATTTTTTGCAGCCTCATCTATTGCATTGTAGGTTACCTTCCTACATTGTAATAGCTACAAAAAGTTTGTGATACTATCGTTATTACATCTTTAGGCACATCCAGTGTCTTTTTGTGACAAAAAAAAACCTAAATAAAGTTCACCAAACACTCCACTTTACAGTTGTGTAGGCCACATTAGCTCATATTAAAGTCTAGTCCACACTTTATAAAATTAGTGTTTCTTATACCTGTTAGCAGCTGTTCAGGAATAAGCACACTAAGCCCTTAGTACTTTTCTGCCTATCTTTATCAGTCTACCAAGATGAAGAAGGCAGGGAGTAAGGCATGTGGTCGTGGGCGTGGGCGTGGAGTTTCTGCAGGGAGAGGACGTGAGGATTCTGTGCCTGCAGGGAGAGGACGTGGGGATTCTGTGCCTGCTGCGGGCACCAGTGACTCAGCATCCCCCAGTTTTACCAGGGAACAGTCCTGTATGCGCAGCTTTGTAGGAGCTAGCCGCACCCCACTGCTGCGCAAGGACCAAATTGAAGCCATTGTCGGATGGATGGCAGCTAACGCATCGACTTCAATTAGTTCCAGATCCTCTCAGGTCCTGAGCACTGAAGAGCACCCATCTGTCTCTTCACCACCTGCCAAATTGCCCAGGCAGTCAGAGAGCCCTGGACAGGAGCCATCTCTACTTCTGTTCTCTGAATCTTTTGGCTTGGAAAGAGGGGGCCAGCCAAGCAGAATTCTAGAATTTGAAGAAGAGGTAGTATGCAGTGATGCGCAACCGTTTTGTCTCTCTGAATCTGAAGAGGCGGGTGGGCCAGTGCCTATGGTCAGCAGCACACCTCAGTACGCATCTGATGATGAGACTCAGGTGCCACTTTCTGGTGCGTACTGTGCTGTCGAGACTACCCAGGAGAAGCAGTTGTTTGAAGAGGGTGGTGTAGATGATGAGGTCCTTGACCCATCATGGCGTGAGGGACAGGAAGGTGGTGGGAGCAGCTCTGAGGAAGAGATTCCCCGAACGGCCCAAAAAGGAGGGAGAGGGAGGGGGCAGACTTGGTTGCCTGTAGCCTCCACTTCGGCACCCATTAGGAGCATGGCTCTTCCAAAATCCAAAGCGGGCGCTCCCAAGACTTGCAGTGCCTGGTCCTTTTCTGACACAGTTGCAGGTGACATTTGCTTTGTCAAATGGAAGCTGTGTAATCAGAAGGTGAAAAGAGGGAAAAGTGTCAGCAAACTCAATACCAAAAATATGTGGAAACATGTGCGGACCAAGCACGTGGTGGAGTTACAAAAACACACTGAAGACCTAGGCCAACCTACAGCGCCACCTACCACCTCTTCAGCTCGTGTTGTAGCCTCTTCCTCCAGCTCACACACAGCTGGTTCGGCTTCCTCACAGGATCGCCATGGAAGAATCTCTGGCACTGTTGTACAGAGACACAGTGTAATTCCACCCACAGCACCACTTTCCCAGTCATCCTCACACTCCCAGGCCAGTCTACAGCCATCGTTAGCACAGGCATGGGAGAAAAGGCGCCCATACTCGGCAAACCACCCCCGAGCACAGGCTCTGAATGCTGGCATTGCTAAACTACTGGCCCTTGAAATGCTATCATTCAGGCTGGTGGAGACTGACACATTCCGTAACTTTATGGCATTTGCAGTCCCACAATACAACGTGCCCAGCCGCTTTTATTTCAGCAGGCAAGCCGTCCCTGCCCTGCAACATCATGTGGAGGGAAAAATTAAACATGCGCTACAAAACGCCGTCAGTAGCAAGGTCCACCTGACCACCGATGCGTGGACCAGTAAGCATGGACAGGGACGATACCTTTCCCTCACTGCCCATTGGGTAAATGTTGTGGAGCCGGGTACAAATCTTGAGAGTGGTGCTGTACGTGTTCTGCCAACTCCAAGGATTGCAGGAATCCAGTCTGTACACATTGACTCCTCCTCATGCTCCAGTTCCTCTGAATCAGCGCTGCAGGAGCCGTCACGGTCTACCTCCACATCGACCCGTGAACGGTTACCTGTTATGATGACCGATATGAGCACAGCCGTGGCCAAACGTCAACAGGCCGTATTAAAATTAATTTCTTTGGGGAATCGAAGCCACACAGCGCAGGAGCTCTGGAATGCCATCAAGCAGCAGAGCTACGTGTGGTTTGTGCCAGCGAATCTACAGCCAGGCATGGTAGTGTGTGACAATGGCCGAAATCTGGTGGCAGCTCTGGGCCTAGGCAACCTCACTCACATCCCATGTCTGGCACATGTGCTCAACTTGGTCGTGCAGAGTTTTTTGAGGGACTATCCGGATCTTGATGCACTGCTTCACAAGGTCCGCATAGAGTGCGCTCACTTGCGGCGTTCCAGCAATGCAAGATCACGCATTGCAGCTCTGCAGCGCCGATTACGTCTTCCGGAACATCGCATCATATGTGACCTACCCACCAGGTGGAATTCAATGTTACATATGTTGGAGAGGTTGTGTGAGTAGCAGGCAGCAGTAATGGAGTACCAGCTGCAGCAGGCGCAAACAAGTCGCAGTGCGCGCCGTTCACACTTCACCACCACTGAGTGGGCCTCTATGAAGGACATTTGCCACGTTTTGCGTGCCTTCGATTATTCCACGCGGATGGCGAGTGCAGATGATGCACTAGTCAGCATGACTATCCCCCTTATCTGCCTGCTTGAAAAAACACTGCAAGCACTAAGGGACGAGGTTTTGGAAGAGGTGGAGGATGAGGAGTCACAAATGCCATCTGCTTCTCTACAGTCTGCGCAACGTGGTTCCTCACAAAGGCCTAGGCAGGGGACACTTTGTGAGGAGGATGAGGAGGAGTCAATGGATGAGGAAGACATCTGTCCAGAGGAGGGAGGTACACAATGCTCTAGTAGTCAGTATCTAGAGCGAGGGTGGGGTGATGCAGAGCAGGCAGAGATCACGCCTCAAGCAGGGGACAGCGTTTCTTGGCCAGTTGGCAGTCTGCAGCACATGGTTGATTTCATGCTGCAGTGCCTGAGAAACGACCGCCGCATCGCCCACATTCTCAACACGGCTGATTATTGGGTGTCCACCCTCCTAGATCCTCGCTACCGGGACAACTTACAAAGCCTCATAACACCATTGAACCGGGAGCGTAAAATGCGGGAGTACCAAGACGCACTGGTGCATTCCATCATGTTCTCCATTCCAACCGAGAGCAGTGCTGCTAGTGCTTTACAAAGCAGCTCAGTGCGTCGAGGCAGTGGAGGAAGCTCTGCACAAAGAGGGAGCAGAAGCAGCGCCTCAGCACAAGGCAAGACCAGTATGGCCGAAATGTGGCAAAGTTTTGTGTCCCCGCCGCCACAAATGTCTACACCATCACAGACGGCTCCAGTCAGCAGGAGGCAACGTTTCCGTCAGATTGTGACAGACTACATGTCTTGCCCTCTTAGTGTACTCCCAGACGGCTCTTCTCCCTTCAAGTTTTGGGTCTGTAACCTGGATACATGGCCAGAGCTTAGTCAGTATGCATTGGAGGTGCTAGCTTGCCCTGCTGCTAGTGTATTATCGGAACGCGTCTTTAGTGCCGCAGGTGGTGTACTAACAGACCGTCGCATGCGACTATCCTCCGATAACGTTGACCGGCTTACTTTTCTCAAAATGAACAAGGCCTGGATCTCTCATGAATTTGCCAGTCCTCTTCCAGAATAGATAATTGGTTGGCAACAGTATCCAGGTCTCCTGTTCTGTTCATGTTTCTACCACCTGAACTGTAATCCCTGAGCTCCAACACCGCCAGTTGGCGCTCGGAAGTGCCGTCTGTACAGTCAACACTTGCTGCCGTGTTATTGGGGTTCAGTAACGTCAGCTGTTCCCCTGCTGTGCGGACGGCAATTTCTCCGGCTCTGTCCACATTCTCACTACTACAGATTTGAAAGTTTCTCCAATTACACCTCTGGCTCCTCTGTTTTCAGTATTATCCCTGAGCTCCAACACCGCCAGTTGGCGCTCGGAAGTGCCGTCTGCACAGTCAACACTTGCTGCCGTGTTATTGGGGTTCAGTAACGTCAGCTGTTCCCCTGCTGTGCGGACGGCAATTTCTCCTGCTCTGTCCACATTCTCACTACTACAGATTTGAAAGTTTCTCCAATTACACCTCTGACTCCTCTGTTTTCAGTATTATCCCTGAGCTCCAACACCGCCAGTTGGCGCTCGGAAGTGCCGTCTGCACAGTCAACACTTGCTGCCGTGTTATTGGGGTTCAGTAACGTCAGCTGTTTCCCTGCTGTGCGGACGGAAATTTCTCCTGCTCTGTCCACATTCTCACTACTACAGATTTGAAAGTTTCTCCAATTACACCTCTGGCTCCTCTGTTTTCAGTATTATCCCTGAGCTACAACACCGCCAGTTGGCGCTCGGAAGTGCCGTCTGCACAGTCAACACTTGCTGCCGTGTTATTGGGGTTCAGTAACGTCAGCTGTTCCCCTGCTGTGCGGACGGCAATTTCTCCTGCTCTGTCCACATTCTCACTACTACAGATTTGAAAGTTTCTCCAATTACACCTCTGGCTCCTCTGTTTTCAGTATTATCCCTGAGCTACAACACCGCCAGTTGGCGCTCGGAAGTGCCCCTGCACAGTCAACACTTGCTGCGGTGTTATTGGGGTTCAGTAACGTCAGCTGTTCCCCTGCTGTGTTCACGGCAATTTCTCCTGCTCTGTCCACATTCACTGTGCTACTTATTTAAAACTTGCTCCAATTAGGCCTCTGACTCCACTCTGTTTTTATTATTTACCCTGGGTTCCAGCACAGCCAGCTGGTTCTCGGCAGTGTCTTTGGCACGGGTATTCCCTCCTGCCCAGCCTGGTTCCAGCACGCCAGCTGTTTCCGGGTAGTGTCAACGTCACTTTGCCTCCAATGCGTTGTCCTGTCTTGTTGCGGTCGGGTTAGCCGACTCTATGGTGCCTGCAGTTTAGGTGACTCCTATGTGGGCTGCGGGATCTGGCAATGAAGGCTGGCTCCATAGTGCCAATAGGACATGCACCCCCTGTAGGACTGTGGGTTTTGGTAACTGCGGCCGGCTCGCGGACTTGAACTTTTTTTTACATGGGTACCTTCTGCTACCCATCCGGGTTCCAGTACCGTCAGCTGGTTCTCGGCAGTGCCTTTGGATTAGGTGCCTCCTTCTCGGTATCCAAGTTCCACCAACGTCTGCTGGTCCTTGGTAGTGCTTTCTGGCACAGGTACCTCCTGCTTAGTAACCGACTTCCAGTAACATCAGCTGGTCCTCGGTAGTTCCATTGGCTCTTGTACCTTCTGCTACCCATCCGGGTTCCAGTACCGTCAGCTGGTCCTCAGTAGTTCCATTTGCTCTTGTATCTTCTGCTACCCATCCGGGTTCCAGTACCGTCAGCTGGTTCTCGGCAGTGTCTTTGGCATGGGTACTCCCTCCTGCCCAGCCTGGTTCCAGCACGCCAGCTGTTTCCGGGTAGTGTCAACGTCACTTTGCCTCCAATGCGTTGTCCTGTCGTGTTGCGGTCGGGTTAGCCGACTCTATGGTGCCTGCAGTTTAGGTGACTCCTATGTGGGCTGCGGGATCTGGCAATGAAGGCTGGTTCCATAGTGCCAATAGGACAAGCACCCCCTGTAGGACTGTGGGTTTTGGTAACTGCGGCCGGCTCGCGGACTTGAACTTTTTTTTACATGGGTACCTTCTGCTACCCATCCGGGTTCCAGTACCGTCAGCTGGTTCTCGGCAGTGCCTTTGGATTAGGTGCCTCCTTCTCGGTATCCAAGTTCCACCAACGTCTGCTGGTCCTTGGTAGTGCTTTCTGGCACAGGTACCTCCTGCTTAGTAACCGAGTTCCAGTAACATCAGCTGATCCTCGGTAGTTCCATTGGCTCTTGTACCTTCTGCTACCCATCCGGGTTCCAGTACCGTCAGCTGGTCCTCGGTAGTTCCATTTGCTCTTGTACCTTCTACCACCCATCCGGGTTCCAGTACCGTCAGCTGGTTCTCGGCAGTGCCTTTGGATTAGGTGCCTCTTTCTCGGTATCCAAGTTCCACCAACGTCTGCTGGTCCTTGGTAGTGCTTTCTGGCACAGGTACCTCCTGCTTAGTAACCGACTTCCAGTAACATCAGCTGGTCCTCGGTAGTTCCATTGGCTCTTGTACCTTCTGCTACCCATCCGGGTTCCAGTACCGTCAGCTGGTCCTCGGTAGTTCCATTTGCTTTTGTATCTTCTGCTACCCATCCGGGTTCCAGTACCGTCAGCTGGTTCTCGGCAGTGTCTTTGGCATGGGTACTCCCTCCTGCCCAGCCTGGTTCCAGCACGCCAGCTGTTTCCGGGTAGTGTCAACGTCACTTTGCCTCCAATGCGTTGTCCTGTCGTGTTGCGGTCGGGTTAGCCGACTCTATGGTGCCTGCAGTTTAGGTGACTCCTATGTGGGCTGCGGGATCTGGCAATGAAGGCTGGTTCCATAGTGCCAATAGGACAAGCACCCCCTGTAGGACTGTGGGTTTTGGTAACTGCGGCCGGCTCGCGGACTTGAACTTTTTTTTACATGGGTACCTTCTGCTACCCATCCGGGTTCCAGTACCGTCAGCTGGTTCTCGGCAGTGCCTTTGGATTAGGTGCCTCCTTCTCGGTATCCAAGTTCCACCAATGTCTGCTGGTCCTTGGTAGTGCTTTCTGGCACAGGTACCTCCTGCTTAGTAACCGAGTTCCAGTAACATCAGCTGGTCCTCGGTAGTTCCATTGGCTCTTGTACCTTCTGCTACCCATCCGGGTTCCAGTACCGTCAGCTGGTCCTCGGTAGTTCCTCAGCCTTCTTGTACTTTCTGCTACATTTCCAAGTTCAAGCTTTTTGAAATGGTTCTTGGTAATCACTCTGGATCTCCCTGACGAGGACCCTGAAGACGAGGACCCTGAAGACCAACCCAAAGAAGACGAGGACCCCGAAGACGAGGACCCTGAAGACGAGGACCCTGAAGACCACCCCGAAGAAGACGAGGACCCTGAAGACGAGGACCCTGAAGACCACCCCGAAGAAGACGAGGACCCTGAAGACCACCCCGAAGAAGACGAGGACCCTGAAGACCACCCCGAAGAAGACGAGGACCCCGAAGACGAGGACCCAGAAGACCAACCCGAAGAAGAAGAGGACCCCGAAGACGAGGACCCGGAAGACGACCACCCTGAAGACCACCCTGAAGAAGACCAAGAAGATGACCCTGAAGAAGTTGACCAAGAGGACAAAGAAGAGAAGACAAGTACCAAGATACAGAAGAACAAGAGACAGAAAACCAAGAAGCAGAAATACAAGAAGCTGCAGAACAAAAAGCGGAAGAACATTAAGCATAAGATTAAAATTCAGAGCAAAAGATAATATCTAAATTATAAGCAGAATATGACTAAGCAGTGTATGGGGGTGAGTCCGTTCCTCCTCATGGTGCCCCTGGAAAAGACCTGCTGCTGCAGGCCAAACTGAACGCAGACAAATCCTGTTGTGAATCTTTTGTGACGGGCAGAACGAAAGGTGTAATGTCCAACCTTTTATAGATAACAGCTACAGGAATGCCTGTCACAAATAAGAATATGATGAAGAAGAAGAATATGAAGAAGATGAAGAAGTAGAATATGAAGAATGTAAAAAAAAGAATAATACGAAGAAGGTGAAGAAGAAGAAGGTGAAGAAGAAGTGGATGAAAAAGATGCTGAGGATGATGAAGGAGAAAGTGTGGGAGAAGTAAAAAAGAAGGTGAAGAGCATGGAAGTAGTGAAACATAAATATCTGACAAAATATAAAAATACTTAACATAGTTAATATTTCCGTAACTCAGAACATCTTAAAAAAATAGTAATTCCTGCTATTCCATTTGATTGGGCTAAACCTCTATGCCTTTATTGTCTCCCCCACCTCCCCCAATACATTCTACATTATTCTTAGTTGTTTTCCTTCATGTAGAATTAACCTACAAGGAAAGAAAGGGTTTATTTTAATTCCGATATTTATGTCCCATTGGCTTGCATTGGTTTCCGGTATCGGAATCGGCGATATCCGATACTTTTTCGGTATCGGTCCGATCCAATCCGATCCGATATTTCCCAATATCGGAAGGTATCACTCAACACTAGTTCTTAGTAAACCATAGCAGCTGCAATTTGTTGTACAGAGAAATATTGAATTTACTTTTGCTATTTGTGCATGTTTGCTTTCATTCCTAGCAGTTATAACTAAAATGCATAAGAAGGGAAAATATAAAATGAAACATGATATTAATTTAAAAACGCAAGTTTAAGTGTTTTTAACCATTGTCATGTTTTTGATTTAATATATTACAGTTGTTTCCCTGTAACTGCCATATATTTTCTATGGAACAGTAATTGACATGCTTTGCTTCATACAGGGTCCTCTGTTCTAACAATCAGACCCATTGCTCTAATATTAGTCAAATTTTCAACAAACAGCTTTAATTTACAACACCCCTTTAAAGGGGTTGATCAGTGAAAACAATCTTATCACATATCCACAGCATAGTTGATAACTTGCTGATTGATGGGAGTTTGACCACTGGAACCCACACCACTCAGCAAAACGGGATTTTTTCTCTCTGTTAGAAGAAAGCAGCAGTGCACAAGTACAACCGTTGCTCCATTCATTCCCAATGTGGCTGCCGAGCAATGCACTTGGCTTTTTCCGGGAATGAATGGTCGAGTGTCCAACCTCGTGTTCCATTTTGTAACAGGGATAAAAGTTTCTAGTCGGAACACCAATATGTCACCAATATATCACCAATTCCCATTATGGATAAAACATGATGCAAAAAAGAGCTAAGTAAATACTTGGATAAAAGTAGTCAGTTTTCTATATTTTGCAAGCTGAGTTTCCTGTTGTGGGAATAACTTTAGTTGGAGTAATGCTTCTAAATGTGGGTTGTATGGGCAAGACCCCATACATGTTTATCAGTTCCCTCTCAGTGTTTACTAATACTCTGGCCAGCAAAGATAACAAATATAAGTCAGAAAAAGCTTGTCAATAGTATAGCAAGATGTGACTTAAAGTAGCCAATCACCTTATTTCGACAAATTTGTGAGACAATGATATAGATATGACCAATCACTGACACCATTTGGGCATAGGCCATCAATCAAAAATGACTCAAATAAATTATGTAGACATACTTTCTTTTACAGTTTCTTAAAGCCACAAAGTTGCCATTTGAAATGACTTTAGTTTTGTGCCATGTCTGTGATCTGCTTTTTTTCAACAACATTAAATAACTGAATGAACATCCTCCGAGCCCGGTGATTCCATAATTTTTGCCAGGGGTTGTAGAAGAGAGAAGGCAGGAGCTAGATACAGAGCTTCTCCCTCCTCCTCTTTCCTCCCTTCTACAGAAAATTTCACCAGTATCAAGTGTCATCTCACTAATAGCAAAATTCTGTCTTCATTGAATACAGATTTTGCCCTTGAATTTAGATTTTTGAGAGTGACAGTCCTGGAGGAGAAAGAAGCAGAATTCTTTGATAAGATAAATTACAATTAATTATTTTCATGTGTGCTATTGATTTAAAAAAATATATTAAAATAACGGTTATAGTATCATAGTGTATGGTCACAAATATAGTTAATCAGTTTGTAATGTAATTGGAAGTTAGCCCATAACCTGGAACTTTCTGACAGATAATAGAATATAATATCTACACTGTGTGCAGAATTATTAGGCAAGTTGTATTTTAGAGGATTATTTTTATTATTGATCAACAACTATGTTTCTCAATCAACCCAAGAGACTCATAAATATCCAAGCTTAATATTTTTGGAAGTTGGAGTGTTTTTTTTTTTTAGATTTGGCTATCTTAGGAGGATATCTGTTTGTGCAGGTAACTATTACTGTGCAGAATTATTAGGCAACTTAATAAAAAACAAATATAATCCCATCTCACTTGTTTATTTTCACCAGGTAAACCAATATCAGTGTACAAAATTTAGAAATAAACATTTATGACATGCAAAATCAAAAACCAAAAAAAATTAGTGATCAATATAGCCACCTTTCTTTATGATAACACTCAACAGCCTTCCATCCATAGATTCTGTCAGTTGCTTGATCAACATTGCATGCAGAAGCCACCACAGCCTCCCAGACACTGTTCCGAGAGGTGTACTGTTTTCCCTTCCTGTAGATCTCACATTTTATGATGGACCACAGGTTCTCTATGGGGTTCAGATCAGGAGAACAAGGGGGCCATGTCATTATTTTTTCTTCTTTTAGACCTTTGCTGGCCAGCCACGCTGTGGAGTAGTTGGATGCATGCGATGGAGCATTGTCCTGCATGAAAATCATGTTTTTCTGGAATGATACCGACTTCTTCCTGTACCACTGCTTGAAGAAGTTGTCTTCCAGAAACTGGCAGTAGGTCTGGGAGTTGAGCTTCACTCCATCCTCAACCCGAAAAGGTCCCACAAGTTCATCTTTGATGATACCAGCCCATACCAGTACCCCATCTCCACCTTGCTGGCGTCTGAGTCGGAGTGGAGCTCTCTGTCCTTTACTGATCCAGCCTCTGGCCCATCCATCTGGCCCATCAAGAGTCACGCTCATTTCATCAGTCCATAAAACCTTTAAAAAATCAGTCTTAAGATATTTCTTGGCCCATTCTTGATGTTTCTTGATCATTGGTGGTCGTCTTTCAGCCTTCCTTACCTTGGCCATGTCCCTGAGTATCGCACACCTTGTGCTTTTTGATACTCCAGTAACGTTGCAACTCTGAAATATGGCAAAACTGGTGGCGAATGGCATCTTGGCAGCTTCATGCTTGATTTTCCTCAATTCATGGGCAGTTATTTTGCGCCTTTTTTGGGCAACACGCTTCTTGCGACCCTGTTGGCTATTTGCCATGAAATGCTTGATTGGTCGGTGATCATGATTCAAAAGTTTGGAAATTTCAAGACTGCTGCATCAGAGCCCGTCAAATCTCTCTTCTGACCCATTTTGCCAAAGGAAGGGAAGTTGCCTAATAATTAAGCACACCTTATATAGGGTGTTGATGTCATTAGTCAACACCCCTCCTCATTACAGAGATGCACATCACCAGATTTACTTAATTGGTAGTTGGCTCTCAAGCCTATGCAGCTTGGAGTAGGATAACATGTATAAAAAGTATCGTGTGATCAAAATACTCATTTGCCTAATAATTCTGCACACAGTGTAGAAACTCAATATTATGGGGTAGAAAATTATACATTTTCAACTTCAAGACTAACAATACCCCATAAAGACTCAAGACTTAGTACAACTTACTGAGATACAGGGTTAATAAAGTAAAATGTTAGAAGCAATATACTGTATATAAAAATATAAACTATTTACACCTCTTTTTTAAAAACATTCTGCAGCATTTTTTCCACACCCAGCTGAAAGTTTTTCATAGTACCGTATATATGGTTTTGGTACCATGTTAGCCACTTAAGAATATGATTGCTCTCAGTGAGAGAAGCAAATAATAATCTTGTATATATGATACCTTTTCATTAGAGAAGAACGGATCTTTTGAAATTTAAATTCGCCAACTTTGCTGAACTTTCCAATAATTTGATTTGCGGCAAATAAATTTATGTGCATCTCAATACTGGAAAGTTGGTAATTGCTCGAAAAATTCACATGGGGAAGAGGAGAGTGAGAGAGAACCCTGCTAACCATAAGAGCTTGCACTATATATGAGAGAGGACCTTGCTGAGATAATTGTGCATGTATTGTATAGCTCCTTATATTGCAGGGATAGGTTCCTTTTAGTTTATCAGAGGGTGCTGATCTTTTTATCATGAACTTTCTTACATTTGGAGGTTGTCTGTAGTATAGCAAGGGAGGGTCTTTGAATATTGTTTTAACCTGTTATCCTTATATAGGACATGATAGCAATTTCTCCTAGTAGTTGAAGCTCTGGGCTGTAGGTCACTACCAGAGGTATATGATTGTTTTCCTCATTTTCTCTATATTATAGTATATATTGTCTTCTTTGGATCCTCGTGGCTCTAATGATCTGATAACACAAATATGCAAACTTTGGGTTTATGAAAATGTTTTCAAATCCAGTGACTGATTCTTATGTTTTGTTATGCCCTGTTTTAAAAAACACTTCTATGCTCAACTACTATGTATGGATTTTTCACAAAACATGTGTGAAATTATGTACAAGCGAGATGAACAAGAAAAATCTTTATTGTATCAAATAATGTACACAATATTATATATAAAAATGTATTGAATATTCATTCTGCAACTTTATTGGAAATTAATTCTTGCGTCTTTTCCTTTTCTCTTTCAAGCTTCTCTTGATACCTTTTCTCTTATAGAAGGCCTGTGGATCTTTTTTGTGAAGCATCCAGCAGTAGTCCCCCATCTTGTTGACGTTCCATCTACCTTGGTATCAATATTTCATCTCCTTGATATCCTGATGAAATCTTTCTCCTTGCTCCCAGTACAGACTGGGATACAAGAGCAGAGCCGCAGGTGTGGACAGGAAGCGGAGCAGAGCGGGACAGAGGAGACGCAGGTGTGGACGGGAAGCGGAGCAGAGCAGGGCAGAGCAGAGCCGCAGGTGCGGACGGGAAGCAGAGCAGGTCAGAGCAGAGCCTCAGGTGCGGACGGGATGCGGAGCAGAGCAGGCCAGAGCCACAGGTGCGGACGGGAAGCAGAGCGGAGCAAGGCAAAGCAGAGCAGTGCCGAAGGGGCGGACAGGAAGCAGAGCAGAGCAAACCAGAGCCGCAGGTGCAGACGGGAAGCATAGCAGAGCAGGGCAGAGCCACAGATGCGGACAGGAAGCAGAGAAGAGCAGGGCAGGGCAGAGCCGCAGGTGCGGACGAGAAGTGGAGCAGAGCAGGGCAAGGCAGAGCTGCAGGTGCGGACAGAAAATGGAGCAGAGAAGAGCCGCAGATGTAGACATGGGGGCAGGGCAGAGCAGAGCCACAGGTGCGGACGGGAAGCAGAGCAGAGCAGAGGTACAGGTGCGGATGGGCGGAAATGCCGCAGGAGCGGCCAAACAGGACAGGGCTCTGTTCACATGAAACAGACAGGAATGGGAAAACACAGGAAGATAGCTAGAACACAGGAGGTTGATACGGAGGCAGGGAAACGGGACAAGCAGAGCCAGATACACACAAGGTACTTGCTATGAAGTAGCGAGTGGACACAGATCTCACAAAAAGATGTACAGAGACAACGAGTTGGAGTTAGATACTGGTTCAGACACTGCAGGAAAAGGGAAGGATCAGACATAGAGACAAACAGGTGACGGGCTAGGACACAGTTCAGACTGGAACTGACACAGGAACAAGATACAGGTACGAGCCTGGACATTCAGCCCCCAGGGTGGCTGAAGTAGACAAGAAGTCACACATACAGGTAACGGGCCTGGGTACTCAGCCCCCAGGGTGGCAGAACAGGAAAGATACAGGACACAGGTACAGGACTGGGTACTCAGTCCCCAGGGTGTCAGAAACAGGCAAGATTCAGGGAAGGACCAGGCAACTCACAGTTGCACAGAACACACTGTAAGAAAGTGTTGATCAGGCACCTTCCACTGGGTGGAGGTGGTTTAAGTATCCAGTGACTCACAGCAATAGGCTGGGGACTTATTAGGATTGCGCACACTGTAACTTTAAGAATCAGGAAGTTCCAGCGCCGCCGCCCTAAGCCAGCAGATAAGAGACATGCACACAGCAAGTAGAGGAGCAAAGTGCGCAGTCTGGACTGGTAGGTAAGTTGGCGGTCTTGCATGGTGGGAGATGGTAAGCCATGCCAGCATGCCGCTAGGGATGTTACAGGTTTCATGAGAATAAAGTCTAAATTCTCATATATTTCCTTCAAGTGCACAGAATACCCTACAGGCACTGAAACATACATGCTGCCATTTTGGATGAATCAATAAAGAGTCTCCACTCGCACACATTGTACTCAATGTTACATTTTTCCATCAGTCCAAGAACATCACTGCAATACACTAGAGCACTATCTTGAGAAAAGTATGGAAAGAATTCATTTTCTCTTCTGTACCATGAAAAACAGGCATCAGGAGCTAGCAGGTTCTTCTCCTTTAGTCTAGAGCATATTTGTCAAACTCTAGCCCGTTGGCAAAATTTGGCCCGTAGGGTGGTTTTATTTGATCCTCGACACCAAGACCATTTCAATCAAGTTGTTAGAAACAGAAGCTTAATCCACCACAACCAATAAATACTGAAAGGAATCATGGTAAGCCCACCACCACACTCTTATGAACTCTGTCTAAAAGAAAATCTGCCTTTACTCCCCATAGCAACCAATCACAGTGCAGCTTTTTTCAGTTTTTATACTGCTGAGGTAAAATGAAATCTGTGCACTGATTGGTTGCTGTGGACACCATCACACTGTTATGAACCGTGAATAAAAAAAATCTCTGTCTTTACTGCCCTTAACAAACAATCATAATTCAGCTTTCATTTCTTATACTGCTGAGGTAAAATGAAAGATATGCTATGATTAGATGGTATGGATACCACCACAGTCTTTGTAAGCTAGGTTAAGAAAATCTTCTCTGCCCACAGCAGCCAATTTTAGTGTCACGCAAGGTGTGGGAAAGACTAAGTGCAACACAAAGGGATGAAGGGAAGGGAGCCCAGAGACTAGGGAAAAAGGGTGCGGAGACGTCCTAGGCTGATCTGATATCACCCTGTCTCCCCTAATGTCCCTATATTGGTTCCTCACCAATCGCCGCACAGGAACCTAAAACCTTGTATTTCCCTAGAGCTAGGCCCTGGTTAGGGAAGGGGGATGAGCACTAGTCAGTCCCCACTAACAACTAAAGACAACAAGGTAGACAGACAAGGGGGAAAGTAACTTAGCTTGAGTCGCTTTCAGAGAGAAAGCACACACATCCTCTTAGCACTAGAGAGGAAGTAAGAACAGCATGAGCTCCAAGCTTTCACAAGGAAACATGAACATCAACGGCACCTTCCTGCTGCAAAGTGAAACTATTTAAACACCCAGGTCAGGGTGTAAGTTAGAGCAAAAAAGGAGGCCACCGCTGGGTCCTAGAGTGAAACAGCTAATCAGGTGTCTGTAATGCCAAACAAAGAGATCTTCTGCAACCAACTGCATGGCAACTGGCTTTCACATCTGACACACCAGTGACAGCACTCCCACCCTCTAAAAGTGGCCTCTGGACACTCAGGACCAGGTTTCTCAGGATACAAGGTGTGGAATGAATGAACCAACCTGGGAGCATTCACCTCTGATGCCGAAACCCACATCCTCTCCTCCGGACCATAACCCTTCCAGTGCACCCATTACTGTAGAGAACGATGTTGGAGACGAGATTTTACAATCCTCGAAATCTGAAACTCCAGATTACCATCAACCATTACTGGGGGCGGTGGTAGAGGTGAGGGCTCAAGAGGTTTCAGATGCTTCTTGAGTAAGGACCTGAGGAAAACATTATGGACCTTAAGGGCCTGAGGAACCGCAAGACGAAACGCTGCTGGGTTAATGATGGCGGTTATTTTATAGGGACCAATAAACCTAGGTCCCAACTTCCAAGAAGGGATTTTCAACCTTATATTCCTGGTAGAAAACCACAAAGCCATTCACTTTCAGGTCCGGACCTGGCAAGTATTTTCTGTCAGCCATGCGTTCATACCTGTCTCCCATGATCTTTAAATTACTCAGAACCCCCTGCCACACCGAGGAGAGCGACGAAGCAAAACATTCCTCCTCAGGAACTCCTGAATCTCCTCCCCCCACTAAAGGTACCAAACTGTGGATGGTAACCGTATACACCAAAGAACGTGGACCTGCCAGTGGATTCTTGACGATGATTATTAGTGGCAAATTCTGCCAGCGCTAAGTAGGATGCCCAATCCTCCTGATTTTCGGAGACAAAACACCTGAGGTAGGTCTCCAAATTCTGATTGACACACTCGGTCTGTCCATTTGACTGAGGGTGGAAGACAGAGGAAAAGGACAGCTGCACCTCCAGTCGAGAACAGAATGCCTTCCAGAATTTGGAAACAAACTGGGTCCCCCAATCTGACCCCACATCGGAGGGAACCCTGTGAAGCTTCACAATCTCATTTATGAACACCTGAGCAAGTGTCTTGACATTTGGAAGTGCAGATAGTGCGACGAAGTGAACCATTTTACTGAACCTATCTACAACCACCAAAACAACCATTTTGCCTGCAGAAACCGGTTAGTAATAAAATCCATGGACAAGTGTGTCCATGGCCTACTAGGGATAGGTAGCAGAAGAAGAGTACCAGACGGACGGGTATGCAAAACCTTAGAACGCGCTCAAACACTACAAGCAGATATGTGTTCAATCACATCCTGATGCAACCCTGGCCACCAAAAACGATGAGAGAGGAGGTCCGCGGCTGCCTTACCAAGTGGATGACCAGTAAGAACAGAGCTATGATGTTCCTTAATAATTTTGCAGCGCAGATTAGATGGTACAAATAACCTTCCTGAAGGGCAGGAGGCAGGGGCGTCGTCCTGAGCCTCTAACACCTCACCCTCCAGTTCAGGATATAATGCCGAAATGACGAAAAGTGACAACAAAATTGAACCTAGTAAAAAACAGGGACCATCTGGCTTGCCTAGAGTTGAGACGTTTAGCTGACTGAAGATATGACAGGCTCTTATGGTCAGTAATAACAGTAATTGGATGGACAGCCCCCTCCAACCAATGTCGCCATTCTTCGAACGCCAATTTGATAGCCAAAAGTTCCTTATTACCCACGTCATAATTTCTCTCAGCCGAAGAAAGTTTTTTAGAAAGGAAAGCGCATGGACGCCATTTACCAGGGGACTGATCCTGAGACAACACAGCCCCAACCCCACATCCGACACATCAACTTCCACAATAAAGAGTTGGGAAACATAGGGTTGACTGAGTATAGGTGCAGTGGCAAAATAATTCTATAAGGAAGAAAAAGGCTGGAGGAAAGCATCCGACCATTTGGAAAAATCAGACCCCTTCTTAGTCATGTCAGTAAGGGGTTTCACAATTACAGAGTAATTTTGGATGAATGTCCGGTAAAAATTAGTAAAGCCCAGAAAACATTGTAGAGCCTATAGGTTCTCGGGACAGTCTCAATCAAGGACTGCACGGATCTTCTCCGGATCCATCTGAAAAAGCGAAGATGACAACAAGTACCCAAAAAACTACTCCTCCTGAGCGACAAAAACACATTTTTCTAGTTTGGCATAAAGTTTGTTATCAATTAATATCTGGAGCACCTGTTTAACATGCCCCCAATGTGTCTCAAAATCAGGTGAGAAAAAAAAAAATATAGTCAAGATAGACCACCACAAACCTCCCCACCAAATGATGGAAAATATCATTTATGAAATGTTGGAATACCGCAGGTGCATTGGTCAAACCGAAAGGCATAACCAGACTCTTGAAATGTCCTTCCGGGGTATTGAATGCTGTTTTCCATTCGTCCCCTTCTCTGATTCTAACTAGATTGTAGGCTCCCCTTAAATCCAACTTGGAGAATACTTTATCTCCTACAACTTGGCTGAAAAAATCAGGAATCAGAGGAAGAGGATATGGATCACGGATGGTAGTTTGATTTAATTCCCGGAAATCTAAACAGGGACGTAGACACCTATCTTTTTTCTTCACAAAGAAGAACCCTGCCGCCACAGGTGAAAATGAAGGCCTAATGTGTCCCTTCTCCAAACTTTCCGCAAAGATATCCTTCATGGCTTGTCTCGTATGGCCAGAAAGATTATAAAGTCGGGACTTCGGTAGTTTAGCTCTGGGGGTCAGGTTAATAGGACAGTCATGCACGATGAGGAGGTAAATCCTGGAACCCCCACTCAGAAAAAACTTCCTCAAAACCAGACAGAAAAGCAGGTAATATTTCCATAGAGACTGTAGGAAATAGCTAAACAGTTCTCATGTCACTCCCCATTCAATAATCTCCATGGCTTGCCAATCCACCAACGGATTATGTTTCACCAGCCAGGGAAGACCCAAAACAATTGGGGTGGGAAGACTGTCAAGGACATAGCAAGGGATTATTTCACAATGAACAGACCCCACCCTCAGTTTTACATTATCTATAATCTGAGTAAATGTTTTCTGTTCAAGTACCACCAAGTCAATGACGAAGAT
Organism: Phyllobates terribilis; assembly: GCF_046119375.1. Classification (NCBI taxonomy): domain Eukaryota; kingdom Metazoa; phylum Chordata; class Amphibia; order Anura; family Dendrobatidae; genus Phyllobates; species Phyllobates terribilis. The sequence continues at coordinate 386,033,513 of NW_027362763.1, read as the reverse complement.
GGAAATAGGCTTAGCTAAAGTACAGCAAGCAAGACCATGAGTTTTCACAAACTCAGCATCAACCATGCTGACTCCGGCTCCACTGTCAACAAACACAGGAATTTTCTTGGTTTTGCTCTCTAGCACCACCTCTGCTGTCAGGAAAAACCGGGACTGAAGATTGGCAACAAATGCACCCCTTACTTATCCAACTCCAGACTACCAAGAGTTAATCAAGTCTCCTTTTGTTTAGGAATTGAAGGAAAGGTCCCAATAAAATGTCCCTTTTCCCCAAAAAAAACATACGCCTTTTTTATTGCGAATCTCTGGGGAAATGTAAGGCACCCTCTAACTGCATGGGTTCCTCCACCTCCCCCAGTACTGGCCCACCACCAGACTGCTCCCCCAGCAGAGGTAAATAACCCTGACATGAAGGAGGGAGGTGATAGGGCATGATGTAAGACTAGGACATGCATAGAAGCATAAATATATGTGAGAGACATATAGGATGGAGTTAGGAGAAGAAAGACTCCAGGGAAAAATGGGTGAGTAGAGGAAAAAAAGGAACTAGAGAAAGGTGGTTTATTTATTCCCTCTACCCATCTATCTTTCCCTGGATCCTTTTTTCTCTCAACGCCATCGTATTTGGCTCTGACACATTTCCGCCAATGTATGCTTGCCTTCCCTTTCCTCTATAACTTATCCCCTCCCTCCTTTTTCAATCCCACAATGTTCTAATCCCTACCATGACTCCTTCCCATTGGAACAATGCTCACTTCCTCCCATATTCTTATGTGTTCCACCTAGCATGATTTTAAACTATGTATTTGTTCTATTCTTCTTTTCATTACTATTGATAGACCATTGAATTATTATAAGAATTCTTATGTTTGATTGGTGTGTTGTGTTTTTGCATTTTATTGTACTTATTGCCAAAGGGCATTACTTTTGGAGCCTTTTTTACTATTCACACCATATACATATGCACTTTTACTGTATTTGACCTGCTAAACAAACCAATCTGATATTGAAACGCATAGCCTGAATGTCTTACCAAAACATTAACATTAACTACATCCTCTATTTTTTGGATTGTCATCATCAGCTATACTAAAACTCACCATTTTTTATCTCTTGGTGTGGAGAGATATTTACAATGCATCAGAACTGCTTTGGGCAGCAAAATGGCATCCCAGTCTGCCAATCTTTTCATGCCTAATGTGGAAAGTAACTTTCTAGCATCCTGCTCCATCAAACCCTTTGTCTATTTCCATTACAATGATGACATCTTAATAATCTGTACTAATTCTGAATGAGAACTTTTCATGAAAGATTCAGTGCATTTAACCCCACCAGAAATGTGATATTATACCACTCATAGGAATAAACTCTCATGATACAACCTTAAAATTTAAAACAATTCAATTCAGACATCCTTGTATTGACCAACCTACATACCTCAGATTGGATAACTTCCACCTGAAACACATTAAAAACTCTATTGTCTACAACCAGGCCATCAGATGTAATAGAATCTGTTACAGCTGAAGTGCCAGGGTTGAACACTCAGCCAGTCTTAAAAGAGCATTTTTTAAATAAACAATAGTATACCACTTCCACTGATGATCTGATTATGAAAGCCAGTAGGATCTCCAGTAGAGATGGGCAGATTTACGCGGGTGGAATTGAATTTTACAAAACTCTATGCTCTTGAAGCTACGTATGTTTTGTAATGTGTGCCACACAAAGTCAGTGCAGTTGTGGCCAACTGTGGTTACAATCTTGTTGAACATTAGCGGGCTGGCAAAAGGATAAAAGAAAAAAAAACATACCTCACTGCTCACCTCTCTGACTGCTCCTCCCTGTTCTCTGCCCACTGTTTGGTAGTGTTGAGCCACCCCCGTAGTGTTAGAGTTCGGTTCGGTTCGTCGAACACCCGTGTGTTCGCCGAACTGTTCGTCGAACTGTTCGTCGAACACCTTCGAACACCGTTAAAACCAATGGCAGGCAAACAAAAACACATAGAAACACATAGAAAACACCTTCAAAGGTGTCCAAAAGCTGACAAACTGCTCAGAAGACATAACTAACACATGGAAAAGTGACAAGTACATATAGTCATGCGAAAAGAAAAGAGGTGGAGGAGTAAAAGGAGGGGGAGACACAGATATAGGCATGTCATGCCCTTCTAAAATCCAAAAAGTGAGAAGCCGACACGGTCAGTCCGCTCCTGCCCATGCCACCTCCGTGTCGCCGGGTTTGTGCCAGAGCCGCGGTGAACCCTGATGGCCAGCCCCCCTCTCCCAATACTGGTGCCTGTCCGCTGGTGGGTCGAGCGAACCCCCCGTGTGTTCGCCGAACTGTTCGTCGAACTGTTCGTCGAACACCTTCGAACACCGTTAAAACCAATGGCAGGCAAACAAAAACACATAGAAACACATAGAAAACACCTTCAAAGGTGTCCAAAAGCTGACAAACTGCTCAGAAGACATAACTAACACATGGAAAAGTGACAAGTACATATAGTCATGCGAAAAGAAAAGAGGTGGAGGAGTAAAAGGAGGGGGAGACACAGATATAGGCATGTCATGCCCTTCTAAAATCCAAAAAGTGAGAAGCCGACACGGCCAGTCCGCTCCTGCCCATGCCACCTCCGTGTCGCCGGGTTTGTGCCAGAGCCGCGGTGAACCCTGATGGTCAGCCCCCCTCTCCCAATACTGGTGCCTGTCCGCTGGTGGGTCGAGCGAACCCCCCTGTGGTGGAGGCAGCTCTAAGCTTTTTAATTTAAATTGTCTCTCTAATTTGAATGAATACACTTTAAATGCATTTACAAGGATCTATTGGAGGGCAAGTCTCATGCCAGCAGCCGCGTAATTCCAGCTCCAGTAGAGTCCACTAAAGCTGCTGCAGTTAAAAAGCTTTTATAAGGATCGAGCTCGGCTGTCCACCGCAAGGCATCCTACTGCCAGTCCCAGCCCCTATGCCTTGGGGTGCCTCCTGATGCTCTTCACTGAGTATCCCATGGTCCCGAAGCATTCCTTTGAAAAAATTAAGTGTCTAAACTACAGGTGGTGTAGCTTGCTTAACAGCCGGGATAATCCACTGACTAGCAGACACTGCTACTAGGCACAAAGTATTTCCTGGGCTAGATGCAGTTAAAAATTTGTAATTAGATACTCTCGTTGGATGCTGAGAAAGCATTCCATAGAGTCTCCTGGCACGCCATATATGATTCTCTTAAAAAGCTTGGGGTAGGGGTCTAGGGGACCCTTTTATAGCCAAAATCACGGCCCTGTATCACAATACGTCACCTAGGCTGAAGATAAATGGAACTGTAGCACCCTGAGGGCTCGGTTGCTACAGAGGTATTGCACCTCACCCAGAGGTGTGATATCTCACTCTCAGGTAAGGATGGAGTGTGGATCAGGACCCGACACCTGCATGCATTACACCACATTGCCGTGGGGCAGGGCGACCAATATGCCTCTGAGATGGGCACGACAGTCCCTGTCCCTGGCTGGAGTGGGGGGAGGGAACACTGAGGAAGGGGAACCCTGAAGTGCAGGAGCAGGGAGGAAGCAGTTCCTGGGTGCATTGAGAAGGGAGTATAAAAGGTGAGCACCATCTTAGTTCAGTGCAGAGAAGTCTGAGCAGAAGTGGCAGGGAGCAGGGGCTCTGCATGAGCTCTGCTCCGGAGGCGGGCCTAGTAACAGAGGCCCAGGCCTGGAAGAGGGAGAAGGAAGGAAGAGGAGCGGAGAAGGCTCCAGGAACGAGGAATGAAGGGATCCCAGGGGTGCGGACGGGCGAGTCGCCACCGCACGCCCGAATCCACCTGCGTGGAGGGGTCAGGCCAAAGGGGGAGACCGGTCCCCGAAACTAGTGGAGGCAGGAAACGACCCTCAGCTAGAAACCGGAGGCTGTGACATTTTATGTGGCGCAGCACCTCGCTACACCCGCTAGGAAGGCACCACATAGGGTCAGGGAAACTGGCGCCAAGTTTACCAAGAGGAGGCCCGAGGCAGCCGGACAGAAGGGTTGGTAAGAAAGGCCAGACAAAGGACACACAAAGGGGGTCCTGTGAAGCGCTCCAAAGTTATCTGGGAGTTGTCTGAGCCCCTCACCTGGTGAGCACAGTACGACGTGGGCAGCCGTTACCTGCAGACGTGGTCTGGATAATAAGAACTGTGAGTAAAGGCCCTGGACTGCATCACTGACTCCGTGTCGTTACTGCTGCTGCCCTGCACCATCACCCCCATCCTCCGCATACACTGCCCTGAGGCTATTCTCCTCCCGTGGGGAGTTATGCTACGCTCTGCTGCACCCACAACACCAGCCTCAGCGGTCTGCCCTGCAGCGGCGGTTCACTCTGACCGCAATCCACGGGTGGCATAGTCGGACATTTAAACATCAAAACCACATAAATAGTTCCGCCACTGGTTTGACCACCCTGAGCCACGGAACCGGGTCGCCGCCACGAAGACTACAACCACCAGCATCCACCAAAAAGGGTCCGGCTCCGGGTGTCCCAAGGCCCAGGGTGTGCATCAGAACATTTTCATCACCTTTCACAATCACCAATGGGACAAGGCAGGGATGTCCTCTGTCCCCTCTCTTATACATCCTAGTGACGGAGCACCTGCTCTCATCAATTCGCCATAACCCCAATATTAGGTGGATTGAGGTGGAAGGCACCGAGTACAAGTGCTCTCTATTTGCTGATGATGTCCTAGTATATATCACTCAATCACATATATCCATCCATGCTGTTATGGCTGAAATAGATCACTTTGTTACATGGTCAAATTTTAAAATCAATGCAGCGAAGTCTGAGGCCCTTGATGTCTCCCTCCCCAAATCCATATAGGATTCCATCCAGTCCAACTTTCCCTTTGCCTGGCCCTCACAGGGTATCAAATACTTAGGAATTCCTATTCATAGAGACCTCTCCCATCTATGTTATCTTAATTTTGGGCCCTTTATTGAGCAACTCCATACAGACCACGGTTGGCAAGTTAGAACTGTAAGATTCACTACGTGAACCACTGGTGTTTTGTGGAAAAGCACATGTACACTGCATTCCAAATTATTATGCAAAAAGTGTTTAGGAGTGATAAGGGAAGAATTTGTTTGTTTGTCAGTTAAACTCATTGATGGTGATGTGTGTCAGGGCTCTTTATATCACTGTAAGCAATTGCAGACACTTGTGCTAATTAGTTTGGCAGGTGTGTCCAATGAAAGGCAAGACTACTTAAGAAGGTTGTCTCACATTATTAAGCAGCCTACATTTTCTGCCAAAATGGGAAAGAAAAAGGATGTGTCGGCTGCTGAGAAGCAACAAATTGTGGAGTGTTTAGGTCAAGGCATGACTACAATCAACATTGTGCGATGATCAGGATGAAGTGTCTTGGCAATCAAGAAGTATGTAGCTGATTCACAGTACACACGTGTGCGTGCTGATAAGGGCAAATTGAGGACTCTTTCCTACAGGCAAATACGTCAGGTTGAAAGAGCAGCGGCAAAAAAGCCTTGTCATAGCAGCAGACAAGTTTTTGAAGCTGCTTGTGCCTCCAACGTCCCCCGAACAACAAGATGCAGGGTCCTTCAGAGGTTTGCAGCTGTGCATACGCCATCCTGTCGACCTCCTCTATCCACTTCACACAAGCAGAAACGGCTCCAGTGGGCCAAACATTACATGAAGACTGATTTCAAAACTGTTTTGTTCACGGATGAGTGCCGTGCAGCACTCGATGGTCCAGATGGATGGAGTGGAGGATGGCTGGTTGATGGACACCCCACGCAAACACGGCTACAGCGCCAACAAGGAGGAGGTGGAGTAATGTTTTGGGCTGGAATCATCGGGAGAGAGATTGTCGGCCCCTTTAGGATCCCTGAAGGCGCTAAAGATGAACTCCATAATGTATGTGGATTTTCTCAAACAGCACTTCCTGCCATGGTTCAAGAAGAAGAACCGTGTATTTCACAGCAAGATCATTTTTCTGCATGATAATGCACCATCTCATGCTGCACATAAAACATCTGCATCTCTGGCTGATATGGGCATAAAAGGGGACAAACTTATGGTGTGACCCCCATGCTCCCCTGACCTGTACCCCATTCAGAACCTTTGGTGCATCATTAAAAGGAGTGTCTATGATGGCAGGAGGCAGTTCACATCTAAGCAACAGCTCTGGGAGGGTATTCTGTCCTCATGCAAAACAATTGAAGCAGAAACCATCCAAAACCTGACAAATTCAATGGACGAGAGAGTTCAGAAGCTCCTTTCGAACAAGGGGTCCTATGTGAAAATGTAACATCACCTAGAATAAAGTTTTGAGTTGAAAACTGTTTGATTTCAGTTTCTAACAACCTGCTAATGCTTATAATTTCAAAAATGACCATTTTTTTGGTCTTTATTAAAATGAAAAGGTTGATCGAAAAGTTTGGGGGATCTAAGAGTGTGGCAACCCAGTAGTCATGATTACTTCGAATTGTGACAATATGAGGGTCATGCTGCAGGTAGTGCAGCAAGAAGGCACTTATGTGTCTTGCGCATCTCGGAGCCCCAAAATTATTTTCCGGGCTAGATGCAGCTAAAAATTATTATTAATTTTAAAACTGGTGAAGCTTTAGTATAGATGGCCTAATAGGATCAGTGCTGCACACTGCTACAAAGCCCAAATTATTTTCCAGTCAAGATACAGATAAACATGATTAGTAATTTTAAATCTGGTGGAGCTTATTATAGATGGCCTAATAGAATCAGTGCTGCACACTGCTACAAAGCCCAAATTATTTTCCAGCCAAGATACAGATAAACATGATTAGTAATTTGAAAGCTTAAAACGGTTGGTAGGGTGATTTTAACCAATCATCAAGCTTTTACTCTCCCCAGGATGACACAGGGGTAGAAAAGTCGATTCGGATCCATGATTTGTTCATCTTTATGAACGTGAGTCTGTCTACATTATCAGTGGAGAGCCGCGTGCGCTTATCTGTCAGCACACCACCAGCAGCGCTGAACACACGTTCAGACAGAATGCTGGCTGCGGGGCATGACAAGATCTCCAAGGCGTAAGTGGATAGCTCCGGCCATTTATCCAGATTGGAAGCCCAAAAAGAGCAAGGGTCCAGTGACACAGTCGTGGCTTCAATGTTTACTTGGAGATACTCCTGTACCATCGTCTCTAGGCGTTGACTATGTGTCAGACTTCTTGTCTCCTGTGGCCTTGCAAAGGATGGGCTAAAAAAGTGGTGAAATGATTCCGCAAAATTGATGTTACCAGCAGATACTGTGGTTCTGTTACGGTTTGAGTGCTGAACACTTGACGGTCCCACGGTTGGCAAGTTGGAACTGTGAGATTCACTACGTGCACCACTGGTATTTTGTGGAAAAGCACATGTAAGATTCTGCAACAGTCTCTGCTGATACTCCTGCATGCGTGCATCCCTTTCTATGGCAGGAATAATTTCTGCAAATTTACTTTTGTACCAGGGATCTAACAGTGTGACAACCCAGTAGTCAGGATTATTTCTAATTCTCACAATTCGAGGGTCATGTTGCAGGTAGTGCAGCAAGAAGGCACTCATGTGTGTTGCGCATCCAGGAGCACCAAGTCCCTGTTGTGTTGGTGGCGAGGTAAAAATCATGCTTCCTTCCTCTGTCCTCTCCCCCCAACCTCGCACAACAGAAATGTGATCAAGGTCTCCCTCATCTGATGAGTCTTCCATCAGTTCGTCCTCCACTTCTTCCTGGGCTCCTGCACCTTCCTCACTAGTTTGGCTGCTACCATGCGCCCTGGTAAAACCATCTCCCCCACCCTCACATGCCTGCCGCCTTGGCATCGTCAGCACTAAACATGTTCGTCGCCATTTCAAAACTGTGCAGAAGGGTGCATAGGTCCCTGATCTGAGACCAATCCTGTAGCGTGATTTGCCCCACCTCTGGATCTCGTTGGCCCAGGCTATATGTCAGAACGTATTGCACCAGGGCTTGTCGGTGCTGCCACAGTCGCTGCAACATGTGCAGAGTTGAATTCCACCGGGTAGGCACATCGCATTTTAGCCGGTGAAGTGGCAGGCCCAACAACTTCTGTAGAGATGTAAGTCGCTGAGCTGCGGGATGCGAACGGCGAAAGTGAGCACACAGCGACCGTGCCCTCTGCAGAAGGCCATCTAGTCTGGGATAGTGGGCTAAAAATTGCTGGACAACCAGGTTCAACACGTGAGCCATACAAGGCACGTGTGTGACATTGCCCCGGCGAAGGGCCGCACCCAGGTTTGCAGCATTGTCGCACACGGCCTTCCCTGGTTTCAGGTCCAGTGGAGACAACCATTCATGAAATTGGTTCTCCAGACCTGACCACAACTCCTCAGCTGTGTGACTCACATTTCCCAGACATTTCAATGTAAAAACCGCCTGATGACGTTGAGCCCTACTGCCAGCATAGTAAAGAGGTGTGCAGGATCCCTTCTGCGCAGTTAGAAAGCTTGTGGCATGACCAGACAGGCTTTGGGTGCAGGTGGAAGACCGAGAGGAGGTTGAGGAGGCAGAAGCAGTGGAGGAACTTTGACATAAAGAGGATTGACGCACAACTCGTGGGGACGGCAAGACTTGGACAGCAGCCCCTTGTCCTGCTGTCACCATAGTTACCCAGTGCCCAGTCAGCGACATGTAACGCCCCTGTCCATGCCTACTCGTCCAAGTGTCTGTGGTGAAATGCACCCTGTCACACACAGAGTTTCTCAAAGAAGCGGTGATGTTGTGTGCGACATGCTGGTGGAGCGCAGGTACACCTTTCTTTGAGAAGTAGTGCCGACTGGGCATCTGGTACTGGGGCACTGCGACGGACATAAGGTCTCGAAAATCCTCTGTGTCCACCAGGCGGAAAGGCAGCATTTCTGTAGCCAAGAGCTTGCAGATGGTGAAATTCAACCTCTTAGCTTTCTCATGGCTAGGAGGAAATGGTCTTTTACTTGTCCACATCTGAGGGACCGAGGGCTGGCTATTGTGCTTAGACGGGGTTGATAAGGGTGTCCCCGGCAAACTGCCGGTCTTTGAGGAAGATGCAGGCGGACATGTTAGGTTGCCTTGATCCAAAGGTGGTGCTATCGATGTCGGACAGCGCTCAACACCAGCTGGTGTTACCACCTCCAAAGAAAATGATGACCTGTCAATCACGCTGGCTGTTGCGGGTAAAGAGGTGGCAGGTCTGCGCCCCAAAACAGGTGTGACTGCTGTCCCCCCAGTCACAGAGGATGAAGAGGCCGCGGATGCACAACATATGGCAGACGGCGGTTGGCCCGGCCGGCTAGGCCGCATTGTAGCACACTGAGCTTCCCACTGCAACTTATGCTTCATGTCCATGTGCCGGTTCATGCATGAAGTACTCAAACTATGTATTTTTTGGCCTCTACTTAGCTTTTGCTGACAAATGTTACAGATAACACGAGTTGGGTCATCTTTATCGATCTGAAAAAATGCCCAGGCTATGCAAGGCTTAGCACCCATGCGACCTGAAGAGCCACCACGACTTGTGGTGAGAGGCAGAGTTGTGTTTGAGGATGCAGTTGTTGACGTGCTTCCAGTAATACGTCTCTGTCCAGGAAGGCGCAACCTGACCTCGTCGTCACTAGCATCTTCCTCCACCTCCTCTGCTGACCTCATCTCTTGGCTGACTGTGAGTTGACAGTAAGTGGGATCTCCAACCTCATCATCATCACCCTGTGCGTTATCACACCCGTCGTCCTCAGAGCCAACCTGTTCCTGCCCTGACAAAAAACTAAAGTTGTCGCTCCAATCAGGTATTTGAGTCTTATCATCGTCTTCCTCATTGTCTCCACCAACAGGAGTTACAGTTTGGGAATGAGGGTCTACATTATGGTCAGAACCTTCTGCGTCTGGTCCTGGATCCGACTCATAAAGATTCTGGGCATCAGTGCAGATCATTTCCTCGTCTGGATTCACAGAAGCGCTGGAGTCGACCTCTGATTCCCAGGCTATAGTATGAGTAAACAGCTCTGCAGACTCAACCATCTGTTCTACCTCATACTCAGACGGGCAGCTGGAGATTTGGGAGCTGTGAGGAAGCAAGTGCGATTGGGGTGACACCTTTGAGGACTGGAGTATTTGTGATGTTGAAGTTGATGTGGAGGAGAGCCCACTTAAAGGAGCACTTGATATCCATTGAAGCACCTGCTGTTTTTGTGCCTCATCTGGAATTTGTAGCGATTGGCGTGGCCGTAAGAAAGGGATCTTATCACATTGTCCGCTAAAAGAAGTAGACATTTTAGTTTGGCTGGAAGATGGTCTTTCTTCTGCAGATGTTACTGTTGCTTTAACACCTACCCCACGGACACAACCTTTTTTCCCCTTCCCAACACGCCTATTCCCCTTTCCACCAGCAGCAGGCGTTTTTCCACTCATTTTGGTGGTTAACTAATTCACAACTCTGGAGTTGTTTGCACAAAAAAACAATGGATGGGAACCGAGCAGAGCTGAGTGGCCAAACTGTGGTATTAGGCCAAAACTATTGGCTGGGTTAGATGCAGAAAAAAATTATATTCAATTTGCAACCTGATGGAGGTCTGTATAGATGGATTAATAAAACAAGTCCCACACACAGCTAGAAGCCCAATATTTTTTCAGAGGTAGATACAGAAAAAAATATATTCAGTTTGCAACCTGATGGAGGTCAGTATAGATGGACTAATACAACAAGTCCCACACACAGCTAGAAGCCCAATATTTTTTCAGAGGTAGATGCAGAAAAAAAATATATTCAGTTTGCAACCTGATGGAGGTCTGTATAGATGGATTAATAGAACAAGTCCCACACACAGCTAGAAGCCCAATATTTTTTCAGAGCTAGATGCAGAAAAAATATATTCAGTTTGCAACCTGATGGAGGTCTGTATAGATGGATTAATAGAACAAGTCCCACACACAGCTAGAAGCCCAATATTTTTTCAGAGGTAGATGCAGAAAAAAATATATTCAGTTTGCAACCTGATGGAGGTCTGTATAGATGGATTAATAGAACAAGTCCCACACACAGCTAGAAGCCCAATATTTTTTCAGAGGTAGATGCAGAAAAAAATATATTCAGTTTGCGACCTGATGGAGGTCTGTATAGATGGATTAATAGAACAAGCCCCACACACAGCTAGAAGCCCAATATTTTTTCAGAGGTAGATGCAGAAAAAAATATATTCAGTTTGCAACCTGATGGAGGTCTGTATAGATGGATTAATAGAACAAGTCCCACACACAGCTAGAAGCCCAATATTTTTTCAGAGGTAGATGCAGAAAAAAATATATTCAGTTTGCAACCTGATGGAGGTCTGTATAGATGGATTAATAGAACAAGTCCCACACACAGCTAGAAGCCCAATATTTTTTCAGAGCTAGATGCAGAAAAAAATATATTCAGTTTGCAACCTGATGGAGGTCTGTATAGATGGATTAATAGAACAAGTCCCACACACAGCTAGAAGCCCAATATTTTTTCAGAGGTAGATGCAGAAAAAAATATATTCAGTTTGCAACCTGATGGAGGTCTGTATAGATGGATTAATAGAACAAGTCCCACACACAGCTAGAAGCCCAATATTTTTTCAGAGGTAGATGCAGAAAAAAATATATTCAGTTTGCAACCTGATGGAGGTCTGTATAGATGGATTAATAGAACAAGTCCCACACACAGCTAGAAGCCCAATATTTTTTCAGAGGTAGATGCAGAAAATAATATATTCAGTTTGCAACCTGATGGAGGTCAGTATAGATGGACTAATACAACAAGTCCCACACACAGCTAGAAGCCCAATATTTTTTCAGAGGTAGATGCAGAAAAAAATATATTCAGTTTGCAACCTGATGGAGGTCTGTATAGATGGATTAATAGAACAAGTCCCACACACAGCTAGAAGCCCAATATTTTTTCAGAGGTAGATGCAGAAAAAAATATATTCAGTTTGCAACCTGATGGAGGTCTGTATAGATGGATTAATAGAACAAGTCCCACACACAGCTAGAAGCCCAATATTTTTTCAGAGCTAGATGCAGAAAAAAATTATATTCAATTTGCAACCTGATGGAGGTCAGTATAGATGGACTAATAGAAAGATGCTATGCCCAAAAGATTTTACTTCACTAGGTGCAGTAAAAAAATTGGTATTCTATACACAGGTGGTATATCTTGCAACACAGATAGGCTACTCCACTGACTAACACACTCTGCAATAGGCCAAAAAGGATTAGCTTTGCTAGATTCAGCCAAATGCTGTGAAAAAAACTTGCACAGAACTGGCACAGACCTGCCTGGCAAAAACTGATAGGAACTGATGTAACCTAGTCCTGAAAAGGACTCCAATTACAATTAGTCTTTACTCCCACAATCTATCTATTTAAGAGCACAGACCTGCCTGTTAAAAGTCGTAGGAAATGCTGTAACCTAGTCCTTAAAAGGACTGCAATCACAACTATTCCCTACTCCCAAGCTATCTGTAGATTTGTGCGAAAATTGGCTTGAAATTAACAAGGTATAGCGCATAACACGCAGCTGCAGCAGTGAGAAAATGGTGGCGATGGGGAAAATGGCTTGGTCTTATAGGGCAAGGACATGTGACATACACTGCCAATGACCCATGCACTTGCTTGTGTGAAAAAAAGCACTTCGCTCCGTGTGTGCGCTGCTGATAGGCTGACAGATTGCACCTCCCCACTGCAAATGCGGGAAAGAGAAAAAAAAATGGAAATCTTCATTGTTCCTGCAGAGATCCATCCCCTGCCCCTCCCCCCACCCCGCTGTACACTCAAACTGCGTATTAACATTAATTTTCATCATTACTGAGAAAAAATCCAGTTATGATTTTGGTGCACGAACAGTTATCGAACATAACCTCGAACAGCCGAATTTTTCTCAAATTGTTCGTGTTCGCCGAACGGCTCGAACACCGCCCAAAACAGCTCGAATTTGAGATTGGCCAACAGTTCGAGTAGAACAACGCTCATCTCTACTGTTTGGTCCTCCGTGTCCCGTGCCTGCATCTCGTTACATATGCGGCCCACTGTTCACTCTGGGCCAGGGATTCTGGCTACGAGCAGCCCCGGGAATCACGGCACATGTTTCTGGGCTTGGAAGCCCCAGTCGAGAGTGAAAATCAGACCAGAGATGTGATGCAATGGAAGCGGGGAGGACCGAACATCAGGCAAAGAGCAGCAGAGGCAGCCAGAGAACTGAGCGGTTAAGTGAATATGTTTTAATTTTTTTTAATCTTTTTCCGTCTGCTTGCCTCCATAATTGCCCCAGCTGCATCCTGCCAGTTGTCTGGTCTTCTGTCACACGGTATCTCGGGCCCACTGTTCATTATAGTCTGGGGCTTCCAGGTGCAAGCAGGCCCTGGAGTTCAATGTCCTTGCTTCAGGGCCCATTTGAAGTCAGAAGCCCTGGCCTAGAATTAATACCGGACTGGAGCTGCAACAAGGCCGAGGCACAGAAAACCAGACATCAGGCAGGGAGCAGTATCAGCAGCCAAAGTGGTGAGGTGAGTATAGTTATTTTTTTAACATTCCTGTTTATTATGCTCTGGAGACTGGAGAGACCCCAGAGCATAATAATTGACATTAAATTGGTGAAAAATAACTTCTCTGTACATCATATTTCCCAGTAAAATCCGCATGAACAGGCGATTTTGAATTTTGCCTAATTTGCTCATCTCTAATCCTTAGAAGTCAACCACTTCAATACAGAGAAAGTTAGTGAAACAGTTGTGTACCTCTGGTAGTGACCTACAGCCAAAAGGTTAAGGTACTGAGAAAAATTGCTAGGAAACTTCACTATTAGTGATGAGCGAGCACTAAAATTCTCCGGTGCTTGATGCTTGGGTCGAGCACATTGGAATACTCAGGTGCTCGTCCAGTGCAATGAGCCCAATGTAAGTCTATGGGAAACTCAAGCATTTTCCAGGTGGCTCCCCCCGGCGGTCTGCAGAGGGCCTAAAAATTGCCCAAATCGATGGGAACAGTACTCAAATGACAAGGGAACAGCATGGGGAAGACCCCTGGAAGCATTTATGACTCCCAAGTCACTTCTGGCAACAACGTTGTCAGAGGTATTACGCCACTTTTACAGACTCACAATAAAACATACCAAAACGAAACCAAAATGGATTTTCCTGGGAATTATGTTTAGGAACATCCTTTCCAGGGTAATGACTTGTATATAAAGCAAAATAAATAACCAAAAAAAAAATGCTCCTCAACACCTTGGGCTATGTTCAAACGTAGCGTTTTTGAAGCGTTTTTTCACTTTTGCATTGCTTTCAACCGTGACAAATGCATTCCCCAGGAAATGTCATTTTAACATTTTACAACCTTATCTGGCCATGTGGTGTGTGAGATATCATCAGACACATCATGTTTCATTTATGAAGGAGGGATTCTGAAAGTCACAAAGCCTATTTTTATAGGGCCATCAGATGGCCTTTACTACTCTTAAAGGGCCAGCAGTCGGCCCTCACTATTCTTAGAGAACCATTTTTTATGCTATGTTTTATTGTTCCCATTATTAAAGAATGGGTCTCCTATACTGTTATTGTGTATGCAGTGAGTGGCAGGGCTGCCCAAAATTTGGACGTACCCCAATACCACTTTGAAAATTTGGATGCACCCCAATACCCCTTTGAAGATACTTAGAGGAGGACCTCCTGAAAACAATTTCCCCATTATTATGAAGTAGGTCTCCCATTGTGTTTTCCTATGCAATGAATGCAAGGGGTGCCAAAAATTTGGAGGCACTCCAATGCCCCTTGGAATAGACATGGAGGTCAGAGGGCCTCCTGAAAACAAAGTTCCCATTATTAGGAAGTAAGTCTCCAATTGTGTTTGCCTATGCAGTGAATCCAAGGGTTGCCAAAAATTTGGAGGCACTCCAATGCCCCTTGGAAGAGACGTGGAGGTCAGAGGGCCTCCTGAAAACAATGTTCCCATTATTAGGAAGTGGGTCTCCCATTGTGTTTGCCTATGCAGTGAATGCAAGGGTTGCCAAAAATTTGGAGGCACTCCAATGCCCCTTGGAAGAGATGTGGAGGTCAGAGGGCCTCCTGAAAACAATGTTCCTACTATTAGGAAGTGGGTCTCCCATTATATTTGCTTATGCAGTGAATGCAAGGGTTGCGGGTTGCCAAAAATTTGGAGGCACTCCAATGCCCCTTGGAAGAGACATGGAGGTCAGAGAGCCTCCTGAAAACAATGTTCCCATTATTAGGAAGTGGGTCTCCCATTGTGTTTGCCTATGCCGTGAATGTAAGGGCTGCCAAAAAATGGGAGGCACTTCAATGCCCCTTGGAAGAGACATGGAGGAGGGCCTCATAAAAAAATGTTCCCATTAAAAAGGAGCGGGCCTCCTATACTTGTAATGCCTATGCACTAAGTGTATGGGCTGACAAACAAAAGGAGCGGGCCTCCTATACTTGTAATGCCTATGCACTAAGTGTATGGGCTGACAAACATTTACCCCTGAGGGGTATACATGAACATACTATATAAAAAAACATTTTTACGGGCATCATAAACACCCTTTAAAAAGATTATGTGAGTGTTGCATCACGGACCAAGGTCACCCTGGTGATATGGTGGTGGAGGATGTGGAGAAGGAGGACAAGAGCAAATAGCCAAAATCAGGAAGCGTATACCCATGTCTGAGTGTGAAAAGGTGCATGGAAATACACCTCTGAAGAAAAGACACTGGATTTGAGTTTGTTACGCTGCTAACATTCGGTGGTGTTGAGAAGTCTGGCCCAATCCAGCCCTTGTTCATTTTTATAAGAGTCAGCCTGTCAGCATTTTCAGTAGACAGGCGGATGCACTTATCAGTTATAATTCCACCAGCAGCACTAAAAATCCGCTCTGATAAAACGTTGGCGGCAGGGCAGGCCAGGACCTCCAAGGCATAGAGAGCCAGTTCATTCCACGTATCCAGCTTGGATACCCAATAATTATAAGGCACAGAAGAATCACGGAGGACGTTGGTAAGGTCGGCAAGGTACTCCCTCAGCATCTTCCCAAACTTTGCACTCCTTGTGAGAGTACCCCGCGCCTCAGGGCTTGTGCGATGGCAGGGGCTGAGAAAATTCTCCCAGAACTTTGACAGTGTTCCCCTGCCTCTGCTGGATTGAAGTTGTGTCTCTCTCGCCTGTACTCCTTGGTTGTCCAGCGAAGTGTGACCTCTGCCGCCAGCATTTTCAGATGGGAATTTTTTTAATAGTTCGGCAACAAGTGCCTTCTGGTACAGCCCCATTTTTGTAGACCTGTCCACCTCAGGAATAAGAGACATAAAGTTCTCCTTGTAGCATGGGTCTAGAAGTGTCACCAACCAGTAATGACTGTCACCCAAAATTTTGAGAACGACAGGGTCATGGGAAAGGCAGCGTAACATAAACTCAGCGATGTGTGCCAGACTACTATCAGGCAAGACTTCCGTGTCCTCACCAAGAAGATGACTGATCATGCTCTCCTCCTCCTCCTCCTGTCTGTCCTCTGGCCATCCACGCTGAACAGACGGTATGACAGCTGTGCAGGAAGTATCGTCTATAGTGCATGAAACTAGCTTCTGTTTTCCTCTTCCTCTTCCTCATTGTCCCCCAATCCACGTTGGGATGAGATGAGGCTGGGCTGTGTGTAATCACCCTGTATGGTTCCTTGCTCCATCTCATCGTGCTCTGCCTGCAATGCATCCTCTTTGATTGTGAGAAGAGAGCATTTTAGTGGACAGAGAAGAGGGATGGTGATGCAAATTATGGTGTCATCGCCGCTCATCATGTTGGTGGAGTCCTCAAAGTTTTGGAGGATGGTACATATGTCTGACATCCATGTCCACTCCTGAGGTCTTATGTGTGGAGTCTGAACTGAATACCGACGGCCTTGTTGATGCTGGTACTCAACAACTGCCCTCTTCTGCTTACAAATCCTTCCCAACATCTGCAGTGTAGAGTTCCAACGCGTGGAGACATCACACCAGTCTGTGAGCTGGAAGCTGCAAACGCTGCTGAAACACGGCAAGGGCGACGGAAGCTGTAGGTTACTTTATAAATGGGCACACAGGTGCCGTACTTTAACAAGCTGATCCGTCAGCTCCGAGTAGGATTTGAGAAACTGCTGAACCATGAAGTTAAGCACATGGGCCAGGCATGAGTACGTGTGTGAGCTCGCCTCGCCTCAGAGCCGCCACCAGGTTCCGGCCATTGTCACACACGACCATGCCTGGCTGTAGGTTCAGCGGTGTGAGCCACAGATCTGCCTGCTCTTTCAGAGCTATCCACAACTCTTCAGCAATGTGTGGTTTGTCACCTAAGCATATTAGCTTCAGCACAGCCTGTTGCCGCTGGGCCGAGGCAGTGCTGCAGTGCTTCCAGCTTGTGACTGATGCCGTCATTTCAGAGATGGAGGCTGAAGAGGAGGGGGGGGCTGAGGAGGATGAGGTTCAGGAGCTGTAGACCGTGGGGGCAATCCTGATTGACCTAGGGCCCGCAATCCTTGGCGTCGGGAGGACATGTTCCGTCCCAAGGTCCGACTGGGTCCCGGCTTCCACTATGTTAACCCAGAGTGCCAACAGCGAGATGTACCGTCCCTGCCAACAAGCAGTTGTCCACGTGTCCGTGGTTATGTGGACTTTCCCGGTAACTGCGTTGTTGAGGGCACGGCTAATGTTTTGGGACATGTGCTTGTGTAATGCGGGGACAGCACACAGGGAGAAAAAGTGGTGGCTGGGGACTGAGTACCGAGGGATGGCCACCGCCATCAGGTTGCGGAATGCTTCCGTCTCCACGAGCCTAAAAGGCAACATTTCGAGTGCAAGCAGTCATGAAATGGGATAATTTAGTAGTGTTTCCTGTGGAGCGTTGGCTGCGTATTTGTGCTTGTGTTCCAAGGACTGGGGTATGGACAACTGAACACTGCGCTGGGACAAGGACGTGGACGTGCTTCCTGATGCTGCTACTTGAGAGTGTGCAATGACAGGTGCAGGGCAGGAGGCATCTTTGCATGCACCGTGGACAGGTGATTGGCTTGCATGCACAACAGCGGAAGAAGCAATGGTGCCACCCACAGACACTGTTCCTGGACCCTGGGGTTAGGTCCACAAAGTCGGGTGCTTTGCTGCCATGTGCCTGATCATGCTGGTGGTGGTCAGGCTAATAGTTTTGCCACCCCTGCTGATGCTGGCCTGGCAGGTGGTGCAAATGGCCTTTTTGGGGTTATCGGCAGAGTCTTTAAAAAACAACCAGACTCGGGAAGACCTAACAGTTGTACTGGCAACTTCCTTCGTGGTGGTGTTACGGGGAACGGTTGCCTGCCTTCTGTCTGCGGCCACCACACTGGTTCTTCCTGCCTGTTGGGGTGCTCTTTCTCCCTCCCACTGTGTGCTGCTCTCCTCGCTCTGCATGTCCTCCAGCTAGGTTGGGTCAGTTACTATATCATCCACCACCTCGTATTCCACTTCCGCACCCTGGTCCTCCTCCTGACTTTTTGGCAATTGAGTCTTATCATCGTCCACCTCTTGTGACACTTTCCCACCTTCTCCTTTGTGTGACCGTGGCTGCTCATATATTTGGGCATCGCTACATGCAATCTCCTCTTGCCTCGCTTAAAGTGGACCTGGCCAGAGGCCTGAATCTATAAATGGAAAAGTGAACAGCTCTTCAGAGTGTCCAAGTGTGGGATCATTTGTCTCCGGGCACTCGGCATGGTGGGAGGAAGGAGGATCAGGGTGAGGAATATGCGGTTCAGACTCATCAAAGTACTGTACTTATCCTCTTAATATATTGCATTCATCATATTATATAGCATTGTGATGTACTTACAATTGCTCATTTGCCCTTCTACTAATTCTTTTTGCTCTATGTATGCCCCCTCTTCAACTCCTGACCGAGCTGTTCTGCCAGGGACTTTTGCAGTGATGACTCATGCAGAGAAAAGAGACTGCGTGTTTCTACATGAAGCTTGGAAGGATTCAGCTTGTTTTTGATGGAAAAGAGAGGAATTAGATAGACACCCTCTCCAACTATGCAAATGATCTAAGACTAACATCCTCCATAATCCAAACTTCACACCTGCGTCTCCAAGACTTCACTCATGCGGTGCCAGTTTTCTGGAATGCCCTACCCCAGACAATCTGATTAATACCTACCCCAAATTTTTCCACGTGCTTTAAAAACACATCTCTTTAGACAAGCCTATCACCTCACTTCACCAATTAACTTTTCCATGTTCCCCCTTTCTAAATTCTCTGCACAATCTGGTCCCTCCTATTCATCTGTGTCCACATACACCCCATAGCACTTGGTAACTGTACGTAGACAGAAACTGCCTCTTGACAAAGCCGACGCGAAACGCGCGTCGAGGCCCTCCGTGGATGGAAACTATCTGCCTCCCTGTGCCCCCCATATCTTAGAGAGTGTACTAACTATCTGGGTGAGTACCTTGATTCATTAATTATTATAGTTTCCCACTTGGGTATTTGAGTTAAAGGGTATCTCACCCTTGTTGATTGACACCCTGTACTCTCCCTATGTTTCTACCTCCCCCGCGTATTTTGTCTTCTCCCCCCTCTCTTTCTCTCCTCTTACCCTCGTGTGGATTTTGCTTGAATCCATTATGTACAGGAATATATACTTATGAGGGGTCTCAAGATGTAGCGGGGTTTTTCCTGATCCAATGATCACCCATTGTCATTGTGTTTATTTTCCTTGTGTCACTATTATATATTTATATTTGAATAATAAAAATATTGCTTTTTCATGCCATTTCTACTCGCTCTCGCTTCTTCCACCCAGATACTCACTGAAGCAGCTTATTTGAAATGCCCTATTTATAATGATGGCTCGACCGTACATAAAAAGCACTTTTTACCTTATAGATTATAACCTTACGAGCTGTAACTCTTGAACTATGTATTACTCTGTATTGTCTTTATTGTCTGTACATGTCCTCGCTTAATTTCAGAGTGCTGCTGGGTATGTTGGTGCTAGAGATATAAAATTGTTATTATTAAAAATTTTATGTACTGCATATGCATATATCTATATATAGATATAGACATACATATATACGCATGTACGTAAACTATATACACTGCTCAAAAAAATAAAGTGAACACTCAAATAACACATCCTAGATCTGAATGAATGAAATATTCTCATTGAATACTTTGTTCTGTACAAAGTTGAATGTGCTGACAACCAAATCACACAAAAATCATCAATGGAAATCAAATTTATTAACCAAAGGAGGCCTGGATTTGGAGTCACCCCCAAAATTAAAATGGAAAAACACACTACAGGCTGATCCAACTTTGATGTAATGTCCTTAAAACAAGTCAAAATGAGGCTAAGTATTGTGTGTGGCCTCCACATGCCTGTATGACTTCCTTACAATGCCTGGGCATGCTTCTGATGAGGTTGCGCATGGTCTCCTGTGGGATCTCCTCCAGGATGGCACATCGATGCGAGCTGTGGCAAGAGGGTTTGCTGTGTCTGTCAGCGTAGTGTCCAGAGGCTGGAGGCGCTACCAGGAGACAGGCCAGTACACCAGGAAATGTGGAGAGGGCCGTAGGAGGGCAACAACCCAGCAGCAGGACCAATACCTCCGCCTTTGTGCAAGAAGGAACAGGAGGAGCACTGCTAGAGCCCTGCAAAATGACCTCCAGCAGGCCACAAATGTGTATGTGTCTGCACAAATGGTTAGAAACCGACTCCATGAAGGTGGTATGAGGGCCCGACGTCCACAGATGGGGGTTGTGCTCACAGCCCAACACCGTGCAGGATGCTTGGCATTTGCCACAGAACACCAGGATTGGCAAAGTCGCCACTGGCGCCCTGTGCTCTTCACAGATGAAAGCAGGTTCACACTGAGCACATGTGACAGACGTGACAGAGTCTGGAGACGCCGTGGAGAGCGATCTGCTGCCTGCAACCTCCTTCAGCATGACCAGTTTGGCAGTGGGTCAGTAATGGTGTGGGGTGGCATTTCTTTGGAGGGCCGCACAGCCCTCCATGTGCTCGCCAGAGGTAGCCTGACTGCCATTAGGTACCGAGATGAGATCCTCAGACCCCTTGTGAGACCATATGCTGGTGAGGTTGGCCCTGGATTCCTCCTAATGCAGGACAATGCCAGACCTCATGTGGCTGGAGTGTGTCAGCAGTTCCTGCAAGATGAAGGCATTGAAGTTATGGACTGGCCTGTCCGTTCCACAGACCTGAATCCGATTGAGCACATCTGGGACATCATGTCTTGCTCCATCCTCCAACGTCACGTTGCACCACAGACTGTCCAGGAGTTGGCGGATGCTTTCGTCCAGGTCTGGCAGGAAATCCCACAGGAGACCATCCGCAACCTCATCAGGAGCATGCCCTGGCGTTGTAGGGAGGTCATACAGGCACGTGGAGGCCACACACAATTCTGAGCCTCATTTTGACTTGTTTTAAGGACATTACATCAAAGTTGGATCAGCCTGTAGTGTGTTTTTCCACTTTAATTTTGGGGGTGACTCTAAATCCAGGCCTTCATTGGTTAATAAATTTGATTTCCATTGATGATTCTTGTGTGATTTTGTTGTCAGCACATTCAACTTTGTACAGAACAAAGTATTCAATGAGAATATTTCATTTATTCAGATCTAGGATGTGTTATTTGAGTGTTCCCTTTATTTTTTTGAGCAGTGTATATAGTATATATATTCACACAAACATACAGTTGAGTTTACATACACTACATAAAAAGAAACATATGCATGGTTTTCTCAATATCTGACATGAAATCTGAATAAACCTTTCTTGTTTTAGATCAATTAGGATTACTATAATTTCTAAGATTTGTCAAATGCCAGAATAATGAAAGAGAGAAGGTTTAAAGGCATTTTGAATACTTACTGCAAAGTCAAAAGTTTACATACACTAAGATTACTCTACCTTTAAACAATTCTGGACTGTCCATATGATGATGTCATGTGTTTGGAAGCTTCTGATAGTTTTTTTGGCAACATCTGAGTTAATTAGAGACTAGTGTTGAGCCACCCCCGCAGTGTTCGAGTTCGGTTCGGTTTGTCAAGCACCCGTATGTTCGCCGTACTGTTCGTCGAACTGTTCGTCGAACACCTTCGAACAGCGTTAAAACCAATGGCAGGCAAACAAAAACACATAGAAACACATAGAAAACACCTACAAAGGTGTCCAAAAGCTGACAAACTGCTCAGAAGACACAACTAACACATGGAAAAGTGACAAGTACATATAGTCATGCACAAAGAAAAGAGGTGGAGGAGTAAAAGGAGGGGGAGACACAGATATAGGCATGTCATGCCCTTCTAAAACCAAAAAAGTGCGAAGCTGACACGGCCAGTCCGTTCCTGCCCGTGCGACCTCAGTGTCGCCGGGTTTTTGCCAGAGCCGCGGTGGACCCAGACGGCCAGCCCCCCTCTCCCAATACTGGTGCCTGTCCGCTGGTGGGTCGAGCGAGCCCCCCTGCAGTGGAGGCAGGTCTAATCTTTTTAATTTAAATTGTCTCTCTAATTTGAATGAGTACACTTTAAATCCTTTTACAAGTATCTTTTGAAGGGCAAGTCTCATGCCAGCAGAAGCGGTAATTCCAGCTCCTGTAGCGTCCACTAAAGCTGCTGCAGTTAAAAAGCTTTTATAAGGATCGAGCTTGGCGGTCCACTGCAAGGCGTCCTACCGCCAGTCCCAGCCCCTGTGCCTTGGGGTGCCTCCCCGATGCTCTTCACTGAGTGTTCCGGGGGCCCGAACCATTTCCTTTGAAAAAATTAAGTGTCCAAACTACAGGTGGTGTAGCTTGCTTAACAGCTGGGATAATCCGCTGACTAGAAGACACTGCTGCTAGGCACAAAGTATTTCCTGGGCTAGATGCAGTTAAAAATTGGAATTAGATACTCTCGTTGGATGCTGAGAAAGCATTCCATAGAGTCTCCTGGCACGCCATATATTATTCTCTTAAAAAGCTTGGGGTAGGGGTCTAGGTGACCCTTTTATAGGCAAAATCACGGCCCTGTATCGCAATGCGTCACCTAGGCTGAAGATAAATGGAACATTTTCATCACCTTTCATAATCACCAATGGGACAAAGCAGGCATGTCCTCTGTCCCCTCTCTTATACATCCTAGTGACGGAGCACCTGCTCTCATCAATTCGCCATAACCCCAATATTAGGTGGATTGAGGTGGGAGGCACCGAGTACAAGTGCTCTGCATTTGCTGATGATGTCCTAGTATATATCACTCAATCACATATATCCATCCCTGCTGTTATGGCTGAAATAGATCACTTTGTTACATGGTCAAATTTTAAAATAAATGAAGCGAAGTCTGAGGCCCTCGATGTCTCCCTCCCCAAATCCATACAGGATTCCATCCAGTCCAACTTTCCCTTTGCCTGGCCCTCACAGGGTATCAAATACTTATGAATTCCTATTCATAGTGACCTCTCCCGTCTATGTTATCTTAATTTTGGGCCCTTTATTGAACAACTCCATACAGACCATGGTTGGCAAGTTAGAACTGTAAGATTCACTACGTGAACCACTGGTGTTTTGTGGAAAGGCACATGTACACTGTGTTCCAAATTATTATACAAAAAGTGTTTAGGAGTGATAAGGGAAGAATTTGTTTGTTTGTCAGTTAAAATCATTGATGGTGATGTGTGTCAGGGCTCTTTATATCACTGTAAGCAATTGCAGACACCTGTGCTAATTAGTTTGGCAGGTGTGTCCAATGAAAGGCAAGACTACTTAAGAAGGCTGTCCCACATTATTAAGCAGCCTACATTTTCTGCCAAAATGGGAAAGAAAAAGGATGTGTCGGCTGCTGAGAAGCAACAAATTGTGGAGTGTTTAGGTCAAGGCATGACTACAATCAACATTGCCAAGACACTTCATCCTGATCATCGCACAATCAAGAAGTATGTAGCTGATTCACAGTACACATGTGTGCGTGCTGATAAGGGAAAATTGAGGACTCTTTCCTACAGGCAATTACGTCAGGTTAAAAGAGCAGCGGCAAAAAAGCCTTGTCATAGCAGCAGACAAGTTTTTGAAGCTGCTGGTGCCTCCAACGTCCTCCTAACAAGATGCAGGGTTCTTCAGAGGTTTGCAGCTGTGCATAAGCCATCCTGTCGACCTCCTCTATCCATTGTACACAAGCAGAAACGGCTCCAGTGGGCCAAACAATACATGAAAACTGACTTCTAAACTGTTTTGTTCACCGATGAGTGCCGTGCAATGCTCAATGGTCCAGATGGATGGAGTGGAGGATGGCTGGTTGATGGACACCCCATGCAAACATGGCTACAGCGCCAACAAGGAGGAGGTAGAGTAATGTTTTGGGCTGGAATCATGGGGAGAAAGATTGTCAGCCCCTTTAGGATCCCTGAAGGGGTAAAGATGAACTCCATAATGTATGTGGAGTTTCTCAAACAGCACTTCCTGCCAAGGTTCAAGAAGAAGAACCGTGTATCCCACAGCAAGATCATTTTCATGCATGATAATGCACCGTCTCATGCTGCACATAACACATCTGCATCTCTGGCTGATATGGGCATAAAAGGGGACAAACTTATGGTGTGACCCCCATGCTCCCCTGACCTCAACCCCATTGAGAACCTCTGGACCATCATCAAAAGGAGTGTTTATGATGGCAGGAGGCAGTTCACATCTAAGCAACAGCTCTGGGAGAGTATTCTATCCTCATGCAAAACAATTGAAGCAGAAACCATCCAAAACCTGACAAATTCAATGGACGAGAGAGTTCAGAAGCTCCTTTCGAACAAGCGGTCCTATGTGCAAATGTAACATCACCTAGAATAAAGTTTTGAGTTGAAAACTGTTTGATTTCAGTTTCTAATAACCTGCTAATGCTTATAATTTCAAAAATGACTATTTTTTGTTCTTTATTAAAATGAAAGGGTTGATCGAAGAGTGTGGGCGATCTAAGAGTGTGGCAACCCAGTAGTCAGGATTATTTCGAATTCTGACAATCTGAGGGTCATGTTGCAGGTAGTGCAGCAAGAAGGCACTCATGTGTCTTGCGCATCTAGGAGCCCCAAAATTATTTTCCGGGCAGCTAAAAATTATTATTAATTTGAAAGCTGGTGGAGCTTAGTATAGATGGCCTAATAGAATCAGTACTGCAAACTGCTACAAGACCCAAATTATTTTCCAGCCAAGATACAGATAAACATGATTAGTAATTTGAAATCTGGTGGAGTTTAGTATAGATGGCCTAATAGAATCAGTACTGCACACTGCTACAAGGCCCAAATTATTTTCCAGCCAAGATACAGATAAACATGATTAGTAATTTGAAATCTGGTGGAGTTTAGTATAGATGGCCTAATAGAATCAGTACTGCACACTGCTACAAGGCCCAAATTATTTTCCAGCCAAGATACAGATAAACATGATTTGTAATTTTAAATCTGGTGGAGTTTAGTATAGATGGCCTAATTGAATCAGTACTGCACACTGCTACAAGGCCCAAATTATTTTCCAGCCAAGATACAGATAAACATGATTAGTAATTTGAAATCTGGTGGAGTTTAGTATAGATGGCCTAATAGAATCAGTACTGCACACTGCTACAAGGCCCAAATTAATTTCCAGCCAAGATACAGATAAACATGATTTGTAATTTTAAATCTGGTGGAGTTTAGTATAGATGGCCTAATAGAATCAGTACTGCACACTGCTACAAGGCCCAAATTATTTTCCAGCCAAGATACAGATAAACATGATTAGTAATTTGAAAGCTTAAAACGGTTAGTTAGGTGATTTTAACAAATCATTAAGCTTTTACTCTCCCCAGGATGACACAGGGGTAGAAAAGTCATTTCGGATCCATGATTTGTTCATCTTTATGAACGTGAGTCTGTCTACATTATCAGTGGAGAGCCGCGTGTGCTTATCTGTCAGCACACCACCAGCAGCGCTGAACACATGTTCAGACAGAACGCTGGCTGTGGGGCATGACAAGATCTCCAAGGCGTAAGTGGCGAGCTCCGGCCATTTATCCAGATTGAAAGCCCAAAAAGAGCAAGGGTCCAGTGACACAGTCATGGCTTCAATGTTTACTTGGAGATACTCCTGTACCATCATCTGTAGGCGTTGACAATGTATCAGACTTCTTGTCTCCTGTTGCCTTGCAAAGGATGGGCTAAAAAAGTGGTGAAATGATTCCCCAAAATTGATGTTACCAGCAGATACTGTGTTTCTGTTACGTTTTGAGTGCTGAACACTCGACGGTCCCAAGGTTGGCAAGTTGGAACCGTGAGATTCATTACGTGCACCACTAGTGTTTTGGGGAAAAGCACATATAAGCTTCTGCAACAGTCTCTGCTGATACTCCTGCATGCGTGCATCTCTTTCTATGGCAGGAATAATTTCTGCAAATTTACTTTTGTACCGGGGATCTAACAGTGTGGCAACCCAGTAGTCAGGATTATTTCTAATTCTCACAATTCGAGGGTCAGGTAGTGCAGCAAGAAGGCACTCATGTGTCTTGCGCATCCAGGAACACCAAGTCCCTGTTGTGTTGGTGGCGAGGTAACAATCATGCTTCCTTCCTCTGCCCTCTCCCCCCAACCTCGCACAACAGAAATGTGATCAAGGTCTCCCTCATCTGATGAGTCTTCCATCAGTTCGTCCTCCACTTCTTCCTGGGCTCCTGCACCTTCCTCACTAGTTTGGCTGCTACCATGTGCCCTGGTAAAACCATCTCCCCCACCCTCACATGCCTGCTGCCTTGGTGCTGCCGACCGTCTGGACCTTGCAGATGTTAGCCTTTCCGCAAACAACTCCTCCTCCTCTACTTCCTCCACCTCCTCTTGTGCCACCACCTGACTCCGAATTCTGTTTAACATGTGCTCCAGCATGTAAATCACCGGAATAGTCATGCTGACAATGGCATCATCAGCACTAAACATCTTCGTCGCCATTTCAAAACTGTACAGAAGGGTGCATAGCGTGATTTGCCCCACCTCTGGATCTCGTTGGCCCAGGCTATACGTCATAACGTATTGCACCAGGGCTTGTCGGTGCTGCCACAGTCGCTGCAACATGTGCAGAGTTGAATTCCACCGGGTAGGCACATCGCATTTTAGCCGGTGAAATGGCAGGCCCAACGACTTCTGTAGAGATGTAAGTCGCTGAGCCGTGGGATGCGAACGGCGGAAATGAGCACACAGAGACCGTGCCCTCTGCAGAAGGCCATCTTGTCTGGGATAGTGGGCTAAAAATTGCTGGACAACCAGGTTCAACACGTGAGCCATACAAGGCACATGTGTGACACTGCCCCGGCGAAGGGCCGCACCCAGGTTTTCAGCATTGTCACACACAGCCTTCCCTGGTTTCAGGTCCAGTGAAGACAACCATTCACGAAACTGGTTCTCCAGAGCTGACCACAACTCCTCAGCTGTGTGACTCACATTTCCCAGACATTTCAAAGTAAAAACTGCCTGATGATGTTGAGCCCTGCTGCCAGCATAGTAAGGAGGTGTGCAGGATCCCTTCTGCGCAGTTAGAAAGCTTGTGGCATGACCAGACAGGCTTTGGGTGCAGGTGGAGGACCGAGAGGAGGTTGAGGAGGCAGAAGCAGTGGAGGAACTTCGAGATAAAGAGGATTGAAGCACAACTCGTGGGGACGGCAAGACTTGGACAGCAGCCCCTTGTCCTGCTGTCACCATAGTTACCCAGTGCCCAGTCAGCGACATGTAATGCCCCTGTCCATGCCTACTCATCCAAGTGTCTGTGGTGAAATGCACCCTGTCACACACAGAGTTTCTCAAAGAAGCGGTGATGTTGTGTGCGACATGCTGGTGGAGCGCAGGCACACCTTTCTTTGAGAAGTAGTGCTGACTGGGCATCTGGTACTGGGGCACTGCGACGGACATAAGGTCTTGAAAATCCTCTATGTCCACCAGGCGGAAAGACAGCATTTCTGTAGCCAAGAGCTTGCAGATGGTGAAATTCAACCTCTTAGCTTTCTCATGGCTAGGAGGAAATGGTCTTTTACTTGTCCACATCTGAGAGACCGAGGGCTGGCTGTTGTGCTTAGACGGGGTTGAGAAGGGTGTCGCCAGCAAACTGCCGGTCTATGAGGAAGATGCAGGCGGACATGTTAGGTTGCCTTGATCCAAAGGTGGTGCTATCGATGTCGGCCAACGCTCAACACCAGCTGGTGTTTCCACCTCCAAAGAAAATGATGACCTGCCAATCACGCTGGCTGTTGCGGGTAAAGAGGTGGCAGGTCTGTGTCCCAAAACAGGTGTGACTGCTGTCCCCCCAGTCACAGAGGATGAAGAGGCCGCGGATGCACAAGATGTGGCAGACGGTGGTTGGCCCGGCCGGCTAGGCTACATTGTAGCACAGTGAGCTTCCCACTGCAACTTATGCTTCATATCCATGTGCCGGTTCATGCATGAAGTACTCAAACTATGTCTTTTTTGGCCTCTACTTAGCTTTTGCTGACAAATGTTACTGATAACACGAGTTGGGTCATCTTTATTGATCTGAAAAAATGACCAGGCTATGCAAGGCTTAGCACCCATGCGACCTGAAGAGCCACCACGACTTGTGATCAGAGGCAGAGTTGTGTTTGAGGATGCAGTTGTTGACGTGCTTCCAGTACTACGTCTCTGTCCAGGAAGGCACAACCTGACCTCGTCTTCACTAGCATCCTCCTCCACCTTCTCTGCTGACCTCATCTCTTGGCTGACTGTGGGTTGACAGTAAGTGGGATCTCCAACCTCGTCATTATCACCCTGTGTGTTATCACACCAGTCGTCCTCAGAGCCAACCTCTTCCTGCCCTGACAAAAAACTAAAGTTGTCGCTCCAATCAGGTATTTGAGTCTCATCATCGTCTTCCTCATTGTCTCCACCAACAGGAGTTACAGTTTGGGAACGAGGGTCTACATTATGCTCAGAACCTTCTGCGTCTGGTCCTGGATCCGACTCATAAAGATTCTGGGCATCAATGCAGATCATTTCCTTGTCTGGATTCACAGAAGCTCTGGAGCCGACCTCTGATTCCCAGGCTATAGTATGAGTAAACAGCTCTGCAGACTCAACCATCTGTTCTACCCCATACTCAGACGGGCAGCTGGAGACTTGGGAGCTGTGAGGAAGCAATTGCGATTGGGGTGACACCTCTGAGGACTGGAGTATTAGTGATGTTGAAGTTGAGGTGGAGGAGAGCCCACTTAAAGGAGCACTTGATATCCGTTGAAGCACCTGCTGTTTTTGTGCCTCATCTGGAATTTGTAGCGATTGGCGTGGCCGTAAGAAAGGGATCTTATCACATTGTCCGCTAAAAGAAGTAGACATCTTAGTTTGGCTGGAAGATGGTCTTTCTTCTGCAGATGTTACTGTTGCTTTAACACCTACCCCACGGACACAACCTTTTTTTCCCTTCCCAACACGCCTATTCCCCTTTCCACCAGCAGCAGGCCTTTTTCCACTCATTTCGGTGGTTAACTAATTCTCAACTCTGGAGTTGTTTGCACAAAAAACAATGGATGGGAACCGAGCAGAGCTGAGTGGCCAAACTGTGGTATTAGCCCAAAAGTATTGGCTGGGTTAGATGAAGGTAAAAATTCTATTGAATTTGCAACCTGGTGGAGGTTACTATAGATGGACTAATAGAACAAGTCCCACACACTGCTACAAGCCAAAATATTTTTTCAGAGCTAGATGCAGAAAAAAATTATATTGAATTTGCAACCTGGTGGAGGTTAGTATAGATGGACTAATAGAACAAGTCCCACACACTGCTACAAGCCAAAATATTTTTTCAGAGCTAGATGCAGAAAAAAATTATATTGAATTTGCAACCTGGTGGAGGTTAGTATAGATGGACTAATAGAACAAGTCCCACACACTGCTACAAGCCGAAATATTTTTTCAGAGCTAGATGCATAAAAAATGATATTGAATTTGCAACCTGGTGGAGGTTAGTATAGATGGACAAATAGAACAAGTCCCACACACTGCTACAAGCCGAAATATTTTTTCAGAGCTAGATGCAGAAAAAAATTATTTTGAATTTGCAACCTGGTGGAGGTTAGTAGAGACGGACTAATAGAACATGTCCCACACACTGCTACAAGCCGAAATATTTTTTCAGAGCTAGATGCAGAAAAAAATTATATTGAATTTGCAACCTGGTGGAGGTTAGTATAGATGGACTAATAGAACAAGTCCCACACACTGCTACAAGCCGAAATATTTTTTCAGAGCTAGATGCAGATAAAAATTATTTTGAATTTGCAACCTGGTGGAGGTTAGTATAGATAGACTAATAGAATGATGCTATGCCCAAAAGGTTTTACTTCACTAGGTGCAGTAAAAAAAATTGTATTCTATACACAGGTGGTGTAGCTTTCAACACAGATAGGCTACTCCACTGACTAACACACACTGCAAGAGGCCAAAAAGGATTTGCTTTGCTAGATTTAGCCAAATGCTGTGAAAAAAACATGCACAGCACTAAAACAGACCTGCCTGGCAAAAAGTGATAGGAACTGATGTAACCTAACCCTCAAAAGGACTGCAATTACAATTAGTCTTTACTCCTAACCTATCTATTTAAGAGCACAGACCTGCCTGATAAAAGTGATAGGAACTGATGTAACCTAGCCCTGAAAAGGATTGCAATTACAATTAGTCTTTACTCCCAACCTATCTATTTAAGAGCACAGACCTGCCTGATAAAAGTGATAGGAACTGATGTAACCTAGCCCTGAAAAGGATTGCAATTACAATTAGTCTTTACTCCCAACCTATCTATTTAAGAGCACAGACCTGCCTGATAAAAGTAGTAGGAAATGATGTAACCTAGTCCTTAAAAGGACTGCAATCACAACTATTCCCTACTCCCAAGCTATCTGTAGATTTGTGCGAAAATTGGCTTGAAATTAACAAAGTATAGTGCACACAGCAACAGCTGTGCCGTCTAACACGCAGCTGCAGCAGTAAGAAAATGGTGGCGACGGGGAAAATGGCTGGGTCTTATAGGGCAAGGACATGTGACATACACTGCCAATGACACATGCCCTTGCTTGTGTGAAAAAAAGCAGTTCGCTCCGTGTGTGCGCTGCTGATAGGCTGACAGATTGCACCTCCCCCCTGTAAATGCAGGAAAGAGAAAAAAAATGGAGATCTTCATTATTTATGCAGAGATCCATCCCCTGCCCCTCCCCCCACCCCGCTGTACACTCAAACTGCGTATTAACATTAATTTTCAGCATTACTGAGAAAAAATCCAGTTATGATTTTGGTGCACGAACAGTTATCGAACATAACCTCAAACAGCCGAATTTTTTTCAAATTGTTCGTGTTCGCCAAACGGCTCAAACACTGCCCAAAACAGCTCGAATTTGAGATTGGCGAACAGTTCGAGTCGAACACCGCTCATCTCTATTAGAGACACACCTGTAGATGTATTTTAATGCACACTTGAAACACACTGCTTCTTTGTGTAGCATCATGTGAAAGTCTAAAGAAATCAGCCAAGATATCAGGAAGAGAATTGTGGACTTGCACAAGTCTGGCTCATCCTTGGGTAAATAAAGGTACCTCATTCAAATGTACAAACAAAGCTGAAAAGGCAGGTGTGAGCAAGGCGACCTACAAACCTGGATCAGTTACACCAGTTTTGTCAGGAGGAATGGGCCCAAATTCCAACCAACAATTGTGAGAAGCATGTGGAAGGATATCCCAAACGTTTGACCCAAGTCATTCAGTTTAATGGCAATGGTACCAAATACTAGTGTTGAGCCACCCCCGTAGTGTTCGGGTTCGGTTCGTCGAACACCGGCATGTTCGCGGAACGGTTCATCGAACATCATCGAACACCGTCGAACACCGTTAAAACCAATGGCAGGCAAACAAAAACACATAGAAACACATAGAAAACACCTTCAAAGGTGTCCAAAAGCTGACAAACTGGTCAGAAGACACAACTAACACATGGAAAAGTGACAAGTACATATAGTCATGCGAAAAGAAAAGAGGTGGAGGAGTAAAAGGAGGAGGAGACACAGATATAGGCATGTCATGCCCTTCTAAAATCAAGAAAGGCTGGAGTAAAAATCTAAAATCAGCCTACCAACACCCAGACGTCATAACAAGAAAATTAAAAAAAGAAATATCTTTAGGTAGAATGGCAGTTCCATTCAGAACACTTTCCTTACAAGACGTAGTGGTATCCCCATTGGGAGTCGTGCCAAAAACGGAACCCAATACATTCGGACTAATCCACCATTTGTCATATCCAAGGGGCAGGTCAGTAAACGACAACATCGACGCGGAACCAAGTACAGTAGTATATACTGTAACTCCTTTGACAAGGCAATCAGGCGGGTCAAGAAGTTGGGAAGGGGCACCCTAATGGCCAAAACAGACATTGAGGGGGCATTCCGGTTACTTACTACTAGAGATGAGCGCTGTTTGACTCGAACTGTTCACCAATCTCAAATTCGAGCTGTTTTGGGCGGTGTTCGAGTTGTTAGACGAACTTGAATGATTTGCAAAAATTCGGCTGTTCGAGGTTATGTTCGATAATTGTTCGTGCACCAAAAGCGTAACTGGATTTTTTCACAGTAATACTGTTAATTAGTGATGAGCGAGTATGCCCGCCACTGCTCGATACTCGCACGAGCTCGTCGAGTACTTTCGAGATGCTCGGGCGGGAGCTCGGGTCCCCGTCCTGAATGTCTGGCTGTGGCATTACAGTGAGTGGAAGACAATCCCTCCATGATTGGTGCTCTAAATAGCGCCAGACATTCAGGACGGGGACCCGAGCTCCCGCCCGAGCATCTCGAAAGTACTCGACGAGCTCGGACGAGTACCGAGCAGTGGCGGGCATACTCGCTCATCACTAATTAACAGTATTACAGTGAAAAAATCCAGTTACGCTTTTGGTGCACGAACAGTTATCGAACATAACCTCGAACAGCCAAATTTTTTCAAATCGTTTGAGTTCGTCGCTCGTCTCTACCAAATGCTAATGAAATGTATGTAAACTTTTGACTTTGCAGTAAGTAATAAAAATACCTTAAAACATTCTCTCTCTCTCATTATTCTGGCCTTTGGCAAATATTAAACATTATGGTAATCCTAATTGACCTAAAATGGGAAAGCTTTATTCTGATTTCATATCAGATATTGAGGAAAAACTTGCATATGTGTCTTTTTATATAGTGTATGTAAACTTCTGGCTTCAACTGCATGTGTTCTTATATACAGTATGAGCATATGTATAAGTATATATATATATATATATATATATATATATATATATATATTTATAATCTGTGTGCAATTTGTAGGTTAATATGTAGCTGATAATGAGTTTAGTAAGTAAATGATAAGCATATTAATAGTAATATCAAGAATATAGTCAGTTAGTCACATCTTTTCAATTACAAAGCAATAATCAAGAGTGGTGTTGAATTAATGTGCAAGAAGTATATGGTCTATTTTTATGGGACGTTCATCTTTAATTTTTGTCATTAATGTCATAGTCTCGTCATAATTTCTGGCCTAATGGTAGCTTTATCCTTCAGTGATCAGATAAATGAGCATTGCAGAAATATCCAGACACTTCATCATTTAGTTCTGCGATAAATAATTAAGATATTGGATCTTTCATCTACAGCAATAGCAATGTGAAAACACTGGTCGCTGATATCACTAGAAATTACAGCATAAAGGCTTATCTATTATAAGATTTAATCATTCTGGAAACAAAGAAAAAGTAAGGTATACCAGGTATAAAACACATTTATTAACAAGGCAGAATATCAGTGGTTTTATGTTCTTTATATTACTTTAACCTCTTGCAACCAA
Organism: Phyllobates terribilis; assembly: GCF_046119375.1. Taxonomy (NCBI): domain Eukaryota; kingdom Metazoa; phylum Chordata; class Amphibia; order Anura; family Dendrobatidae; genus Phyllobates; species Phyllobates terribilis. Next base: position 385,999,631 of record NW_027362763.1, on the reverse strand, counting down.
TGATGTGTAAAGCACGTCATGAGCGGGTGTCAATTCCCTCGTCATGAGATGCTATACAAGTCATGTCTCTAAGGGCTCCATACCGAGAGTGGTCACTGACAGCTGACCTGCAAGGGAAGAGATGCGTGGACCCATTTTAGTGGTTCCCACTCTATGATTGATGTGATCGGTCAGTCAATCTAAATGACCGATCACAGCATGTGATCACCAGGAAGTGCTGAAATATCAGAGCTTCTCCACATGATCACCGCTGCGACCTCAGCTCAGCTGACAGCTGAGCTACTGTCGTAACAGCCAGGGCTGGTGCCCACGCCGCCCCTGGCTGATTAACCCTACAGATGCCACAATTGATAGCGATAGCGGCATTTGGAAGATTGTGAGAGGGAGTGGGCTCCCTCAATCACCCCCCACAACAAAATCACGGGGAGCCGATGGTTATCATGGCATCTGGAGGTCAAACAATGGCCTCCTGATGTGTCAGGTACGTTCGCCTGTGAGACCCAGCCATAGGCAGCGTGTTACAGGCGATCTGCCTATATAGTATCATAGTTCTTAGGCATTGAAGTGCTGGTGCATTGCAATGCATGAGACCAGTGATCAGAGTAATAAAAGTTAAAGTCATATAGAGGGAATAAGTTAAATATTTAAAAAAGTAAAGAAGAATATTTTAAAAATATTTTTAAAAAACCCCACAAAATAATGAACAAAAAATACTACACCAATAAATACGCAGGCAGTCATGGTCAAAAGTGTTGGCATCCTTTAAATTGCTCCAGAACATGAAATCTTTCTCTCAGAAAATTATTGGAATTACATATGTTTTGCTATACACATGTTTATTTCCTTTGTATTGGAACAACACAAAAAAAAATAAGACAAATTTGACATCATTTCGCACAAAACCCCAAAAATGGGCCAGACAAATTGTTGACACCTTTCCAAAATTGTAGGTAAACAACTTAGTTTCAAGCATGTGATACTCGTTCAAACTCACATGTGGCAAGTAACAGGTATGGACAATATGAAAATCACACCTGAAACCAGATAAAAAGGTGAGATGTTGACTCAATCTTTACAGTGTGTGTCTGAGTTGTGTGTAAGCTTGGAGAACAAAAAGAGGAGAAGAAAACTGTCTGAGAACTTGAGAACTAAAATTGTTGAAAAATATCAACAATCTCAAGGTTACAAGTCCATCTCCAGAGATATTGATGTTCCTTTGTCCACTGTGCACAACATAATCAAGACATTTACAATACATGGCACTGCCTAGACATGGACGGCAGAGAACAATTGTTGAAAGGTTGCAACGCAGCATAGTCCAGATGGTTGATAAGCAGCCCTAATTAAGTTCAAAGCAAACTCAAGCTGTCTTGCAGGCTCAGGGTGCATCAGTGGCTTCAGTGTCAGGGCAAACTATCTGTCGACGTTTTAATGAAATGAAACGCTTTGGCACGAGACCCAGGAGGGTTCTGTTTGGTAAAGCACACCATTCTACTGTTTACCAAAAACTGAAAAAGGCCTACAAGGAAAAGAACACAGTACCTACAGTCAAATATGGTGGCGGTTCAAAGATGGTTTGGGATTGTTTTACTGCCTCTGGCACTGGTGCCTTGACTGTGTGCAAGGCATCATGAAATGTGAAGACTACCAAAGGATTTTGTAGTGGAATGGTGTGCAACCAAATATTAAGTTGAGGGTGCCAAAGATTTTATCTGGCCCATTTTTCGTGTTTTGTGACAAATTATGTCCAATTTGTCTTTTTGTCTCTGTGGCAAAAAAACTTGTTTTTTTCATCATACTACTGGGAAAAAAATGGAATAAAACAAGATCAAAACTCCATCAGTGGAAAAATAGAAAAGCTATAGCTCTCAGAATACAGTGATGCAAAAACGATATTTTTTCTGTAACATTATTTTTATTGGGTAGAAGCAATAAAACATCAAAAAAATTAATTAAATATAGCTTCACTGTAAACTACTGACCCTAAGAATAAAGCTGCTTTATCACTTTTACCACTCGGTGAACATAAAAAAGAAAAAATCTCAGAATTGCTGTTTTTTGTTCATCCTGCATCCCAAAAATCAGAATGGAAAGTGATCAAAAAATGTTATGTGCCCAAAAATGGTACCAATAAAAACTCTAACTCATTATGCAAAAAAGAAGTCCACACATGACTCTGTCAGCAGAAATATAGAAAAATTTAAGCTCTCAAATTATGGCGATTACTGTGTGATAGTAGCAAAACCAAAAAAACTGATAAAAATCTGGTATCTCTGTAATCATACCAACTCGAAGAATAAAGTCTTCTAATCACTTATACCGCATGGGGAACAGCATAAAAATAAGTAAAACAAATACTTCACCTTCTGTTAATTTGTTTATTCTACCTCCTAAAGATCGCAGTAAGGCTCGGCTCACATTTATCCCCAAATGTATCAATGTGCTCTCTGATGGTCAATGGAGCAGATCCGAATCTTTCAAGTCAGTGCCATATATCCTTAGGCTGGAATCATGTAGAATCCAAATCTGTGTCTTTTTGGTTAAAGCCATACTTCCAAGCTGATGTTTTCAGAGAGTCTGAACCTTGACTCTCCCTGTAAAGTCTCTTTCTAATTTCTGTTCCAAGTCTCTCTGCTACAGAAGCACATGTCCTTTTTAAGTACACATCCACAAATTGGGGGGAGGGCAGCCTCATGTCTCATTGTTTGAGCATTTAATGAATTTGCTTAGTTTGTCCTCCTGTCTTGTGGGTCAACAAAGGTTAATCAATTTACATAGTTGGCATACAGTGGGCTCTTTAAATCAACATTATTGTTTCTGAATCAAAGAGGAGACGGCAATCAGGGTTATAGAAATACTGGTCTGTTCTTATTGACCAGGCACATAAATACACAAATATAGTAGTGTATTTCTCTTGGATTAACAATCTAAACATCTGGCTTATTAAGATTATAGGCTGTATCATCACACATGAGCTGGGCACAATGTATAAGCACTGCAATGTATGGGCACTGCAATGTACAGGCACTACATGTCACGCCAGGTATGGGAAAGACTTAGTGCAACACAAAGGGAAAAGGGAATGGGAACCGAGACTCTAGGGAAAGGGGAAAGGGAAGACCTCCTAGTCTGGTCTAGCGTCACCCTGTCTCAACTACCGTCGTTATAATGGCTCTTCACCAATCGCCGCACGCGTGCCTCACCCTGACTTTCCCTGGCATATGGCTAAGGCTAGGGACGGGAGGAGATGAGCACTAGTCAATCTCCACTAAACTCTATAGACAATGGGTAGACAAACAGGGGGATTGCTTAGCTTTATACGACTCCAGACAAATGCACACATGGCCTCAAGCTCCAGAGAAGATGAAGTACTGCTCTTGCTAAAGCCTCACAAGTAGTAATGAATATCGCCGGCACCTCCCTCTCAGAAACACCAGGTATTTATACACCCAGGCCAAGGAGCTAATTAGCCAGAGGGAGGTGGCCGCTGTGTCCTAGAGACAGCCAGCCTCTAAGAAGATGTCTGCAATGCCAAACGTAGAGATCTCCTGCAACCAACTGAAGGGTGACTGTCACCTCTGACACATCCGTGACACAACAATGGCAGATTTGTCCATTGCATCTTGTTTCTGGTAAACACCCATGGAGTCAAAATCATCACTACACCCATAGATGAATTCTCAGAGTTCATTTGGAACTTACACTCTATGACCCAGAGTGTAATTTCCAAATATGGGTCAATTGAGGGGGGATTCTGCTCTAATGGCACTGAGGGACTATGTATATGGAGTCCGCAAACTATTCTACAAAAATTTGTTCTCCAAGAGTCAAATAGCACTCCTTCCCTCCCGAGTATCACCATGTGGCGAAAAAGTACTGTTCAGCCACTTATGGGGTATTGCCAGTTTCACGAGAAATTGTGTAACAAATTATGCTGTCATTTTTACTCATTTTCCCATGTGATAATGTAAGAAAAAAGTAAAACAAAATTAAGTGGTAAACATGTAATTTTTCTTCACCACTCAATGGTATAAAATTTTGTGAAACACACTTGGTGTCAATATGATCACTGCACCCTTAGATGATTTCATTAAGAGGTGTAGTTTTTAAAATGCGTCACTTATGAGGGGTCCTGCTGTCCTGACTCCTCAGAGGCTCTGCCAATGTGACGTGGCAAACCATTTCAGGCAAATTTGCACTCCAATACGGTGCTCCTTCCCTTCTGAGCTTTGCACTGTGCCTAAAAAGTAGTTTTTGATTACATATGGGCATTGTCATACTCAGAAGACATTGCATAAAAAATGTGTCGTCCATTTTCTCCTATTAGCCCTTTTTAAAATTAAAAATGTGAGGCTAAAACCACATTTTAGTGGAAAGGAATGTAACTTTTCATTTTCACAGCCCAATATTATACACTTTTGTGAAATACCTGTGGGTTTAAAAATGCTCACTACAACCCTAGAAGAATTTGTTAAGAGGTTTAGTTCCCAAAATGGGGTCACTTATGAGGGTTTACTTTCCAAATGGGGTCATTTATGAGCGCTTTCCACTGTTTAGGAACATCAGGGGCTCTGCAAATGTGACATGGCATCCTCAATCTATTCCAGACAATTTTGCAATCGAAAATCAAATAGCGCTCTTTCCCTTCCAAGCCCTGCCTTGTGCCCAAACAAAAGTTTCTGACACCATATGGGGTATCCCTGTACTCCGGGGAGATTGAACAACAAACTATGTGGTAATTTTTCTTCTGCTACCTTTGTGAAAATGAAATATTTGGGGCCAAACAACATTTTTTGGGAAAAAACAAAATTTGCACATTTCAGTGTTTTAAAATTCACTGGAGCACCTGTGGGTTCAATATGCTCACCACACCTCTAGATAAAATACTTGAGGGTGTAGCATCAAAAATGGGGTCACTTGTTGGGAGTTTCCACTGTTTAGACACATCAGGGGCTCTGCAAATGAGACATGGTGTCCGCTGTCTATTGTAGACAATTTTGCCCTTGAAAAGTTAAACGGTGCTCCTTCCCTTCTGTGCCCTGCCGTGTGTCCAACAGTAGTTTTTCACCACATATGGATTATCGGTGCACTCAGGAGAGATTGCACAACAAATTGTATGGTCCAATTTTTTCTGTTACCCTTGTGAAAATTTTAAAATTTGAAGTTAAAGCAACATTTTTATGAGATAATTGTATTTTTCCATTTTCACGCCTCAACATTCTAAAATTCTGTGAAGTACCTGTGTGTTCAAGGTGCTCACCACACCTCTATAAAAAATCTTCAGGGGTGTAGTATCCAAAATGGGGTCACTAGTGGGGGGTTTCCACTGTTTAGGCACATCAGGGGCTTTGAAAATGTGACATGGCATCTGCTATCTATTCCAGATAATTTTTCACTACAAAAGTCAAATGGTGCTCCTTCCCTTTTGAGCCCTGACATGCACCCAACCTGTAGTTTTCCACCACATCTCAATCACTGGGATAAGTTGAAGCGATCCAGAGTTATTACCTTTATAAAGTAATGCATGTCAGTTTTTAAAAATTAGATTTGGTCATTAACATACAAAGAGGCTCGGTCCTTAAGGGGTTAAATCAATGTTTGAGGTATAAATACAGTACCTGCAGAACAATGGAATTTTATTTTTGACAGACTGGCCCGGGACTGTGTGAGAAAAAACATGGGAGTTTATGCCCTAATAATACCTACATACATAATTCTTACAAACAATATTCTGCATATCACGGCAGTTAATTAATGACCACAATGATGACATTTCATCCTTCCTAACTGAAGAAGATTGAATCTATTACAAATAAACTTTGCCTGTTTTGTTGCATTTTTAGGAAATTTTTGATTCTCTGAAAATGGATTCATTGTAAATAGAAAGTCCTGCAAAACTTCCAATTGCCCTGAAAAGGTTTGGTTAATGCTAAATGGATGGATAAACACTGCACAGTCTGAGTTTTTATGCTTTTTAAAAATAAAAAACATTTCAAAAATGATTAATTTTTGGGAGCAGATGTCTGTTATGCCAGTCTTAATGAAGCACACGCTGGAATACAGTCACTTGATTCATTAATCCAGAAGACCATGTGTGCGCTGTCACCAGAAATGTACTCCAGCTCGAGTCAGGCATGCATTTCTGGATTAAGTTATGTCTCTATGGTGGCATTACTTATGATTAATTTGATAGATGGGTGTGACCAAGCCCCATACCACCCATGTTTTACGTACTGTATATTATCGTTGCTGGCCAGGACTGTAATCGCCAAAAGTCACAATATTTTTGCACAACTGCTGAATTGCGCAACAATATTGTGACATTAAGGTGCTTACTACAGATTTCTGGTGTAAGCATCTCAATGAATCATACCCATTAAGTATATATGAAAAAAGCCATGACATTTCAACAAGCAGTGGTCCAAAACTTATCCCTTTGTGAAAAGTAGCAACAGGTTTGTTTTTTGCAAACTGAAGAAGTAATGGGTTGGCCTCTTTTAGCCATCAAAAATGTATTAATTAGCCCTTAATGTGGAGTAGCTACAGATTGGGCATTTGTTCGTAAAGTGAATAAGTAATTCAGAAGCACCAATCCAGGGCCAAATAGAATATAGCTCATTTTTATCAGCCTGTGACAATTTCCTCTTTTGCAGCAGTAAGACTCACAAGAAGTAATGAAATAGAACTTGTGCTTCTGTTTTGGTTGGTGAAAGAAGAAGACGAAAAAACTATGGCTTATTTCAATTGTGACAACACAATAAAAAAAAAATTGGCAGCAATAATGTTTTGGTTGTAAAAATTGGAAAATTTCTTGCCCATTGGACAAAGATAGTATGGCCTGTGAAAAAGCAATGACTTTTAACAAACTGTTCGAATATGTTCTCTATTTTTTAGGCTGAACATAAGGTTTATTGCTTGGAAACTGAAGAAGAAATGGCAGTTCAACAAGCTATCTAAAAATTATCCCCTTTTTTGGGAGCAGTTTGAGGTTTCTTATATTTACCTTCTGTGGAATAAGGTTCCCAATAGCTGTACAGTATCAATATGGAACACAATGGACAGGCAGGAGTTGTTTAACTGTTATTGGTAGTGGTAATGGCAGCAACAGCACATTATACAACATGGACAGGCAAGGATATACTGTACATTGATATGTAGGTTCAGTACTGTCAATCCTGGCAGCGCAGCAGATGCAAAACATAGAGAGAAAAAGATTGAAAGGCAAGAGATGCCCTGCTCTGTAGGGGCATTGACACTGGCAGCAGCAGAACAGTAAAAAAAACAGTAATGGACAGGAAGGTAGATGCAATGATGGCTCTAATCATTGTCATCGGTAGTAGGTAAATGAAAATCGGCCATGCCTGATTCATTTTGACAAATTAAAGGTTTTCCACACTTGTGGAGGAAAATAGGATTTGCTTGGGTATGACAAAGCCACCTGATGTGCTGAATAATTTCTATGCCTCTTGCTGATGGCTGAACAAGACAATACACCTGGAATTTTGCCACTGGTCCAGTCTGCTGGCCCTGAACTCTGTGGGTCAGAACTCAAGGTAGTGCTGAGGAAATTAAACAGTTGAGTTATATCTGAACTTGGTATATACCATTTCATATGACAGATGCAAGGCACTGTCAAGAAGCCCACCCAGCCCTGTCCTATTTCATGGGAACATTCTTTTGCTGTAGAATGGCATGCATAAAATGGCAGTGTCTTTTTTAGCCTATCACAAGCAAATTGCAAATTTTTCATATTCTCAAGGAAAAGTGTGCATGGGGCGCTTGTGCTGATTTTATCGAAGTGCCATATATCTCAAAGTGTCAGGGCAGTAAAACATGGCATAAATTTAACACTCATGCACATATATATTTCATTCATCTACTGTATTTATCCCTCACTTCCATCTTTGCAAGCCTTTATTAATGGTATATATTTCATTCATCTTAGTTTGTTCCCTGATGCTGTAAGGTCATCTCACTTGTTCAAAGAGTTTATGACACATGTTTGTGTGCAAGTTTGTTTTCTGTCTCTGCACTTTATTGTCGCCTGCTGTCTAAAGCTAATTGATTGATTGTTAATGAGTTAAATTAGTGCTTGATCTAAGCACAAAGTTCCCTATATATTTAGACCTAGCCAGGGGAAGGCACTTGTGCAGGGGGCGCTTGTGCAAATTTAATCAAAGTGCCATATTTTTCAAATTGCCAGGGCAGTTAAACATGGTAGTTGAACCAGGCAGGAGACAGGTAAGACATGCAAGAAATTGAAACAGTTCATTTGTATTACAAAATGTATACACTCTATGTATTTCTATCATTTATATTCTAGCTGCTCTTGTCTCATATCTATTGTCTTTTCACACACTCTGTGCATACCATCCATATCAGCCCATTTCCTCCCCTCTCCTACGTATGGCTCTTACACTCTTTCCACAGTTATAACTGAACAGATCCATTTACTCCCACCATACAACACAAGAGATGCTCTCACAAATCACTTAACCATCTGCTCGCTCTCTCTATTCTCCTTCTCCTAGTCTCAGGAGATATCTCCCTTAACCCAGGCCCTTCTTGTAATAGTAACCATAACTCCTTCCCTGCTACACTCAGAAACCCTGCAAATCTCATTAATATTCCTTGCATGCCTTCTATATCTTTTAACTGTGCCCTCTGGATCTCATGGACAGCGTGTAAAAAGCTCTCCTACATCCATAACTTTTTCCTTTCAAACTCCCTTAACCTTCTGGTTCTTACTAACCTTCCTACACATGAAGATGGGAATATGCTGTACCTGATCTTCTCCCGACACTGCTCAGTGCATGATTTTAGTAACTCCCTCCTCCCACTCTCTGACTACAACCTTTTTTCATTCTCTGTCAAGAACTATCACCCCTCTCAGGACACCCCCACTTACCAAACTTATGGGAATATATGTGCCTTTAATACCCAGAAACTTATGAAAAATTTGCAGTCCACATTGGCTCCAATATTCTCCCTCTCCCTGACTCAGCTCTAAAACATTATAATGAAATACTGCAAAGTGTCCATGCAGTGTTATGTGAATTCACTATTTATTATATTGATGGCTGGACCATACAATACAAGCCCTTTAACCATTCACCTTTTGTGTCGCCCTTATTTTCTCATAGATTGTAAGCTTGCATGCAGGGACCTCACTCCTCTTGGTACCTGTTGAATTATGTGTTACGCTGTAATATCTTTATTGTCTGTACAGTACAAGTACCCACTGTAATGTAAAGTGCCTCAAATATGGTGAAGCTATAGAAGTAAAAATTATTATTATTTTTATTAAAAATTCAACACAAACTCGGTATTCATTGAATCTACTCATTCATCTCTAGTTGTAAAATTATCCTATCCTATTTCCTATGTTAAGAATTTAGCACAAAGAGTCATCGATATAGAGCCAGATTAAGCATAGTAAAATATTTTTTGGGGGTAACTCTCATGACGTTTGACAGAATAAACTAAGAGTGCTGTGTGAGGCAACATTCTAAAGTTAAAGACATATTGAGGATGTTTATGAGATTTTTCCTCAGTGATTTACACATACTGGCTAAAAAATAACACTCAATTACGCCCACTTTAATAGTAACATAAGACTCAGTTTAATCAGTTAATCAGTTTAACCGACTAATCCACCTGTCCCCCCACTATTCCCCGGCCTCTCTGCTCTGTCAATCTCTTCACTGGCTCCCCATTGCTCAGAGACTCCAGTTCAAAACCCTAACCATGGCATACAGTTAGGTCCATATATATTTGGACAGAGACAACATTTTTCTAATTTTGGTTCTAGACATTACCACAATGAATTTTAAGCAAAACAATTCAAATGCAGTTGAAGTTCAGACTTTCAGCTTTCATTTGAGGGTATCCACATTAAAATTGGATGAAAGGTTTAGGAGTTTCAACTCCTTAACTTGTGCCACCCTGTTTTTAAAGGGACCAAAAGTAATTGGACAATTGACTCCAAGGCTATTTTATGGACAGGTGTGGGGCAATCCCTTTGTTATGTCATTCTAAATTAAGCAGATAAAAGGCCTGGAGTTGATTTGAGGTGTGGCGCTTGCATTTGGAAGGTTTTGCTGTGAAGTAAACATGCGGTCAAAGGAGCTCTCCATGCAGGTGAAACAAGTCATCCTTAAGCTGCAAAAACAGAAAAAACCCATCCGAGAAATTGCTACAATATTAGGAGTGGCAAAATCTACAGTTTGGTACATCCTAAGAAAGAAAGAAAGCACTGCTGAACTCATCAATGCAAAAAGACCTGGGCGCCCACGGAAGACAACAGTGGTGGATGATCTCAGAATAATCTCCATGGTGAAGAGAAACCCCTTCACAACAGCCAACCAAGTGATCAACACTCTCCAGGAGGTAGGCGTATCAATATTCAAATCTACCATAAAGAGAAGACTGCATGAAAGTAAATACAGAGGGTTCACTGCATGGTGCAAGCCACTCATAAGCATCAAGAATAAAAAGGCTATACTGGACTTTGCTAAAAAACATCTAAAAAAGCCAGCACAGTTCTGGAAGAACATTCTTTGGACAGATGAAACCAAGATCAACCTCTACCAGAATGATGGAAAGAGAAAAGTATGGCGAAGGCGTGGTACAGCTCATGATCCAAAGCATACCACATCATCTGTAAAACATGGTGGAGGCAGTGTGATGGCTTGGGCATGCATGGCTGCCAGTGACACTGGGTCACTAGTGTTTATTGATGATGTGACACAGGACAGAAGCAACCAAATGAATTCTGATGCATTCAGAGCCATACTGTGTGCTCAGATCCAGCCAAAAGCAGCCAAACTGATTGGTCGTCGTTTCATATTACAGATGGACAATGACCCAAAACATAAAGCCAAAGCAACCCAGGAGTTTATTAAAGCAAAGAAGTTGAATATTCTTGAATGGCCAAGTCAGTCACCTGATCTCAACACAATTGAGCATGCATTTCACTTGTTAAAGGCTAAACTTCAGACAGAAAGGCCCACAAACAAACAGTAACTGAAAACCACTGCAGTGAAGGCCTGGCAGAGCATCAAAAAGGAGAAAACACAGTGTCTGGTGATGTCCATGAGTTCAAAACTTCAGGCAGTCATTGCCAACAAAGGGTTTTCAACCAAGTACTAGAAATTAACATTTTATTTACAATTATTTAATCTGTCCAATTACTTTTGGTCCCTTTAAAAACTGGGTGGCACATGTTAAGGAGCTGAAACTCCTAAACCCTTCATCCAATTTTAATGTGGATACCCTCAAATGAAAGCTGAAAGTCTGAACTTCAACTGCATCTGAATTGTTTTGTTTAAAATTCATTGTGGTAATGTCTACAACCAAAATTAGAAAAATGTCTCTGTACAAATATATATGGACCTAACTGTATAAAGCCATCCACAACCTATCTCTTCCATACATTTGTGACCTAGTCTCCCGGTACATACCTGCACGCAATCTCTGATCCTCACAAGATCTCCTGCTCTACTCTCCTCTTATCTCACCTTACCACAATCACATGCAAGATTTCTCCCGTGCATCCCCCCTACTCTGGAACGCTCTACCCCAACACATCAGACTCTCACCTACCGTGGAAACTTTCAAAAGGAAACTGAAGACCCACCTCTTCCTACAAGCCTACAGCCTGCAGTAACTCTTGCTCCACCACACCGCTGCATGACCAGCTGTACCCTCACCTACTGTATCGTCACCCATCCCTTGTAGATTGTGAGCCCTCGCGGGCCGGGTCCTCTCTCCTCCTGTACCAGTCACTGACTCGTTTTTGTTCAAATTATTTTACTTGTTTGTTATATATACCCCTTTAAAGCATGTAAGGTACCATGGAATTAATGGCGCTATAATAATAAATAATAATAATCAAAGTATAAGACTAACCTGTTTCATCTTTTTCTTTGGAAGTGAAATAAAGCATTATTTTTCCTTTAGAAACAAACTTGTAAATGTAATGCCAATAACAATCAACCTCCCAACTTTGTAACACCCACCAGTGAGACATTTTTAACCATGGTTTAATCTAGTCAGAAACCCTTAACAGAACCTACCAGAAAATCCTCACTTAGAGGTACATTTGCTAAGGCTTGTGTCTCTTTCTGCTCCACAGGGACAACACATGAAAACTGGACAATTGGAGGGTATGGAATATGAGAAGAAATTTGACTTATTTTTAAAAAAAAAGTTTACTCAGAAAATGACCTATTGTTTAAATTGTGTTTTTACGTTAAATGTACTTTTTTAAATTGATGATGCTATATTTTCATTTTTCATATCTATATTACAAAAATCAAGCATCTTCCAATTTTCAAAATGTTCACTAAATATAATTTAAGACCCTTACTTTCTTTTGGGCACATGGACCTAAGCAGCAAAAGACTTACTCAGACCCTATATTTTGTATTTTCTTCTAATCTGAGCATGATCTAATTTGGGCAATGGTCATGTGAGTGATGGGGTATGATTTGTTGTAAATGATGGGTCCTACATTATCAGTTGTGTGTGGGCATCTTAACTTTCATTATAATCTTATCTGTGATGAAAGTGGGATTGCTTAAAACTCTTGAATCTTCTGAAAAGAACAGAAAAATTGAGTCTAACATAAGGCCTAGAGTCCAGTGTAAACATTTTTTTATACACATGAGTATAGCATGGTGATATGGAAAATTGAAAAAAAAAAAAAGTACTATTTAAAAATTTTAAAAAATACATTAAGCATAAAAACCTGATTTAAACAATGTTAACATTTTATGTTATAGTTTATTCGAAGCTCCAATAAAAGGTGATTCAAAAATATCAAGGTATCCCCTAACAATAGGATAAGGGATACTTTCTCAATCACTGGAAGCTCAACCATGGTTGCCACCAGCAATCTAGGGATGGAGCTCTGGAACACCACCTTTATTTGACCATAGGTGTACATGCTCAACTCTGCTCTATTCTTTGCCTATGGGAACGCTGAAAATAGCTGGGTGCATTCTCTGGCTGTCTCATAGACAATGAATGCAACATCGAGCAAGCATTTGCACCTCCATTCCATTCAAAATGAGACTGCACAGCTTGATTGGACCCCCAGCAATAAGCAAGTTATCTAACATACTATGGATAGGGCATAATTTGTTTTTTTTTCAGGAATAATACTATAATATTTCTATAAATTACATGCAACATAATCTTACAGAACCTAAGATAAAAATAAAATGAGCAAATATCCTGTAGTAAGCAAATGAATAAACAGTAATAATAAATGTAAATAACATAGGGTACTTAGTTCACACTATTTTGATCAAAAAAGCTTAAAAGCTATCCCAGAACAGCCAGGTGTATCCTATCAGGATGGTCCCTAACTCTTTATTTCACCTCACTATGTATCAACAGATGTCAAAATAGATAACGGCAGAGCAGGACTGGGTACAGACTGTTTGGACACCTGCCTATGGAAATCTCTATGAACAAAATGAACAGTTGAAAAAGTGGGAGCCACACCCATATTTGTACAAAGTGCAAAAAACACAAAACTAAAAAACTCAAAAAATGAGCTGGAGCCTCTGTTGGTATACGTGCAATACATAGGTGAGGTGTGCATTCACACTGTGACCATTTAACAGACAGAACCAAAATATATGCAAAATACAGGTGCATCTCACTAAATTAGAATATCATCAAAAAGTTTATTTATTTCAGTTCTTCAATACAAATAGTGAAACTCATTTTATATAGAGTCATTACAAACAGAGTGATCTATTTCAAGTGTTTATTTCTGTTAATGTTGATGATTATGGCTTACAGCCAATGAAAACACAAGAGTCATTATCTCAGTAAATTACAATACTTTATAACAACAGCTTAAAAAATGTTTTTAAAATCCAAAATGTTGGCCTTCTGAAGTGTATGTTCAGTTAATGCACTCAATACTTGGTCGGGGCTCTTTTTGCATCAATTACTGCATCAGTGTGGCGTGGCATGGAGGCGATTAGCCTGTGGCACTGCTGACATGTTACGGAAGCCCAGGTTGCTTTGATAGCAGCCTTCAGCTTGTCTGCATTGTTGGGTCTGGTGTCTCTCATCTTCCTCTTGACAATACCCCATAGATTCTCTATGGGGTTAAGGTCAAGCGAGTTTGCTGGCCAATCAAGTACAGTGATGCTGTTGTTTTTAAACCAGGTATTGGTACTTTTGGCAGTGTGGACAGGTGCCAAGTCCTGCTTGAGAATGACATTTCCATCTCCAATAAGCTTGTCAGCAGAGGGAAGCATGAAGTGCTCTAAAATTTCCTGGTAGACTTCTGCGCTGACTTTGGTCTTGATAAAACACAGTGGATCTACACCAGCATATGACATGGCTCCCCAAACCATCACGGATTGTGAAAACTTTACACTAGACGTCAAGCAGCTTGGATTGTGTGCCTCTCCACTCTTCCTCCAGACTCTGGGACCTTGGTTTCCAAATGAAAATTGGAACTCTGGGATGTTGTGGAGTGTGTCACTGACTGCCTTCTGGACATCTGTCAAGTCAGCAGTCTTCCCCATGATTGTGGAGCCTACTGAAACAGACTAAGGGACCTTTTTAAATGCTTAGGAAACCTTTGCAGATGTTTTTTGTTAATTATTTTAATTTACTGAGATAATGACTTTTGTGTTTTCATTGGCTGTAAGCCATAATCATCAACATTAACAGAAATAAACACTTGAAATAGTTCACTCTGTTTGTAATGACTCTATATAATATATGAGTTTCACTTTTTGTATTGAAGAACTGAAATAAATTAACTTTTTGATGATATTCTAATTTAGTGAGATGCACCTGAAATCTTTCCTTTTATTCAAGGATTTGTAAATATTCTTGTTACAGCTTTATAAAAACACCTTTTAAAATTTCATTGTAAATGTAAATGTGTTCTTAATGACAACTTATCCAAAATTGTTTCGACATAACTGGCTCATTGTTGTTACATAGTTATACCAGTTCACAGTTTCAACTTTTGCAGTATAGATTAGGAACAAACCTTGTGACTTGCATTGCTTCGCACTGTGTCCTTAAAGACAATCATTTTTTCTCATAATCTTTGAAGTTAACTTGTGCTACTTCTTGGTTTTTGATGAAATGATTACAGGTGAATCACATTTGCCACTGACACTCTAATAAAATGGCTGCTATAAAATGAATCATTACATTTCCCTTTTATGCTCCTGTCTTAATTTACCGCTTCAGATCTGCCATTGAGAGCTAAAACATTCCCAATTGTAGAGGAAAAGTTGAAGCTGAATTTGAAGTTACGAAAATCAGCATTTGCCAAAGCACCACTGACAAAATAAATACTTTGTAATTAGACTGAAAAACCAAAAGTTAGTAAGTTCTTCTACCTGAGATAATTGCATTCAGTAACAGATATGTGGAGTTTGAAAAGAATTATCAGAACATTGTTTAGCTTTACAAATTTTAAATAGTTTTTATAAATCATCTGAATATGCCAGCTGATCGGAAAAATCAGCTGGCTAGCTATTCCCTTGACAACTCTTCTGGTTAATGAGAACTATAAATTGAAATATAACTTCAAACTTTTCAGATCTAAGCTATATTTAAAGAACCATTTTAATTTTAATTTTTTATTCTATGTTACATTTATTAATCATTTTGCATGGACTTAATTTGCACACGTTGGCTGTAGCATACCTCTCAACTTTTACAGAATAGTAAGAGGAGCAAATAATGCAGTATGCTGCTGAAAAATTTGGCTATGTCCCTAACCACACACCCTAACTACACCCATTTCTTTCTACACTGGAAGGAGGAGATGTCAAAGGAAGCAGTAACAGTGAGCGACAGTCTTCAGACTAGGCCAAAATCTAGGACTGTCCTGCTATGTCTAAGATGGTTGGGATCTATGGTTTATGTTTTAGTCACTCATTAATAGTTGCAACAGCCATATTTTTTCATTTTTTTACATAAGGATCATTGTAAGGCTATGTGCCTATGATGAGTGTTAGGTGAGTTTTTGATGCTAGGTATTTTTTACTGCATCACAAATACAGCCTGGTACAGTTCCAAGAAAGTTAATGGGATTTATAGAAATCTCATGCCCACTGTGTTTTTCTTTTATTCAGCATAAACTGACCTGCGGTGTGGGTTTCAGATCCACCTGTCAATTTCTCTTGCGAGTACGCTGAGTTTTATGTGCAGAGTTTCTCCATAGAATTGCATTAGATGCAGGAAATCTGCAGGTAAAAAACACACGTGTTTTTAGTGCGTTTCCTCAGTGGAAACATATCACAATGCATGTAATCCACACACTATATCAATAAAGGTTTGTTAAAGTCAAATACCAGGTTAACAAAAAGAAAGCAGGTTTACGTAAAACACGACATAGTAAACAAGAGACAAAAACCATCAAAAATGCGATATAATTTAATGTAAAAAAAGCAATGATAAACGCAGGTAACTTAAATTACTTAATAGGTGCAGAAAAACTGCAACATCAGAAACTCAATAAAAGCTCATCACGCAACTTTAGCCTAGGAGGTCTTGCTTGCTTTTATTGCATCTGAATATGTCCTTTTTCACACTTACGCAAGAACAATCTTCTCTGGTTATCACATTTTTGCTTAATTTTTTTATGCATTCCCTTCCCGTTTATTTGATGTGGTTTTGTTGCAGGTTTGAAGCAGCATTTTCAATGTGTTTTTTTATTGTAAAGAAAAGTTTTTATTGTGCACTTAAAAAAGCAACCACATTTTTCACTTGCTTATTCAGCATGCATTTTTTTCAGACTCCCAATAGAATCCTATAGAGAAAAAAAGCACAAAAAACAGTTCAACAGCATCTATAGATGCTCAGTGGGTATGAGTTTTCTGAGTTTTAAAAAATCAAATCCACGTTGCTTGGACAGTTAAATGCAGAAGAATTTCTGAACAAAAAAATGGAGCAGAAAAAATACTGCTTTGGCCTAACTGTCCAAGCAAAGAAGATGTGATTTCATAAAAACTTCTGCTCACTGAACTGGGAAATTGTACTGTTTTGGTGCATTTTTCTTTATAAACTTCAATGTGGAGCCTGAAAAAGAAGCATGATAAATAAAAAAGCAATTGCGTTGTAAGAGCAGAATCAAAGCTTTTCTGAACTATAAAAAAACATTAAAAATACTTCTTCAAATCTGCATCAAAATGTACAAAATAAAGGGAAAAGGCATAAAAAATACAGCAAGAATGCAATCATCAGAAAAGGTTGTTATTGCATTCTATATCTTTATTATACTATATACCTACATATTTCTGCCTACATGATCCTCTATACCTGCCATTTTATTTAACCAAACTGCAGTTTTTGATGTATCGCGGTTATTTGTAACATGTTCTTATGGGAGAGTGTATCTAGCAATTGATCTGTGTCATTATCTGTACTTTCAGGTTATTGATTACTGTGGACATGGTCTTTTTGTATGGTTTCTGTTTTTAATTGGTTTTAGCATGTTTGTGTCAGTGCACATTAATAAATTTTGGAATTTTTTGATTTAACACTATTGACTCATAGGTGTGCATTTCCATATTACATTGTCTCTTTCTTCTTTTTTTGCTGCAGACTCATAGTGGACTTGGGATTTCTGCAAATACCATCTACTATGCTGTAACATCTGGCCGCTGCTTTTTGCATGCAACGCAAGTGCGCTGCGTCCAATCTGTATTGATTACTGATCGTGTGCACATACCCTTATGGGGGAGATCTTCTGCTGGAGGGCCACAGGTTGTGCAACACTTTTGTATAGGGACAGCAGTTTTGCACAATCTATGTGGCTCTGCAGCTGTTGCCAAACTACAGCTCCCATCATCCCAACCTGTACTAGCATTATAGGAGTTGTAGTTTTGCAACAGCTGCAGGGCCTCCTTGGCAGGCGGCCCTGCAATAGAATTTTAAAATGTTGTGATGTCACCTATCCCACTCATGTCCTGATGGTGTCACAAGGAGGTTTTTTCAAACATCGCTGACTGTCATCAGGATCTGTGGAATCTCTAGGTTCTGGCACTCTTCCTTGTAACTTCACTAATGGTTGTAATCAGTGCAGGGAGACTCGGACGTCGACACAAAGACTTGTAGCTCCTAGACAGGTTACCAAGAGTTAAATCTCTGCTGGGCTAGGTTGTTAACATTCCTTGGTCACATGTTGTGGGAGAACCAGTTACCTAATCTCTCCCCCTATATATGTATGCTGGACTTTTCAAGTAGTGCCAGCTGTAACTTGTCTTAACCTGGTCTGGAGAGGTGGACATATCCAGTCATTTCTGGTAGTTGCTCTGTGTGGTTTTTGGTGAAAACCTTTTCCTTCTCCTTTGGTGTTTCACGTAGTTTCTTTGCCTCATTGTCTTCTTGTACTTGTTCCCTGCTGTTTATCCCTGTGTGAAACCTGTGAGACTGAGCTTCTGTTTTTCCCTGTCTGTCTTTTCTGTGTTAACCCTTTCACTTCAGCCTCTTTTTTCCTGGGTGAAGGAGGTAATCATATTAATTCGTTGCAGGAGAATAGCGAGGTACGAGACCCAGGCATCCCCACCATCAAGTGTAATCTTGGGAACAGGGATAGCCTAGGGTCCCCTTCAGCTTGAGGGATTCAACTAGAGTTCTGAGTAGTGTTGAGCCACCCCCGTAGTGTTCGAGTTCGGTTCGGTTCGTCGAACACCCGTGTGTTCGCCGAACTGTTCGTCGAACTGTTCGTCGAACACCTTCGAACACCGTTAAAACCAATGGCAGGCAAACAAAAACACATAGAAACACATAGAAAACACCTTCAAAGGTGTCCAAAAGCTGACAAACTGCTCAGAAGACACAACTAACACATGGAAAAGTGACAAGTACATATAGTCATGCGAAAAGAAAAGAGGTGGAGGAGTAAAAGGAGGGGGAGACACAGATATAGGCATGTCATGCCCTTCTAAAATCCAAAAAGTGAGAAGCCGAGACGGCCAGTCCGCTCCTGCCCGTGCCACCTCCGTGTCGCCGGGCTTGTGCCAGAGCCGCGGTGAACCCTGACGGCCAGCCCCCCTCTCCCAATACTGGTGCCTGTCCGCTGGTGGGTCGAGAGAGCCCCCCTGTGGTGGAGGCAGCTCTAAGCTTTTTAATTTAAATTGTCCCTCTAATTTGAATGAATACACTTTAAATCCATTTACAAGGATCTATTGGAGGGCAAGTCTCATGCCAGCAGCCGCGTAATTCCAGCTCCAGTAGTGTCCACTAAAGCTGCTGCAGTTAAAAAGCTTTTATAAGGATCGAGCTCGGCTGTCCACCGCAAGGCATCCTAGTGCCAGTCCCAGCCCCTATGCCTTGGGGTGCCTCCTGATGCTCTTCACTAAGTATCCCGTGGTCCCGAAGCATTTCCTTTGAAAAAATTAAGTGTCCAAACTACAGGTGGTGTAGCTTGCTTAACAGCCGGGATAATCCGCTGACTAGCAGACACTGCTACTAGGCACAAAGTATTTCCTGGGCTAGATGCAGTTAAAAATTTGTAAGTAGATACTCTCGTTGGATGCTGAGAAAGCATTCCATAGAGTCTCCTGGCACGCCATATATGATTCTCTTAAAAAGCTTGGGGTAGGGGTCTAGGGGACCCTTTTATAGCCAAAATCACGGCCCTGTATCACAATACGTCACCTAGGCTGAAGATAAATGGAACTGTAGCACCGAGGGCTCGGTTGCTACAGACGTATTGCACCTCACCCAGAGGTGTGATATCTCACTCTCAGATAAGGATGGAGTGTGGATCAGGACCCGACACCTGCATGCATTACACCACATTGCCGTGGGGCAGGGCGACCAATATGCCCCTGAGATGGGCACGACAGTCCCTGTCCCTGGCTGGAGTGGGGGGAGGGAACACTGAGGAAGGGGAACCCTGCAGTGCAGGAGCAGGGAGGAAGCAGTTCCTGGGTGCATTGAGAAGGGAGTATAAAAGGTGGGCACCATCTTAGTTCAGTGCAGAGAAGTCTGAGCAGAAGTGGCAGGGAGCAGGGGCTCTGCATGAGCTCTGCTCCGGAGGCGGGCCTAGTAACAGAGGCCCAGGCCTGCAGGAGGGATAAGGAAGGAAGAGGAGCGGAGAAGGCTCCAGGAACGAGGAATGAAGGGATCCCAGGGGTGCGGACGGGTGAGTCGCCACCGCACGCCCGAATCCACCTGCGTGGAGGGGTCAGGCCAAAGGGGGAGACCGGTCCCCGAACTAGTGGAGGCAGGAAACGACCCTCAGCTAGAAACCGGAGGCTCTGACATTTTATGTGGCGCAGCCCCTTGCTTCACCCGCTAGGAAGGCACCACATAGGGTCAGGGAAACTGGCGCCAAGTTTACCAAGAGGAGGCCCGAGGCAGCCGGACAGAAGTGTTGGTAAGAAAGGCCAGACAAAGGACACACAAAGGGGGTCCTGTGAAGCGCTCCAAAGTTATCTGGGAGTTGTCTGAGCCCCTCACCTGGTGAGCACAGTACGACGTGGGCAGCCGTTACCTGCAGACGTGGTCTGGATAATAAGAACTGTGAGTAAAGGCCCTGAACTGCATCACTGACTCCGTGTCGTTACTGCTGCTGCCCTGCACCATCACCCCCATCCTCCGCATACACTGCCCTGAGGCTATACTCCTCCCGTGGGGAGTTATGCTACGCTCTGCTGCACCCACAACACCAGCCTTAGCGGTCTGCCCTGTAGCGGCGGTTCACTCTGACCGCAATCCACGGGTGGCGTAGTCGGACATTTAAACATCAAAACCACATAAATAGTTCCGCCACTGGTTTGACCGCCCTGAGCCACGGAACCGGATCGCCGCCACGAAGACTACAACCACCAGCATCCACCAAAAAGGGTCCGGCTCCGGGTGTCCCAAGGCCCAGGGGGTGCGTCAGAACATTTTCATCACCTTTCACAATCACCAATGGGACAAGGCAGGGATGTCCTCTGTCCCCTCTCTTATACATCCTAGTGACGGAGCACCTGCTCTCATCAATTCGCCATAACCCCAATATTAGGTGGATTGAGGTGGGAGGCACCGAGTACAAGTGCTCTCTATTTGCTGATGATGTCCTAGTATATATCACTCAATCACATATATCCATCCCTGCTGTTATGGCTGAAATAGATCACTTTGTTACATGGTAAAATTTTAAAATCAATGCAGCGAAGTCTGAGGCCCTCGATGTCTCCCTCCCTAAATCCATATAGGATTCCATCCAGTCCAACTTTCCCTTTGCCTGGCCCTCACAGGGTATCAAATACTTAGAAATTCCTATTCATAGAGACCTCTCCCATCTATGTTATCTTAATTTTGGGCCCTTTATTGAACAATTCCATACAGACCACGGTTGGCAAGTTAGAACTGTAAGATTCACTACGTGAACCACTGGTGTTTTGTGGAAAAGCACATGTACACCGCGTTCCAAATTATTATGCAAAAAGTGTTTAGGAGTGATAAGGGAAGAATTTGTTTGTTTGTCAGTTAAACTCATTGATGGTGATGTGTGTCAGGGCTCTTTATATCACTGTAAGCAATTGCAGACACCTGTGCTAATTAGTTTGGCAGGTGTGTCCAATGAAAGGCAAGACTACTTAAGAAGGCTCTCTCACATTATTAAGCAGCCTACATTTTCTGCCAAAATGGGAAAGAAAAAGGATGTGTCGGCTGCTGAGAAGCAACAAATTGTGGAGTGTTTAGGTCAAGGCATGACTACAATCAACATTGTGCGATGATCAGGATGAAGTGTCTTGGCAATCAAGAAGTATGTAGCTGATTCACAGTACACACGTGTGCGTGCTGATAAGGGCAAATTGAGGACTCTTTCCTACAGGCAATTACGTCAGGTTGAAACAGCAGCGGCAAAAAAGCCTTGTCATAGCAGCAGACAAGTTTTTGAAGCTGCTTGTGCCTCCAACGTCCCCCAAACAACAAGATGCAGGGTCCTTCAGAGGTTTGCAGCTGTGCATATGCCATCCTGTCGACCTCCTCTATCCACTTCACACAAGCAGAAACGGCTCCAGTGGGCCAAACATTACATGAAGACTGATTTCAAAACTGTTTTGTTCACGGATGAGTGCCGTGCAGCGCTCGATGGTCCAGATGAATGGAGTGGAGGATGGCTGGTTGATGGACACCCCACGCAAACACGGCTACAGTGCCAACAAGGAGGAGGTGGAGTAATGTTTTGGGCTGGAATCATGGGGAGAGAGATTGTCGGCCCCTTTAGGATCCCTGAAGGCGCTAAAGATGAACTCCATAATGTATGTGGATTTTCTCAAACAGCACTTCCTGCCATGGTTCAAGAAGAAGAACCGTGTATTTCACAGCAAGATCATTTTTCTGCATGATAATGCACCATCTCATGCTGCACATAAAACATCTGCATCTCTGGCTGATATGGGCATAAAAGGGGACAAACTTATGGTGTGACCCCCATGCTCCCCTGACCTCTACCCCATTCAGAACCTTTGGAGCATCATTAAAAGGAGTGTCTATGATGGCGGGAGGCAGTTCACATCTAAGCAACAGCTCTGGGAGGGTATTCTGTCCTCATGCAAAACAATTGAAGCAGAAACCATCCAAAACCTGACAAATTCAATGGACGAGAGAGTTCAGAAGCTCCTTTCGAACAAGGGGTCCTATGTGAAAATGTAACATCACCTAGAATAAAGTTTTGAGTTGAAAACTGTTTGATTTCAGTTTCTAACAACCTGCTAATGCTTATAATTTCAAAAATGACCATTTTTTTGGTCTTTATTAAAATGAAAAGGTTGATCGAAAAGTTTGGGGGATCTAAGAGTGTGGCAACCCAGTAGTCATGATTACTTCGAATTCTGACAATATGAGGGTCATGCTGCAGGTAGTGCAGCAAGAAGGCACTTATGTGTCTTGCGCATCTCGGAGCCCCAAAATTATTTTCCGGGCTAGATGCAGCTAAAAATTATTTTTAATTTTAAATCTGGTGAAGCTTATTATAGATGGCCTAATAGGATCAGTGCTGCACACTGCTACAAAGCCCAAATTATTTTCCAGTCAAGATACAGATAAACATGATTAGTAATTTGAAAGCTTAAAACGGTTGGTAGGGTGATTTTAACCAATCATCAAGCTTTTACTCTCCCCAGGATGACACAGGGGTAGAAAAGTCGTTTCGGATCCATGATTTGTTCATCTTTATGAACGTGAGTCTGTCTACATTATCAGTGGAGAGCCGCGTGCGCTTATCTGTCAGCACACCACCAGCAGCGCTGAACACATGTTCAGACAGAACGCTGGCTGCGGGGCATGACAAGATCTCCAAGGCGTAAGTGGCTAGCTCCGGCCATTTATCCAGATTGGAAGCCCAAAAAGAGCAAGGGTCCAGTGACACAGTCGTGGCTTCAATGTTTACTTGGAGATACTCCTGTACCATCGTCTCTAGGCGTTGACTATGTGTCAGACTTCTTGTCTCCTGTGGCCTTGCAAAGGATGGGCTAAAAAAGTGGTGAAATGATTCCGCAAAATTGATGTTACCAGCAGATACTGTGGTTCTGTTACGGTTTGAGTGCTGAACACTTGACGGTCCCACGGTTGGCAAGTTGGAACTGTGAGATTCACTACGTGCACCACTGGTATTTTGTGGAAAAGCACATGTAAGATTCTGCAACAGTCTCTGCTGATACTCCTGCATGCGTGCATCCCTTTCTATGGCAGGAATAATTTCTGCAAATTTACTTTTGTACTGGGGATCTAACAGTGTGGCAACCCAGTAGTCAGGATTATTTCTAATTCTCACAATTCGAGGGTCATGTTGCAGGTAGTGCAGCAAGAAGGCACTCATGTGTGTTGCGCATCCAGGAGCACCAAGTCCCTGTTGTGTTGGTGGCGAGGTAGCAATCATGCTTCCTTCCTCTGTCCTCTCCCCCCAACCTCGCACAACAGAAATGTGATCAAGGTCTCCCTCATCTGATGAGTCTTCCATCAGTTTGTCCTCCACTTCTTCCTGGGCTCCTGCACCTTCCTCACTAGTTTGGCTGCTACCATGCGCCCTGGCAAAATCATCTCCCCCACCCTCACATGCCTGCCGCCTTGGTGCTGCCGACCGTCTGGACCTTGCAGATGTTAGCCCTTCCGCATACAACTCCTCCTTCTCTACTTCCTCCACCTCCTCTTGTGCCACCACCTGACTCCGAATTCTGTTTAACATGTGCTCCAGCATGTAAATCACCGGTATAGTCATGCTGATAATGGCATCGTCAGCACTAAACATCTTCGTCGCCATTTCAAAACTGTGCAGAAGGGTGCATAGGTCCCTGATCTGAGACCACTCCTCCAGCGTGATTTGCCCCACCTCTGAATCTCGTTGGCCCAGGCTATACGTCAGAACGTATTGCACCAGGGCTTGTCGGTGCTGCCACAGTCGCTGCAACATGTGCAGAGTTGAATTCCACCGGGTAGGCACATCGCATTTTAGCCGGTGAAGTGGCAGGCCCAACGACTTCTGTAGAGATGTGAGTCGCTGAGCTGCGGGATGCGAACGGCGGAAGTGAGCACACAGCGACCGTGCCCTCTGCAGAAGGCCATCTAGTCTGGGATAGTGGGCTAAAAATTGCTGGACAACCAGGTTCAACACGTGAGCCATACAAGGCACGTGTGTGACATTGCCCCGGCGAAGGGCCGCACCCAGGTTTGCAGCATTGTCGCACACGGCCTTCCCTGGTTTCAGGTCCAGTGGAGACAACCATTCATGAAATTGGTTCTCCAGAGCTGACCACAACTCCTCAGCTGTGTGACTCACATTTCCCAGACATTTCAATGTAAAAACCGCCTGATGACGTTGAGCCCTACTGCCAGCATAGTAAGGAGGTGTGCAGGATCCCTTCTGCGCAGTTAGAAAGCTTGTGGCATGACCAGACAGGCTTTGGGTGCAGGTGGAAGACCGAGAGGAGGTTGAGGAGGCAGAAGCAGTGGAGGAAAAATGACATAAAGAGGATTGACGCACAACTCGTGGGGACGGCAAGACTTGGACAGCAGCCCCTTGTCCTGCTGTCACCATAGTTACCCAGTGCCCAGTCAGCGACATGTAACGCCCCTGTCCATGCCTACTCGTCCAAGTGTCTGTGGTGAAATGCACCCTGTCACACACAGAGTTTCTCAAAGAAGCGGTGATGTTGTGTGCGACATGCTGGTGGAGCGCAGGCACACCTTTCTTTGAGAAGTAGTGCCGACTGGGCATCTGGTACTGGGGCACTGCGACGGACATAAGGTCTCGAAAATCCTCTGTGTCCACCAGGCGGAAAGGCAGCATTTCTGTAGCCAAGAGCTTGCAGATGGTGAAATTCAACCTCTTAGCTTTCTCATGGCTAGGAGGAAATGGTCTTTTACTTGTCCACATCTGAGGGACCGAGGGCTGGCTATTGTGCTTAGACGGGGTTGATAAGGGTGTCCCCGGCAAACTGCCGGTCTGTGAGGAAGATGCAGGCGGACATGTTAGGTTGCCTTGATCCAAAGGTGGTGCTATCGATGTCGGACAGCGCTCAAGACCAGCTGGTGTTACCACCTCCAAAGAAAATGATGACCTGCCAATCACGCTGGCTGTTGCGGGTAAAGAGGTGGCAGGTCTGCGCCCCAAAACAGGTGTGACTGCTGTCCCCCCAGTCACAGAGGATGAAGAGGCCGCGGATGCACAAGATATGGCAGACGGTGGTTGGCCCGGCCGGCTAGACCGCATTGTAGCACACTGAGCTTCCCACTGCAACTTATGCTTCATGTCCATGTGCCGGTTCATGCATGAAGTACTCAAACTATGTATTTTTTGGTGTCTACTTAGCTTTTGCTGACAAATGTTACAGATAACACGAGTTGGGTCATCTTTATCGATCTGAAAAAATGCCCAGGCTATGCAAGGCTTAGCACCCATGCGACCTGAAGAGCCACCACGACTTGTGGTGAGAGGCAGAGTTGTGTTTGAGGATGCAGTTGTTGACGTGCTTCCAGTACTACGTCTCTGTCCAGGAAGGCGCAACCTGACCTCGTCGTCACTAGCATCTTCCTCCACCTCCTCTGCTGACCTCATCTCTTGGCTGACTGTGGGTTGACAGTAAGTGGGATCTCCGACCTCATCATCATCACCCTGTGCGTTATCACACCCGTCGTCCTCAGAGCCAACCTGTTCCTGCCCTGACAAAAAACTAAAGTTGTCGCTCCAATCAGGTATTTGAGTCTTATCATCGTCTTCCTCATTGTCTCCACCAACAGGAGTTACAGTTTGGGAATGAGGGTCTACATTATGGTCAGAACCTTCTGCGTCTGGTCCTGGATCCGACTCATAAAGATTCTGGGCATCAGTGCAGATCATTTCCTCGTCTGGATTCACAGAAGAGCTGGAGTCGACCTCTGATTCCCAGGCTATAGTATGAGTAAACAGCTCTGCAGACTCAACCATCTGTTCTACCTCATACTCAGACGGGCAGCTGGAGATTTGGGAGCTGTGAGGAAGCAAGTGCGATTTGGGTGACACTTTTGAGGACTGGAGTATTTGTGATGTTGAAGTTGATGTGGAGGAGAGCCCACTTAAAGGAGCACTTGATATCCGTTGAAGCACCTGCTGTTTTTGTGCCTCATCTGGAATTTGTAGCGATTGGCGTGGCCGTAAGAAAGGGATCTTATCACATTGTCCGCTAAAAGAAGTAGACATTTTAGTTTGACTGGAAGATGGTCTTTCTTCTGCACCTACCCCACGGACACAACCTTTTTTCCCCTTCCCAACACGCCTATTCCCCTTTCCACCAGCAGCAGGCCTTTTTCCACTCATTTTGGTGGTTAACTAATTCACAACTCTGGAGTTGTTTGCACAAAAAAACAATGGATGGTAACCGAGCAGAGCTGAGTGGCCAAACTGTGGTATTAGGCCAAAACTATTGGCTGGGTTAGATGCAGAAAAAAATTATTTTTAATTTGCAACCTGATGGAGGTCAGTATAGATGGACTAATAGACCAAGTCCCACACACCGCTAGAAGCCCAAATATTTTTTCAGAGCTAGATGCAGAAATTTTTTTTATTCAATTTGCAACCTGATGGAGGTCAGTATAGATGGACTAATAGACCAAGTCCCACACACTGCTAGAATCCCAAATATTTTTTCAGAGCTAAATGAAGAAAAAAAATATTTTTAATTTCCAACCTGATGGAGGTCAGTATAGATGGACTAATAGACCAAGTCCCACACACTGCTAGAAGCCCAAATATTTTTTCAGAGCTAGATGCAGAAAAAAATTATTTTTAATTTGCAACCTGATGGAGGTCAGTATAGATGGACTAATAGACCAAGTCCCACACACCGCTAGAAGCCCAAATATTTTTTCAGAGCTAGATGCAGAAAATTTTTTTATTCAATTTGCAACCTGATGGAGGTCAGTATAGATGGACTAATAGACCAAGTCCCACACACTGCTAGAAGCCCAAATATTTTTTCAGAGCTAGATGCAGAAAAAAAATATTTTTAATTTGCAACCTGATGGAGGTCAGTATAGATGGACTAATAGACCAAGTCCCACACACTGCTAGAAGCCCAAATATTTTTTCAGAGCTAGATGCAGAAAAAAATTATTTTTAATTTGCAACCTGATGGAGGTCAGTATAGATGGACTAATAGAACAAGTCCCACACGCTGCTAGAAGCCCAAATATTTTTTCAGAGATAAATGAAGAAAAAAATTATTTTTAATTTGCAACCTGATGGAGGTCAGTATAGATGGACTAATAGACCAAGTCCCACACACTGCTAGAAGCCCAAATATTTTTTCAGAGCTAGATGCAGAAAAAAATTATTTTTAATTTGCAACCTGATGGAGGTCAGTATAGATGGACTAATAGACCAAGTCCCACACACCGCTAGAAGCCCAAATATTTTTTCAGAGCTAGATGCAGAAAAAAATTATATTCAATTTGCAACCTGCTGGAGGTCAGTATAGAAGGACTAATAGAACAAGTCCCACACACTGCTAGAAGCCCAAATATTTTTTCAGAGCTAAATGAAGAAAAAAAATATTTTTAATTTGCAACCTGATGGAGGTCAGTATAGATGGACTAATAGACCAAGTCCCACACACTGCTAGAAGCCCAAATATTTTTTCAGAGCTAGATGCAGAAAAAAATTATATTCAGTTTGCAACCTGATGGAGGTCAGTATAGATGGACTAATGGAATGATGCTATGCCCAAAAGATTTTACTTCACTAGGTGCAGTAAAAAAATTGGTATTCTATACACAGGTGGTATATCTTGCAACACAGATAGGCTACTCCACTGACTAACACACTCTGCAATAGGCCAAAAAGGATTAGCTTTGCTAGATTCAGCCAAATGCTGTGAAAAAAACTTGCACAGCACTGGCACAGACCTGCCTGGCAAAAACTGATAGGAACTGATGTAACCTAGTCCTGAAAAGGACTCCAATTACAATTAGTCTTTACTCCCACAATCTATCTATTTAAGAGCACAGACCTGCCTGATAAAAGTCGTAGGAAATGCTGTAACCTAGTCCTTAAAAGGACTGCAATCACAACTATTCCCTACTCCCAAGCTATCTGTAGATTTGTGCGAAAATTGGCTTGAAATTAACAAGGTATAGCGCACACAGCAACAGCGGTGCCGTCTAACACGCAGCTGCAGCAGTGAGAAAATGGTGGCGACGGGGAAAATGGCTTGGTCTTATAGGGCAAGGACATGTGACATACACTGCCAATCACACATGCCCTTGATTGTGTGAAAAAAAGCACTTCGCTCCGTGTGTGCGCTGCTGATAGGCTGACAGATTGCACCTCCCCACTGCAAATGCGGGAAAGAGAAAAAAAAATGGAGATCTTCATTGTTCCTGCAGAGATCCATCCCCTGCCCCTCCCCCCGCCCCGCTGTACACTCAAACTGCGTATTAACATTAATTTTCATCATTACTGAGAAAAAATCCAGTTATGATTTTGGTGCACGAACAGTTATCGAACATAACCTCGAACAGCCGAATTTTTCTCAAATTGTTCGTGTTCGCCGACCGGCTCGAACACCGCCCAAAACAGCTCGAATTTGAGATTGGCGAACAGTTCGAGTAGAACAACGCTCATCTCTAGTTCTGAGTAATTGCTACCCTACAGTCACATTGTGACAGTTGGACAATTGAATTGAGCAGAACTATCCCTTTAATTCAAACATCTTGAGACACTAATGATTTATTTCCCCCATTATTTGTATCATAAGCAACTGCTATAAATATTTGCTTTCAATAAAATGCAGATATTTTATTTTTACAGGAAATTTCTAATTGTTGATTAGTTACTGTCTCATTTTATATAAAACATACAGTACAGACCAAAAGTTTGGACACACCTTCTCATTTAAAGATTTTTCTGTAATTTCATGACTTTGAACATTGTACATTCACACTGAAGGCATCAAAACTATGAATTTAACACATGTGGAATTATATACTTAACAAAAAAGTGTGAAACAACTGAAAATATGTCTTACATTCTAGGTTCTTCAAAGTAGCCACCTTTTGCTTTGATGACTGCTTTGCACACTCTTGGCATTCTCTTGATGAGCTTCAAGAGGTAGTCACCGGAAATGGTCTTCCAACAATCTTGAAGGCGTTCCCAGAGATGCTTAGCACTTGTTGGCCCTTTTGCCTTCACTCTGCGGTCCAGCTCACCCCAAACCATCTCGATTGGGTTCAGGTCTGGTGACTGTGGAGGCCAGGTCATCTGGCGTAGCACCCCATCACTCTCCTTCTTGGTCAAATATCCCTTACACAGCCTGGAGGTGTGTTTGGGGTCATTGTCCTGTTGAAAAATAAATGATGGTCCAACTAAACGCAAACCGGATGGAATAGCATGCCTCTGCAAGATGCTGTGGTAGCCCTGCTGGTTCAGTATGCCTTCAATTTTGAATAAATCCCCAACAGTGTCCCCAGCAAAGCACCCCCACACCATCAAACCTCCTCCTCCATGCTTCACGGTGGGAACCAGGCATGTAGAGTCCATCCGTTCATCTTTTCTGCATCACACAAATTTGGACTCATCAGACCAAAGCACAGATATTTTCACTGGTCTAATGTCCATTCATTGTGTTATTTAGCCCAAACAAGTCTCTTCTGCTTGTTGCCTGTCCTTAGCAGTGGTTTCTTAGCAGCTATTTTACCATGAAGGCCTTCGTCACAAAGTCTCCTCTTAACAGTTGTTGTAGAGATGTGTCTGCTGCTTGAACTCTGTGTGGCATTGACCTGGTCTCTAATCTGAGCTGCTGTTAACCTGCGATTTCTGAGGCTGGTGACTCGGATAAACTTATCCTCAGAAGCAGAGGTGACTCTTGGTCTTCCTTTCCTGGGGCGGTCCTCATGTGAGCCAGTTTCTTTGTAGCACTTGATGGTTTTTGCAACTGCACTTGGGGACACATTCAAAGCTTGCCCAATTTTTCGGACTGACTGACCTTCATTTCTTAAAGTAATGATGGCCACTCGTTTTTCTTTACTTAGCTGCTTTTTTCTTGCCATAATACAAATTCTAACAGTCTATTCAGTAGGACTATCAGCTGTGTATCCACCTGACTTTTGCACAACACAACTGATGGTCCCAACCCCATTTATAAGGCAAGAAATCCCACTTATTAAACCTGACAGGGCACACCTGTGAAGTGAAAACCATTTCCGGTGACTACCTCTTGAAGCTCATCAAGAGAATGCCAAGAGTGTGCAAAGCAGTCATCAAAGCAAAAGGTGGCTACTTTGAAGAACCTAGAATATAAGACATATTTTCAGTTGTTTCACACTTTTTTTGCTAAGTATATAATTCCACATGTGTTAATTCATAGTTTTGATGCCTTCAGTGTGAATGTACAATTTTCAAAGTCATGAAAATACAGAAAAATCTTTAAGTGAGAAGTTGTGTCTAAACTTTTGGTCTGTACTGTAGGTATGGTACAAGAATGAACTTTTATATAAGTAGCCTCATCTAACAGCTGCAATTAACATATATATTTACATATAACTTTTTTTTGCTAATAAAAATTATGTCTATTATATTGAGAGATGAAAATAACACAGTGAACAGAGAGCACTTTCAGTATGTTTGTGACTGAGTGAGCCATTTCTTATCCCAGAAAATAAAGCAAAGTAGGATGGTTCTATTGCACAAACTACTGAACTTAGAAAAAATTTTAACACCATTACTATTCCTTAAGATTTACTTGCAAAGTCTTAAATTCTCCCTAAAATCTTTAAAACTCATAATGATTTAGCTGGCTGTGAGTAAGATTTGCCTGAGAATGCCAAGCAAAAAAATTTAAAAAAAAGATGATGAAAAAAAGAATGCAATAATAATTTTTGGAGTCTCTTAAAGGAAAACTATCCTCAGAAAATAACCTGTTGATTAAATAAGACTTTTGTGCTTAATGTATGTTTCAAAAAATGTTTTCAATTAATATATATGTGTGTATATATATATATATATATATATATATATATATATATATATATATGTATGTATGTATATATATATATATATATAATATATATATATAATGAATTCTATATTCAAAGTGGAAATTTAGCCATTTTCAAACTGGTCACTTTGTTTTTTTTAGGCTTCCTTTTGTTTCAGGAAAAGCACATGTATATGGCCACAATGGATGGAACCCAACCCTATCTTTTGTATTGAAGTGTCTAATGAGACTGTGTAAAGGTGAAAGGAGGGGGAGAAGGGTCAGCTTTTACATAGCCTATTATGATTATGTCTTATTAGCTGTGTATAGAGATGTAACCTTGCCTCTACTGAAAACTCCTATAAACTCTTCCTTGAAAGCCAGAAAGTAAAAATCTAAAAAAGCCCCAATGGACAGTGTGAAAACTATAAGATTATTTAGTTTTTTTTAATAAAGGTCGTTACATGAAGAAAAAAAAACATTGCCAAAAAGTTCTTAAAAATACATGCAACACAAAATCTTGTTTTAAACTATAGGCTATTTCTGATCATAGCTTCCTTTTGAAAAGGAACTTAAAGTTGGTGCTGAGTTTTGCGCTACAGAAAAAGAGCACTGTGCAGTAGGATATTGCTATTAAGCAAGAAGCTAAAACCCTGATAATTTGATTTGAGGTATTAGACAACGAGCAAGAATCATGTTTTTGGTAAGTTTGTAATTGTAACCTCTGAACTGGGAATAATTCTGGCCTCAAAAGTATTGACGGAACTTTTCATTTACGATGTGCACAATTTTATAAGGCATAGCTAAGGGTTCAGCTCATGGGACGGAGGGAACATCTGAGTGAGCCCTCCACCAGATAACCATGTTTACAATTACAATGGTGCAACCTAATAGTGGGCTTAGGGAAATCTCAGCAGATAATCTTGCTGTTACTGAAAATAAATCTCTATTTCAAGATCAAATGGTGACCATATAGTGGCAGATGCCAGTCCTGCAGAACATATAAGAGATTACTGTATAGTTATGTTTAGTGATTTACAGCTGATATCAATCTGATGGAGTCGTTCACTTTTCTCATTGTTCCATTTTGACTAGACCAACATGACAACTTTTTCCAGCCATGACTCCTCTGCAGAGTTTTCAACAAAGACACATTTTAATTCTCAAATTTCCAGCACCGTCCCCGTCTATTCCAAACCTGTACAAGCTCTTCTTTCTACTGTCACCCTAATGCTGAGACACTGCTGCTGTGTGGCACAGATAGTGCTCCTCTTAGTGCCCCATATAACAATGCCCAAAACTGTGCCACTTGCAAAGTAAAACACCTCATGAGTGTCCTCTATTTCTCCACAGAATATATTAGTGCATTGTGCAATTGCTTTAGAAAACAGTGCCCAAATTTTGCCCCTAGAATTTAATAATGCCCCATGTGCATCTTTGACAGTCACAATATCCTGAGTGTTCCTATAACAATAAGTGTCAACTTAACACTTAATAATGTCCCCTGAATCCCCCCTGTACAGTAATAATGTCCTCTAAATCCCCCATGTATAGTAATAAAGCCACACGAGTTCCCTACATGCATAATAATACCGCCCCCTGAGTAACCACACTGTAGAGCTCTCCTATACACAGCATGATGTCTTCACAGCTCTCTTATAAACAGTATAATGCCTCCACACTGTATGATGGCACACAGTTGCCTCACACTGTATAATGGCTAATGGCCCTCATAGAAGTCAGCACACTGTATGATGGCCCCCACTGTAGCCTGCAAAATGCATGAAGAACCCCATAGTAGTCCCCACATTGCATGATATCCCCCCACACTGTATAGTGGCCCCCTTATTAGTCCCCACACTGTATAATGACCCCTTTATATGCCCCACTCTGTATGATGGCCCTATTAGTAACCTCCCACATTGTCTGATGGTCCCCACTCAATACAAAAAAATAAATAAAAATCATATTTTCACCTAAAGCTGGAGGATCCAGCGGCAGACAGCGGCAAGGCGCAAACAGACCGAGGCAGTAATGTCAACACTCCAGGGTACGCATAGGATGTTCCAGTGTGATAGTGTCATCACATCACTCCTTCTGGGCTGGGACCAGACTTTCTGTAAGCAGCAGGCCTAAATTGATCTGCGGCCTACAGAATGAAGAGCGTTGATGCAGAGTGATCATGACTCCTGCTCTACCGCAGATTCTAGCTGTATTAGTTAAGGTGACTATATCAATTAAAATTAAACAGTCAGTCAAGGTGGGCCCTTTTGAGTAAGGGGTCTGGGGCATCTGCATAGAGTTTGTATATTCTCATTTTGGTGTGTAGGTTTCTTCCAGGTACTCCTTTTTCCCTCATTTATAAAACATAGCTTGCTTCCAATTAAAAAGTGTTCACTGAAAATGGCTTTAAAGGGGTTTTCTCACAAAGGACATAGTATGCACACTAATAGGTGATAAATATTTGATTCCTAAGCAACCTCTGCAGTTCCCGCTAGAACAGGGGTAAATAGTCCCCCATACTTTCCAACTGAACAGGAGGCGTTTGAAATACAAAGGACTAGGGGACATTCATTATTTACGGAGGCAAGGAGATTCCAGCATCCAAATAGGAAAGGATTCTTTACACTTACAGCAGTCAGACTGTGGAATGCCCTATCACAAAACTTAGTAATGGCAGACACGAAATCAGCATTTAAAAATGTTTGGATTCTTTTCTAATAACCAATGGCATTTGGGGCTATAATTAATCTAATGATTGATAATGTATAATTGGTGGAGAAAGGTTGAAGTTGATGGACCTGTGTCTTTTTTCATTATATGTTACTATATAACTATGAATTGAGTTGTTGAAGATGCATGCTACTACTCCATTCCACATCTATGGCCAAGCCTTCAATAAAAATAAGCATACATTTATCACATAGCCTGTTGAGAGATGGATGATAAAACCATAATTCCTGTGACTATTATGTACTGTGCATTGGATTGGTTTAAAAAGAATTTGTTAACACAAAATTACTGTTCAACCCAAACACAATTGTTTGGTGCACCATTAGTGTGAGCAAATATTTCTGTGCGCCTTCCCAACTACTTATTTTCCATCTATCTCTTCCCTTCTCTGGCTTCTGTAAAGTGAAAGCTGTCAATCAAGGAAGAGATTGGTGGAGATAAATGCAAAATAAGTAAGTGGAAAGGTGCACTGAACTGATTGGCCACAACAAGGGAGCATCAAGTGCCTGTGCTTGGCTTCAACAGTCATTTTGTGCTGACAAAATCTCTTTAATAAAATGTGATGTTTTGCTATGAAAATATTTCTGACAAATATATAAAATTTTCAGTATGGACAGCTATATCATAATGATGTATCAATCTATATCATATCATGGAGGTTTTATTGTTTGATGCCATCAAAAGAGTACTAGTACTAATATGTTTTGCTAACTAATAAACTGGTGTGCCCCATTTATAATTGTTATTGACATAGTTTACCGGGAAAATCAGAGAGCAGATTGATTATCTACATTCACAATAAGTTCCTCTAACAGTCTAGATTGGTGATCTTCCAGAAACAAATGATCAGCATATATTTAATGTCTGAGTTCTCAGTCTGCACTTCCCCAGCAGAAAATCACTGCTGACTTTCTGGCACTGTTCATTACCTCGTAATGAACACAGTTCTTTCAGATGTAAAAATTGTATTGTTCAGCTTTGTAAATTGTCAAGACAAGCATAATATGCTGGCCATACACTTTTGTTGAATCTTGTTGAGTTTGGCAGTGCTTTAACATTATGTGATCCTAAAGAATCCATTTAATTATATCCAAGGTGGATTAAAGGTGATCATACAGTGATATGCATAAAAACTTACACTATTACAGTTACGCTAATAATCAGGATCCAAGGCTTGATTATGGTATATAGAGACCCCAATGGTAAATAAAAAATGGTAAAAGGGTTCTTCACATAAATCAGTCTATATGTACAGTGCCATATTTATAACATGGCACCATAGGAAGGTGCCTTGGGCGGCAGGAGGGAGGGCTACCATTTTACAGAGAAATTATGTATTTTTTTTTTAACTGTAATTCCTGCTTTACGCCAATCAGAAGCTGTTGTCTTTTAAAGCCAGTATCCATCATTCGAGGTAATACAGCCTGTATGCTGATAATATACATAACTGCTTCCCAGAGTTCCTGGCTCAGCAGAGTTCATGACGTCTGTTAATCCATCTCCTTCTTTCCACCTGCAGAGTTGTAAGATACATATAATCAAGCATTTGGTTCAATTATTTTGTTAAGTGACAAAATCTCCAATATGAATCAGAAATGTTAATAGCTCTAATTTTAAATTATCTATTTGAATTTACCTTATTTAAATGTTGTTCAAAACATAAGTGTCTTAACTAGTGACTACTAGAGATGAGTGAATAGATCTGCAAAGGATCAAGTTTGAGTCGATTTTCTTTACATTTTAACTATCTGCAGTTTTATAGGCCAGGATAAGCAAAAAATGAAACAAAAATGACCAATGTAATTTCACACACTGCTGAAGACTCAACCGCAAATCTAATTTGTGGGGAAAATTTAGTGAAGTCGACGATTTTGAATTTCAGAAGATCTGCTTATCTCTAATAGGTACCTTACTGTTTACTTTTCCAGCTCTTCTGCTCCTCACGGTCATCGGTCTGATCATTGCCACATCTTATGACCAGCGTGAGTGCTGAAATCTCCAGTCCTCTCATGCTGCGCCTGGGAGGATTCTATGCAAGCACACAAAAGGTTACAATGTAATGATACGTGCCATGAAGTGTGCCATAACCTTGTGGGTGCATGAGCAGAATCATATCGGACCTCATCAGAGCCAGACGTACTTGAGTAGGATGAGAGGTTATGGATTTCAGTGCTCACCTTAACCTTTTGATGGCCCTTTATAGCTCAGAAATTGCCATTTTGCTGAATCCGCACAGAAGGGATTTACAAAAAAATCTGTATTTTGGCAACTGCGGATTTTTGTAATATTCGAGGAGAATTCAATTTCACTGTACTCCAATTGCCATAAAAAGATATATAGCTCTCTAAGGTCTCTTAGGACTGTATCCAACCTCTATCAAGCTCTTTAATGCAAACACAGCCTTAGTAATGTAAAAGTAGGCTCCATATATGTGACTATGGGTTAATAGATTGTATCTGTTCATCACTGCTGTTTTGCCACACACAACATTTATACAGTTTATTCAGAGTGTGTATCATCCTCTCGCTAAATAGATTCACTCCAAGATGGTGACTGTGCTGCATTCCCTGCCTCTGCTTTTTTACAGGCTATGATAGGCTTTGCTATATTATGTGATGTGCTATACTATGTGATGGCTGTGCTACACTATGTGATATATGCAAAGCATTATTGGAAGCCTGCCCAGTCATGACTGAGGTCATGTGAACTTTCGCTGGCTGAGGCAATCTTCTGCATTTTATAAAATATAGGTGGGCAAATTGTTCAAA
Organism: Phyllobates terribilis; assembly: GCF_046119375.1. NCBI lineage: Eukaryota > Metazoa > Chordata > Amphibia > Anura > Dendrobatidae > Phyllobates > Phyllobates terribilis. The sequence continues at coordinate 385,962,682 of NW_027362763.1, read as the reverse complement.
ATTTGTTGAGACAAGTAAATTTCCACAACATCAATACAAATTCGATTTTCATCAAATTGATTTGCTTATCTCTAACTATCAACTCATAACACAAAGACTGGTTTCTGCAACAGTACATCAATTTTGGAACATAAAACAATCAACAGTACATAACAATTTTGAAATATATTAAAATAAAAAGGATTTTCTGATGAAGTGGGAAAGTATTTGGACTATTTTTGGCACCTTTTTCACACTACAATTTAAAACCTCATTTGGATTTAATTATGCAAGATTAATTGAAATTATTAACATGCACTCACTCCTCCAGTGTGCATGAATTCAAAGCCAATATTATGATAGCCCCATATTATAATGCTTTAAAAATATTTCAAGCGACCTCTGTTGCACTCTGCAATGCGGTGGTAGATGATTGTCTTCGCTATTCAGTTTCTTAGACACCCAAAAGAGCTTTCTATAGTTAGTCTGGATTATTCAAAGAAGAATGCAGAAAAATCATTTTTGTCATGCTTTGTGATGTCAATGCACAAATTAAGTTAAAGGATCAGTGTTTTAATGCATTTCTATTCATCTGACAAAAAATGTAATCAGTTTTACGTTTTTCCCATGATATAATATAGAAGCTAAAGCAATCACGCTATCAATTAGGGCTTCTGCTAAACTCAAGGCAGAGTTGAAGAGGGAGTATGAATTTACACTTCTCTAAGGTGGGGGTCTTGGTTTGTGTATCTTTACTGCCACCAAGTGATAAAATACTATTACTGGTTTAGATAGAAATGTTTAATACTAACACAAAAAGTCGAACAAGAACTGATAGTTTATATTGAATGAATAGCTAGATAGCTAGATAGAATATTCACCCCCTTGGCCCCTTGGCTTTTTACTTATTTTGTTACATTACAACCTGTGTTTAAATATTTTTGCAATCCGATTTGTGTGTGATGCATCAGCACTAAATAGTCAAGCTGGTGAATTGAAGTGAGAAAAATGTAGGCATAAACTAAATTTATGGGATCAAATAACTAAAAAAAATGGCATGTGCATAAGTATTCACCCCTTTTGCTATAAAGCCCCTAAAAAAATATTCTGGTGTAAGCAGTTACCTTCATAAGTCACATGCTTAGTGAAAGGAAGTCCACCTGTGTGCAATCTAAGTGTCACATGGTCTGTTAGTATATACACACCTTTCCTGAAAGACCACAGAGCCTGCCACACAATTAAGAAAGAAGCACCACGAACCAAATAATAACATGAACACCAAGGAGGTCTCCAAACAAGTCAGGGACAAAGTTGTGGGAGAAGTACAGGTCAGGGTTGGGTCTTAAAAAATTATCCCAGTTTTTGATTATCCCCCGAAGCACCATCAAATCCATTATCATGAAATGGAAAAAACATGGTACCACAACATACCTGCCAAGAGAGGGTTGTCCACCAAAAACTCTAAACCTGGGTAAGGAGGGCATTAATTAGAGAGGCAGCACAGAGACCAAAGGTAACTCTGAAGGAGCTGCAGAGTTCCCAAGTAGAGACTGGATTATCTATCCATATGACCACAATACACTGTACACTCCATAGAGGCGGCCTTCATGGAAGAGTGGGCAGAAAAAAGCCTTTACTTACACACAAAAATTGTAAGGCTCATTTTGAGTTTGCCAAAAGACATGTGGGAGGCTACCCAAATGTATGGAGGAAGGAGAAGTGGTCAAATGAGACCAAAATTGAACTCTTTAAACACCAAGGTAAATGCTATGTCTGGTGCCAAACCAATACAAATTATCACCCTAAGAACAATATTCACATATTGAAACAGGGTGGTGGCAGCATCATGTTGTGGGAATGTTTTTCAGCAACAAGGACAGGGAAAATGGTCAGTGTCGAGGAGAAGATAGATGATGTGAAATTCATGGATATTCTTGAGCAAAATTTGTTTCAGTCTATCAGTGATGTAAAGCTGGGATGGAGGTTTACCTTCCAACAAAACAGTGACCCAATGCATATTGCTAAAGCTACACTCGAATGGTTTAAGCAGAAACTTGTAAATGTTTTGGAGTGGTCTAGTAAAAGACCAGACCTTAATCCAATTGAGAATCTGTGGTCAGACTTGAAGATTGCTGTTCACTAGAGGAAACCATCTATCTTGAAGGAACTGAAGCTGTTTTGCCTTGAGGAATGGGCAAAAGTCTCAGTGACAAGATGTAGAAAGCTCATAGAGACTTATCCAAAGCATCTTGCAGCTGTAATTGCTGCAAAAAGAGCCTCTTCAAAGTACTGAATTTAGGGGGGGTGAATAGTTATGCACACTGAAGTTTTCATTTATTTTGTCCTATTTGTTGTTTGTTTCACAATTAGCGATGGACGAGCACTAAAATGCTCGGGTGCTCGATGCTTGGGTCGAGCAAATTGGGATGCTTGGATGCTCGACCAGTGCAACGAGCCCAATGTAAGTCTATGGGAAACTCGAACATTTTTCAGGTGGCTTCCCCCGGAGGTCTGCAGAGGGCCTAAAAATTGCCCAAATCGATGGGAACAGTGCTCAAATGACATGGGAACAGCATGGGGAAGACCCCTGGAAGCATTTCTGACTCCCACGTCACTGCTGTCAACAAAGTTGTCAGAGTTATTATGCCACTCTTACGGACTCACAATAAAACATATTTACACGTAGAGTTTTTGATGCGTTTTTGCATTTTTGCATTGCTTTCAACCGCGACAAATGCATTCACCAGGAAATGTCATTTTAACATTTTACAACCTTATCTGGCCATGTGGTGTGTGAAACATGATCAGACACATCGTGTTTCATTTATGAAGGAGGGACTCTGAAAGTCACAAAGCCCATTTTTATAGGGCCATCAGGCGGCCTTTACTATTCTTAAAGTGCCAGCAGTCGGTCCTCGCTATTCTTAAAGAGCCATCAACTGGCTATGCTTTGTTGTTCCCATTACTAAAGATTGGGTCTCCTATACTGTTATTGCGTATGTAGTGAGTGGCAGGCCTGCCCAAAATTTGGACACACCCCAATACCCCTTTGAAAATTTGGATCACCCCAATACCCCTTTCAAGAGACTTTGTTTTCAGGAGGCCCTCTTCTATGTTCCCATTATTAGGAAATGGGTCTTCCATACTGTTTGCCTATGCAGTGAATGCAAGGGTTGCCAAAAATTTGGAGGCTCAAATGCCCCTTGGAAGAGACGTTGAGGTCAGAGGGCCACCTGAAAACAATGTTCCCATTATTAGGAAGTGGGTCTCCCATAGTGTTGTCCTATGGAGTGAATGCAAGGGCTGCCAAAAATTGGGAGGCACTCCAATGCACCTTGCAAAAGACGTGGAGGAGGACCTCATAAAAAAATGTTCCCATTAGAAAGGAGCGGGTCTCCTATACTTGTAATGCCCATGCACTAAGTGTATGGGCTGACAAACATTTACCCCTGAGGGGTGTACATGAATATATTGTATAAAAAAAAATTTTTTACAGGCATCATAAACACCCTTTAAAAAAATTATGTGGGTATTGCATCACGGACCACGGTCACCCTGGTGATATGGTGGTGGAGGATTAGGATGAGGAGAAGGAGGAGGACAAGAGAAAATAGCTAAAATCAGGAAGCGTATACTCATGTGTGGGTGTGAGAAGGTGCATGGGAATTCACCTCCCAAAAAAAGACACTGGATTTGAGTTTATGTTACCCTGCTACCATTCGGTGGTGTTGAGAAGTCTGGCCCAATCCAGCCCTTGTTCATTTTTATAATAGTCCGCCTGTCAGCATTTTCAGTTGACAGGCAGATGCGCTTATCAGTTATAATATCACCAGCGACACTAAAAACATGCTCTTATAAAAAGCAAGCGGCAGGGCAGGTCAGGACCTCCAAGGCATAGAGAGCCAGTTCATTCCACGTGTCCAGCTTGGATAACCAATAATTATAAGGCACAGAGGAATCATGGAGGATGTTGGCACAGTCGGCAAGGTACTCCTTCAGCATCTTCCCAAATTTTGCACTCCTTGTGAGAGTACCCGACGTCTCAGGGCCTGTGGAGTTGTGTCTCTCTCGGCTGTAGTCCTTGGTTGTCCAACGAAGTGTGACCTCCGCCGCCAGCGTTTTCAGATGGGAATTTTTTTAATAGTTCTGCAACAAGGGACTTCTGTTACTGCCCCATTTTGTAGACCTGTGCACCTCAGGAATAAGAGAGTGAAAGTTCTCCTTGTAGCGTGGGTCTAGAAGTGTCACCATCCAGTAATGACTGTCACCCAAAATTTTGAAAATGCAAGGGTCACTGGAAAGGCAGCGTAACATAAACTCAGCCATGCATGCCAGACTGCTAACAGGCAAGACTTCCGTGTCCTCACCAAGAGTATGACTGACCATGCCCTCCTCCTTCCTGTCCTTAGGCCATCTATGCTGAACAGACGGTATGACAGTTGTGCAGGTAGTACCGTCTATAGCGCATGAAACTAGCTCCTTTTCTTCCTCTTCCTCATTGTCACCCAATCCAAGTTGGGATGAGATGAGGCTGGGCTGTGTGTAATCACCCTGCATGGTTCCTTGCTCCATCATATCGTGCTCCGCCTGCAATGCATCCTCTTTAATTGTGAGCAGAGAGCGCTTCAGAAGACAGAGAAGTGGGATGGTGACGCTAATTATGGCGTCGTCGCCGCTCACCATCTTGGTGGAGTCCTCAAAATTTTGGAGGATGGTACAGATGTCTGACATCATGTCCACTCCTGGGGTCTTATGTGTGGAGTCTGAACTGAATACCGAGGGCCTTGTTGATGCTGGTACTCAACATCTGCCCTCTTCTGCTCACAAATCCTTCCCAACATCTGCAGTGTATAGTTCGAATGCGAGGGGACATCACACACCAGTCTGTGAGCCAGAAGCTGCAAACGCTGCTGAAACACGGCAAGGGCTGCGGAAGATATAGCTGACTTTCTAAAATGAGAACACAGTTGGCCTACTTTGACAAACAGATCCGGCAGCTCCGGGTAGGATTTGAAAAACCGCTGAACCACGAGGTTAAGCACATGGGCCAGGCATGGTACATGTGTGAGCTCGCCTCTCCTCAGAGCCGCCTCCAGGTTCCGGCCATTGTCACACACGATCATGCCTGGCTGTAGGTTCAGCGGTGTCAGACACAGATCTACCTGCTCTTTCAGAGCTGTCCACAACTCTTTAGCATTGTGCCGTCTGTCACCTAAGCATATCAGCTTCAGCACAGCCTGTTGCAGCTTGGCCGAGGCAGTGCTGCAGTGCTTCCAGCTTGTGACAGATGTGGTCATTTCCGAGATGGAAGCTGAAGAGGAGGAGGAGGCTGAGGAGGATGAGGTGCCGGAGCAGTAGATTGTGGGAGCAACCCTGATTGACCTAGGGCCCGTAATCCTCGGCGTCGGGAGGATGAGTTCCGTCCCAAGGTCCGACTGGGTCCCGACTTCCACTATGTTAACTCAGTGTGACGTCAGCGAGCTGTATAGTCCCTACCTCCAAGCACTTGTCCACGTGTCCATGGTTAGGTGGACTTTCCCTGTAACTGCATTTTGAGGGGACATGTGCTTGTGTAATGTGGGGACGGCACACTGGGAGAAATAGTGGCGGCTGGGGACCGAGTACCGAGGGACGGCCGCCACCATCAGGCTGCGGAAAGCTAAAAGGCAACATTTCGGGCGCAAGCAGTCACGAAATGTGGGAATTTAGCAGTGTGTCCTGTGGGGCATTGGCTGTGTATTTGCACTTGCATTCCACGGAGTGGGGTATGGACAACTGAACGCTGTGCTGGGTAAAGGAAATGCTTGCTGATGGTGATATTTAAGAGTGTGCAATGACAGGTGCAGCGCAGGAGGCATCTTCGCATGCACTATGGACAGGAGATTGGCTTGCACGCACAAGGAAGAAGCAGTCTTGTCACCTGCAGACACTGTTCCTGGACCCTGGGGTTCGACCCACAAAGTCGGTGCTTTGCTGCTATGTGCCTGATCATGCTGGTGGTGGTCAGGCTGGTAGTTTTGCTACCCCTGCTGATGCTGGCCTGGCAAGTGATGCAAATGGCCTTTTTTGGGGTCTTTAAAAAACAACCAGACTCGGGAAGACCTAACAGTTGTACTGGTAACGTCCGTCGTGTTGATGTTACGGGGAACGCTTGCCTGTCTGCGGCCACCACATTGCTTCTTCCTGCCTGTTGGGTTGATCTGCCTCCCTCCCCCTATGTGCTGCTGTCCTTGATCTGCATGTCCTCCTGCCAGGTTGGGTCAGTTACTATATCGTCCACCACCTCGTCTTCCACTTCCGCACATTGGTCCTCCTCCTGACTTTGTGGCAATTGTGTCTCATCATCGTCCACCTCTTGTGAAATTTTCCCACTGTTGCCTTCTTGTGACTGTGGCTGCCCAAATATTTTGGCATCGCTACATGCGATCTCCTCTTGCCCCGCTTCAAGTGGACCAGGCAAGAGGCCTGAATATATAAATGGAAAAGTGAACAGCTCTTTGGAGTGTCCAAGTGTGGGATCAGTTGTCTCTTGGCACTCGGCATGGTGGGAGGAAGGAGGATCAAGGTGAGGAATATGCAGTCCAGACTCACGGCTACTGAGACTTGACTGTGTGGAAGACAGGGTGCTGGTGGTGGTGGCTAAGTGACTGGAAGCATTATCTGCTATCCAACCATTAACCTTTTCACACTGCTCTGTGTTCAATAGTGGTGTTCTGCGGTCCCCTATTAATTGGAACAAGAAGGTCGAGCAAGAAGATATGGGTGTTTTTTATGGCACAATTTCAGCTTGCCCATGGTCTCGGCCTCTGCATGCACCATCACCATCACGTCCAGTTTCCCATCCCTTACCACGTGCCTTGCCCATTTTAAATGGAGGACAATATCTTCCACGCTCACTACAAATGGCTGAATTTGGAGCGAACTTATATGTGATCCGTGTGATGGACAAACCACAGCTTTAAATAGCTGGCCTGTAGGTAACTATTTTTAACAGCGCTGACCTCATGTCAATCTGTTCATTGACACACTGAAACAAAATTTTACTGGAGGCCAGAAATGGCAATATTTTCAGCGCAATTATATTTGATCCGTGTGACAGAAAAACCACAGTTTTAAATAGCTGGCCTGTAGGTAACTATTTTTAACAGCAAACCGGTGTCAATAACTTCACTGACACACTGAAACAAAATTTTAATGGAGGCCAGAAATGGCAATATTTTCAGCGCAATTATATGTGATCAGTGTGATGAACAAACCTCAGCTTTAAATAGCTGGCCTGTAGGTAACTATTTTTAACAGCGCCGACTTCGTGTCAATCAGTTTACTGACACACTGCAGCAAAATTTAAATGGAGGCCAGAAATGGCAATATTTTCAGCGCAATTATATGTGATCCGTGTGATGGAAAAAACACAGTTTTAAATAGCTGGCCTGTAGGCAACTATTTTTAACAACAAACTGGTGTCAATAGGTTCACTGACATGCTGCAACAAAATTTAAATGTAGGCCAGAAATGGCAACATTTTCAGCGTAATTATATGTGATCCGTGTGACGGACAAACCACAGTTTTAAATTCCTGGATTTTTAGCGCTGTAATATGGAAAGCACCTGGCTATATTCTGCAGTGCCAACAAGCAAATAGCACAGATAAATGGTGTTCTCTGGATTGCTTTTTAAGCAAATAATCAGTATTAAGATAAAAAAAAATATTCCTGGCCCCTGATACCTGGGGCTATTTCTACAAATATCTGAAAAAAGCACCAGCAGACAGAACTGGAATGGACCCTCTTGCTATGTGCACTGCAGTCTGCTAAATACCCTGCCTGCATGCCTGCCTAGCATTGATATTTCGGCAGCTGGATTAGTCCTCAGAAGGACTGTTAGTTGAGATGGATATGTGTCTCTAATATAGTCTGGTACACCTACACTAACTAGAAACACGCAAATCTCTCCCTAGCTCAGCAGAAGCTCTCCCTACACTGTCTGATTCCAGAGTGACTGTGACGAACATGGCAGCGCCAGGTCTGATATACACCTGATGATGCTGTGCGGCCAGCCAATCACTGTAATGCCACAACCAACATGTGTGGCAGACAATCCCTGCATGTGTGGCGCCCCTGAGGGTTCAGTCGCCACAGGGGTACTGCATCTCTTTAATGAGGTGTGGTATCTCTCCTTCGAGGTAAGGATGGTGCAACTGTCAGGACCTCACCTCTGCATCCAACACCACACCTCTCCCACCTGAGGGGGGCTTATATGCACCAGGGTGCTGCCCCAGCCGTTATAAGTGGAGATGGGGGAACCAAAAGATAGGGGGAACCTAGTAGTGGGTGAGGGTGGAGGACGCACATTTAGGTTACACTTAATAATTCATATTTAATAAACAGCCATCTTGGGCTTATGGTCTTTTGATTGTGATCTTCATCACTGAACGTGGCTTTCTGTGTGAACCTGCAGTTGATGGGGACACGGTCCTCGTACTCTGGCCTTGAGTCGAGGAGCGGGCTAGAGTTAACGGCTGTCTCTACCCGATCAAGGTCCCTACCCAAGAAGGCCTGGAGCGGAGGAGTAAAGCTCCGCAAGCAAAAGGATCCCAGGGGGATGCAGACGGAGCGGTATACGCCACCTGTCCTCACTATTCTGGCCTAGTCAGAGGGAGTCCTGCTGCAAAAGGGGTACCGGGCCCCATATCTGACTCTGTCACTTCACGTCTTAGTCGAAGAAGCCCGGAGGCTCAGTGGATCCCACCGGGTAACGGACGGAGAGGAGTCGCAACCCATATCTTTTTTCTGTGCATAGTCCAGAGGGAGACCCGGCCTTAGTACACGCACCACATACGGACAGGAGAGGACCTAGTGGGAAAGTCTAGGAACACTCTGGTGCGGGGTCCTGACCAAAGCACCTGAACTACTCGGAGGTTGTCGGACCCCCGGTCCTGGTGGCCGCAGCGCGCCATGAGGAGCAGGGAGAAGCCTTGCAGCTCTGCATTCTACCATGAGTAAAGCTTGGAAGACTACCCCTATGGCCTCCGGTTTCTGCTTGCAACGCGGCACCGCACCACATTGCACCACATCTCCCACTACGACTCCCATCCTCCTGTTCTCTCTGCCCTGAGGCCCTGCTCCGCCTGTGGGGAGTAGTATCATCTCCGGCTGCCACTACATCCCGCCTCAGAGGACTGAACGCAGGGCTGGTGGGGAATCACCAGACACCACAGGTAGCGTAGTCAATACAACCACTCAATTAAACACCAACCCTGAAAGCCCATTACACCCTTTTAAATGTGATGGCCCTGGGCACGGAAAGGGTCCAAGCCACGGGTACAACCCACTAAACATCTGACCCGGCTCCGAGTACCCCCATCTCTCAGGGCAGGTCTGCGAGCGTCACACATGTTCATTGGCTCTGTAAAGAGCGACAAGCATGCAGGGAGGAGACCCGAGCTCCCACCGAGCGCCGATCATCTCGAGCAGTGAGATGCTCGGGAGAGCACTGAGCAGTAGCGAGCATGCTTGCTCATTACTATTCACAATAAAAAGAAAACCAAATGTTCACAGTTGTAGGCATGTTCTTTACATGAACTGATGCAAACACTCAAAACAACAGTGAAATTCTAGGTTCTGAGGTAGCAAAACACAAAACATGAAAAGGGGAGTGAATACTTTCACAGGCCACTATGGATAGATAGAGAAAGATCCTTTTCTTTGGATTTGCCTGAAGAGATTTGGTTACATACCCTGGAAGCCTTTAATCAAGAACTAAAAGGACTGATTACTGCTTTGCTTTTTGTCTTTTAGATAGATGGATAGCTACAGTTGTAATCATATTTTTTCAGTTCCCATAGCAAATCAGATTTATAATTTCACAAGCAGCTTCTCCAAATTCAACAAAAAATAACATTTCTAATGACTATTGGAGTCTCAGAATTGTTCAACTCCTTCATGACAAATGCCTAGTACTAAGTAGTGAAACTTTGACTGTTATAACCTGCTGTAAACATCATGCACAGCCAGACATCAAAACTGACAGGTGTTGCCCATGGGAAATAGGCTAAAATTCCTCAGGAACTCTGTCAGAAGCTGCTGTGTGGCTATGCAGCACATTTGCAGTCTGTCATAACAGTCAAAGCCAGCTCTAATAAGGATGAAAGACATTTGTCAGGAAGGGGTTTAATAATTCTGAGATTGCTGTTGTCATTAACCCCTTTTTGACAGGAGACGTATCCATACGTCCCTGTGGCCTGGTACTTATTGAGCAGGGAGGTATGGATACATCTAGGCAATTTTGCATGCACAGAGGCTGATTCTAACAGATGACGCCCGGCACTCAGTGCCAGGAGCGGTGCCTGCATCGGCCCCTGCACTTTAACCCTCTAAATGCTGCAATCTTAGCATTTAGCGTGCAGCCAGAGGGAAGAAAGCCCCTCTGCCATGGTGACCCGATGTCGTTATGACGATATCCAGGTCATCACATCTAGGAAAGTTGACAGATCATGTGCAGTGCATGATCTGGCAACTTTGTGTGTCAGTGCAAATCTGCCAGATTTCATAGTATAGGAATGCTCCTGCATCCCTATACTATACAAGTGATCAGCCTACAATTATTGAAAGTCCCATAGTGGGACAAAGTGTAAAAGTTTAAAAAAAAGTTAAAAAAGTGAAAAATAATTGTAAAAATATTTTAAAAAATAATGCTAAAAAAATAAAAATGCACTGCTCAAAAAAAAAATAAAGGGAACACTTAAACAACAGAATATAACTCCAAGTAAATCAAACTTCTGTGAAATCAAACTGTCCACTTAGGAAGCAACACTGATTGACAATCAATTTCACATGCTGTTGTGCAAATGGAATAGACAATAGATGGAAATTATTGGCAATTATCAAGACACTCTCAGTAAAGGAGTGGTCCTGTAGGTGGGGACCACAGACCACATCTCAGTACCAATGCTTTCTGGCTGATGTTTTGGTCACTTTTGAATGGTGGTTGTGCTTTCACATTCGTGGTAGCATGAGACAGACTCTACAACCCACAGAAATTGCTCAGGTAGTGCAGCTCATCCAGAATGGCACATCAATGCGAGCTGTGGCAAGAAGGTTTACTGTGTCTGTCAGCGTAGTGTCCAGAGGTTGGAGGTGCTACCAGGAGACAGGCCAGTACACCAGGAGACATGGAGGGGGCCATAGGAGGACAACAACCCAGCAGCAGGACTGCTACCTCCGTCTTTGTGCAAGGAGGAACAGGAGGAACACTGCCAGAGCCCTGCAAAATGACCTCCAGCAGGCCACAAATGTGCATGTGTCTGCACAAACAGTTAGAAACCAACTCCATGAGGGTGGTATGAGGGCCACAGATGGGGGTTGTGCTCACAGCTCAACACCGTGCAGGACGCTTGGCATTTGCCACAGAACACCAGGATTGGCAAATTCGCCACTGGCGCCCTGTGCTTTTCACAGATGAAAGCAGGTTCACACTGAGCACATGTGACAGACGTGACAGACGTGACAGTCTGGAGGCACCGTGGAGAGCGATCTGCTGCCTGCAACATCCTTCAGCATGACCTGTTTGGCAGTGGGTCAGTAATGGTGTGGGGTGGCATTTCTTTGGAGGGCCGCACAGCCCTCCATGTGCTCGCCAGAGGTAGCCTGACTGCCTTTAGGTACCGAGATGAGATCCTGAGACCCCTTCTGAGACCATATGCTGGTGCGGTTGGCCCTGGGTTCCTCCTAATGCAGGACAATGCCAGACCTCATGTGGCTGGAATCTGTCAGCAGTTCCTGCAAGATGAAGGTATTGAAGCTATGGACTGGCCCGCCCATTCCCCAGACCTGAATCCGATTGAGCACATCTGGGACATCATGTCTCACTCATCCACCAACATCATGTTGCACCACAGACTGTCCAGGAGTTGGCGGATGCTTTAGTCCAGGTCTGGGAGGAGATCCCACAGGAGATAATCTGCAACCTCATCAGGAGCATGCCCAGGCATTGTAGGGAGTTCATACAGGCACGTGGAGGCCACACACAATACTTGGCCTAATTTTGACTTGTTTTAAGGACATTACATCAAAGTTGGTAGTGTGTTTTTCCACTTTAATTTTAAGGGTGACTCCAAATCCAGGCCTCCATTGGTTAATAAATTTGATTTCCATTGATGATTTTTGTGTGATTTTGTTGTCAGCACATTCAACTTTGTACAGAACAAAGTATTCAATGAGAATATTTCGTTCTTTCAGATCTAGGATGTGTTATATGAGTGTTCCCTTTATTTTTTTGAGCAGTGTATATTGTACCCATAAATAAATATTTTTATGAATAAAGAAAAACAAAAAAAGTCCACATATTTGGTATTGCCACATCCGGAACGACTTGACCTCTAAAACTGTCCCACAAGTTAATCACTTCTGTGAACACCATAAAAAAAAAGAGGAAAAAACTGTGCTTGATCATGATACCACCAGACAAAAAGTGGAATAAAACAAGATCAAAAAGACGTACCGTATGTAAATAAAATTGGTACCTCTGTAAACGTCATCTTGTCTGGAAATAAACATGCCACCATACAGCTCCATCAACGGAAAAATAAAAAAGTTTTAGGTCTCAGAATAATGTGATGCAAAAATAATTATTTTTTCTATTAAAATAGTTTTTATTGTGTAAAAGCGCCAAAACATTAAAAAAGCTATAATTGTGGTACCGCTGTAATCGCACTACCCGAAGAATAAAGCTGCCTTATCAATTTTACAACACGTTTAACTACATTTAAAAAAGAAAAAATCCTGAATTGCTGGTTTTTGTTTATTCTGCCTCCAAAAATGAGAATAAAAAGTGATCAAAAAATGTCACGTGCCTGAAAATGTTACCAATAAAAACATCAAGTTGTCCTGCAAAAAAACAAACCCTCACATAACATGAGGAGCGGCGTAGAAAAAATAAATAAAGCTAATTGTTCACCTGTTGTTGATTTGTTCATTCTGCCTCCCAAAGATCGTAGTAAGGCTCGCCTCATATTTAGGCATGCGGAGGCAGACGCCGGCCACCATGTCATGGCTGCATCGGTGGCCTGGTATCCATACTCAGTCCCCAGCTGCCCGGCGGCTGGGTGTCCACGCTCGGTCCCCAGCCGCCAGGGGGCGGCCAGGTGTCCATAGTCGGTCCCCAGCCGCCCCGCGGCCGGGTGTCCACACACGGTCCCCAGCCGCCTGGGGGCAGCCGGGTGTCCATAAACTGTCCCCAGCCACCCCTATTTCTCCTGTCAACTTCCCCCACACTTTTCTTTGCCTGGCCTGCTTTAGGGCAGCATTGGACGAGCCCACCAGAGAACCAGACTCCTCTGGTGGGTCCTGTCTTCTCCATCAGAGGAGTTGAGAGTGCCAAGGTGGGGAGCATGATGATGATGATAGAAGTTAGCATCTGCTTTGTTTTCTTGGAATGCAAGCGTATGTATGTAGTAGCGGCTAGGCCTGAGGTGGTCAGCGTTTTGGCGCATATCCTACCTCCTCCGAGGATTGCTGGATGCTTTCCTTCTACTATCCCAGTTCTATGACTCCTATTAAAACAAAGCTTCAGGTGATGAATGATGGATGAGGTGGTGGCAAAGGAGAAAGAGCAGGAGGAACAGGGACCATTCACATCAATATCCAGTCAACCACACATGTCTTGTAGGATATGTTTCTGTACCAAAAGGAGCGGTTTGGCTACACAGTTATAGGGCATACAGTGAGTGCAATGCCTACCAAAAATTTCAAGGCACTGCAATGCCTCTTGGAAGTGACATGGAGGTCAGAGGGCCTTAACTAAACCGTTTTTTCCATTTATAGCAACTGGGTCTCCTGTGCACTGTTGGCCTAAGCAGTGAATGGAAGGCTTTCCAAAAATTATGAGCAACTGCAATGCCCCTTGAAACAGACATGGATTACAGCATACTAAAAACCTTCTACCCATTATAGGGGAATGGGCCTCCCTTAGTGTTCGCCTATGCATTGAAAAGCAAAAGTTGACTAAAATTAGGAGGAAATGCAATGTCCGTTGGAAGAGTCATGGAGGTTAGAGTTAATTGAAAACAACATTTCAATGCCCCTTGGAAGAGCTGTGGAGTTCAGAGTGGTTTAACAAGATGGTTTTAATGCCCCTTGGAAGAGAAGTGGAGGTCGCAGTAGCTTAACAAGACGGGTTTTAATGCCCCTTGGAAGAATGGTGGAGGTCGCAGTGGAATAAAAAGACAATATCAATGCCCCTTGGAAAAGTGGTGGAGGTCGCAGTAGTTTAACAAGACGGTTTTAATCCCCCTTGGAAGAGACGTGGAGTTCAGAGTAGCTTAAAAAGACGGTTTTCATGCCCCTTACAAAAGTCATGCAGTACAGCATATTCAAAACATTATTCTCATTATTGGGGAGTGGGTCTCCAATAGTCTTTGCCTATGCCTTCCAAGCAAAAGCTGCCAAAAATTAGGACAGAGGAACTTGCAATGCTGGCAACATGGACCATGGTCACCCTGGTGGTATAGTGGTGGTGGAGGCTGAGGATAAGGAGAAGAGCAAAATACAGCCGAAATGTGGAAGCGTATACCCATGTGTGGGTGTGAAGCGGTGCATGGGAATACACCTCCCGAAATAACACAGTGGATTTGACTTTATGTTACTCTGCTGTCATTTGGTGGTGATGAGAAGTCTGGTCCAATCCAGCCCTTGTTCATTTTGATAAGGGTCAGCTTATAATTCCCCCAGCGGCACTAAAAACACGCTCCGATAACATGCTAGCAGCAGGGCAGGCCAGGACCTCCAAGGCGTACAGAGTGAGTTCATTCCAAGTGTCCAGCTTGGATACCCAATAATTAAAAGGCACAGAGGAATGACGGAGGACGCTGGTACGGTCGGCAAGGTACTCCCTCACCATCTTTTGAAACTTTCCACTCCTTGTGAGAATACCCGCGCCTCAGGGCCTGTAAGCTGGGCGGGTCTCAGAAAACTGTCCCAGAATGTTGACAGTGTTCCCCTGCCTCTGCTGGATTGGAGTTGAGTCTCTCTCACCTGTACTCCTTGGTTGGTCAACGAACTGTGACCTCTGCCGCTAGCGTGTTCAGATGGGAATCTTTTTAACAGTTCTGCAGAAAGGGCCTTCTGGTACTGCCCCATTTTTGTAGACCTCTCCACCTCAGGAATAAGAGAGTGAAAGTTCTCCTTGTAGCGGGGGTCTAAAAGTGTCACCAACCAGTAATGACTGTCACCCAACATTTTGACAATGCGAGGGTCACGGTTAAGGCAGCGTAACATAAAGTCAGCCATGCATGCCAGACTGGTAGCGGGCAAGACTTCCGTGTCCTCACCAAGATGACGACTGACCATGCTCTCCTCCTTCTCCCCCCTGTCCTCAGGCCACCCACGCTGAACCGACTGTATGACAGTTGTACAGGTACTACCGTCTACAGCGCATGATACCAGCTCCTGTTCTCCCTCCTCCTCCTCCTCCTCTCCCTCATTGTCCCCCAATGCACGTTGGGATGAGATGAGGCTGGGCTGTGTGTAATCGCCCATTACGGCTTCTTGATCCATCTCATCATACTGTGGCTGCAATGCCTCCTCTTTAATTCTCTGCAGAGAGCGTAGCAAAAAACAGACAAGTGGGATGCTGACGCTAATGATGGCGTCATCGCCACTCACCATCTTGGTGGACTCCTCAAAGTTTGTCAGGATGGTACATATGTCAGACATCCAGGTCCACTCCTGAGGTCTTATGTGTGGAGTCTGACCTGAATATCGACGGCCTTGTTGCAGCTGGTACTCCACAACTGCTCTCTTCTGCTCACAAATCCTTTGCAACATGTGGAGGGTAGAGTTCCAACGTGTGGGGACATCACACACCAGTCAGTGTGCCAGAAGTTGCAAACACTGCTACAACACAGCAAGGGCAGCGGAAGCTGTAGCTGACTTCTGAAAATGAGCTGGCAGGCGGCGTACTTTGACGAGCAGATCTGGCAACTGGGGGTACGATTTAAGAAACTGCTGAACCACGAGGTTAAGCACATAAGCCAGGCATGGTACATGTGTGATCTCGCCTCGCCTCAGAGCCGCCACCAGGTTACGGCCATTGTCACACACGACCATGCCTGGATGTAGGTTCAGCGGTCTCAGCCACAGATCTGCCTGCTCTTTCACAGCTGTCCACAACTCACAAGCAGTGTGAGGTTTATCACCTAAGCTTATGAGTTTCAGCACAGCCTGTTGCCGCTTGGCTGAGACAGTACTGCAGTACTTCCAGCTTGTAACTGATGTGGTGATATCTGAGATGGAGGCTGAACATGAGGAGGAGGAGGATGATGCGCAGGAGCTGTACACTGTGGGGTCAACTCTGACTGACATAGGGCCCGAAATCCTTGGTGTGGGGGGGATGTGTTCCGTCCCAAGGTTCGACTGGGTCCGGATTCCACTATGTTTACCCAGTGTGTCATCAGGGAGATGTACTGTCCCTGGCCATAAGCACTTGTCCACGTGTCCGTTGTCAGGTGGACTCTCCCTGTAACTGCGTTGTTGAGTGCATGGCAGATGTTTTGGGACACGTGCTAGTGTAATGCGGGGATGGCACACCGTGCAAAATAGTGTCGGCTGGGGACCGAGTACCGAGTGAAGGCCACAGCCATAAGGTTGCGGAAGAATTCCATCTCCACCAGCCTAAAAGGCAGCATTTCCAATGCAAGCAGTCGTGAAATGTGTGAATTTAGGACTGTTGCTTGTGGGGCGTTGGCTGCGAATTGGCATTTTCGTTCAAAGGTCTGGGATATGGACAATTGAACGCTGCGGTGGGACGTGGACGTTGATGCTGTTTCTTGAGAAACTGCCATAACAAGTGAAGACTGAGAGGAGGGGGCATCTTTGCATGCAGTATGGACAGGGGATTGCCTTGCACGCACCACAGGGGGTTCTATTGCACGCACAACAGTGGAAGAAGCAGTGGTGACTCCCACTGACACTGGTTGTGGACCCTGGGGTTCGCCCCACAAAGTCGGGTGCTTCGCTGACATGTGCCTGATCATGCTGGTGGTGGTCAGGCTGGTAGTTTTGTCACCCCAGCTGATGCTGGCATGGCAGGTGGTACAAATGGCCTTTTTGGGGTTATCAGCAGAGTCTTTAAAAAAATTCCAGACTCTGGAAGACCTACCGGTTGTACTGACTAGTGTTGGTGTTACGGGGAACTGTTGCTGTCTTTGTGGGCCACCACACTGCTTCTTCCTGCCTGTTGGGGTACTCTGCCTCCCTCCCCCTGTGTGCTGCTGGCCTCGCTCTGCGTGTCCTCCTGCCACGTTGGGTCAGTTACTAGATCATCCACCACCTCCTCCTCTTCCACTTGCGCACCACTATCCTCCTCCTCACTTCGTGGCAATTTTGTCTCATCATCATCCACCTCTTGTGACAAATTGCCAGCGTCGACTTCCTGTGGCCGAGGGTGTTCAAATATTTGGGCATCGCTACATGGGATCTCCTCTTTCACAACTTCAAGCGGAGCAGGCGAGGGGCACAAATATGGAAATGGACCAGTGAACAGCTCTTCAGAGTGTCCAAGTGTGGGATCAGTTGCTGTCTGACGACACTCGGCATGGTGGGAGGAAGGAGCATCAGGGTGAGGAGGAGCATGCGGTCGAGACTCACGGCTACTAAAACTTGACTGTGCGGAAGACAGACCGGAGGTGGTGGTGCCCAGGTAACTGGAAGTATTATCTGCTATCCATTTAATAACCTGTTCACACTGATCAGTTCACAATACTGGGGTTGTAGTGTGCTTCCCTAGTAATTCGGTCAAGAAGTGGGAGCGAGAAGATGTGGCTGTTGGTTGTGGCACATTTTCACCTTGGCCACGGCCCCGTCCTCTACTCGCACCATCACCAGAACGTCCAGTTCCACATCCCTTACCACGCGCCGTGCCCCTTGTAAATGAAGTAAAATAGCTTACACTCGCACTATCAATGAAAAAAGGGTAAGAAAATGGAGATTAGAACCGTGGAAGAGGAAAACCACAGTTCTCTTTCTCTGGCCTACACCAGACTCTTTTAAACAGATATATTGGTGTCTCACCAGCCAGGAAGACTCTATTACAGTTTTATTTTACAACAAAAAAATGCCAAAAGCAGGATAATAAAGAGATTTGACCCGTAGAACTGCAAAACCACAGTTCTATTTCTCTGGCCTTCACCAGACTCTTTTAAACAGATATATTGGTGTCTGAACAGTCAGGGAGACACTATTACAGTTTTTTTTTACGGCAAAAAATGCCAAAAGCAGGATAATACAGAGATTTGACCCGTGGAACTGCTAAACCACAGTTCTGTTTCTCTGGCCTACACCAGACTCTTTTAAACATATATATTGGTGTCTGAACAGTTAGGGAGACACTATTACAGGTTTTTTTTACGGCAAAAAATGCCAAAAGCAGGATAATACAGAGATTTGACCCGTGGAACTGCAAAACCACAGTTCTATTTCTCTGGCTTACACCAGAATCTTTTAAACAAATATATTGGTGTCTGACCAGTCAGGGAGACACTATTACAGTTTTTTTTTATGGCAAAAAATGCCAAAAGCAGGATAAAACAGAAATTTGACCCGTGGAACTGCAAAACCACAGTTCTATTTCTCTGGCCTACACCAGACTCTTTTAAACAGATATATTGGTGTCTGACCAGTCAGGGAGACCCTATTACAGTTTTTTTTTACTGCAAAAAATGCCAAAAGCAGGATAAAACAGAGATTTGACCCGTGGAACTGCAAAACCACAGTTCTATTTCTCTGGCCTACACCAGACTCTTTTAAACAGATATATTGGTGTCTGAACAGTCACAGACACACTTAAATTTTTTTATTGGGGGGGAGGGATACCAAAAGGTTAATAAGACGCGCATTTGTACAGTCTGACTGAGGGGAAAAAAAATACAGGATTTAGATGAAAAAAAAAGGATTTTTCCTGGCCCCTGAGACCGGGGGATAAGTCTAGCAATTTGACCAACAGGAGCACACAGGACTGTAATGCAGCATTTGCGGGTATAACCACTGCGTCTCCTATACAGCCTGCCTGCCTGTCTGATATCTGGGATGGATATTAGTCCTGAAAGGACTGTTTGTTTGATTTGGCAGGCTTTAGAGACCCTACACTACCTATTTCGCACTATATATCTCTCCCTAACTCAGCAGCACTCTCCCTACACTGTCTGATCCGGAGCAACTGTGTCCAAGAAGGCGGCGCCCGGTTTTAAATACTCGAGGTGACGCTGTGCGGCCAGCCAATCACTGTAATGCCCACAAACAACATGGCTGCGGCATTCCAGTGACTGTCTGGCAGGGATTGTAGTAGCCCGTCCAGCAACAGAAGTTGTCAGTTGTCTTTGGATAGGACATGATGGTGTTGGTTCACCAGTGCTTTCACTAACATTACCACCTACCCCACGTATACCTTGAATACCAAGCTTATTCCCCCTTTCACCACAAACTCTCTTTTTCCCACTCATGTTACTTAGATACTGTAGTAAGAGCACGCTATTAGCAAAACAAAAATTGATTTTTTCCTCTGCAACAGCTCTGCACACACCTGAATTTCAGCGGCACTAAATGACAAGGTAAGATATGGCTAAGGATACAGTGCTCCTCATGCTTGCATCACTCCGTGTCTGCGCCATAGGGCAGAAGGTAACCTCCTCGTCTTCCTCCTCCACCTCCTTAGACAAACTACTCGGCTGCATGACTCTGGGTTCCAATCAAGTAGGATCTTCAACCTCATCATCCAATATGTTATCCAATTCCTCAGCCTCAGAGTCACCCTTCTCCTCTTGTTGCCCTGACAGCACAGTACAGTCCACATGAGCCTCAGGTATCTGAGTCTCATCAGGATCACCTCCCTCCCCTGTGGTTAACGTCTGGTGACGTGGGTCAGGAACCTGCTTAGATCCTACTCCATCCTGCCCCGAATCCAACGTAAAATTTGGGGCATTGGTGCAGATACTTTCCTCCTCTTCTTGACTCTGTGAATGTTTGGAGTACACTTCTGATTCCCATGGTATAGAATGGGTGAACAGTTCTACAGACTCGCCCCTCTGTGGTTTGCTACAGTCAGTTTGGCGCTTGTGACATGGGGGGAAGCAAGGGTAATTGGGGTGCCACCTCTGTGGACTGTATTGTGTGTGATGTTGAGCTGGAGAAAGAAGAGGAGAGGCCACTTGAAGCAGCGTTTGCCATCGTCTGGAGCACCTGCTCTTTCTGGCTCTCATCAACAAGGCATATCGCTGTGCGGCTGCCAAAGAAAGGGATTGTAGTAGCCCGTCCAGTAACAGAAGTTGTCAGTTGTCTTTGGATAGGACATGATGGTGTTGGTTCACCAGTGCTTTCACTAACATTACCACCTACCCCACGTATACCTTGAATACCAAGCTTATTCCCCCTTTCACCACAAACTCTCTTTTTCCCACTCATGTTGCTTAGATACTGTAGTAGGAGCACGCTATTAGCAAAACAAAAATAGATTTTTTCCTCTGCAACAGCTCTGCACACACCTGAATTTCAGCGGCACTAAATGACAAGGTAAGATATGGCTTGCTGTATAACGTTACTAACTGAACAAAGTATTTATTTTACTGTGGATGACACCTATATAACATAAGAGATTTTCTCCAAACTATTTAAAACTGAGATGTCCCTGCTGTATAGTGTTAAAAACCAAACAAAGTATTTTTTTTACTGTGGATGAGGCCTGTATAACATGGGAGATATTCTCCAAGCTATTTCAAATTCAGATCTAGGCTGCTTTATAACATTAGCAACAGCAAAAAAATAGATTTTTTTGACTCTGCACAAGCTCTGAATACAGCTGAATTTCACCGCCACTAAAAGCACTAGGTGGCTTATAGCAGAGTGTAACACGTCTGCAACGCAAAAAATCTTTGGTGGACTGTGGCTAGCAACAGAAAATATCTATTTTTTACTCTGAAAACAGTTGAATTTCACTGCCACTAAAAGCACTAGGTGGCTTATAGCAGAGTGTAACACATCTGCGACACAAAAAAAATCTTTGGTGGACTGTGGCTAGCAACACCAAAAAAATAGTTGTTTTGCTGTGCCTAAAGCTAAAGTTCATCCACCAAAAAAATGAAAAACTGGGCTAACACAGCTTGCACTATCATATTAGCAAATGAAAAAAAGTTTCTTGTGCTCTGCACTCAGAAGCCCTGCAGATAGCTGAATTTCAAACGCACAAAAACAAAAAGTGGCCTACAAGGGCTTGCTTGCTTGCTTGCATAATCACATTAGCAAGTGCAAAAATAGATTGAAGGTCTGCATGGAGCACAGACAGTACAACAGATGCACAACACTGTTCTATGCCATAGACCCTGCTCTTTCTGTGAGAATCTCAGTAACTGCACAAAAACAAAAAAAAAGGCTGCAAGGCCGATTGAACAGGTACACAGCACAGGACTTATCTACACCAGGGTTCCCCAACTCCAGTCCTCAAGGCCCACCAACAGGTCATGTTTTCAGGATTTCCTTAGTATTGCACAGGTGATGGAATTATTGCCTGTGCAGGTGATGCAATTATCACCTGTGTAATACTAAGGAAATCCTAAAAACATGACCTGTTGGTGGGCCTTGAGGACTGGAGTTGGGGAACCCTGATCTACACTATCTGGCTTCCACAGAAGCGCCCATCTATCTAGCTAATATCTCTCATTACACAGGAGCTGGGGGCAGGAGCAGCGTCTAACACAAGTGACATGCATAAAATGGTGCAGAGGAAACATGGCCGGTTTTTATATGGAGAGGATATGTGATTTCAGCAACCAATTGCAGAAGCCCTTGTGTCTGGGACATTGTGGATGTTTCCTGCGCTCTGGTTGGCTAGCCGCGCTTTCCTGACTTAAAGTTGCCACCTACAGGAAGGAAAAAAAAAAAGCGCGCAGTTGATCTGACCTGTTCTGAGCTTTCACCAGCACCCCCACTCATCTGCCACGTCTCCTCGCTCATCATATGCAAGCACTATGGCAGCAAAACTGTAACAAGTGCAGTAGTTGCCCCGCAGTCACGTAACCACTAGTGATGAGCGAACTTGCTTGCCACTGCTCAGTACTCACCAGAGCATCACTGTGTTCGACGAGCTCGGAGAGTATTCCTGGGTTGTTCGGGCGGAAACTTGGGTCCCCTCCCTGCATGTTTGGTGCTCTTTAGCGAGCCAATGAACATGCAGGGATTGCCTGCCATGCACTGTAATGCCGTAGCCATGTTGGTTGTGGGCATTACAGTGATTGGCTGGCCGCACAACAACATCAGGTGTATATAAGACCGGGCGCCGCCATGCTCGTCACAGTCTACTCTGGAACCAGGCAGAGTAGGGAGAGCTGCTGCTGCGTCAGGGAGAGATTTGCTTCTTCATTAGAGATGAGCGGTGTTCGACTCGAACTGTTCGCCAATCTCAAAATCGAGCTGTTTTGGGCGGTGTTCGAGCTGTTCGGCGAACACGAACAATTTGAAAAAAATTCGGCTGTTCGATGTTATGTTCAATAACTGTTCGTGCACCAAAATCATAACTGGATTTTTTCTCAGTAATGCTGAAAATTAATGTTAATACGCAGTTTGAGTGTACAGCGGGGCGGGGGGAGGGGCAGGGGATGGATCTCTGCAGAAATAATGAAGATCTCCATTTTTTTTTCTCTTTCCCGCATTTACAGTGGGGAGGTGCAATCTGTCAGCCTATCAGAAGTGCACACACGGAGCGAAGTGCTTTTTTTCACACAAGCAAGGGCATGTGTCATTGGCAGTGTATGTCACATGTCCTTGCCCTATAAGACCCAGCCATTTTTCCCGTCGCCACCATTTTCTCACTGCTGCAGCTGCGTGTTAGACGGCACCACTGTTGCTGTGTGCGCTATACTTTGTTAATTTCAAACCAATTTTCGCACAAATCTACAGATAGCTTGGGAGTAGGGAATAGTTGTGATTGCAGTCCTTTTAAGGACTAGGTTACATCATTTACTACGACTTTTATCAGGCAGGTCTGTGCTCTTAAATAGATAGGTTGGGAGTAAAGACTAATTATAATTGCAGTCCTTTTCAGGGCTAGGTTACATCAGTTCCTATCACTTTAATCAGGCAGGTCTGTGCTCTTAAATAGATAGGTTGGGAGTAAAGACTAATTGTATTTGCAGTCCTTTTGAGAGCTAGGTTACATCAGTTCCTATCACTTTTTGCCAGGCAGGTCAGTGCCAGTGCTGTGCAAGTTTTTTTCACAGCATTTGGCTAAATCTAGCAAAGCAAATCCTTTTTGGCCTCTTGCAGTGTGTGTTAGTCAATGGAGTAGCCTATCTGTGTTGCAAGCTACACCACCTGTGTATAGAATTCAATTTTTTTTACTGCACCTAGTGAAGTAAAACCTTTTGGGCATAGCATCATTCTATTAGTCCATCTATACTAACCTCCACCAGGTTGCAAATTCAAAATAATTTTTATCTGCATCTAGCTCTGAAAAAATATTTGGGCTTGGGCTTGTAGCAGTGTGTGGGACTTGTTCTATTAGTCCATCTATACTGACCTCCACCAGGTTGCAAATTCAAAATAATTTTTATCTGCATCTAGCTCTGAAAAAATATTTGGGCTTGGGCTTGAAGCGGTGTGTGGGACTTGTTCTATTAGTCCATCTATACTAACCTCCACTAGGTTGCAAATTCAAAATAATTTTTATCTGCATCTAGCTCTGAAAAAATATTTGGGCTTGGGCTTATAGCGGTGGGTGGGACTTGTTCTATTAGTCCATCTATACTAACCTCCACCAGGTTACAAATTCAATATAATTTTTATCTGCATCTAGCTCTGAAAAAATATTTCGGCTTGTAGCAGTGTGTGGGAATTGTTCTATTTGTCCATCTATACTAAACTCCACCAGGTTGCAAATTCAATATAATTTTTTTCTGCATCTAGCTCTGAAAAAATATTTTGGCTTGTAGCGGTGTGTGGGACTTGTTCTATTAGTCCATCTATACTAACCTCCACCAGGTTGCAAATTCAAAATAATTTTTATCTGTATCAAGCTCTGAAAAAATATTTCGGCTTGTAGCAGTGTGTGGGACTTGTTCTATTAGTCCATCTATACTAACCTCCACCAGGTTGCAAATTCAATATCATTTTTTTCTGCATCTAGCTCTGAAAAAATATTTCGGCTTGTAGCACTGTGTGGGACTTGTTCTATTAGTCCATCTATACTAACCTCCACCAGGTTGCAAATTCAAAATAATTTTTATCTGCATCTAGCTCTGAAAAAATATTTCGGCTTGTAGCAGTGTGTGGGACTTGTTCTATTAGTCCATCTATACTAACCTCCACCAGGTTGCAAATTCAATATAATTTTTATCTGCATCTAACCTAGCCAATACTTTTGGGCTAATACCACAGTTTGGCCACTCAGCTCTGCTCGGTTCCCATCCATTGTTTTTTGTGCAAACAACTCCAGAGTTGTGAATTAGTTAACCACCAAAATGAGTGGAAATAGGCCTGCTGCTGGTGGAAAGGGGAATAGGCGTGTTGGGAAGGGAAAAAAAGGTTGTGTCTGTGCGGTAGGTGTTAAAGCACCAGTAACATCTGCAGAAGAAAGACCATCTTCCAGCCAAACTAAGATGTCTACTTCTTTTAGCGGACAATGTGATAAGATCCCTTTCTTACGGCCACGCCAATCGCTACAAATTCCAGATGAGGCACAAAAACAGCAGGTGCTTCAACGGATATCAAGTGCTCCTTTAAGTGGGCTCTCCTCCACCTCAACTTCAACATCACAAATACTCCAGTCCTCAGGGGTGTCACCCCAATCGCACTTGCTTCCTCACAGCTCCCAAGTCTCCAGCTGCCCGTCTGAGTATGGGGTAGAACAGATGGTTGAGTCTGCAGAGCTGTTTACTCATACTATAGCCTGGGAAACAGAGGTCGGCTCCAGAGCTTCTATGAATCCACACGAGGAAATGATCTGCACTGATGCCCAGAATCTTTATGAGTCGGATCCAGGACCAGACGCAGAAGGTTCTGACGATAATGTAGACCCTCGTTCCCAAACTGTAACTCCTGTTGGTGGAGACAATGAGGAAGATGATGATGAGACTCAAATACCTGATTGGAGCGACAACTTTAGTTTTTTGTCAGGGCAGGAAGAGGTTGGCTCTGAGGACGACGGGTGTGATAACACACAGGGTGATGATGACGAGGTTGGAGATCCCACTTACTGTCAACCCACAGTCAGCCAAGAGATGAGGTCAGCAGAGGAGGTGGAGGAGGATGCTAGTGACGACGAGGTCAGGTTGCGCCTTCCTGGACAGAGACGTAGTACTGGAAGCACGTCAACAACTGCATCCTCAAACACAACTCTGCCTCTGACCACAAGTCGTGGTGGCTTTTCAGATCGCATGGGTGCTAAGCCTTGCATAGCCTGGGCATTTTTTCAGATTGATAAAGATGACCCAACTCGTGTTATCTGTAACATTTGTCAGCAAAAGCTAAGTAGAGGCCAAAAAATACATAGTTTGAGTACTTCATGCATGAACCGGCAGATGGATATGAAGCATAAGTTGCAGTGGGAAGCTCACTGTGCTACAATGCGGCCTAGCCGGCCGGGCCAACCACCGTCTGCCACATCTTGTGCATCCGCGGCCTCTTCATCCTCTGTGACTGGGGGGACAGCAGTCACACCTGTTTTGGGACGCAGACCTGCAACAGCCAGCGTGATTGGCAGGTCATCATTTTCTTTGGAGGTGGAAACACCAGCTGGTGTTCAGCGCTGTCCGACATCGATAGCACCACCTTTGGATCAAGGCAACCTAACATGTCTGCCTGCATCTTCCTCACAGACCGGCAGTTTGCCGGGGACACCCTTCTCAACCCCGTCTAAGCACAACAGCCAGCCCTCGGTCCCTCAGATGTGGACAAGTAAAAGACCATTTCCTCATAGCCATGAGAAAGCTAAGAGGTTGAATTTCACCATATGCAAGCTCTTGGCTACAGAAATGCCGCTTTTCCGCCTGGTGGACACAGAGGATTTTCGAGACCTTATGTCCGTCGCAGAGCCCCAGTACCAGATGCCCAGTCGGCACTACTTCTCAAAGAAAGGTGTGCCTGCGCTCCACCAGCATGTCGCACACAACATCACCGCTTCTTTCAGAAACTCTGTGTGTGACAGGGTGCATTTCACCACAGACACTTGGACAAGTAGGCATGGACAGGGGCGTTACATGTTGCTGACTGGGCACTGGGTAACTATGGTGACAGCATGACAAGGGGCTGCTGTCCAAGTCTTGCCGTCCCCACGAGTTGTGCGTCAATCCTCTTTATCTCGAAGTTCCTCCACTGCTTCAGCCTCCTCAATCTCCTCTCGGTCCTCCACAAGCACCCAAAGCCTGTCCGGTCATGCCACAAGCTTTCTTACTGCACAGAAGGGATCCTGCACACCTCCTTACTATGCTGGCAGCAGGGCTCAACGTCATCAGGCAGTTTTTACTTTGAAATATCTGGGAAATGTGAGTCACACAGCTGAGGAGTTGTGGTCAGCTCTGGAGAACCAGTTTCATGAATGGTTGTCTCCACTGGACCTGAAACCAGGGAAGGCCGTGTGCGACAATGCTGCAAACCTGGGTGCGGCCCTTCGCCGGGGCAATGTCACACACGTGCCTTGTATGGCTCACGTGTTGAACCTGGTTGTCCAGCAATTTTTAGCCCACTATCCCGGACTAGATGGCCTTCTGCAGAGGGCACGGTCGCTGTGTGCTCACTTCCGCCATTCGCATCCCGCAACTCAGCGACTTACATCTCTACAGAAGTCGTTGGGCCTGCCACTTCACCGGCTAAAATGTGATGTGCCTACCCGGTGGAATTCAACTCTGCACATGTTGCAGCGACTGTGGCAGCACCGACAAGCCCTGGTGCAATACGTTCTGACGTATAGCCTGGGCCAACGAGATCCCGAGGAGGGGCAAATCATGCTGGAGGAGTGGTCTCAGATCAGGGACCTATGCACCCTTCTGTACAGTTTTGAAATGGCGACGAAGATGTTTAGTGCTGACGATGCCATTATCAGCATGACTATTCCAGTGATTTACATGCTGGAGCACATGTTAAACAGAATTCGGAGTCAGGTGATGGCACAAGAGGAGGTGGAGGAAGTAGAGGAGGAGGAGTTGTATGCGGAAGGGCTAACATCTGCAAGGTCCAGACGGTCGGCAGCACCAAGGCGGCAGGCATGTGAGGGTGGGGGAGATGGTTTTACCAGGGCGCATGGTAGCAGCCAAAATAGTGAGGAAGGTGCAGGAGCCCAGGAAGTAGTGGAGGACGAACTGATGGAAGACACTACAGATGAGGGAGACCTTGATCTCATTTCTGTTGTGCCAGGTTGGGGGGAGAGGGCAGAGGAAGGAAGCATGATTGTTACCTCGTCACCAACACAACAGGGACTTGGTGCTCCTGGATGCGCAAGACACATGAGTGCCTTCTTGCTGCACTACCTGCAACATGACCCTCGAATTGTGAGAATTAGAAATAATCCTGACTACTGGGTTGCCACACTCTTAGATCCCCAGTACAAAGGTAAATTTGCAGAAATTATTCCTGCCATAGAAAGAGATGCACGCATGCAGGAGTATCAGCAGAGACTGTTGCAGAATCTTACATGTGCTTTTCCACAAAACACTAGTGGTGCACGTAGTGAATCTCACAATTCCAACTTGCCAACCGTGGGACCGTCAAGTGTTCAGCACTCAAAACGTAACAGAAACACAGTATCTGCTGGTAACATCAATTTTGCGGAATCATTTCACCACTTTTTTAGCCCATCCTTTGCAATGCCACAGGAGACAAGAAGTCTGACACATAGTCAACGCCTAGAGACGATGGTACGGGAGTATCTCCAAGTAAACATTGAAGCCATGACTGTGTCACTGGACCCTTGCTCTTTTTGGGCTTCCAATCTGGATAAATGGCCGGAGCTCGCCACTTACGCCTTGGAGATCTTGTCATGCCCCGCAGCCAGCGTTCTGTCTGAACATGTGTTCAGCGCTGCTCGTGGTGTGCTGACAGATAAGCGCACGCGACTCTCCACTGATAATGTAGACAGACTCACGTTCATAAAGATGAACAAATCATGGATCTGAAATGAGTTTTCTACCCCTGTGTCATCCTGGGGAGAGTAAAAGCTTGATGATTTGTTAAAATCACCTCACCAACCATTTTAAGCTTTCAAATTACTAATCATGTTTATCTGTATCTTGGCTGGAAAATAATTTGGGCCTTGCAGCAGTGTGCAGTACTGATTCTATTAGGCCATCTAGACTAAACTCCACCAGATTTAAAATTACTAATCATGTTTATCTGTATCTTGGCTGGAAAATAATTTGGGCCTTGTAGCAGTTTGCAGTACTGATTCTATTAGGCCATCTATACTAAACTCCACCAGCTTTCAAATTAATAATAATTTTTAGTTACATCTAGCCCGGAAAATAATTTTGGGGCTCCTAGATGCGCAAGACACATGAGTGCCTTCTTGCTGCACTACCTGCAACATGACCCTCAGATTGTCAGAATTCGAAATAATCCTGACTACTGGGTTGCCACACTCTTAGATCCCCCACACTCTTCGATCAACCTTTTCATTTTAATAAAGAACCAAAAAATGGTCATTTTTGAAATTATAAGCATTAGCAGGTTATTAGAAACTGAAATCAAACAGTTTTCAACTCAAAACTTTATTCTAGGTGATGTTACATTTGCACATAGGACCCTTGTTCGAAAGGAGCTTCTGAACTCTCTCATTCATTGAATTTGTCAGGTTTTGGATGGTTTCTGCTTCAATTGATTTGCATGAGGACAGAATACCCTTCCAGAGCTGTTACTTAGATGTGAACTGCCTCCTGCCATCATAGACACTCCTTTTGATGATGCTCTAGAGGTTCTCAATGGGGTTGAGGTCAGGTGAGCATGGGGGTCACACCATAAGTTTGTCCCCTTTTATGCCCATATCAGCCAGAGATGCAGATGTGTTACGTGCAGCATGAGACGGTGCATTATCATGCATGAAAATGATCTTGCTGCGGAATACACGGTTCTTCTTCTTGAACCATGGCAGGAAGTGCTGTTTGAGAAACTCCACATACATTATGAAGTTCATCTGTACCCCTTCAGGGATCCTAAAGGGGCCGACAATCTCTCTCCCCATGATTCCAGCCCAAAACATTACTCCACCTCCTCCTTGTTGGCGCCGTAGCCGTGTTTGCATGGGGTGTCCATCAACCAGCCATCCTCCACTCCATCCATCTGGACCATCGAGCGTTGCACGGCACTCATCGGTGAACAAAACAGTTTTGAAGTCAGTCTTCATGTATTGTTTGGCCCACTGGAGCCGTTTCTGCTTGTGTACAGTGGATAGAGGAGGTCGACAGGATGGCTTACGCACATCTGCAAACCTCTAAAGGACCCTGCATCTTGTTGTTCGGGGGACGTTGGAGGCACCAGCAGCTGCAAAAACTTGTCTGCTGCTATGACAAGGCTTTTTTGCCGCTGCTCTTTTAACCTGACGTAATTGCATGTAGGAAAGAGTCCTCAATTTTCCCTTATCAGCACCCACACGTGTGTACTGTGAATCAGCTACATACTTCTTGATTGTGCGATGATCAGGATGAAGTGTCTTGGCAATGTTGATTGTAGTCTTGCCTTGACCTAAACACTCCACAATTTGTTGCTTCTCAGCAGCCGACACATCCTTTTTCTTTCCCATTTTGGCAGAAAATGTAGGCTGCTTAATAATGTGGGACAGCCTTCTTAAGTAGTCTTGCCTTTCATTGGACACACCTGCCAAACTAATTAGCACAGGTGTCTGCAATTGCTTACAGTGATATAAAGAGCCCTGACACACATCACCATCAATGAGTTTAACTGACAAACAAAAAAATTCTTACCTTATCACTCCTAAACACTTTTTGCATAATAATTTGGAACACAGTGTACATGTGCTTTTCCACAAAACACCAGTGGTTCACGTAGTGAATCTTACAGTTCTAACTTGCCAACCGTGGTCTGTATGGAGTTGTTCAATAAAGGGCCCAAAATTAAGATAACATAGACCGGAGAGGTCTCTATGAATACGAATTCCTAAGTATTTGATACCCTGTGAGGGCCAGGCAAAGGGAAAGTTGGACTGGATGGAATCCTGTATGGATTTGGGGAGGGAGACATCGAGGGCCTCAGACTTCGCTGCACTGATTTTAAAATTTGACCATGTAACATACTGATCTATTTCAGCCATAACAGCAGGGATGGATATATGTAATTGAGTGATATATACTAGGATATCATCAGCAAATGCAGAACACTTGTACTCGGTGCCCCCCACCTCAATCCACCTAATATTGGGGTTATGGCGAATTGATGAGAGCAGGTGCTCCGTCACTAGGATGTATAAGAGAGGGGACAGAGGACATCCCTGCCTTGTCCCATTGGTGATTATGAAAGGTGATGAAAATGTTCCATTTATCTTCAGCCTAGGTGACGTATTGCGATACAGGGCCGTGATTTTGCCTATAGAAGGGTCCCCTAGACCCCTACCCCAAGCTTTTTAAGAGAATAATATATGGCGTGCCAGGAGACTCTATGGAATGCTTTCTCAGCATCAAACGAGAGTATCTAATTACAAATTTTTAACTGCATCTAGCCCAGGAAATACTTTGTGCCTAGTAGCAGTGTCTGCTAGTCAGCGGATTATCCCAGCTGTTAAGCAAGCTATACCACCTGTAGTTTGGACACTTAATTTTTTCAAAGGAAATGGTTCGGGCCCCCGAGACACTCAGTGAAGAGCATCGGGGAGGCACCCCAAGGCACAGAGGCTGGGACTGGCGGTAGGACGCCTTGCGGTGGACCGCCAAGCTCGATCCTTATAAAAGCTTTTAAACTGCAGCAGCTTTAGTGGACGCTACTGGAGCTGGAATTACCGCGGCTGCTGGCATGAGACTTGCCCTTCAATAGATCCTTGTAAAAGGATTTAAAGTGTACTCATTCAAATTAGAGAGACAATTTAAATTAAAAAGCTTAGACCTGCCTCCACCGCAGGGGGGCTCGCTCGACCCACCAGCGGACAGGCACCAGTATTGGGAGAGGGGGGCTGGCCGTCAGGGTTCACCGCGGCTCTGGCACAAACCCGGCGACACGGAGGTCGCACGGGCAGGAACGGACTGGCCGTGTCGGCTTCGCACTTTTTTGGTTTTAGCAGGGCATGACATGCCTATATCTGTGTCTCCCCCTTCTTTTACTCCTCCACCTCTTTTCTTTTCGCATGACTATATGTAATTGTCACTTTTCCATGTGTTAGTTGTGTCTTCTGAGCAGTTTGTCAGCTTTTGAACACCTTTGAAGGTGTTTTCTATGTGTTTCTATGTGTTTTTGTTTGCCTGCCATTGGTTTTAACGGTGTTCGAAGGTGTTCGACGAACAGTTCGACGAACAGTTCGGCGAACATACGGGTGTTCGACGAACCGAACCGAACCCAAACAATACGGGGGTGGCTCAACACTATTCTTCATAGTTAGAATAGGTATTCCACAACATATACACTACTCAAAAACATAATGGGAACACTCAAACAACACATCCTAGATCTGAAAGAATGAAATATTCTCATTGAATACTTTGTTCTGTACAAAGTTGAATGTGCTGACAACAAAATTACACAAAAATCATCAGTGGAAATCAAATTTATTAACCAATGGAGGCCTGGATTTGGAGTCACCCCCAAAATTAAAGTGGAAAAACACACTACAGGCTGATCCAACTTTGATGTCCTTAAAACAAGTCAAAATGTGGTCTCAGTATTGTATGTGGCCTCCACGTGCCTGTATGACCTCCCTACAATGCCTGGGCATGCTTCTGATGAGGTTGTGGATGGTCTCCTGTGGGATCTCTTCCCAGACCTGGACTAAAGCATCCGCCAACTCCTGGACAACGTGACGTTGGTGGATGAGCGAGACATGATGTCCCAGATGTGCTCAATCGGATTCAGGTCTGGGGAATGGGCAGACCAGTCCATAGCTTCAATGCCTTCATCTTGCAGGAACTGCTGACACACTCCAGCCACATGAGGTCCGGCATTGTCCTGCATTAGGAGGAACCCAGGGCCAACCACACCAGCATATGGTCTCACAAGGGGTCTGAGGATCTCATCTCGGTACCTAATGGCAGTCAGGCTACCTCTGGCGAGCACATGGAGGACTGTGTGGCCCTCCATGGAAATGCCACCCCATACCATTACTGACCCACTGCCAAACTGGTCATGCTGAAGGATGTTGCAGGCAGCAGATCGCTCTCCACAGCATCTCCAGACTCTGTCATGTCTGTCACATGTGCTCAGTGTGAACCTGCTTTCATCTGTGAAGAGCTCAGGGCGCCAGTGGCGACTTTGCCAATCCTGGTGTTCTGTGGCAAATGCCAAGTGTCCTGCACGGTGTTGGGCTGTGAGCACAACCCCCATCTTTGGACGTTGAGCCCTCATTCCACCCTCATGGAGTTGGTTTCTAACCGTTTGTGCTGACATATCCACATTTGTGGCCTGCTGGAGGTCATTTTGCAGGGCTTTGGCAATGTTCCTCCTGTTCCTCCTTGCACAAAGGCGGAGGTAGCGGTCCTGCTGCTGGGTTGTTACCCTCCTATGACCCCCTCCATGTCTCCTGGTGTACTGGCCTGTCTCCTGGTAGCACCTCCAGCCTCTGGAAACTACGCTGACAGACACAGCAAACCTTCTTGCCACAGCTCGCATTGATGTGCCATCCTGGAAGAGCTGCACTATCTGAGCAACTTCTGTGGGTTGTAGAGTCCGTCTCATGCTACCACAAGTGTGAAAGCACAACCAACATTCAAAAGTGACCAAAACATCAGCCAGAAAGCATTGGTAATGAGATGTGGTCTGTGGTCCCCACCTGCAGAACCACTCCTTTATTGAGGGTGTATTGATAATTGCCAATAATTTCCATCTATTGTCTATTCCATTTGCAAAACAGCATGTGTGTCACGCTGTCTCTGTGTACTGGAGGTAGGGGGCCTAAGCTGACCCTAAGCTGGGGCCCTGACTAATCCCTCTACCTGGAGGTACTGTTAAAGGTACAGAGGTTCAGGCCGCCAGCGTAACCCCTACCTCCTGAGGATCCCTGCACCTCAGTAATCTAGTCCTGAGAAGGACCCCGATCACAACAAAAGGGGACAGGTAATAATATGCCCACACTCAGTACTTAGACGAACGAGACAGTACAAGGGTAAAACCAAAACCACCTTGCATACAAAAACTACACAACTACAACAGAGGGAACACCAACGGGAAAGGAGATAAATGATAAAGCGAGGAAGGGAAAAAACACTCCAAATACACTTAGCTCTGAAACTCCAAATACCACGATCCGCTCTGTTAGTCTGCATGAAATGCTTTCACCGACACTTCCCTAACAGACCGGCAGGCATTTGAAGGAGTCCCACTACAGCAGCATTGATTGCAGCTGGGCGAGGCTGGACCTCGTCTAGCACAGAGAGAGAGAGAGTTAACTCCCTCACTGCCGAAAAACACAAAGCACCAAAAACTCAGCTGCGAGAAGTCAGGCTGTGTAATCGTGACGATCTTCGTGGCGACACACCCGTGACAGTACCCCCCCTTCTACGAGGGGCCTCCGGACCCTCAGGGCCAGGTTTATCCGGGTGAGTCGTGTGGAAGGCCCGAACTAATCGGTCTGCGTTAATATTCGACGCAGGAACCCACATCCTCTCCTCAGGGCCATACCCCTTCCAATGAACCAGGTACTGAAGGGACCGGCGATTAAAGCGTGAATCGATGACCCTCGATACCTGGAACTCCAAGTTACCATTGACCACCACTAGAGGGGGAGGTAAAGGTGACGGTACCACCGGCGCCACATACCTCTTAAGCAATGATCTGTGGAACACATTGTGAATTTTAAACGTAGGGGGGAGGTCAAGACGGAATGCCACCGGATTAATTATAGAACTGATCCTGTACGGCCCGATGAACCTGGGACCCAGTTTCCAGGAGGGAACCTTAAGTTTTATATTCCTGGTAGACAACCATACCCGATCGTTCACACTTAGGTCCGGACCAGACACTCTCCTCCTATCAGCCATACGTTTGTATCGGTTCCCCATAGTATTCAGATTCTTCAGCACCCCTCTCCATACTGAAGCGAGTGATGAGGAAAATCGTTCCTCCTCAGGAACCCCCGAAGAGCCCCCCCTACTGAAAGTACAAAATTGGGGGTGAAAACCATATGCCCCAAAAAACGGGGACTTACCAGTGGACTCGCTCCGCCTATTATTAAGAGCAAACTCTGCCAGAGGTAAGAAAGAAGCCCAGTCCTCCTGGTTCTCTGACACAAAACACCGGAGATATGTCTCCAAGCTCTGGTTCATACGTTCCGTCTGACCATTGGTCTGAGGATGAAAAGCCGATGAGAACGATAAATGCATCCCCCGCCGTGTACAAAACGCCTTCCAGAATTTGGACACAAACTGAGACCCCCGATCTGACACCACCTCGGAGGGTACCCTGTGAAGCCTCACAATCTCCCCAATGAACACCTGCGCAAGAGTTTTAGCATTAGGAAGAGCAGGAAGAGCGATAAAATGTGCCATCTTGCTGAACCTGTCCACTACAACGAGTATGACCGTTTTACCCGAAGACGGAGGGAGGTCCGTAATAAAGTCCATAGACAGATGATTCCAAGGACGCTCCGGGATCTTCAAAGGTAAGAGGGCTACAGACGGACGGGTATGTGAGGTCTTAGAGCGCGCACAAACCCCACAGGACGCGACAAAAGTTACCACCTCCTTATGTAAGTTAGGCCACCAAAACCGACGCGAGAGGAGATCCACAGTTGCTTTACTCCCCGGGTGTCCTGCAAAAACTGAGTTATGGTGTGCCTCGATCACCTTTTGTCGCAACTGATCTGGAACAAACAGTCTCCCCGGAGGTCCAACAGGGGCGTCCCCCTGAGCCTCCAATACCTCCTCCTCAAGCTCAGAGCATACTGCCGAAACCACCACCCCCTCCTGAAGGATAGGAATCGGGTCGTCCGTATTCCCGGCCCCAGGGAAACTACGAGATAAGGCATCCGCCTTTACATTTTTTGACCCAGGACGATATGTAACGACAAAATTAAACCTGGTAAAAAACAATGACCACCTAGCTTGTCTGGGATTCAGACGTTTCACGGACTCCAGATATAGCAGGTTCTTGTGATCAGTGATGACGGTGACCGGATGGACTGCCCCCTCTAAAAAATGGCGCCACTCCTCAAAAGCTAACTTAATGGCCAAGAGTTCCCTATTGCCGACATCGTAATTCCTCTCAGCGGACGACAATTTTTTAGAGAAAAAGGCGCACGGATGCCACTTACCAGGGGACGAACCCTGTGACAATACTGCTCCCACCCCTACCTCGGAAGCGTCTACCTCTACAATGAATGGCTGTGACGCATCAGGTTGAATGAGTATGGGTGCCGAGGCAAAACATTTTTTCAAGGAGTAGAATGCTTGACAAGCCTTGTCAGACCACCTAGAAAAATCCGTCCCCTTTTTAGTCATGTCTGTGAGAGGCTTAACCATGGACGAGAAATTACGAATGAACTTCCGGTAATAATTAGCAAACCCCAGGAAACGTTGTAGTGCCTTAAGATTCTCTGGCCGATCCCACTCAAGAACTGCCCGCACTTTCCCAGGGTCCATACGAAAACCGGACGCTGAAACCAGGAAGCCTAAAAACTGGAGTTCCTGTACGGCGAACACACACTTTTCCCATTTGGCATACAGTTTATTATCCCGCAAGATCTGTAACACCTGCCTAACGTGCTCCTGATGAGACACCAGATCCGGCGAGTAAATTAAGATATCATCCAGATATATGACAACAAACTGTCCCACCAGGCGGCGAAAAATGTCATTAACAAAGTGTTGGAACACCGCTGGGGCATTAGTCAGACCGAATGGCATGACAAGGTTCTCATAATGCCCCTCTGGAGTGTTAAGCGCCGTCTTCCACTCATCCCCCTCCTTCATCCTAATCAGATTGTACGCCCCCCAGAGATCCAACTTAGAGAACCATTTGGCGCCCACGATCTGATTAAAGAGATTGGGAATAAGTGGGAGCGGATACGGATCTCGGACCGTAATCCGATTAAGTTCACGGAAATCCAGGCAAGGGCGTAGGCCTCCATCTTTCTTCTTAACAAAGAAGAACCCCGCGGCCACCGGTGAAGATGAAGGTCTAATATGCCCCTTAGCCAGACTTTCTGAAATATAATCCTTCATTGCCTGCCTCTCAGGACCAGAAAGGTTATACAACCTAGCTTTAGGTAACTTGGTCTCAGGGAGCAGTTTTACAGAACAGTCATACTCGCGATGAGCAGGTAGTTCCTGACACCCTTTCTCCGAGAATACATCCTCAAAGTCCGCCAGAAATGGAGGTAAGACCCTAGGAGTAACCGCACCGATGACCGTATTCATGCAGTTTTTATTACAGAATTTACTACATTGGCTTATCTCTCTGGATTGCAAATTAATAACCGGGTTATGCTTAGTTAACCAAGGAAGGCCCAACACTATAGGAGTGGGAAGACCCTCCAACACGTAGCAAGACAACAGTTCTTTATGTATCGCCCCCAATTGAAGTTTTACGTTATGCACAGCTTGCAAAAAACTTCCCTGACCGAGAGGCCTGGCATCGATCGAGAATATGGGGATGGGTTTAGCCAACTCACTCAATCGCATACCTTGAACCCGGGCAAACCGAGCGTCCACCAGATTAGCCCCAGGCCCCACTATCCAGAAGAACAGATATCCTCTCAGTTCTCGTACCCACCACCACCTCCGCCGGAACGAGAAACTGAGACGAACCTAGGGACGAAATACCTACTCCCAGATTGCCGTCCACCACACAACCTGGGATCAACAGTTTTCCGACGACTCTTCACTCTGCAAGGGACGGGATGGACACCCCCCAATAAAATGTCCCTTTCTCCCGCAGAAGAAACACCTTCCTGTCTTATGGCGCACCACCGGTCCCCTCCCCCGAAATGATGTCCCTCCTAATTGCATAGGCTCCTCTGGACTGACCAGGGGAACCACCATATGAGGGGACCTTGTAGGAGGTGGAGTCATCACAGGGGGTGGAGTTATCCCGCACCTCTCCCGAAGCCGTCTGTCAATGCGAATAGCAAGGGCCATAGCGGCTTCCAGTGACGCGGGAGAGTCATACTGTGCCAACACATCCTGTAATTTGTCGGATAAACCTTGACAAAACTGGCTCCTAAGAGCCGGGTCATTCCACTGGGTGTCTGTGGCCCACCTACGGAACTCCGAACAGAATTCCTCCGCCGGGCGATCTCCCTGCTGGATCCTACGTAACTTAGATTCAGCAAGGGAGATCCGATCCGGGTCATCATATACAAGACCCAGAGCAGCAAAAAACCTATCCACTGACTGGAGAGCCGGGGAGCCCGGGGGAAGAGAGAACGCCCAAGATTGTGGGTCCCCTTGTAGGAGCGAGATGACAATTCCCACCCTTTGTTCTTCACTCCCCGATGACCGAGGCCGCAGCCGAAAGTATAACTTGCATGCCTCCCGGAAAACAAAAAACTTGTCCCGCCCCCCAGTAAACCTGTCAGGGAGAGCTACTTTAGGTTCTGGTCCGGCTTGCTCCTGAGGATACAAAACCTTGGACCTAACGTCCGCCAGCTCAATGGACAAACTCTGCAACTGTCGAGCTAGACCGGCTACTGGATCCATGGTAGCTGGAGAAAATCTAAGTGGTCGGTGAAAATGTCACGCTGTTTCTGTGTACTGGAGGTAGGGGGCCTAAGCTGACCCTAAGCTGGGGCCCTGACTAATCCCTCTACCTGGAGGTACTGTTAAAGGTACAGAGGTCCAGGCCGCCAGCGTAACCCCTACCTCCTGAGGATCCCTGCACCTCAGTAATCTAGTCCTGAGAAGGACCATGATCACAACAAAAGGGGACAGGTAATAATATGCCCACACTCAGTACTTAGACGAACGAGACAGTACAAGGGTAAAACCAAAACCACCTTGCATACAAAAATTACACAACTACAACAGAGGGAACACCAACGGGAAAGGAGATAAATGATAAAGCGAGGAAGGGAAAAAACACTCCAAATACACTTAGCTCTGAAACTCCAAATACCACGATCCGCTCTGTTAGTTTGCATGAAATGCTTTCACCGACACTTCCCTAACAGACCGGCAGGCATTTGAAGGAGTCCCACTACAGCAGCATTGATTGCAGCTGGGCGAGGCTGGACCTCGTCTAGCACAGAGAGAGAGAGAGTTAACTCCCTCACTGCCGAAAAACACAAAGCACCAAAAACTCAGCTGCGAGAAGTCAGGCTGTGTAATCGTGACGATCTTCGTGGCGACACACCCGTGACAATGTGAAATTGATTGTCAATCAGTGTTGCTTCCTAAGTGGACAGTTTGATTTCACAGAAGTTTAATTTACTTGAGTTATATTCCATTGTTAAAGTGTTCCCTTTATTTTTTTGAGCAGTGTATATATATATATATATCCAACGGAACTAACAGTCCTTCTGAGGACTAATTCAGTTGCATAAATTCAGTGGTGATAGTGACTCGCCCCCTGGGCCGTGGGGAACTCGGATCCGGGCAGTAGGGGATCGGTGGGAGTAGTAGTGGCAACCCGGTTCCGTGGCTCAGGGTGGTCAGGCCAGTGGTAGTCCGTTATGCGCTGATGATTATGTCTGACTACGCCACCCGTGGATTGCGGTTATTAGGAACTGCCGCTGCATGCAGAACGCTGGGGCTGATGAGGTGTGCAGCTAGGGTAGTGTGACTCCCCACGGGAAGAGTTCGGCCCCAGGGCAGTATAATGGATGGTGGGAGTGATGGTGGTGAGAGTCCCAGTACCGGTAGTGCTGGAGGCGCGAAGGAGCACACAGACAACAGGTTGCAGTCCAGGGCCTTTGCTAAAACAGGTAAACTGACCCATAAACAGTCCCGGCTAGGAGGGGACCTGGATGTCTGAGAGCAATGGGGAAATTGGCCCTGGTCAGGGTGAGGGTGTAGGCCTACCGTGCTTTCTGCGCTCCTTCTGGCTATCTCCTCCTTATAGGGTAACAGCCCACGTTTCCGAGCTTTCCGTGTACTCTCGCCTGTATGGCCTGCGACGTGGTTCCTTTCTGCTCCCGGCCTGGTACGGCTTTACTGGTCCCTTCTGTTGTGGCAGAGCTTCCAGGTTTCTTAGGCCAAGGAACATACAGTCCCCTGCGGACTGGTTATCTGCTGTACGATGTGGAATCCTCCCAGCCTCAGACACCAAAGTCTGGTAAATTAAGTCCTTTATCTGCTAAGACAGGCTCACTTCACCTCTTGTCTCTGGCTTGTGGCTCTCCTCTTGCCACACTTCCTCTTAGGTGCAATACAACTTTCTGTCCCTGTTCTGCTCCGGGACAAGTCTCAGTACTGAGACAGGTCATCCAGTTCTCCCTAACCCTGCCCCCAGTTCCAGCTTTTATAGGGGCAGCCTGCTCCCCCTACTGGCCTGAGACAGGAGGTATTGCATGCTAATGTTCCCCTGACCAGAGAACCTCCCCCTTGCTCTCAGACACAGCTTTATTATATTTGTGGCATCCAGACCAGGGTGACATATTCCACCCTAGTAAAATTTAGTACTCCGGGACTAAACAGTAAACAAAGACAATATGCATGACTATAAAACATTAACAGACAGACGACGCACAGCTTGAGTTCTTAAGGTCACAGTGTGGTCTGTGACCGGGTGTCCATATCACCAATACAACGGGGAGCCTCAACCAGGTGGGGGTCTGTCCTACCCCAAGTCCTTCACAGTCTTAGTTCATTCCTTGGTTAGGCTCTGAACGCAGTCCATACAAGATTCCGGTTATAAAAAGTCCATAACCTTCGAGTCTGCACGGCAACTGTAAGGAACTGAAACACACAATTACTAATCACGCAGGTAACTTGGCAAACAATTCAATATTTGGCAACAGGGTTATTTACAATTTTAGCGCGCTCTATATTTTCCAGCGAGCGGGTATCTGCCCCTTTGTGCTCCTGGCTGATCTCCTTAACCCACTGTCTGGTTTTGGACCGACTTGGCTTTCCCCACTAGCGTTAGGGGTACAGCTACCAGCTGGGTGTACAGGTAGGGCAGGCAGCTGTCTGCGGGTCCTTTGGCTTACCGCAGGCATGGCAGGCTCACTGTCAGCAGAGGATTGACTCTCCTGGGCTGCTGATACAGGCTCTTCTGCCTCTGGAACCGCTTCCTTCTCTTCACCTTCCGGCTCTAGTGTTGGTTGTTGCTGTGCCGGTTGCAGGAAATGCAGGACGGGTACCACTATGGCATCATTTATTCGAGTCCAGGACTGAGGGAACTCTCCAAGAACGGTGCTGATCATTTCTTCCTTGTCCTCTGCGGGTTCAAGGTCACTCTGATCCTCTTCTGCACTACGGAGTTGCTCGGGGCACCTTTTGAGGTGGTCTCTGGAGACGGTACTAGTGGTTTCTCCTCCGTCCTTGGTGATCACGCACACCTTCGGGTTGTCGTGGTCAGACTGCAGTAAGGTGTAGGGTTCCCTTTCCCACTGGTCGTCCAACTTATGTAGCCTTCTCTTCCGCTTCAGGACCTGCTCACCAGGTTCCAGGGGACCAGCAGGGGTGTGTTGGTTGTAGTTTTTCTTGCCTCTCTCTCACCTGGGCCAGGCTCTTCCCCACACTCTCCTGTACCTTCTTATACTGCAGTTGCCTTTCCGTATCCCAGTCCGCATCCGGGGAGGTGTCCTCAGGCGTTAGGACTCCCATCTCCAGGTCTACGGGCAGCTTACCTGGTCTGGCTCGCATCAGGTAAGCCGGGGTGCAGTTTGTAGCATTCACCGGGATATGGTTGTATAGGTCTATCAGGTCCGGCAGTTTTTCTGGCCACAGGCTGCGTTCCTCCAGCGGCAACGTCTTCAGGAGTAGTGTTGAGCCACCCCCGTAGTGTTCGAGTTCGGTTCGGTTCGTCGAACACCCGTGTGTTCGCCGAACTGTTCGTCGAACTGTTCGTCGAACACCTTCGAACACCGTTAAAACCAATGGCAGGCAAACAAAAACACATAGAAACACATAGAAAACACCTTCAAAGGTGTCCAAAAGCTGACAAACTGCTCAGAAGACACAAATAACACATGGAAAAGTGACAAGTACATATAGTCATGCGAAAAGAAAAGAGGTGGAGGAGTAAAAGGAGGGGGAGACACAGATATAGGCATGTCATGCCCTTCTAAAATCCAAAAAGTGAGAAGCCGACACGCTCAGTCCGCTCCTGCCCGTGCCACCTCCGTGTCGCCGGGTTTGTGCCAGAGCCGCGGTGAACCCTGACGGCCAGCCCCCCTCTCCCAATACTGGTGCCTGTCCGCTGGTGGGTCGAGCGAGCCCCCCTGTGGTGGAGGCAGCTCTAAGCTTTTTAATTTAAATTGTCTCTCTAATTTGAATAAATACACTTTAAATCCATTTACAAGGATCTATTGGAGGGCAAGTCTCATGCCAGCAGCCGCGTAATTCCAGCTCCAGTAGCGTCCACTAAAGCTGCTGCAGTTAAAAAGCTTTTATAAGGATCGAGCTCGGCTGTCCACCGCAAGGCATCCTACTGCCAGTCCGAGCCCCTATGCCTTGGGGTGCCTCCTGATGCTCTTCACTGAGTATCCCGTGGTCCCGAAGCATTTCCTTTGAAAAAATGAAGTGTCCAAACTACAGATGGTGTAGCTTGCTTAACAGCCGGGATAATCCGCTGACTAGCAGACCCTGCTACTAGGCACAAAGTATTTCCTGGGCTAGGTGCAGTTAAAAATTTGTAATTAGATACTCTCGTTGGATGCTGAGAAAGCATTCCATAGAGTCTCCTGGCACGCCATATATGATTCTCTTAAAAAGCTTGGGGTAGGGGTCTAGGGGACCCTTTTATAGCCAAAATCACGGCCCTGTATCGCAATACGTCACCTAGGCTGAAGATAAATGGAACTGTAGCACCCTGAGGGCTCGGTTGCTACAGAGGTATTGCACCTCACCCAGAGGTGTGATATCTCACTCTCAGGTAAGGATGTAGTGTGGATCAGGACCCGACACCTGCATGCATTACACCACATTGCCGTGGGGCAGGGCGACCAATATGCCCCTGAGATGGGCACGACAGTCCCTGTCCCTGGCTGGAGTGGGGGGAGGGAACACTGAGGAAGGGGAACCCTGTAGTGCAGGAGCAGGGAGGAAGCAGTTCCTGGGTGCATTGAGAAAGGAGTATAAAAGGTGGGCACCATCTTAGTTCAGTGCAGAGAAGTCTGAGCAGAAGTGGCAGGGAGCAGGGGCTCTGCATGAGCTCTGCTCCGGAGGCGGGCCTAGTAACAGAGGCCCAGGCCTGGAAGAGGGAGAAGGAAGGAAGAGGAGCGGAGAAGGCTCCAGGAACAAGGAACGAAGGGATCTCAGGGGTGCGGACGGGCGAGTCGCCACCGCACGCCCGAATCCACCTGCGTGGAGGGGTCAGGCCAAAGGGGGAGACCGGTCCCCGAAACTAGTGGAGGCAGGAAACGACCCTCAGCTAGAAACAGGAGGCTGTGACATTTTATGTGGCGCAGCCCCTCGCTACACCCGCTAGGAAGGCACCACATAGGGTCAGGGAAACTGGCGCCAAGTTTACCAAGAGGAGGCCCGAGGCAGCCGGACAGAAGGGTTGGCAAGAAAGGCCAGACAAAGGACACACAAAGGGGGTCCTGTGAAGCACTGCAAAGTTATCTGGGAGTTGTCTGAGCCCCTCACCTGGTGAGCACAGTACGACGTGGGCAGCCGTTACCTGCAGACGTGGTCTGGATAATAAGAACTGTGAGTAAAGGCCCTGGACTGCATCACTGACTCCGTGTCATTACTGCTGCTGCCCTGCACCATCACCCCCATCCTCCGCATACACTGCCCTGAGGCTATACTCCTCCCGTGGGGAGTTATGCTACGCTCTGCTGCACCCACAACACCAGCCTCAGCGGTCTGCCCTGGAGCGGCGGTTCACTCTGACCGCAATCCACGGGTGGCGTAGTCGGACATTTAAACATCAAAACCACATAAATAGTTCCGCCACTGGTTTGACCGCCCTGAGCCACGGAACCGGGTTGGCACCACGGAGACTACAACCACCAGCATCCACCAAAAAGGGTCCGGCTCCGGGTGTCCCAAGGCCCAGGGGGCGCGTCAGAACATTTTCATCACCTTTCACAATCACCAATG
Organism: Phyllobates terribilis; assembly: GCF_046119375.1. Classification (NCBI taxonomy): domain Eukaryota; kingdom Metazoa; phylum Chordata; class Amphibia; order Anura; family Dendrobatidae; genus Phyllobates; species Phyllobates terribilis. The sequence continues at coordinate 385,919,376 of NW_027362763.1, read as the reverse complement.
GGACAAGGCAGGGATGTTCTCTGTCCCCTCTCTTATACATCCTAGTGACGGAGCACCTGCTCTCATCAATTCGCCATAACCCCAATATTAGGTGGATTGAGGTGGGAGGCACCGAGTACAAGTGCTCTCTATTTGCTGATGATGTCCTAGTATATATCACTCAATCACATATATCCATCCATGCTGTTATGGCTGAAATAGATCACTTTGTTACATGGTCAAATTTTAAAATCAATGCAGCGAAGTCTGAGGCCCTCGATGTCTCCCTCCCCAAATCCATATAGGATTCCATCCAGTCCAACTTTCCCTTTGCCTGGCCCTCACAGGGTATTAAATACTTAGGAATTCCTATTCATAGAGACCTCTCCCATCTATGTTATCTTAATTTTGGGCCCTTTATTGAACAACTCCATACAGACCACGGTTGGCAAGTTAGAACTGTAAGATTCACTACGTGAACCACTGGTGTTTTGTGGAAAAGCACATGTACACTGTGTTCCAAATTATTATGCAAAAAGTGTTTAGGAGTGATAAGGGAAGAATTTGTTTGTTTGTCAGTTAAACTCATTGATGGTGATGTGTGTCAGGGCTCTTTATATCACTGTAAGCAATTGCAGACACCTGTGCTAATTAGTTTGGCAGGTGTGTCCAATGAAAGGCAAGACTACTTAAGAAGGCTGTCTCACATTATTAAGCAGCCTACATTTTCTGTCAAAATGGGAAAGAAAAAGGATGTGTCGGCTGCTGAGAAGCAACAAATTGTGGAGTGTTTAGGTCAAGGCATGACTACAATCAACATTGTGCGATGATCAGGATGAAGTGTCTTGGCAATCAAGAAGTATGTAGCTGATTCACAGTACACACGTGTGCGTGCTGATAAGGGCAAATTGAGGACTCTTTCCTACAGGCAATTACGTCAGGTTGAAAGAGCAGCGGCAAAAAAGCCTTGTAATAGCAGCAGACAAGTTTTTGAAGCTGCTTGTGCCTCCAACGTCCCCCGAACAACAAGATGCAGGGTCCTTCAGAGGTTTGCAGCTGTGCATACGCCATCCTGTCGACCTCCTCTATCCACTTCACACAAGCAGAAACGGCTCCAGTGGGCCAAACATTACATGAAGACTGATTTCAAAACTGTTTTGTTCACGGATGAGTGCCGTGCAGCGCTCGATGGTCCAGATGGATGGAGTGGAGGATGGCTGGTTGATGGACACCCGACGCAAACACGGCTACAGCGCCAACAAGGAGGAGGTGGAGTAATGTTTTGGGCTGGAATCATGGGGAGAGAGATTGTCGGCCCCTTTAGGATCCCTGAAGGCGCTAAATATGAACTCCATAATGTATGTGGATTTTCTCAAACAGCACTTCCTGCCATGGTTCAAGAAGAAGAACCGTGTATTTCACAGCAAGATCATTTTTCTGCATGATAATGCACCATCTCATGCTGCACATAAAACATCTGCATCTCTGGCTGATATAGGCATAAAAGGGGACAAACTTATGGTGTGACCCCCATGCTCCCCTGACCTCTACCCCATTCAGAACCTTTGGAGCATCATTAAAAGGAGTGTCTATGATGGCGGGAGGCAGTTCACATCTGAGCAACAGCTCTGGGAGGTTTTTCTGTCCTCATGCAAAACAATTGAAGCAGAAACCATCCAAAACCTGACAAATTCAATGGACGAGAGAGTTCAGAAGCTCCTTTCGAACAAGGGGTCCTATGTGAAAATGTAACATCACCTAGAATAAAGTTTTGAGTTGAAAACTGTTTGATTTCAGTTTCTAACAACCTGCTAATGCTTATAATTTCAAAAATGACCATTTTTTTGGTCTTTATTAAAATGAAAAGGTTGATCGAAAAGTTTGGGGGATCTAAGAGTGTGGCAACCCAGTAGTCATGATTACTTCGAATTCTGACAATATGAGGGTCATGCTGCAGGTAGTGCAGCAAGAAGGCACTTATGTGTCTTGCGCATCTCGGAGCCCCAAAATTATTTTCCGGGCTAGATGCAGCTAAAAATTATTATTAATTTTAAATCTGGTGAAGCTTTAGTATAGATGGCCTAATAGGATCAGTGCTGCACACTGCTACAAAGCCCAAATTATTTTCCAGTCAAGATACAGATAAACATGATTAGTAATTTTAAATCTGGTGGAGCTTATTATAGATGGCCTAATAGAATCAGTGCTGCACACTGCTACAAAGCCCAAATTATTTTCCAGCCAAGATACAGATAAACATGATTAGTAATTTGAAAGCTTAAAACGGTTGGTAGGGTGATTTTAACCAATCATCAAGCTTTTACTCTCCCCAGGATGACACAGGGGTAGAAAAGTCGTTTCGGATCCATGATTTGTTCATCTTTATGAACGTGAGTCTGTCTACATTATCAGTGGAGAGCCGCGTGCGCTTATCTGTCAGCACACCACCAGCAGCGCTGAACACACGTTCAGACAGAACGCTGGCTGCGGGGCATGACAAGATCTCCAAGGCGTAAGTGGCTAGCTCCGGCCATTTATCCAGATTGGAAGCCCAAAAAGAGCAAGGGTCCAGTGACACAGTCGTGGCTTCAATGTTTACTTGGAGATATTCCTGTACCATCGTCTCTAGGCGTTGACTATGTGCCAGACTTCTTGTCTCCTGTGGCCTTGCAAAGGATGGGCTAAAAAAGTGGTGAAATGATTCCGCAAAATTGATGTTACCAGCAGATACTGTGGTTCTGTTACGGTTTGAGTGCTGAACACTTGACGGTCCCACGGTTGGCAAGTTGGAACTGTGAGATTCACTACGTGCACCACTGGTATTTTGTGGAAAAGCACATGTAAGATTCTGCAACAGTCTCTGCTGATACTCCTGCATGCGTGCATCCCTTTCTATGGCAGGAATAATTTCTGCAAATTTACTTTTGTACCGGGGATCTAACAGTGTGGCAACCCAGTAGTCAGGATTATTTCTAATTCTCACAATTCGAGGGTCATGTTGCAGGTAGTGCAGCAAGAAGGCACTCATGTGTGTTGCGCATCCAGGAGCACCAAGTCCCTGTTGTGTTGGTGGCGAGGTAACAATCATGCTTCCTTCCTCTGTCCTCTCCCCCCAACCTCGCACAACAGAAATGTGATCAAGGTCTCCCTCATCTGATGAGTCTTCCATCAGTTCGTCCTCCACTTCTTCCTGGGCTCCTGCACCTTCCTCACTAGTTTGGCTGCTACCATGCGCCCTGGTAAAACCATCTCCCCCACCCTCACATGCCTGCCGCCTTGGTGCTGCCGACCGTCTGGACCTTGCAGATGTTAGCCCTTCCGCATACAACTCCTCCTCCTCTACTTCCTCCACCTCCTCTTGTGCCACCACCTGATTCCGAATTCTGTTTAACATGTGCTCCAGCATGTAAATCACCGGAATAGTCATGCTGATAATGGCATCGTCAGCACTAAACATCTTCGTCGCCATTTCAAAACTGTGCAGAAGGGTGCATAGGTCCCTGATCTGAGACCACTCCTCCAGCGTGATTTGCCCCACCTCTGGATCTCGTTGGCCCAGGCTATACCTCAGAACGTATTGCACCAGGGCTTGTCGTTGCTGCCACAGTCGCTGCAACATGTGCAGAGTTGAATTCCACCGGGTAGGCACATCGCATTTTAGCCGGTGAAGTGGCAGGCCCAACGACTTCTGTAGAGATGTAAGTCGCTGAGCTGTGGGATGCGAACGGCGAAAGTGAGCACACAGCGACCGTGCCCTCTGCAGAAGGCCATCTAGTCTGGGATAGTGGGCTAAAAATTGCTGGACAACCAGGTTCAACACGTGAGCCATACAAGGCACGTGTGTGACATTGCCCCGGCGAAGGGCCGCACCCAGGTTTGCAGCATTGTCGCACACGGCCTTCCCTGGTTTCAGGTCCAGTGGAGACAACCATTCATGAAATTGGTTCTCCAGAGCTGACCACAACTCCTCAGCTGTGTGACTCACATTTCCCAGACATTTCAATGTAAAAACCGCCTGATGACGTTGAGCCCTACTGCCAGCATAGTAAGGAGGTGTGCAGGATCCCTTCTGCGCAGTTAGAAAGCTTGTGGCATGACCAGACAGGCTTTGGGTGCAGGTGGAAGACCGAGAGGATTGACGCACAACTCGTGGGGACGGCAAGACTTGGACAGCAGCCCCTTGTTCTGCTGTCACCATAGTTACCCAGTGCCCATTCAGCGACATGTAACGCCCCTGTCCATGCCTACTCGTCCAAGTGTCTGTGGTGAAATGCACCCTGTCACACACAGAGTTTCTCAAAGAAGCGGTGATGTTGTGTGCGACATGCTGGTGGAGCGCAGGCACACCTTTCTTTGAGAAGTAGTGCCGACTGGGCATCTGGTACTGGGGCACTGTGACGGACATAAGGTCTCGAAAATCCTCTGTGTCCACCAGGCGGAAAGGCAGCATTTCTGTAGCCAAGAACTTGCAGATGGTGAAATTCAACCTCTTAGCTTTCTCATAGCTAGGAGGAAATGGTCTTTTACTTGTCCACATCTGAGGGACCGAGGGCTGGCTATTGTGCTTAGACGGGGTTGATAAGGGTGTCCCCGGCAAACTGCCGGTCTGTGAGGAAGATGCAGGCGGACATGTTAGGTTGCCTTGATCCAAAGGTGGTGCTATCGATGTCGGACAGCGCTCAACACCAGCTGGTGTTACCACCTCCAAAGAAAATGATGACCTGCCAATCACGCTGGCTGTTGCGGGTAAAGAGGTGGCAGATCTGCGCCCCAAAACAGGTGTGACTGCTGTCCCCCCAGTCACAGAGGATGAAGAGGCCGCAGATGCACAAGATATGGCAGACGGTGGTTGGCCCGGCCGGCTAGGCCGCATTGTAGCACACTGAGCTTCCCACTGCAACTTATGCTTCATGTCCATGTGCCGGTTCATGCATGAAGTACTCAAACTATGTATTTTTTGGCCTCTACTTAGCTTTTGCTGACAAATGTTACAGATAACACGAGTTGGGTCATCTTTATCGATCTGAAAAAATGCCCAGGCTATGCAAGGCTTAGCACCCATGCGACCTGAAGAGCCACCACGACTTGTGGTGAGAGGCAGAGTTGTGTTTGAGGATGCAGTTGTTGACGTGCTTCCAGTACTACGTCTCTGTCCAGGAAGGCGCAACCTGACCTCGTCGTCACTAGCATCTTCCTCCACCTCCTCTGCTGACCTCATCTCTTGGCTGACTGTGGGTTGACAGTAAGTGGGATCTCCAACCTCATCATCATCACCCTGTGCGTTATCACACCCGTCGTCCTCAGAGCCAACCTGTTCCTGCCCTGACAAAAAACTAAAGTTGTCGCTCCAATCAGGTATTTGAGTCTTATCATCGTCTTCCTCATTGTCTCCACCAACAGGAGTTACAGTTTGGGAATGAGGGTCTACATTATGGTCAGAACCTTCTGCGTCTGGTCCTGGATCCGACTCATAAAGATTCTGGGCATCAGTGCAGATCATTTCCTCGTCTGGATTCACAGAAGCGCTGGAGTCGACCTCTGATTCCCAGGCTATAGTATGAGTAAACAGCTCTGCAGACTCAACCATCTGTTCTACCTCATACTCAGACGGGCAGCTGGAGATTTGGGAGCTGTGAGGAAGCAAGTGCGATTGGGGTGACACCTTTGAGGACTGGAGTATTTGTGATGTTGAAGTTGATGTGGAGGAGAGCCCACTTAAAGGAGCACTTGATATCCGTTGAAGCACCTGCTTTTTTTGTGCCTCATCTGGAATTTGTAGCGATTGGCGTGGCCGTAAGAAAGGGATCTTATCACATTGTCCGCTAAAAGAAGTAGACATTTTAGTTTGGCTGGAAGATGGTCTTTCTTCTGCAGATGTTACTGTTGCTTTAACACCTACCCCACGGACACAACCTTTTTTCCCCTTCCCAACACGCCTATTCCCCTTTCCACCAGCAGCAGGCCTTTTTCCACTCATTTTGGTGGTTAACTAATTAACAACTCTGGAGTTGCTTGCACAAAAAAACAATGGATGGGAACCGAGCAGAGCTGAGTGGCCAAACTGTGGTATTAGGCCAAAACTATTGGCTGGGTTAGATGCAGAAAAAAATTATATTCAATTTGCAACCTGATGGAGGTCAGTATAGATGGACTAATAGAGAAAGTCCCACACACTGCTAGAAGGCCAAATATTTTTTTCAGAGCTAGATGCAGATAAAAATTATTTTTAATTTGCAACCTGATGGAGGTCAGTATAGATGGACTAATAGAGAAAGTCCCACACACTGCTAGAAGGCCAAATATTTTTTCAGAGGTAGATGCAAAAAAAAATATATTCAGTTTGCAACCTGATGGAGGTCTGTATAGATGGATTAATAGAACAAGTCCCACACACAGCTAGAAGCCCAATATTTTTTCAGAGGTAGATGCAGAAAAAAATATATTCAGTTTGCAACCTGATGGAGGTCAGAATAGATGGACTAATACAACAAGTCCCACACACAGCTAGAAGCCCAATATTTTTTCAGAGGTAGATGCAGAAAAAAATATATTCAGTTTGCAACCTGATGGAGGTCTGTATAGATGAATTAATAGAACAAGTCCCACACACAGCTAGAAGCCCAATATTTTTTCAGAGGTAGATGAAGAAAAAAATATATGCAGTTTGCAACCTGATGGAGGTCAGTATAGATGGACTAATACAACAAGTCCCACACACAGCTAGAAGCCCAATATTTTTTCAGAGCTAGATGCAGAAAAAAATTATATTCAATTTGCAACCTGATGGAGGTCAGTATAGATGGACTAATAGAATGATGCTATGCCCAAAAGATTTTACTTCACTAGGTGCAGTAAAAAAATTGGTATTCTATACACAGGTGGTATATCTTGCAACACAGATAGGCTACTCCACTGACTAACACACTCTGCAATAGGCCAAAAAGGATTAGCTTTGCTAGATTCAGCCAAATGCTGTGAAAAAAACTTGCACAGCACTGGCACAGACCTGCCTGGCAAAAACTGATAGGAACTGATGTAACCTAGTCCTGAAAAGGACTCCAATTACAATTAGTCTTTACTCCCACAATCTATCTATTTAAGAGCACAGACCTGCCTGATAAAAGTCGTAGGAAATGCTGTAACCTAGTCCTTAAAAGGACTGCAATCACAACTATTCCCTACTCCCAAGCTATCTGTAGATTTGTGCGAAAATTGGCTTGAAATTAACAAGGTATAGCGCACACAGCAACAGCGGTGCCGTCTAACACGCAGCTGCAGCAGTGAGAAAATGGTGGCGACGGGGAAAATGGCTTGGTCTTATAGGGCAAGGACATGTGACATACACTGCCAATGACACATGCCCTTGCTTGTGTGAAAAAAAGCACTTCGCTCCGTGTGTGCGCTGCTGATAGGCTGACAGATTGCACCTCCCCACTGTAAATGCGGGAAAGAGAAAAAAAAAATGGAGATCTTCATTGTTCCTGCAGAGATCCATCCCCTGCCCCTCCCCCCACCCCGCTGTATACTCAAACTGCGTATTAACATTAATTTTCATCATTACTGAGAAAAAATCCAGTTATGATTTTGGTGCACGAACAGTTATCGAACATAACCTCGAACAGCCGAATTTTTCTCAAATTGTTCGTGTTCGCCGAACGGCTCGAACACCGCCCAAAACAGCTCGAATTTGAGATTGGCGAACAGTTCGAGTAGAACAACGCTCATCTCTATTCAGGAGGTCAATGACTATATTGTTCATTTTCTCACACATCCCGTTGGTTTGTGGGTGGTAAGGCCTTGTCCGAATCTTCTTACAGCCATAGAGGTTGCAGAACTCTTGGAAGATTTCAGCCTCGAACGCTGGACCCTGGTCTGTCAGGACTAGATATGAGCGTTGTTCTACTCGAACTGTTCGCCAATCTCAAATTCGAGCTGTTTTGGGCGTTGTTCGAGCCGGTCGGCGAACACGAACAATTTGAGAAAAATTCGGCTGTTCGAGGTTATGTTCGATAACTGTTCGTGCACCAAAATCATAACTGGATTTTTTCTCAGTAATGATGAAAATTAATGTTAATACGCAGTTTGAGTGTACAGCGGGGCGGGGGGAGGGGCAGGGGATGGATCTCTGCAGGAACAATGAAGATCTCCATTTTTTTTTCTCTTTCCCGCATTTGCAGTGGAGAGGTGCAATCTGTCAGCCTATCAGCAACGCACACACGGAGCGAAGTGCTTTTTTTCACACAAGCAAGGGCATGTGTGATTGGCAGTGTATGTCACATGTCCTTGCCCTATAAGACCAAGCCATTTTCCCCGTCGCCACCATTTTCTCACTGCTGCAGCTGCGTGTTAGACGGCACCGCTGTTGCTGTGTGCGCTATACCTTGTTAATTTCAAGCCAATTTTCGCACAAATATACAGATAGCTTGGGAGTAGGGAATAGTTGTGATTGCAGTCCTTTTAAGGACTAGGTTACAGCATTTCCTACGACTTTTATCAGGCAGGTCTGTGCTCTTAAATAGATAGATTGTGGGAGTAAAGACTAATTGTAATTGGAGTCCTTTTCAGGACTAGGTTACATCAGTTCCTATCAGTTTTTGCCAGGCAGGTCTGTGCCAGTGCTGTGCAAGTTTTTTTCACAGCATTTGGCTGAATCTAGCAAAGCTAATCCTTTTTGGCCTATTGCAGAGTGTGTTAGTCAGTGGAGTAGCCTATCTGTGTTGCAAGATATACCACCTGTGTATAGAATACCAATTTTTTTACTGCACCTAGTGAAGTAAAATCTTTTGGGCATAGCATCATTCTATTAGTCCATCTATACTGACCTTCATCAGGTTGCAACCTGAATATAATTTTTTTCTGCATCTAGCTCTGAAAAAATATTTGGGCTTCTAGCAGTGTGTGGGACTTGGTCTATTAGTCCATCTATACTGACCTCCATCAGGTTGCAAATTAAAAATAATTTTTTTCTGCATCTAGCTCTGAAAAAATATTTGGGCTTCTAGCAGTGTGTGGGACTTGGTCTATTAGTCCATCTATACTGACCTCCATCAGGTTGCAAATTAAAAATAATTTTTTTCTTCATTTAGCTCTGAAAAAATATTTGGGCTTCTAGCAGTGTGTGGGACTTGTTCTATTAGTCCTTCTATACTGACGTCCAGCAGGTTGCAAATTGAATATAATTTTTTTCTGCATCTAGCTCTGAAAAAATATTTGGGCTTCTAGCGGTGTGTGGGACTTGGTCTATTAGTCCATCTATACTGACCTCCATCAGGTTGCAAATTAAAAATAATTTTTTTCTGCATCTAGCTCTGAAAAAATATTTGGGCTTCTAGCAGTGTGTGGGACTTGGTCTATTAGTCCATCTATACTGACCTCCATCAGGTTGCAAATTAAAAATAATTTTTTTCTGCATCTAGCTCTGAAAAAATATTTGGGCTTCTAGCAGTGTGTGGGACTTGGTCTATTAGTCCATCTATACTGACCTCCATCAGGTTGCAAATTAAAAATAATTTTTTTCTTCATTTAGCTCTGAAAAAATATTTGGGCTTCTAGCAGTGTGTGGGACTTGTTCTATTAGTCCTTCTATACTGACCTCCAGCAGGTTGCAAATTGAATATAATTTTTTTCTGCATCTAGCTCTGAAAAAATATTTGGGCTTCTAGCGGTGTGTGGGACTTGGTCTATTAGTCCATCTATACTGACCTCCATCAGGTTGCAAATTAAAAATAATTTTTTTCTGCATCTAGCTCTGAAAAAATATTTGGGCTTCTAGCGGTGTGTGGGACTTGGTCTATTAGTCCATCTATACTGACCTCCATCAGGTTGCAAATTAAAAATAATTTTTTTCTGCATCTAGCTCTGAAAAAATATTTGGGCTTCTAGCAGTGTGTGGGACTTGGTCTATTAGTCCATCTATACTGACCTCCATCAGGTTGCAAATTGAATAAAAAAAATTTCTGCATCTAGCTCTGAAAAAATATTTGGGCTTCTAGCGGTGTGTGGGACTTGGTCTATTAGTCCATCTATACTGACCTCCATCAGGTTGCAAATTAAAAATAATTTTTTTCTGCATCTAACCCAGCCAATAGTTTTGGCCTAATACCACAGTTTGGCCACTCAGCTCTGCTCGGTTACCATCCATTGTTTTTTTGTGCAAACAACTCCAGAGTTGTGAATTAGTTAACCACTAAAATGAGTGGAAAAAGGCCTGCTGCTGGTGGAAAGGGAAATAGGCGTGTTGGGAAGGGGAAAAAAGGTTGTGTCCGTGGGGTAGGTGCAGAAGAAAGACCATCTTCCAGCCAAACTAAAATGTCTACTTCTTTTAGCGGACAATGTGATAAGATCCCTTTCTTACGGCCACGCCAATCGCTACAAATTCCAGATGAGGCACAAAAACAGCAGGTGCTTCAACGGATATCAAGTGCTCCTTTAAGTGGGCTCTCCTCCACATCAACTTCAACATCACAAATACTCCAGTCCTCAAAGGTGTCACCCAAATCGCACTTGCTTCCTCACAGCTCCCAAATCTCCAGCTGCCCGTCTGAGTATGAGGTAGAACAGATGGTTGAGTCTGCAGAGCTGTTTACTCATACTATAGCCTGGGAATCAGAGGTCGACTCCAGCGCTTCTGTGAATCCAGACGAGGAAATGATCTGCACTGATGCCCAGAATCTTTATGAGTCGGATCCAGGACCAGACGCAGAAGGTTCTGACCATAATGTAGACCCTCATTCCCAAACTGTAACTCCTGTTGGTGGAGACAATGAGGAAGACGATGATAAGACTCAAATACCTGATTGGAGCGACAACTTTAGTTTTTTGTCAGGGCAGGAACAGGTTGGCTCTGAGGACGACGGGTGTGATAACGCACAGGGTGATGATGATGAGGTTGGAGATCCCACTTACTGTCAACCCACAGTCAGCCAAGAGATGAGGTCAGCAGAGGAGGTGGAGGAAGATGCTAGTGACGACGAGGTCAGGTTGCGCCTTCCTGGACAGAGACATAGTACTGGAAGCACGTCAACAACTGCATCCTCAAACACAACTCTGCCTCTCACCACAAGTCGTGGTGGCTCTTCAGGTCGCATGGGTGCTAAGCCTTGCATAGCCTGGGCATTTTTTCAGATCGATAAAGATGACCCAACTCGTGTTATCTGTAACATTTGTCAGCAAAAGCTAAGTAGAGGCCAAAAAATACATAGTTTGAGCACTTCATGCATGAACCGGCACATGGACATGAAGCATAAGTTGCAGTGGGAAGCTCAGTGTGCTACAATGCGGTCTAGCCGGCCGGGCCAACCACCGTCTGCCATATCTTGTGCATCCGCGGCCTCTTCATCCTCTGTGACTGGGGGGACAGCAGTCACACCTGTTTTGGGGCGCAGACCTGCCACCTCTTTACCCGCAACAGCCAGCGTGATTGGCAGGTCATCATTTTCTTTGGAGGTGGTAACACCAGCTGGTCTTGAGCGCTGTCCGACATCGATAGCACCACCTTTGGATCAAGGCAACCTAACATGTCCACCTGCATCTTCCTCACAGACCGGCAGTTTGCCGGGGACACCCTTATCAACCCCGTCTAAGCACAATAGCCAGCCCTCGGTCCCTCAGATGTGGACAAGTAAAAGACCATTTCCTCCTAGCCATGAGAAAGCTAAGAGGTTGAATTTCACCATCTGCAAGCTCTTGGCTACAGAAATGCTGCCTTTCCGCCTGGTGGACACAGAGGATTTTCGAGACCTTATGTCCGTCGCAGTGCCCCAGTACCAGATGCCCAGTCGGCACTACTTCTCAAAGAAAGGGGTGCCTGCGCTCCACCAGCATGTCGCACACAACATCACCGCTTCTTTGAGAAACTCTGTGTGTGACAGGGTGCATTTCACCACAGACACTTGGACGAGTAGGCATGGACAGGGGCGTTACATGTCGCTGACTGAGCACTGGGTAACTATGGTGACAGCAGGACAAGGGGCTGCTGTCCAAGTCTTGCCGTCCCCACGAGTTGTGCGTCAATCCTCTTTATGTCATTTTTCCTCCACTGCTTCTGCCTCCTCAACCTCCTCTCGGTCTTCCACCTGCACCCAAAGCCTGTCTGGTCATGCCACAAGCTTTCTAACTGCGCAGAAGGGATCCTGCACACCTCCTTACTATGCTGGCAGTAGGGCTCAACGTCATCAGGCGGTTTTTACATTGAAATGTCTGGGAAATGTGAGTTACACAGCTGAGGAGTTGTGGTCAGCTCTGGAGAACCAATTTCATGAATGGTTGTCTCCACTGGACCTGAAAGCAGGGAAGGCCGTGTGCGACAATGCTGCAAACCTGGGTGCGGCCCTTCGCCGGGGCAATGTCACACACGTGCCTTGTATGGCTCACGTGTTGAACCTGGTTGTCCAGCAATTTTTAGCCCACTATCCCAGACTAGATGGCCTTCTGCAGAGGGCACGGTCGCTGTGTGCTCACTTCCGCCGTTCGCATCCCGCAGCTCAGCGACTTACATCTCTACAGAAGTCGTTGGGCCTGCCACTTCACCGGCTAAAATGCGATGTGCCTACCCGGTGGAATTCAACTCTGCACATGTTGCAGCGACTGTGGCAGCACCGACAAGCCCTGGTGCAATACGTTCTGACGTATAGCCTGGGCCAACGAGATTCAGAGGTGGGGCAAATCACGCTGGAGGAGTGGTCTCAGATCAGGGACCTATGCACCCTTCTGCACAGTTTTGAAATGGCGACGAAGATGTTTAGTGCTGACGATGCCATTATCAGCATGACTATTCCGGTGATTTACATGCTGGAGCACATGTTAAACAGAATTCGGAGTCAGGTGGTGGCACAAGAGGAGGTGGAGGAAGTAGAGGAGGAGGAGTTGTATGTGGAAGGGCTAACATCTGCAAGGTCCAGACGGTCGGCAGCACCAGGGCGGCAGGCATGTGAGGGTGGGGGAGATGATTTTACCAGGGCGCATGGTAGCAGCCAAACTAGTGAGGAAGGTGCAGGAGCCCAGGAAGAAGTGGAGGACGAACTGATGGAAGACTCATCAGATGAGGGAGACCTTGATCACATTTCTGTTGTGCGAGGTTGGGGGGAGAGGACAGAGGAAGGAAGCATGATTGTTACCTCGCCACCAACACAACAGGGACTTGGTGCTCCTGGATGCGCAACACACATGAGTGCCTTCTTGCTGCACTACCTGCAACATGACCCTCGAATTGTGAGAATTAGAAATAATCCTGACTACTGGGTTGCCACACTGTTAGATCCCCGGTACAAAAGTAAACTTGCAGAAATTATTCCTGCCATAGAAAGGGATGCACGCATGCAGGAGTATCAGCAGAGACTGTTGCAGAATCTTACATGTGCTTTTCCACAAAATACCAGTGGTGCACGTAGTGAATCTTACAGTTCCAACTTGCCAACCGTGGTCTGTATGGAATTGTTCAATAAAGGGCCCAAAATTAAGATAACATAGATGGGAGAGGTCTCTATGAATAGGAATTCCTAAGTATTTGATACCCTGTGAGGGCCAGGCAAAGAGAAAGTTGGACTGGATGGAATCCTATATGGATTTAGGGAGGGAGACATCGAGGGCCTCAGACTTCGCTGCATTGATTTTAAAATTTTACCATGTAACAAAGTGATCTATTTCAGCCATAACAGCAGGGATGGATATATGTGATTGAGTGATATATACTAGGACATCATCAGCAAATAGAGAGCACTTGTACTCGGTGCCTCCCACCTCAATCCACCTAATATTGGGGTTATGGCGAATTGATGAGAGCAGGTGCTCCGTCACTAGGATGTATAAGAGAGGGGACAGAGGACATCCCTGCCTTGTCCCATTGGTGATTGTGAAAGGTGATGAAAATGTTCTGACGCACCCCCTGGGCCTTGGGACACCCGGAGCCGGACCCTTTTTGGTGGATGCTGGTGGTTGTAGTCTTCGTGGCGGCGATCCGGTTCCGTGGCTCAGGGCGGTCAAACCAGTGGCGGAACTATTTATGTGGTTTTGATGTTTAAATGTCCGACTACGCCACCCGTGGATTGCGGTCAGAGTGAACCGCCGCTACAGGGCAGACCGCTAAGGCTGGTGTTGTGGGTGCAGCAGAGCGTAGCATAACTCCCCACGGGAGGAGTATAGCCTCAGGGCAGTGTATGCGGAGGATGGGGGTGATGGTGCAGGGCAGCAGCAGTAACGACACGGAGTCAGTGATGCAGTTCAGGGCCTTTACTCACAGTTCTTATTATCCAGACCACGTCTGCAGGTAACGGCTGCCCACGTCGTACTGTGCTCACCAGGTGAGGGGCTCAGACAACTCCCAGATAACTTTGGAGCGCTTCACAGGGCCCCCTTTGTGTGTCCTTTGTCTGGCCTTTCTTACCAACACTTCTGTCCGGCTGCCTCGGGCCTCCTCTTGGTAAACTTGGCGCCAGTTTCCCTGACCCTATGTGGTGCCTTCCTAGCGGGTGGAGCAAGGGGCTGCGCCACATAAAATGTCAGAGCCTCCGGTTTCTAGCTGAGGGTCGTTTCCTGCCTCCACTAGTTCGGGGACCGGTCTCCCCCTTTGGCCTGACCTCTCCACGCAGGTGGATTCGGGCGTGCGGTGGCGACTCGCCCGTCCGCACCCCTGGGATCCCTTCATTCCTCGTTCCTGGAGCCTTCTCCGCTCCTCTTCCTTCCTTCTCCCTCTTGCAGGCCTGGGCCTCTGTTACTAGGCCTGCCTCCGGAGCAGAGCTCATGCAGAGCCCCTGCTCCCTGCCACTTCTGCTCAGACTTCTCTGCACTGAACTAAGATGGTGCCCACCTTTTATACTCCCTTCTCAATGCACCCAGGAACTGCTTCCTCCCTGCTCCTGCACTGCAGGGTTCCCCTTCCTCAGTGTTCCCTCCCCCCACTCCAGCCAGGGACAGGGACTGTCGTGCCCATCTCAGGGGCATATTGGTCGCCCTGCCCCACGGCAATGTGGTGTAATGCATGCAGGTGTCGGGTCCTGATCCACACTCCATCCTTATCTGAGAGTGAGATATCACACCTCTGGGTGAGGTGCAATACGTCTGTAGCAACCGAGCCCTCGGTGCTACAGTTCCATTTATCTTCAGCCTAGGTGACGTATTGTGATACAGGGCCGTGATTTTGGCTATAAAAGGGTCCCCTAGACCCCTACCCCAAGCTTTTTAAGAGAATCATATATGGCGTGCCAGGAGACTCTATGGAATGCTTTCTCAGCATCCAACGAGAGTACCTACTTACAAATTTTTAACTGCATCTAGCCCAGGAAATACTTTGTGCCTAGTAGCAGTGTCTGCTAGTCAGCGGATTATCCCGGCTGTTAAGCAAGCTACACCACCTGTAGTTTGGACACTTAATTTTTTCAAAGGAAATGCTTCGGGACCACGGGATACTTAGTGAAGAGCATCAGGAGGCACCCCAAGGCATAGGGGCTGGGACTGGCACTAGGATGCCTTGCGGTGGACAGCCGAGCTCGATCCTTATAAAAGCTTTTTAACTGCAGCAGCTTTAGTGGACGCTACTGGAGCTGGAATTACGCGGCTGCTGGCATGAGACTTGCCCTCCAATAGATCCTTGTAAATGGATTTAAAGTGTATTCATTCAAATTAGAGGGACAATTTAAATTAAAAAGCTTAGAGCTGCCTCCACCACAGGGGGGCTCTCTCGACCCACCAGCGGACAGGCACCAGTATTGGGAGAGGGGGGCTGGCCGTCAGGGTTCACCGCGGCTCTGGCACAAACCCGGCGACACGGAGGTGGCACGGGCAGGAGCGGACTGGCCGTCTCGGCTTCTCACTTTTTGGATTTTAGAAGGGCATGACATGCCTATATCTGTGTCTCCCCCTCCTTTTACTCCTCCACCTCTTTTCTTTTCGCATGACTATATTTACTTGTCACTTTTCCATGTGTTAGTTGTGTCTTCTGAGCAGTTTGTCAGCTTTTGGACACCTTTGAAGGTGTTTTCTATGTGTTTCTATGTGTTTTTGTTTGCCTGCCATTGGTTTTAACGGTGTTCGAAGGTGTTCGACGAACAGTTCGACGAACAGTTCGGCGAACACACGGGTGTTCGACGAACCGAACCGAACTCGAACACTACGGGGGTGGCTCAACACTAGTCAGGACCTGTTCTGGATACCCGTGTGGACGGCAGAAGTATTGTTGGAAGGCGTTTGGGCTGTCATGTCTTTTACCGGGACCACCACGAGAAAAAGGGAATAGTGGTCAACGATTGTCAGGGCGTAGCTGTACGCTGACCGGCTTGGAGCCAACTTGACGTGGTCTAGAGCTACCAGCTCAAGAGACTGCGTGGTGACGATGAGCCTCAAGGGTGTCTTCTGGCTGGCACGGTCCTTCCTCATTAGGTGCCAAGGGCCACAGTCTCTGCACCACTTCTCTACAGCCCCTCTCATGCCGACCCAAATGAACCGTCCTCTTAGCAGGAACTCCAGTTTCTTCCAACCGAAGTGCCCCGCTCTGTCATGGTAAGCCCCCAGGACCATAGCTGCATCCCGCCTTGGGACCACGACTTGCCCGGTCAGCTCGTGTGTCCAGTGGTTGACAATCCTTCTGCACAGCTTGCCTTCGTAGAGGAACAGCTTGCTCTTCTCCTTCCACAGCAGCTTGGCTTCCTCTGGAGCATCCGGATCCATGCGGGCGTCCTCCTGGGTCAGCAGATCTTTCACCAGGCGGATGGCAGGGTCACTATCTTGTGTCTCGGCCCAGCTGTGGTGAGGTAGGGGATTGATCATCACGGTTGTTAGATCCTCCTCCTTCACGCGGTGGGAGTATTGAGCGGCTCCATACCGGTGAAACGAGGGGAGTTCTACCTCCTCCAGCTCTTCTGGGTCTTCGTCACCTTCAGGTAAGTGAGGCATCCTTGATAGGGTGTCAGCGTTGGCATTGGTTTTGCCGGCCCGGTACTTGATCACGAAGTCATAGTTGGAGAGACGGGCCATCCACCGCTGTTCTAGGGCACCCAGTCTTGCATTGTCCAGGTGTGTCAACGGGTTGTTGTCCGTGTATACGGTGAACTTTACGGAGGCCAGGTAATGCTTGAAGCATTCTGTCACGGCCCACACCAACGCCAAGAATTCTAGCTTGAAGGAGCTGTAATTCTCCGGGTTCCTCTTGGTGGGCCTCAGTTTCCGGCTGGCGTACGCGATCACCCTTTCTCTGCCCTGCTGGTTTTGGGACAGTACTGCTCCCAGTCCCACATTACTGGCGTCCGTGTGGAGAATAAAAGGCTGACCATAATCAGGGTAGGCCAGGATCTCATCCCCCGTGAGGGCCATCTTCAACTGGCGGAAGGACTCCTCTTCCGGTTTATCCCACTTGAAGGGCGGCTTTTGGCTCCTGGACTTAGACTGTCCGATTAGGAGGTCCTGCCATCCTAGTGAACCTGCGGATGAACCTTCGGTAGTAGCCTACCAAGCCGAGAAACTGTCTCACCTCTTTGATGTTCGAGGGGCTTGGCATGCTCTTGATTGCCGTGACCTTGTCAGGGTCAGGGGCCACTCCTTCCGCGATTACCACGTGCCCTAGGTACTGGACCTTTGGTTTCAGCAGGTGACACTTCGATGGTTTCACCTTCAGGCCATAGCCTGCCAGGGCCTCGAACACCTCGGCCAGGTGCTTTAGATGGTCCTCGTAGGTTTTCGAATAGACGATCACGTCGTCCAGGTAAAGGAGGACCGTCTCGAAGTTTCGGTGCCCTAGACAGCATTCCATCAGCCGCTGGAAGGTCCCTGGTGCGTTGCAGAGCCCGAAAGGCATACAGTTGAACTCACTCAGGCCCATCGGGGTGGTGAAGGCGGTCTTCTCCTTGTCAGCCTCTGCCACAGGAACCTGCCAGTACCCGCTAGTAAGGTCCAAAGTAGAAAAGAAGTTAGCTGATTTTAGTGCGGCTAAAGACTCCTCTATTCTAGGCAGCGGGTATGCGTCTTTATGGGTGATACGGTTGATTTGTCTATAGTCTACGCACATTCTCATGGTGCCGTCCTTCTTTTTCACCAGAACCAAGGGGGCTGCCCAGGGGCTACAGCTATCTCTAATGACCCCAGCTTCTTTCATTTCTTTTAGCATGCCCTTTGCGTTCTGATAATGTGCAGGGGGTACAGGTCTGTGTCTTTCTTTTATCGGTGGGTGGCTCCCTGTGGGGATGTGGTGTTCTATCCCCTTTACTCTGCCAAAGTCTAGCGGGTGCTTACTAAAGACTCTCTCGTACTCCTGTACCACCCGGTAGACTCCTTGTTTTTGGTGCAGGGGAGTGGAGTCAGCACCCACATGGAGTTTCTGGCACCAGTCCTCCTTTTGTTTCTGTGAGTCATTACCCTCCGCCTGTGGAGATGGAGGAAAGGGTTCCACGGCCCTGATAGCTTTGTGTTCGACAACAAACAGTTTGGCGAGTGTAGCGTACCTGGGTAAGTGTACTTCCCTCTCCCCAATGTTGAGGATGCGGACGGGCACCCTCCCATGATGGACGACGGACATCAACCACCCCCCGGGCTGTCAAAATGGTGGGCCTGCTGTCTGAGTACACGGGTTCTACCATGGCTTGGTAGTCTCTACCTCTCAACCCGATTGCAGTCCGACACCAGATCATCATTTCACTTTTGGGAGGCATGGAAATGGGGAATGGGTCACTCATTCTTACGCTACCGATCTCACCACCAGACAGTTCTACCTGCTGCCGTCTCATCAGGGCTTTTATCTCCTTGTTGAGGACTCTCTGTTGGCTGGAACTAGCATTCACCGCCACCTGTTGTAGAATTACAATTACCTCTGAAAGACAATTTTCAATCACGTTAGTACCCACAGTTATTTTAGGGTGATTTTCACGACGGTCAATGTCCACAATAATTACTCCCATTACTGGCGATGATGCTCAAGTTACTGTCTGGATACCGTGTGATATCAGCATCAGTCCAATACTGCTTAAAAAGTACATAAGGGATAGTGGTTACTTGCGACCCAGTATCCAGCAAAGCGCTCATGGGGATACCGTCCAGCACCACGGGTAAAACCGGGCGCCCCCCAACGTACTTATCACGCCAATTATAAGGGCCTGGTGATCTTATGCCTGGGGGTTGGCCCTCTGCCCCTGGTTGGACCCGTTTAAATTACAGTACCTGGAAATGTGTCCGGGCTGGTTGCATCAGCGGCAAATGGGCTGTCCATCCTCTGCGTAGCGGTCTGTGGGCCTCCCTCGGAACAACGGGATCCTCCTCTGTTGACGCCATGGGACATCCTCCGGACTTGAAGCCAGCTCGATGGGTCTTGACGGGTCCACTTGTAACGCCTGGACAGTCCTGGTCAACGCCGCGATGCTCCTGGTCAGCTCCTGGACTTGGTGGTGCAGATCTTTCGACGGGGCTTGGTTCAGGGCCTGTGCATCAGCGCCCACGGAGTCCATAGAGGAGGGCGCCGCCTCCTGGTGGTAGGTGAGAGCAGGGTGGCGGGGGTTTATAGCGCCACTTGTTGCGGATTCACGGAGCACCCTTATGGCCCTGTCCTTGAATTGGGCAAAGGTCAGATCAGGGTTCTGAAAGAACATGAGGCGCAGCTGGGTCCTGTGGGCGCTAGACAGCAGACCTTCTATAAACTGTTCTGTTAGTAGCTTATCCGTTTCCTGCACGCTGCCAGGATCAGCTTGCTGGATGGCCCTCAAGGCTTCCTGCAAATTTAGGGCATAGTCTCTGATGCTGTCCTGTGCCCGCTGCTTACATCCATAGAACCTCATTTTAATTTCAGCGGAGGTACGTGTGTCAAAGGTACCCCGCAGCCGGGCCAGAATACCCTTCACGGTCCTTTTCTCCTCAGTGGGCCATGATTTTACCTCCCTTTGGGCTGCGCCAGTTAACTGCCCTGTTAATATGCTGACCTTCTGTTCCTCTGTCAGGGGGTAGACTTGGAACAAACTGTACAGCCTTTCCTTAAAGTCAGTTAGGGCATGGGGCTCCCCTGAGTACTTGGGCAGCCAGGCCGCTCCAGGGATGTAGGGCAGGGAAAATGGCATCACCGCTGCTGCAGCTGCGTTGGTGGTAGTGGGTGCCTCTGTATCCGACATCTTCCTCCCCCCTAGTTAAGCATGGCCTACCTTCCGACGATCCTCTTCTGTAGGCCATGGCTCCGCTGCTGCTGCTCTGGACGAGGACCTTGCGTCGCGTCCTGGTGACGTCAGCGTCACTCTCTCTCCCTTCCAGGACCTTGCGCAGCGTCGGTGCGTGGGGCGGAGCTTCGGGTCTCGCGCGGTTTGGACGTCCACACCCCTCTTCTTCCCGCGCGGTGTCCTGAAGATGGCGTCCAATGGCGGGAAAGCGGCTGAAGATGGCGGGAACCGATGGAAGATGGCGGGAGACGGCTGGAAATGGCGGGAAACGGCTCCGGACGGCGGGAAACCTCTTTTGTGGCGGGTTGGTTGCAATCCTGCCGACTACGCCAAAGCTGACTCGCCCCCTGGGCCGTGGGGCACTCGGATCCGGGCAGTAGGGGAACGGTGGGAGTAGTAGTGGCAACCCGGTTCCGTGGCTCAGGATGGTCAGGCCAGTGGTAGTCCGTTATGCGCTGATGATTATGTCCGACTACGCCACCCGTGGATTGCGGTTATTAGGAACCGCCGCTGCATGCAGACCGCTGGGGCTGATGAGGTGTGCAGCTAGGGTAGTGTGACTCCCCACGGGAAGAGTGCAGCCCCAGGGCAGTATAATGGATGGTGGGAGTGATGGTGGTGAGAGTCCCAGTACCGGTAGTGCTGGAGGCGCGAAGGAGCACACAGACAACAGGTTGCAGTCCAGGGCCTTTACTAAAACAGGTAAACTGACCCATAAACAGTCCCGGCTAGGAGGGGACCTGGATGTCTGAGAGCAATGGGGAAATTGGCCCTGGTCAGGGTGAGGGTGAAGGCCTACCGTGCTTTCTGCGCTCCTTCTGGCTATCTCCTCCTTATACGGTAACAGCCCACGTTTCCGAGCTTTCCGTGTACTCTCGCCTGTATGGCCTGCGACGTGGTTCCTTTCTGCTCCCGGCCTGGTACGGCTTTACTGGTCCCTTCTGTTGTGGCAGAGCCTCCAGGTTTCTTAGGCCAAGGAACATACAGTCCCCTGCGGACTGGTTATCTGCTGTACGATGTGGAATCCTCCCAGCCTCAGACACCAAAGTCTGGTAAATTAAGTCCTTTATCTGCTAAGACAGGCTCACTTTGCCTCTTGTCTCTGGCTTGTGGCTCTCCTCTTGCTACACTTCCTCTTAGGTGCAATACAACTTTCTGTCCCTGTTCTGCTCCGGGACAAGTCTCAGTACTGAGACAGGTCATCCAGTTCTCCCTAACCCTGCCCCCAGTTCCAGCTTTTATAGGGGCAGCCTGCTCCCCCAACTGGCCTGAGACAGGAGGTATTGCATGCTAATGTTCCCCTGACCAGAGAACCTCCCCCTTGCTCTCAGACACAGCTTTATTATATTTGTGGCATCCAGGCCAGGGTGACACAATAGCAGGGGTTAGGCTGGCAGGCATACAGTGTAAGTGGCAGACTGCAGTGCATGATACAGTACAATAGGGTCGATTGAGCATCCTGTTAGTATAGGCATTCCACAACACATATATATACATATATTCATCTGAACTAACAGTCCTTCTGAGGACTAATCCAGCTGGATATATTCAGTGGTGATAGGAGGAATTAGGCAGACAGGCAGTGTATGTGGCAGACTGCAGTGTATATAGTTCAAGAGGGTCCATTGAACGTTCCTGCTACTGCTGTTCTTACTGATATTTGTAGACATAGCCCCGGATATCAGGGGCCAGGGAAAAAATTTTTTTTATCTTAATCCTGGTTATTTTCCTAAAAACCAATCCAGAGTACAACATTTTTATGCTCCATTTGCTTGTTCTCACTGCAGAATAAAGCCAGATCTGTTCCATATTTCAGGGATAAAAATCCAGAAATTTAAACTGAACTTGGAAAATATTGGACTCCTTTTCCATTCTGTTGCAGTATGTCGGTCAAGCTATTCACACTAGGCGTCTATAAAGGATAGTATATTAGTAAATAACAGGCCTGCTATTTAAAACTATGGTTCTCTGTCAGACAAAACACCTATAAGAGTGTTCCAAAATCAGACATTTCTTCCATTTTCATTCCATTGCAGTGTGTCGGTCAAGCTATTCACACTAGGTGTCTGTGAAGGATAGTATTAGCAAATAACAGGCCTGCTATTTAAAACCGTGGTTCTCTGTCAGACATAACACCTATAAGAGTGTTTCAAAATTAGACATTTCTTCCATTTTCATTCCAGTGCAGTGTGTTGGTCAAGCTATTCACACTAGGTGTCTGTGAAGGATAGTATTAGCAAATAACAGGCCTGCTATTTAAAACTGTGGTTCTCTGTCAGACATAACACCTATGAGAGTGTTCCAAAATCAGACATTTCTTCCATTTTCATTCCGTTGCAGTGTATCGGTCAAGCTATTCACACTATATGTCTGTGAAGGTTAGTATTAGCAAATAACAGGCCTGCTGTTTAAAACCGTGGTTCTCTTTCAGACATATCACACATAACTGCGTTGCAAAATCAGCCATTTCTCGTGAACTTGGAAAGTATTGTCTTCCATTAAAAATGCGCAAGGTGTGTGGCAAGGGACGGGGAAGTGGACGTGATGGTAATGGTGCATGCAGATGCAGAGGACGTGGTCGTGGGCAAGCTGAATTTGTGGTAAAGCAGTAATTGGACAAATTAAAAAATATTGTTTATTTAGAATTATTTTAACCCCTTTATCCCCCAAGGTGGTTTTTCACGTTAATGACCAGGCCAATTTTTACAATTCTGACCACTGTCACTTTATGAGGTAATTACTCTGGAATGCTTCAACGGATCCCCCTGATTCTGAGACTGTTTTTTCCTGACATATTGTACTTCATGATAGTGGTAAAATTTCTTCGATATCACTTGCATTTATTTGCGAAAAAACGGAAATTTCACAATTTTCAAACTTTGAATTTTCATGCCCTTAAATCAGAGAGATATATCACACAAAATAGTTAATAAATAACATTTCTCACATGTCTACTTTACATCAGCACAATTTTGGAACTAAAATTTTTTTTTGTTAGGGAGCAATAAGGGTTAAAAGTTGACCAGCGATTTCTCATTTTTACAACAAAATTTACAAAACCATTTTTTAGGGATCACATCATATTTGAAGTGACTTTGAGGGGCCTTTATTACAGAAAATACCCAAAAGTGACACCATTCTAAAAACTGCACCCCTCAAGGTGCTCAAAACCACATTCAAGAAGTTTATTAACCCTTCACGTGCTTCACACCAATTAATTGAATGTGAAAGGAAAAATTGAACATTTAACTTTTTTTCACAAAAATTTTATTTTAGACCCCAATTTTTTTATTTTCACAAGGGTACCAGGAGAAATTGGACCCCAAATGTTGTTGTGCAATTTCGACTGAGTACGCCAATACCTCATATGTGGGAGAAAGCCATTGTTTGGGTGCACGGCAGGGCTCGGAAGGGAAGGAGCGCCAGTTGACATTTTCATTGCAAAACTCGCTGGAATTGACAGCGGACCCCATGTCACGTTTGGAGAGCTACTGATGTGCCTAAATAGTGGAAACCCCAACAAGTGACCCCATTTTGGAAACTAGACCCCTTAAGGAACTTATTTAGATGTGTGGTGAGCACTTTGAACCCCCAAGTGTTTTGCAAAAGTTTATGACGTAGAGCCAAAATCATTTTTTTGCCACAAAAACGATCTTTTAGCAGCAACATTTTTATTTTCATGAGGGTATTAGGAGAAATTGGACCCCAAAAGTTGTTGTGCAATTTCTCCTGAGTACACTGATACCTCATATGTTGGGTAAAGACATTGTTTGGGCACACGGCAGGACTCGGAAGGGAAGGAGCGCCAATTGACATTTTCAATGCAAAACTCGCTGGAATTGACAGCGGGCCCCATGTCTCGTTTGGAGAGCCACTGATGTGCCTAAACAGTGGAAACCCCCCACAAGTGACCCCATTTTGGAAACTAGACCCCTTAAGCAACTTATTTAGATGTGTGGTGAGCACTTTGAACCCCCAAGTGTTCTGCAAAAGTTTATGATGTAGAGCCAAAATCAATTTTTTTCCACAAAAACTATCTTTTAGCTACAGTATTTTTATTTTCATGAGGGTAACAGGAGAAAATTGACCCCAAAAGTTGTTGTGCAATTTCTCCTGAGTATGCTGATACCTCATATGTGGGGGGAAGCCATTGTTTGGGTGCACTGCAGGGCTCGGAAGGGAAGGAGCGCCATTTGACGTTTTCAATGCAAAACTAGCTGGAATTGACAGCGGACCCCATGTCGCGTTTGGAGAGCTCTTTATGTCCTGATGTGCCTAAACAGTGGAAACCCCCCACAAGTGACCAAGTGACCTCATTTTGGAAACTAGATCCCTGAGGGTACTTATTTAGATGTGTGGTGAACACTTTGAACCCCCAAGTGTTTTGCAAAGGTTTATGACGTAGAGCCGTGAAAAAAAAAACATTCTTTTAGCCGAAATATTTTTATTTTCACGAGGGTACTAGGAGAAATTGGACTCCAAAAGTTGTTGTGCAATTTCTCCTGAGTACGCTGATGCCTCATATGTGGGGGCAAGCCATTGTTTGGGCGCACGGCAGGGCTCGGAAGGGAAGGAGTGACGCTTTGGAATGCAGACTTTAATGGAATGGTCTGTGGGCGTCATGTCACATTCTTAGAGCCCCTGATGTGCCTAAATAGTGGAAATGCCCAACAAGTGCCCCCTTTTTGGAACTGATAACTGATTTTTTAATCTTATAATGTAGTCAGTTGTGTAGTGTTCGTCAGGTTGTCATACGTCAGAAATTAATTTAGTAGTCCATGGAAGTATGGTATCTTTTGAAGCATTCTTTCATGCACAAGCCAGGTTTGTCGGGGCAGGTGTCACATTGATAAATGGTGTCCTTGCGTATTCCCCTTTTATAACACATTCGGCACTTCTTTTGTGACTTACCTTTTTTTCTGCTGTGAGGCATCAGCCCCGGGAAATGCTGGCCCGGTACAATTCGCGAGTCCTTCAGTCCTGGAAGTCCTGGGCCCGCTCCATCACCACTGCCAAATATCAGGGCCTTGATAACTGTCTCCTGGAAGTGAAGATCACACTGTGACAGAAGGAAAGCGTTGTGCATTGCCATTTTTACAATGTGCACGGCCAGCTTCTTATACCATACCTTGGCCTTTCTTAAAGCAGTGTACGGCTGTACAGTGCTGAGGGTGCTGCCATCACCATGTATGGTGGTCAAGAGAAGGACATCCCTCTTGTCCTTGTACTTGACCACCAACAGGTGGTCACTACGTTGGGCTCTGCTCTCACCCCTTCTGAGCAGCTGCCCAATTAGCATCTTTGTGAGGCCTCTCTGATTTTTGCAGACAGTACCGCAGGCTGCGGTACCTCGCGCACAGAGGGACTTGAAGAGAGGGACACTGGTATAAAAGTTATCCACGTACAAGTGATAACCTTTATCCAGCAGTGGGTGCACGAAGTCTCACACAATTTTCCAACTCACTCCCAGAACAGAGGGGCATTCAGGGAGTTCAATCCAGGAGTCCTTCCCTTCATAAACTCTAAACTTGTGAGTGTACCCTGAGGTACTCTCACAAAGTATATACAGCTTGATCCCGTACCCTTCCCTGTCACTGAGCAGGCACTGCCGGAATCCAAGCCGCCCCTTAAAATGAACTAGGGACTCATCCACGTAGATGTCCCTTTGGGACACATACACTGCAGCAAACTTGTTGTTGAAGTGTTCGATGACCAGCCGAACTTTGAAAAGACAATCAAAGTTAGGGTCATCGCGTGCAGGACACAGTGCATTATCGTTGTATTGCAAGAACTTGTGGATGGCCTCAAAGCGTTTCCGGGTTATGACCATTCGGAATACTGGAGTGTTATACAAAACGTCAACACTCCAGTATTGCCGAACTTCTGGCTTCTTCAGGATCCCCACATGAAGGACCAAGCCCCAAAACTTCATAATTTCTTCTACGTCTACAGGAGACCAGTTAGAAAATGATAAAGAGGGGTTTTGTTCCCAAAAATTGATGAGCGTATAAATTACTTTGGTCCACCGTGAGGTTTACGAAATCCTAAGAAAAAAAGACTTTGAAAAAGTCTATTTCTGTGAGGCTGGTGGTGTCAAACTTGATTCCTGATTCCGCCACAAAATCAGGAATCAGTGGCTCATAATTTTTGGGGGGCAAGGTCCATATGGGGTCAGTAGTGGGGGGCGCTTGTTCATCTTCTCTCTGCGGGGTGGTCCAGCAGCACCTGAGAAGGAGGAAGAAGAAGAGGAGGAAGAGGAGGAAAAGATGAGGAATCAGAAAAATAAAGAAATGTGGGATCCTCGCCCTCGCTGTCAGTGTCGGAGTCAAGAAAAGCGTATGCCTCCTCCGTTGAATAGCGAGTTTGGGATGAGCGGGACATTTTTTTTTTCTTATGTATGTGGTGCGTGTGTATCAGTACTTTATTTAGAGTGTGTGTGTGTCAGTGTGCTTGGTGTGAACTTTTTTTTCTAAGAAAAAAAGGAACTAATGTAGGTGGTGCAAACAGCGAGCATGAGTGCGGATCGGTAAACTATGTCACCAATCAATACACGGCGGCTGCTGGGTGTGCACGCGGATGTGGTGCAAAGGTGGGGGGAGTGTAAAACAGAGAGCATGAGTGCGGATGAGTGATCTGTGGTCACTAATCAGCTCTCAGCCGCTGCAGAAAGCACATAAAAAAATGAATAAAAGTTTAGCGATCAAGTAGTGATCAAGTAATGATTAGTGTTGAGCCACCCCCGTAGTGTTCGGGTTCGGTTCGGTTCGTCGAACACCGGGATGTTCGAGGAACTGTTCGTCGAACTGTTCGTCGAACACCTTAGAACACCGTCGAACACCGTTAAAACCAATGGCAGGCAAACAAAAACACATAGAAACACATAGAAAACACCTGCAAAGGTGTCCAAAAGCTGACAAACTGCTCAGAAGACACTCTCTTTAAAAAAGCCGGCCGGCAAATTCAGCAGCGGCATACACCGGTACCCGACAATTTAGACAAGAAGGAATAGAGCATCACACATAGATTAGATAGATAGAAACATGTCAGTCACACATATAAGAAGCACAGTGACAGTGTTGGTTACTGCACTTGTCATTTAGTGTAAAGGATTTATTAAAAAAATATTAGTGTTTTCATGCACCGTCTCTTTAAAAAAGCCAGCCGGCAATTCAGCATCTGTACCCGACAATTTAGAACAGAAAGAATAGAGCTTCACACATAGATTAGATAGATAGAAACATGTCAGTCACATATATAATAAGTACAGTGAGAGTGTTGCTTACTGTACTTGTCATTTAGTGTAAAGGATTTATTTAAAAAAATAATAGTGTTTTCATGCACTGTCTCTTTAAAAAAGCCGGCCGGCAATTCAGCAGCGGTACCCGACAATTTAGAACAGAAAGATAGAGCATCACACATAGATTAGATAGATAGAAACATGTCAGTCACATATATATGAAGTACAGTGATAGTGTTGGTTACTGTACTTGTCATTTAGTATTAAAATAAAGGATTTATTATTAAAAAAATTGGCGTGGGGTTCCCCTTAATTTTAGGCTCTAGCGGAGGTTAAGCAGACGGCTGGGGCAGATGTTTGAAGCCTGGGAAGGGGGTAATACCCACGGAACTTCCCAGGCTACTAATATCAGCCCCCAGCTGAATACATAGCCTTTACTAGCTATTAAAATGGGGGACCCCCCCAAAAAAATGACGTGGGGTCCCCCCTAATTTAATAGCTAGCAAAGGCTAGGCAGACAGCTGGGGGCTGATATTAATAGCCCAGGAAGGGAGCCATGAATATTGGCCCCCTCCCAGGCTAGAAACACCAGCCGTCAGCCGCCCCAGAAATGGCGCATTCATAGGATGCGCCAATTCTGGCACTTAGCCTCGCTCTTCCACGCTGCCCTGGTGCGGTGGCAGGGGGTAATAGGGTTGGGGTTGATGTCAGCTTATAATGCCAGCTGACATCAAGCCCAGGTTAGTAATGGAGAGGCGTCTATAAGACACCCCCATTACTAACCCCATAGTCAAAGTTAAAAAAAACACAAACACCCAGAATAAAGTCCTTTAATTGAAATAAAGACACAATTCTTTATTGTTCTAAATTAAACCATACTTACCATCACGCCCATTCCAGCTGAAGCCAACGATCTCCTGTAATAAAAGAAAAATAATAAAGCAACCTCATCCTTACCTTTCCATGGTTCCCACGACAGCTCCAGCTCTGCTACATCGAGATGACAGGCTGGACCGCAGCAGAACGCTGCCATCCAGCCTCTCATCCCGCAGACACTGAGAAGCGCAGGCTTGCTTGCGCTGCTCAGCGTCTCTCTGTGACGACATCCAGATGAGCCGAGTTCATGTCCAATGAACTCGGCTCACCTCATGCACGTCACTGACAGCGTGGGAAAATTCTCACGCTGAAGCGCTGATTGCAGGAGAATTTTCCCACGCTGTCAGTGACGTGCAGGAGGTGAGCTGAGTTCATTGGACATGAGCTCACCTCATGCACATCACTGACAGCGTGGGAGTATTCTCCTGCACTCAGCACTTCAGCGTGAGAATTTTCCCACGCTGTCAGTGACGTGCATGAGGTGAGCCGAGTTCATTGGACATGACCTCGGCTCATCTGGATGCCGTCACAGCGAGACAGTGAGGAGCGCAAGCATGCCTGCGCTTCTCAGTGTCTGCGGGATGACAGGCTGGATGGCAGCGTTCTGCTGCGGTCCAGCCAGTCATCTCGATGTAGCAGAGCTGAAGCTGTCGTGGGAACCATGGAAAGGTAAGGATGAGGTTGGTTTATTATTTTTCTTTTATTGCAGGAGATCGTTGGCTTCAGCTGGAATGGGTGTGATGGTAAGTATGGTTTAATTTAGAACAATAAAGAATTGTGTCTTTATTTCAATTAAAGGACTTTTTTCTGGGTGTTGTGTTTTTTTTAAATACTTTACTAGAAATTCATGGCGGTCATGTCTAATACTGGCGTGACCCCATGAATTTTGGGCTTGGGGCCAGCTGATAATACCAAGCTGGCCCTAACCCCTTTATTACCCAGTGAGCCACCGCACCAGGGCCCTGGATGAGTTGGGTACAGCGCCAGAAGATGGCGCTTCTATGAACGCGCCATTTTCCGGGGTGGCTGCGGACTGCAATTTGTAGCGGGGGGGGGGGGGCCCAGAAAGCTTGGGCCTCCCTGCGCTGCAGATTCCAGCCCCCAGCTGCCTAGTTGTACCTGGCTGGACACAAAAATAGGGCGAAGCCCCACGTATTTTTTTTTAATTATTTCATGAAATTCATGAAATAATTAAGAAAAAAAGGGCTTCCCTATATTGTTGTGTCCGGCCAGGTACAAATAGGCAGCTGGTGGTTGGGGGCAGCCCGTTCCTGCCTGCTGTACCTGGCTGGACACAAATATAGTGCGAAGCCCCACTTCAATTTTTTTTAATTATTTCATGAAATTCATGAAATAATTAAGAAAAAAAGGGCTTCCCTATATTGTTGTGTCCGGCCAGGTACAAATAGGCAGCTGGTGGTTGGGGGCAGCCCGTTCCTGCCTGCTGTACCTGGCTGGACACAAATATAGTGCGAAGCCCCACTTCAATTTTTTTTAATTATTTCATGAAATTCATGAAATAATTAAGAAAAAAAGGGCTTCCCTATATTGTTGTGTCCGGCCAGGTGCAAATAGGCAGCTGGTGGATGGGGGCAGCCCGTTCCTGCCTGCTGTACCTGGCTGGACACAAATATAGTGCGAAGCCCCACTTCAATTTTTTTTAATTATTTCATGAAATTCATGAAATAATTAAGAAAAAAAGGGCTTCCCTATATTGTTGTGTCCGGCCAGGTACAAATAGGCAGCTGGTGGATGGGGGCAGCCCGTTCCTGCCTGCTGTACCTGGCTGGACACAAATATAGTGCGAAGCCCCACTTCAATTTTTTTAAATTATTTCAGGAAATTCATGAAATAATTTAAAAAAAATTGACGTGGGGCTTCGCACTATATTTGTGTCCAGCCAGGTACAGCAGGCAGGAACAGGCTGCCCCCAACCACCAGCTGCCTATTTGTACCTGGCCGGACACAACAATATAGGGAAGCCCTTTTTTTCTTAATTATTTCATGAAATAATTTAAAGAAAATTGACGTGGGGCTTCGCCCTGTTTTTGTGTCCAGCCAGGTACAACTAGGCAGCTGGGGGCTGGAATCCGCAGCGCAGGGAGGCCCAAGCTTTCTGGGCCACCCCCGCTGCAAATTGCAGTCCGCAGCCACCCCGGAAAATGGCGCGTTCATAGAAGCGCCATCTTCTGGCGCTGTACCCAACTCATCCAGGGCCCTGATGCGGTGGCTCACTGGGTAATAAAGGGGTTAGGGCCAGCTTGGCATTATCAGCTGGCCCTAAGCCCGAAATTCATGGGGTCACGCCAATATTAGACATGACCACCATGAATTTCTAGTAAAGTATTTAAAAAAAACACAACACCCAGAAAAAAGTCCTTTAATTGAAATAAACACACAATTCTTTATTGTTCTAAATTAAACCATACTTACCATCACGCCCATTCCAGCTGAAGCCAACGATCTCCTGAAATAAAAGAAAAATAATAAAGCAACATCATCCTTACCTTTCCATGGTTCCCATGACAGCTTCAGCTCTGCTACATCGAGATGACAGGCTGGACCGCAGCAGAACGCTGCCATCCAGTCTGTCATCCCGCAGACACTGAGAAGCGCAGGCTTGCTTGCGCTCCACAGTGTCTCTCTGTGAGGGCATCCAGATGAGCCGAGTTAATGTCCAATGAACTCGGCTCACCTCATGCACGTCACTGACAGCGTGGGAAAATTCTCCTGCACTCACCGCTTCAGCGTGGGAGAATTCTCACACTGAAGCGCTGAGTGCAGGAGAATTCTCCCACGCTGTCAGTGACGTGCAGGAGGTGAGCTGAGTTCATTGGACATGAGCTCACCTTATGCACGTCACTGACAGCGTGGGAAAATTCTCCTGCACTCAGCGCTTCAGCGGGAGAATTCTCACGCTGAAGCGCTGAGTGCAGGAGAATTCTCCCACGCTGTCAGTGACGTGCAGGAGGTGAGCTGAGTTCATTGGACATGAGCTCACCTTATGCACGTCACTGACAGCGTGGGAGAATTCTCCTGCACTCACCGCTTCAGCGTGAGAATTTTCCCACGCTGTCAGTGACGTGCATGAGGTGAGCCGAGTTCATTGGACATGACCTCGGCTCATCTGGATGTCGTCACAGAGAGACGCTGAGCAGCGCAAGTAAGCCTGCGCTTCTCAGTGTCTGCGGGATGAGAGGCTGGATGGCAGCGTTCTGCTGCGGTCCAGCCTGTCATCTCGATGTAGCAGAGCTGAAGCTGTCGTGGGAACCATGGAAAGGTAAGGATGAGGTTGCTTTATTATTTTATTTTTATTACAGGAGATCGTTGGCTTCAGCTGGAATGGGCGTGACGGTAAGTATGGTTTAATTTAGAACAATAAAGGATTGTGTCTTTATTTCAATTAAAGGACTTTATTCTGGGTGTTTGTGTTTTTTTTAACTTTGACTATGGGGTTAGTAATGGGGGTGTCTTATAGACGCCTCTCCATTACTAACCTGGGCTTGATGTCAGCTGGCATTATAAGCTGACATCAACCCCAACCCTATTACCCCCTGCCACCGCACCAGGGCAGCGTGGAAGAGCGAGGCTAAGTGCCAGAATTGGCGCATCCTATGAATGCGCCATTTCTGGGGCGGCTGACGGCTGGTGTTTCTAGCCTGGGAGGGGGCCAATATTCATGGCTCCCTTCCTGGGCTATTAATATCAGCCCCCAGCTGTCTGCCTAGCCTTTGCTAGCTATTAAATTAGGGGGGACCCCACGTCATTTTTTTTGGGGGGGTCCCCCATTTTAATAGCTAGTAAAGGCTATGTATTCAGCTGGGGGATGATATTAGTAGCCTGGGAAGCTCCGTGGGTATTACCCCCTTCCCAGGCTTCAAACATCTGCCCCAGCTGTCTGCTTAACCTCCGCTAGAGCCTAAAATTAAGGGGAACCCCACGCCAATTTTTTTAATAATAAATCCTTTATTTTAATACTAAATGACAAGTACAGTAACCAACACTATCACTGTACTTCATATATATGTGACTGACATGTTTCTATCTATCTAATCTATGTGTGAAGCTCTATTCTGTCTGTTATAAATTGTCGGGTACCGCTGCTGAATTGCCGGCCGGCTTTTTTAAAGAGACGGTGCATGAAAACACTATTATTTTTTTTGATAAATCCTTTACGCTAAATGACAAGTACAGTAAGCAGCACTTTCACTGTACTTCGTATATATGTGGCTGACATGTTTCTATCTATCTAATCTATGTGTGAAGCTCTATTCTTTCGGTTCTAAATTGTCGGGTACAGGTGTATGCCGCTGCTGAATTGCCGGCTTTTCATGTTTCACTGTTGGCACTGTTCCCATCGATTTGGGCAATCACTAATGCCACAACCACCATGGCTGTGGCATTACAGTGAGTGGCAGACAATCCCTGCATGATTGGTGCTCTAAATAGCGCCAGACATGCAGGACAAGCTTTTGGTGCACGAACAGTTATCGAACATAACCTCGAACAGCCGAATTTTTTGCAAATCGTTCGGGTTCGTCGAACAACTCGAACACCGCCCAAAACAGCTCGAATTTGAGATTGGCGAACAGTTCTAGTCGAACAACGCTCATCTCTAGTAATGATCGGCACTTGGTGGGAGAAAGGGGGATGGAAAGGGTGGAAGGAGGAGAGGGGAGAGAGGGGGATTGGGGTGGATGAGGAGGGATCAAAAAATCCTACTTACAGTTGTCGTCTTTCAGATGTCACCTTTCAGATGGCGTCTTTCAGATGTCGTCTGTAAGATGTCGTCTTTCAGATGTCGTCTGTAAGATGTTTTCTCTAAGATGTCTTCTGGAGCAGGAGCGGCGATTTGTGGTGTCACAGGCTTCATATGCAGTTGTGGTAAGACTTGTAGAGTAATCACACCCATTAAAGAATTCACAAGCAACGTTACAGGAACCACATATTCAATCCGCCATTTTATCAACTGCCGCACAAAGGGGGTAATATACAACAAGGCTAATTGCGAGCATTGTATGGAGTATGTGGTGAAAACTAGGAGGGAGCTCTGCAAGTGTGTGGGAGAGCATCTACATGGTATTGCCAACAAAAGAGACACACCTGTGGCAAATCACATAAATCGTCAGCATCAAGGGGACACTAATAAAATCACCTTCATTGTGACAGATAAGATCCCACCCCCAGCTCGAGGAGGTGACTGGGACAAATCTATTCTACAGCGCGAGGCCCGCTGGATCTTCAAATTGAAAACTGTGAACCCTAAGGGCCTAAACGAACAGCTTTCCTTTTCCCCATTCCTTTAGTGAAGAATTCTTAATAGGGCATCCTAGGCAGGGACATCCGCCGACGAGTGTGGGTGCCATCAGCGCAGGATTGTAGGGTACCAGCCCCCGCGTGAGGTAGGGGATAAGGTAGTATAGGGGACTGATAGGGAATAATAGACACACCCCTTTCCCTCCTTTCCTATATAAATGCAGGTCGGCGGTGTCACCCTACCAGTCTAACACAAGCAAAGTTGTGCATGTGTATTTTTGTATATTTACAGTGCATTGTGAAAGTATTTGGCCCCCTTGAACTTTTCTAACTTTTGCCACATTTCTGGCTTCAAACATAAAGATATAAAATTCTAATTTTTGGGAGAAGAATCAACAACAAGTGGGACACAATCGTGAAGTAGAACGAAATTTATTGGATTTTTTAAACTTTTTTAACAAATTAAAAACTGAAAAGTGGGGCGTGCAATATTATTCGGCCCCTTTACTTTCAGCGCAGCAAACTCACTCCAGAAGTTCAGTGAGGATCTCTGAATGATCCAATATATTCGTCCCTTCATACGATTGCCATTTTCCAGCTGCATCCCTGTGATTAGGGTATGCACCTGAGGTATGCCTGTGGAAGCAGCAACTAGGAGGTTAAAATCTCCCTGCGTTGCGTTGGCGAGTCTGGGAGGCAGGAGCACAGATGGTGAGCCCTGGACGCAGGTACCGGGGAGCGGGAGCGGCGTCTTAGGCGTGGCCTCCAGTGCCTGTGCGTTCCAGTGGCCATGTTCTGCGTTCCACAGACCGGAAGTGAGGTCTTCGGACTGGAAATGCATCAAGCGCAGTGGAGCCTCTATTGCAGCACTGAGCCTGTCAGCTTACAAGGGTGACTAGAATGATATGACCGGGGCAAATGGTCAATACCTCACCTGATGAATCCAATGTTTTTGAGGAAACGCGTTGGGAGAATGATGAAAGAAGGAGGAAAACACCCATGAATGAACTGAAAAACCGGCAGGGTACATCTTCATTTTGGGTGAGATGACTCCTTTTTGTACCGTCGGTGAATAATCACATCTGTGATAATAGGAACACACATACCATATTGTTATGCATGCAGGGCACAGTGATGGAATGAGATTATAGTCCCACGTCACCGAATGCATATTATAGCTGCATCTATAAGAAGGTTATCTCCACCACTTTAATTGACCAGGTTCATAATGGATGTCAGATTGATGTTTATTTATTACCATCCTATATATACCTGAGATATGATTCTTAGATGTATAAAGGTTCTGTTAATAACTATTTGAAGGCTCACTAGGTTAAATGAGCATGGCTATGGTGGCACTAATGTACATATGAAAACTGCTCCACATTACATGGGACTTTAAGCAGTTGCAGCACAGTTTAGGGCACATTATTTGGTCACTGTATTGTGGTTTGTACTTGTTGTGCCATAGGGTGCAAGTCCAGTAGGAATTTTG
This sequence comes from Phyllobates terribilis, assembly GCF_046119375.1. Classification (NCBI taxonomy): domain Eukaryota; kingdom Metazoa; phylum Chordata; class Amphibia; order Anura; family Dendrobatidae; genus Phyllobates; species Phyllobates terribilis. Next base: position 385,884,416 of record NW_027362763.1, on the reverse strand, counting down.
ATTGGACACTGGCACTATTTGAAGCACCTGTCTTTCATTGAGGTTACTCACCTCATTTCTTGTGTTTTGTCTATTGGCGTCCTTGGTAATTTTTTGATTTTAAAATATTTCTAAATAAAATATATTTTTAATTAGTCCAGTTACTGCTTTTCTTGAATTGAATCTATTTGGGCTTATACCGCCTGCTTTCTTGGCAAGCTGAAATTGTGCCACAACAAGCACCCATATTTTGTCGCTCGACCTTCCTGTTCCAATTCCTAGGGGACCGCAAAACACCACTATTGAACACAGAGCAGTGTCAAAAGGTTATTGGTTGGATAGCACATAATGCTTCCAGTCACTTAGCCACCACCACCACCACCCTGTCTTCCACACGGTCAAGTCTCAGTAGCCGTGAATCTGGACCGCATATTCCTCACCATGATCCTCCTTCCTCCCACTATGCTGAGTGCCTGGAGACAACTGATCCCGTACTTGGACACTCCGAAGAGCTGTTCACTTTTCCATTTGTAGATTCGGGCCTCTTGCCCGGCCAGCTTCAAGCGAGTCAAGAGGAGAACACGTGTAGCGATGCTCAAATATTGGAGCAGCCACGGTCACATGAAGGCGACGGTGGGAAAGTGCAATTACTGTCGCAAGGAGATGGATGATGAAGATGATGAGACACAATTGCTAGAAAGTCAGGAGGAGGACCAGGGTGCAGAAGTGGAAGATGAGGTGGTAGATGATATAGTAACTGACCCACCAAATTACCTTACCATCCGCTCAGGTTCTGTAGTAATAATTATATTATATTCAAAAAGCTTATATATGTGCAAAGTAAAGCATGTGCAGGTAGAAGAATATAAGGTAGTGAGAGCACAAATAATATGCACCTTAATTAAAGTGCAACTGCAAATCAGGGGGTATGAAAAGATGCAAAAAATATGTAAATAAAGCAAAATGTAACCAAGTTGTTGATAATCCTAAAAAAGAGACAAGATAACTGTGTGAAACTGTAGGTGCGTAGGCAGGGACCCCGACGTGCGTTTAGCTATCGCTTCTTCTTAGGGGGTGTGTGTCAAAGAGCAGCTCAGTGGCTCAGTGGTTAGCACTGCAGCCTTGAAGCACTGGGGTCCTGGGTTCAAATCCCACTAAGAACAACATCTGTTCTCCCCGTGCTTGCATGGGTTTCCTCCAGGATCTCTGGTTTCCTCCCACATTCAAAAGACATACTGATAGGGAATTTAGATTGTGAGCCCCAATGGACAATGCTGATAATGTCAGTAAATAGTCTGAATTCTAAAGTGCTGTGGAATATGTTGGTGCTATATAAATAAAAACATTATTGTTATTATTATCAGCAATTTAGTTATATTTTTCTTTATTTACATTATTATTTGCATTTTTTCATACTACCACATTTGTAGTTGCACTTTAATTAAGATGCATATTATTTTTGTTATACTTCATATGCTTCTACTTGCACATGCTTTACTTTGCACATATACAAGCTGCTAGCTATTCAATTCTCCAGGTTTTTGTATTTATTCTATCACTGGATCTTATAATTTACTATGCACTTGGGCACTTTAGCTTCAGTATTACTAATGATTTTTATGTGCACACAGCATATGGTCAATTGAAGCTTTAAGTTAGCCCATTTCTATATATATATTTTCTTATATGTTCAATAGTTTCTCAACTTGTTGTTCTTTACCTATCTTTATGCACATGCACATTCTAATCTGGATGGTGCTCCTGATCACCATTTTGAATATTTATTAACTTGCCCACTAGAAGGTTCTATTATATTATATTGACTTTTATGAGTGAATCAGTTTGAACGTCCTCATTTTCTGTATTTAATATTTATATCTACCTGTGATAAACATCCTATATTTATTGATGACTTTATTTGCCAAGGCTTTACTCTGCCCTTATTCTCCCTTTGCTACTATGAACTGTATTGTTTTTTATTGGTAATTTAAATAAATATTTATTCATTTTATATATTAGGCTTGTTTTGCTTCCCCTTTTTGAATATAGTATACTAGCTATTGAGCCCGTTCTACACCCGGGTGGCGAGCATTTTTATTGCTATATGGTCTCCCATGCTCGTATTTGTGCTGCCCCCATCCTGGTATTTGTGCTGCCGCCATCCTGTTCCCCCATCCTGTTATGTGCTGCCCTCATCCCTATCCTGGCATGCATGGCACCCCTCATCCCTATCCTGGTATGCATGGCACCCCTCACCCCCAATCCTGGTATGCATGGCACCCCTCACCCCCAATCCTGGTATGCATGGCACCTCTCACCACTAATCTTGGTATGCATGGCACCCCTCATCCATATCGTGGTATGCATGACATGCCTCATCCTTATCATGGCATGCATGGCACCCCTCACCTCCAATCCAGGTATGCATGGAAACCCTTACCCCCAATCCTGGCATGCATGGTATCCCTCATCCCAATCCTGGCATGCATGGCGTCCCAATCCTGGTATGCATGGCACCCCATCCCTCATCCTGGTATGCATGGTACCCCTCATCCCTATCCTGGTATACATGACACCCCTCATCCCCAATCCTGGTATGCATGGTACCCCTCATCCTTATCCTGGCATACATGGCACCCCTCATCCCTATCCTGGTATACATGGTACCCCTCATCCCTATCCTGGTATGCTTGGCACCACTCATCCCCATCATGGTATGCTTGGCCCCATTCACCCCAAATCCTGGCATGCATGGCACTCCTCACCCCCAATCCAGGTACGCATGGCACCCCTCACCCCCAATCCTGGTATGCATGGCACCCCTCACCCCCAATCCTGGTATGCATGGCACCCCTCATCCCCAATCCTGGTATGCATGGCACCCCTCATCCCCAATCCTGGCATGCATGGCGCCCCTCATCCTGGTATGCATGGCTCCCTCATACCCAATCCTGGTATGCATGGTACCCCATCCGTCATCCCTATCCTGGTATGTATGGTACCCCTCATCCTGGTATGCATGGTACCCCTTATCCCTATCCTGGCATGCATGGCACCCCATCCCTCATCCTGGCATGCATGGTACCCCTCACCCCTATCCTGGTATACATGGTACCGCTCATCCCTATCCTGGTATGCATGGCCCCTCATCCGAATCCTGGAATGCATGCTCTCCCAAATCCCTATCCTGATATGCATGGTACGCCTCATCCTCCAATCCTGGTATGCATGGCACCCCTAATTCCCAATCCTGGTATGCATGGTCTCCTCATCTCCAATCCTGGTAAGCATGGCACCCCCCCATCCCCAATGCTGGTATGCATGGCACCCCCCATCCCCAATCCTGGTATGCATGGCACCCCTCATTCCAAATCTGGTATACATGGCACCCTTCATCCCAATCCTGGTATGCATGGCACCCCATCTCTCATTCTGGTATGCATGGCACCCCTCATCCAAAATTTGATATACATGGCACCCCTCATTCCAATCCTGGTATGTATGGCACTCCTCATCCCCCAATCCTGGTATGCATGGCACCCTCCATCCCCCAATACTGGTATGTATGGTACCAAATCCCTCATCCTGGTATGCATGGCTTTTTCATCCCCAATCCTGGTATGTATGGCACTCCTCATCCCTATCCTGGTAGGCATGGCATTCCTCATCCCTCAATCCTGGTATGCATGGTACCCCTCATCCCCCAATCCTGGTATGCATGGTACCCCTCATCCCCCAATCCTGGTATGCATGGTACCCCTCATCCCCCAATCCTGGTATGCATGGTACCCCTCATCCCCCAATCCTGTTATGCGTGGTACCTCTCATCACCCAATTCTGGTATGTGTGATCCCCTAACCCCCAATCCTGGTATGCATGGTCCACTCACCCCCAATCCTGGTATGCATGGTCCCCTCATCCCCCAATCCTGGTATGCATGGCACTACTCACCCACCAATCCTGGTATGCATGGTACACCTCACCCCTCAATCCTGGTATGTATGGTACAACTCATCCCCTAATCCTGGTATGTGTTGCCCCCTCATTCCCCATTCCTGGTATGCATGGTCCATCACCCCCAATCCTGGTATGCATGGTCCCCTCATCCTCCAATCCTGGTATGCATGGCACCCCTCATCCCCAATCCTTGTATGCATGGCTCCCTCATACCCAATCCTGGTATGCATGGTACCCCATCTCTCATCCCTATCCTGGTATGTATGGTACCCCTCATCCCTATCCTGGTATGCATGGCACCCCATCCCTCATCCTGGTATGCATGGTACCCCTCACCCCTATCCTGGTATACATGGTACCCCTCATCCCTATCCTGGTATGCATGGCCCCTCATCCGAATCCTGGTATGCATGCTCTCCAAAATCCCTATCCTGATATGCATGGTATGCCTCATCCTCCAATCCTGGTATGCATGGCACCCCTAATCCCCAATCCTGGTATGCATGATCCCCTCATCTCCAATCCTGGTAAGCATGGCACCCCCCATCCCCAATCCTGGTATGCATGGCACCCCCATTCCCAATCCTGGTATGCATGGCACCCCTCATTCCAAATCAGGTATACATGGCACCCTTCATCCCAATCCTGGTATGCATGGCACCCCATCTCTCATCTTGGTATGCATGGCACCCCTCATCCAAAATTTGATATACATGGCACCCCTCATCCCAATCCTGGTATGTATGGCACTCCTCATCCCCCAATCCTGGTATGCATGGCACCCTCCATCCCCCAATCCTGGTATGTATGGTACCAAATCCCTCATCCTGGTATGCATGGCTTTTTCATCCCCAATCCTGGTACGTATGGCGCTCCTCATCCCTATCCTGGTATGCATGGCATTCCTCATCCCTCAATCCTGGTATGCATGGTACCCCTCATCCCCCAATCCTGGAATGCATGGTACCCCTCATCTCCCAATCCTGGCATGCATGGTACCCCTCATCCCCCAATCCTGGTATGCATGGTACCCCTCATCCCCCAATCCTGTTATACGTGGTACCCCTCATCCCCCAATCCTGGTATGCGTGGTACCTCTCATCCCCCAATTCTGGTATGTGTGGTCCCCTCACCACCAATCCTGGTATGCATGGTCCACTCACCCCCAATCCTGGTATGCATGGTCCCCTCATCCCCCAATCCTGGTATGCATGGCACTACTCACCCACCAATCCTGGTATGCATGGTACACCTCACCCCTCAATCCTGGTATGTATGGTACAACTCATCCCCTAATCCTGGTATGTGTTGCCCCCTCATTCCCCAATCCTGGTATGCATGGTCCATCACCCCCAATCCTGGTATGCATGGTCCCCTCATCCTCCAATCCTGGTATGCATGGCACCCCTCATCCCCAATCCTGGTATGCATGGCTCCCTCATACCCAATCCTGGTATGCATGGTACCCCATCTCTCATCCCTATCCTGGTATGTATGGTACCCCTCATCCCTATCCTGGTATGCATGGCACCCCATCCCTCATCCTGGTATGCATGGTACCCCTCACCCCTATCCTGGTATACATGGTACCCCTCATCCCTATCCTGGTATGCATGGCCCCTCATCCGAATCCTGGTATGCATGCTCTCCAAAATCCCTATCCTGATATGCATGGTACGCCTCATCCTCCAATCCTGGTATGCATGGTACCCCTCATCCCCCAATCCTGGTATGCATGGCACCCCTAATCCCCAATCCTGGTATGCATGGTCCCCTCATCTCCAATCCTGGTAAGCATGGCACCCCCCACCCCCAATCCTGGTATGCATGGCACCCCCATTCCCAATCCTGGTATGCATGGCACCCCTCATTCCAAATCAGGTATACATGGCACCCTTCATCCCAATCCAGGTATGCATGGCACCCCATCTCTCATCTTGGTATACATGGCACCCCTCATCCCAATCCTGTTATGTATGGCACTCCTCATCCCCCAATCCTGGTATGCATGGCACCCTCCATCGCCCAATCCTGGTATGTATGGTACCAAATCCCTCATCCTGGTATGCATGGCTTTTTCATCCCCAATCCTGGTATGTATGGCGCTCCTCATCCCTATCCTGGTATGCATGGCATTCCTCATCCCTCAATCCTGGTATGCATGGTACCCCTCATACCCCAATCCTGGAATGCATGGTACCCCTCATCTCCCAATCCTGGCATGCATGGTACCCCTCATCCCCCAATCCTGGTATGCATGGTACCCCTCATCCCCCAATCCTGTTATGCGTGGTACCCCTCATCCCCCAATCCTGGTATGCGTGGTACCTCTCATCCCCCAATTCTGGTATGTGTGGTCCCCTCACCCCCAATTCTGGTATGCATGGTCCATTCACCCCCAATCCTGGTATGCATGGTCCCCTCATCCCCCAATCCTGGTATGCATGGCACTACTCACCCTCCAATCCTGGTATGCATGGTACACCTCACTCCTCAATCCTGGCATGTATGGTACAACTCATCCCCTAATCCTGATATGTGTTGCCCCCTCATTCCCCAATCCTGGTATGCATGGTCCATCACCCCCAATCCTGGTATGCATGGTCCCCTCATCCCCCAATCCTGGTATACATGGTACCCCTCATCCCCCAATCCTGGTATGCATGGTACCCCTCATCCCCCAATCCTGTTATGCATGGTACCCCTCATCCTCCAATCCTGTTTTGCGTGGTACCCCTCATCCACCAATTCTGGTATGCGTTGTACCCCTCATCCCCCAATCCTGGTATGTGTGGTCCCCTCACCTCCAATCCTGGTATGCATGGTCCACTCATCCCCAATCCTGGTATGCATGGTCCCCTCATCCCCCAATCCTGGAATGCATGGCACCCCTCACCCACCAATCTTGGTATGCATGGTACCTCTCACCCCTCAATCCTGGTATGTATGGTACCCTTCATCCCCCAATCCTGGTATGTGTGGCCCCCTCATCCCTCAGTCCTGGTATGTGTGGCCCCCTCATCCCCCAATCTTGGTATGCATGGTCCCCTCACCCCCAATCCTGGTATGCATGGTACCCCTCACCCACCAATCTTGGTATGCATGGTACCTCTCACCCCTCAATCCTGGTATGTATGGTACCCTTCATCCCCCAATCCTGGTATGTGTGGCCCCCTCATCCCTCAGTCCTGGTATGTGTGGCCCCCTCATCCCCCAATCTTGGTATGCATGGTCCCCTCACCCCCAATCCTGGTATGCATGGTACCCCTCACCCCTCAATTCTGGTATGCATGGTCCCATCACCCCAAGTCCTGGTATGCATGGTCCCCTCATTCCCCAATCCTGGTATCCCTGGCACCCCTCACCCCCCCCAATCCTGGTATGTGTGGTCCCCTCACCCCGAATCCTGGTATGCATGGTCCCCTCACCCCCAATCCCGGTATGCATGGTCTCCTCACCCCCAATCCCGGTATGCATGATACCCATCACCCCTCAATCCTGGTATGTATGGTACTCCTCATCCCCCAATCCTGGTATGTGTTGCCCCCTCATCCCCCAATCTTGGTATGCATGGTCCCCTCACCCCCAATCCTGGTATGCATGGTGCCGCTCACCCCTCAATCCGGGTATGTATGGTCCACTCACCCCCCAATCCTGGTATGCATGGTACCCCTCATCCCCCAATCCTGGTATGTATGGCCCACTCATCCCCCAATCCTGGTATGCATGGTCCCCTCACCCCCAATCCTGGTATGTGTGGCCACCTCATCCCCCAATCCTGGTATATGTTGCCCCCTCATCCCCCAATCCTGGTATGTGTGGCCCCCTCATCCCCCAATCCTGGTATGTGTGGCCCTCTCATCCCCCAATCATGGTATACATGGTACCCCCTTATTCCTGTCCAGGTATGTATGGTAACCCTCATTGCTATCACGCTGCACACATACAAAAAAAATAAACACTTACCGCTATTCCCTGTACTCCAGCGCTGTGGAGTCCTTTTCTGCCGGAGGCCAGGGGAGGAGTGTGGTGCCGGAGTACGCACGTGCCCATACCGCGCTGTCCGGCACCATTTTGCTGAAGACACACTGCAAATGTGTCTTCAGTAAAATGGCGCCGGATAGCGCTATGCTTATGTGCTGATTCCGACGCCTTCACTCCGCCCCTGGTCTCCGGCGAGAAGAGAGGCGCAGCGGCAATGCTCCTCCCGGTCAGGTAAGTATGTAAGTATGGTGCCGGAGATCGTGGTATGCGTTCAGTGTCTACGCATACTGTGATTTCCGGCGCCATGCACACTCCTCTTACCTGTAACGGCTCCATGCGTGATTCTGTCTGGAGCCAGACTGCGCAGGCATGTCTCGCTTGCGCAGTCTATAAAGGCTTCAGACAGAGACGTGCATCCCTGGTTATATTATAGATGTTGATGGAAGTATCTCTATTTATTTATAGGTTATATATAGGTATTGTCTGTTGTAATAATGAGCCTGAAAGGTTCTACAGAAGCTAATTCCATTCATAGCTGACTTTGGAACCTCTTACTATTAATGAGTTTTTGTCATCAGATTTCACAATACAAACTGCATACATTACATAGATGCTTTAGACTAGATAGTCTTGATGCACTCACTTTGAAAATCCACGTCAGAATGTACCATATTTTTCGGACTATAAGACGCACTTTTTCCCTCCAACATTTTGGAGGAAAGTGGGGGTGCTTCTTGTAGTCCGAATTATACATGTCCATACTATATACTTTGACTGTGGATGGTGGGGGATGTGGGGGGGGGGGCGACAACTGTGGATGAGCAAGGCACAGGAGGCAGCAGCATGAGCTGTGCCCGCTGCTAAAGAAAATTAATATTCACTGCTCCCCTCGCCCATGGGCATGGGGAGCAATGAATATTCATTTTCCTTAATAGCGCGCACACTGTACCCAATCCCATGGGTTGTAGTGAATATTCATGGTCTTTAATAGCGTGCACACTGACCGTAGAGCGGCAGCAGGAGCCGCGCTGTGGGTACAGTGTGCGACCAATTGAAGAGAGTGAATGGTCACTGCTCCCCACGCACAGAGTCCCAGCGTGGGGAGCAGTTACTATTCCGGAACAGCATATCACTTTGTGAGGGCGCATGGCATAACTGCCATGCGCGGCTCACACAGTGACATTGTCGGCAGCAAGGCGGGACACAGTGCTGGAGGAGAGAGGAGGTGAGTATAATTGTTTATTATTTTTGTGGTCAGTGTGATGGGGATCAGAGGGTGCCAAGCATACCAGGATCAAGAGTTCAGAGGGTCCAAGCATACCAGGATCAAGGGATCAGAGGGTCTCAAGCATACCTGAATCAATGAGTGACATGCATACCAGGATCAAGGGGTGCCATGCATACCAGGATGGGGGATCAAGGGGTGCCATGCATACCAGAATGGGGATGAGGGCCACGTATACCAGGATGGGGATAAGGGCCACATATTCCAGGATGGGGATGAGGGCCACGTATACCGGGATGGGGATGAGGGCCACGTTTGCCAGGATGGGGATGAGGGCCACCTATACCAGGAAGGAGGGGCCATATATACCAGGATATTAACAGAATTGGGGGACATTACCCCAATACCAGTATCAGCAGCAGACCCCCTCCCCCATAACAGTGCATCATGACAAAAATTTTTGCTTAAATTTTTTTTTCTATTTTCCTCCTCTAAAACCTAGGTGCGTCTTATGGTCCAAAAAATACGGTATGTATAATATTTTTGCAAAATTTTCAAGCCTAAAAATAAAATGATCATTTTATGAATTTACTGATTGCTGTTCCTTGGACCACATTTCATAGGTATTAGCACTGCATAGTGAGAGCATCCCAAAAGACCTGCCTATTTGGAAATAATCTGACCCACTTTACTATCTATCATAATTTGGTCCTTGTCAAACTTTAGAGCCAGATTTCTACATGTGCCCATTTTTCCTGCTTCCAACATATCAACATTAGAACTGACTGTTCACTTGAAGCTTAATATAGCCCTCCCTTTTACCGATGCAATTTTAATATATTAATTGATACTATTGGTGTCACCTGATCTTAATGTTGTGACTGATCAGTGTATGTACAAGTTACATACAAGAGATTGCTTTCTGGGCCTTTACTCATCTACTGGTAGGTGGGTATGTTAAATGAATCAATTAATCTAGTATTTGCAAAATTAATTAACATTACATTTTGAAAGCATTTAGCTTATCATAACCATCATAGTAATCTAATTATTAACATTAACATCAAGCAGATATTTTCAAAGGTGACCTCGTATTGTGTTTTCTGTGTAAGAGAATAATGTCAACCTTAGAACTGTTCAGTTTTAATTATCAGAGAGTAGAAAGACAATTTGCATAACATGACTTAATGTCAAATATCCTTGACATGCAAAATTTCCATTATGTAAATATGCTAATGTAACCTAAGATGCAGGTTATGATACTTGACTATATCTTCAAAATAACTTTTTGGGAAAATTAAGTCTTATTTGTCTCAATAAACTTTTTAATTTGTGATAACAGCTGCTGAAGTGTATCTAAGCTGTGAATATTTAAAAAGATAATTGCACTCAAAATGCATACTTTTCCTGCTCTTTCACCCTTTTTTGGCATGACCTATTTCAATTTTGATGTATTTTTAATATAGCACAATCTATATATAACAGTCAGTATGTCTCCAACTTGCAACTACTTCAACAGTAAATGTCTTCAAAAGCAGGAGAACAAAACTTTATACAATGAACACAAGCTCTCAAAAGGAATTTCAGAAGAAGCCAGAGTTCCTTGAGTTGACAGGATTATTTTTACAGTTGTCATCCTTACTCAATTTACTAACATCATTTTAGTTTAAGCCACCAAAAGAATGCTTACGTAGAGGTCTTAACATCATCTTACAGAATACAAGACTGTGTGCCTTTATAGTACAATTACTGCAAAGAACACATTATTGAAGGAGACTCATAGACTTAAAATAAGAGAGAAAGTAACAGTTGCCATTGATTTCCGCCACTCAGGGCTGAGGTCACGAGATACCGCAGAAGACGTGGAAAAACACTGGAAGCAGTAGAAGACAGCGACCAGTAAATTTTTTACTACACATATACAACGTACATTACACATATGTTACTAGTGATAAAATTGAAAAGAATAAAAAGAAAATTCCTTATTTTAAACAGAAAACTGTACATTTGCCACGAACTTCAATGCCATAACATGAATCCTATTGTTCCATTCAATTTCAGATTTTTCCATTCACTTAAAAAGTGCATCTGGCTGAACCATTTTTTAGCTAAAAAAAATGAAAATAAAAGCTAATCTGAAACAAACTGACAATTTCAGTCACTTATTGAAATTAAAGGGATTGTTCAATACCTGTAATGCCATTAATGAATATCTATTTAAACCCTAACCACAGAACGTCATCACGGGATGGCAGTGACAGAAGTCGTGATAAGTGACACACTTTACCTGCAGATTCGGTCCTCTTTAAAAGGGAAGGTGATCGAGGCTGAGGGGAAGTGACTGCAGGGCCAGCCTTCTGTGATGCTCCATTTGAGATTCCCCTAAAGCGAAACATTATAGGAAGCAATAAAAAAGCAGATATAGGGATTAGCAGAATAGGGAGAACAGTGGGTAATTTTAAAATAAAGCAAATTACAAAGTAGTTGGGGCTTAAAGATAAATATTTCTAAAGGGCAAGTATCGGATAACACTTTTAATGGGTTGTTCAAAAGATCAGTTATTATTATAATTTATTATTATAGCTCCATTTATTCCATGACACTTTACATGTGAAAAAGAGGTTTACATACAAGAACAATTATAATAATCTTGAACAAAATGTGACGGCGACTGGTACAGGAGGAGTGAGGACCCTGCCCGTGAGGGCTCACAGTCTACAAGGAATGGGTGAAGATACAGTAGGTGGGGGTAGAGCTAGTCGTGCAGCAGTATGGTAGAGCGATGGTTACTGCAAGTTGTAGGCTTGTCGGTAGAGGTAGGTCTTCAGGTTCCCTTTGAAGGTTTCCATTGTAGGTGAGAGTTTGATATGTTGGAGTAAAGAGTTCCAGAGAAAGCGACATTACTTTGTCCTCCTCTTCCTAGACCTGTCATCTGCCTTCGACACAGTGGACCATTCCCTCTTACTAGAGACTCTCTCATCTCTCGGCATCACAGACTTGGCCCTATCTTGGATCTCTTCATACCTAACAGACAGGACATTCAGTGTCTCTCACTCACACACCACTTCCTCATCTCGCCCCCTATCTGTTGGTGTCCCCCAAGGTTCAGTTCTAGGACTCCTACCCTTCTCTATCTACACCTTTGGCCTGGGACAGCTCATAGAGTCTCACGGCTTTCAGTATCACCTCTATGCTGATGACACACAGATTTACCTCTCCGGACCCAATATCTCCTCCCTACTAACCAAAATCCCGCAATGTCTGTCTGCTATTTCATCCTTCTTCTCTGCTAGATTTCTAAAACTTAACATGGACAAAACAGAATTCATCATCTTTCCACCATCTCATTCATCACACCCACCTGACCTATCTATCAACGTCAATGGCTGTTCACTCTTCCCACCCAGTACCGCAAGCTCGCTGCCTTGGGGTAACCCTGGACTCAAATCTCTCCTTCAAACCACATATCCAAGCTCTTTCCACTTCCTGCCGACTCCAACTCAAAAATATCTCCCGGATCCTCTTATTCCTCAACCACGAATCTACAAAAACACTAGTGCACACTCTCATCATCTCCTGCCATGACTACTGCAACCTCCTGCTCTATGGCCTCTCTTCCAACACTCTCACACCCCTCCAATCTATCCTAAACTCTGCTGCCCGACTAATCCACCTGTCCCCTCGCTATTTCCGGGCCTCTCCTCTCTGTCAATTCCTTCACTGGCTCCCCATTACCCAGAGATCCAAGTTCAAGACCCTAACCTTGGCATACAAAGCCATCCACAACCTGTCTCCTCCATACATCTGTGACCTAGTCTCCCTGTACTTACCTGCAAGCAACCTCCGATCCTCACAAGATCTCATTCTCTACTCCTCTCTTATCTTCTCTTCCCACAATCACATACAAGATTTCTCCCGTTCATCCCCCTACTCTGGAACTCTCTATTTTTTCGGCTTTTGAAATAGAGGAGAAAAAATAGAACATAAAATACTAGTGGTAAACTCTGCCTTACTGCCTGTCACCAGGTCAAAAGTGCCCAGTTTTTGGTTTTAATTTTGTCCTACTGCTCCCTTGAGTATTCTGTTTTTGTTCTTGTTTTTTTAAATCCACCATACGGTTCCACAGAAATGAGCCTATTTATTTTGTGCTGTTTTCTATGGCTTTTTTCCAAGTTTGCGTTACATGATTCTCTGGGACATGTCTTTAGGCTGCTCTGCATTAATACACTGTGAGCACCACCCACTTATAAGACCATAAAAATTACCTCAAAATAAAAAGGCCCATATCTCTAGAATTGCATGATCAATTTAGTAAAAAAAAGAAACAGTGGAAATAAGATAAGAGCAAAAACTGGCCATTTTTTCTTGATGACAAGCTTTCTTTAAAGGGATTGTCCACTACTTTAGATTCCCCCCCCCCCATGTATCCCCCTGGGGCCCCTAAGACTTCTTGTAAATACCTTCTGTTGCTGATAATGACTGTGAGCGGCGCTATTACTGGCCGCTCACAGGCATCATGTGACCCCTGGTTGCAGCCGGCTCTGATATCCTCTAATGTCACGACAAGTGCTAGCCGCAGCCGGGGGTCTTTGTCTTCCTGGTTCCATGGTGGATGCCAGGCTGTGGGCGGGGTTACCCCCCACGTCACACCCGGCATCCACCGCACGCTCTGCCTCTCTCCATTCATTGGGAAAGCACGTGGTGGATGCTGGGTGTGACGCGGGGGGTAACTCCACCCACAACCCAGCAGCCACCGCGGGGACCCCAGCGCTGAGTCACTCCTCACTTGTCGTGATGTCAGCGCGGGGTCAGTGATGCCTGTGAGCGCCCACCGATAGCGACACTCACAGGCATTATCTGCAACATAAAGTATTTGCAAAAAGTCTTAGGGGCCCCGGGGATATACATTATACATAGTGTACAACTTCTTTAATGTTCCTAAATGCTATTAGCATGCAGACATAGGGTCAATCTGTAGGTTAATAGCTTTAAAATGCTGACTGATCGCCTTACTGAAACAACAGCTACAGTGAAAACATTAACTTTATTCCACTCAGTAGCTGCTGGCTTTCGGTCATAGAGGCATTCCCGAAACAGCTAAAATCACTGCTCAGTACACAGTGAGTGGTGGCTGTAAGCACAGCCCAGCATTTTGATTGACAGCTGGCTCTGCAGCACATTTATGCAGAGCAAGCTGTCAATGAAAGTAGTGAGGTGGGCTTACAGCAGCTGCTCACAATGATCTGAGCAATGACTGCTGCCACTTCAGGCATGCCTCCATAACTGTAAGAACACCTCCATAACTGAAGAGTTTATTTTTTCCCAGTAGTCAAGCATTTCAATAAAGTGGCCGGACAGCATTGTACCCCTATTAACCTGCAGATTAACTCTATAACTGCAGGTTAATAGCATTTGGGGATGTGACACGTTCCTTTTAAGGACATAATAAGTGTTTCGTTTTTTTCATCACTGCCATTGATACATGTATAATAATAGAATTAAAATATATGCATTGTTATTTCAATGTGATAACTATTTATTTGTTTATTCTAAACATAAATTACAGCAGGACAATAGTGTGCATGCTTAACCTATCAATCCGAAGCTTTTGCTACAAAATAACAAAGCTCCATGATTCCAATTCTGTGACTTTCAGTTCATGCTTTGGATTGCTTTATAGTTCCTATTCAGGTCAATAGCTTAACTCTGGCTTACCTGGACTGATAAATAAACGAAGCATGTACTCTCCCTTCCTTTGTCCAGTGCCAACTCCCCACCGTTATTCTATTCCTGGTGTTTTGACTGCAGAGGTGATATCATGTCAACAGCAAATGTCACCACTCTAGGCAGTAATTGCTCAGCAATTCATACACTACGCTTGGCAGCAGTGCTGAGGTTGACGGCATGTCAGTGATTTCAATGACAAGCTAGAGCAGTGAAACGTACTGTTGATGTGACATCACTTCTGCAGCCAAAGCAGTGAGATTGGAGCAGAGGCGGAGCCAGCATTGCACCCAGGAAGGATGAGTTCCAGTTCAGTTTGTAATTTTAGGAATTGTACATAGTTTGGGGTCCACTTTACTGAAAATATATCTAGAGCAACTGTAAGGAAGTGGAGAAACTGTGGTTTTATATTGAATTGCACGGTTTTGAATGTGGCTTTATCTATTTGATTATTTGCATTGCTATGTTTTGAAATGTTGATGCATTTGTTTCCTGCCCAGTAACATCTAGCTAGCAATAGATAGGGTTAATAGCTGGGACTAGCTCAGGATGGGAGGAGTTATATGTGCATGAGCTGAGGAAGATTTCCTGTGATAGTGAGATAGCATTTAGCAACTGAGAAGTACTGATCTATGCAGACCTGCATTTAAAGGGTGTTCATGTGCCAAGAGGGAGACTCGAGACGTCAGAAAGCATGATCCAAAGGAAAGCGAAGAAACAGTGGGAAGTCGGGACCCATAGTAGAGACAGAAGGAAAGAACAAGGTCCTAGGTGCAGGCCAGGGAGGCCATTGTGACAATACCGAACTTTGCACAGGGGAAGCAGAAGTCAGAATTGAAGGGAAAAGAAAGAAATGACTTGTATAAACAGGGCTTTAGCAAACAAGTGTCTATAAAACAAGAAGGTAGAGTGTCACTGTACTGGGACACAAGTTCTCCTACAGAGAGCTGAAGATGCAGTGGCACAGCAAGTAAATGTGGCCCTGTTCAAACTGACTTTAAGAATACTAGTGAAAAGTCGTACTGATGTTGCTCAGCCATTGGGGACTTCATTAGCCAACTGGGAACCAAGAGTGAGGGGCCATAGTACTACACCTCGACCCGTACAATCCTCACAGGGGAAGATAGAGCTTCCCATGATGGTTTACTGGGTTGTTGTGAGATGTAAGAGAAGCAGTGTATCTTCACATGCACCTTAAAAGTGCATATTTCAGCATATTGCAACGGAAGCATTTGTAAAATATTGTGCCTACTATCTGAAGTATATAGTTCTTATCAATTTACTGTTCAATAAAGAAAAGTTTTTTGTTGGAATTTGGTCTCCTTCACTAAACCACACAACATCTGGTTCTGGCCTGCCAAGTGCAACAGCACCATGCGGTTTGCAGAGGCGTATCGTCGAGGACACTATAGCACATGCAACTAGCCAGGACCCATATTTTCATGTAGAGTAGCAGTGCGTGGAAGACAAGTACCTCGGCCATGGTTGCCGATCCCATTCATGCTACAGGGCCAAGAATCATTAGTCGGGTATTGGATGTTTTATGCAAATCATTGTTATCACCAATTCATCACCCTTTGTAAGCATGAAGCTGTTTAGGAACAGAACAACCATATTAGCGATCATTTTATTCCAATCAGTACATGTTGACCTGTGTAAACTTGCATACACCAGTACTCGTTGAAGGGCCTAGATTGGTCAGTGTGATTACACTTTTAATTACTTTTCGAACTACCAGTGTTTGATATGACGTTATTGGGCCAGATTAATAAAGTTACTATGCAACCTCCAGCAACATATCACATTATTAAAAGAGAATATATCTGGACCAAAAACAAGACAAAAAGGAGAGGATTCCTACTAATATAATAACCTAAAAAGTTTGAAGTCACAGCCTCTAAGTAATAAAATATAAATTTTATTGGAAATGTATTAAAAATACAATAATGCAAAAAATATCAAAATGCCATATTTTTTGAATTATAAGATGCACTATTTTTCCTCCAAATTTGGGAGGAAAGTGGGGGTGCGTCTTATAACCCGAAGTGAATTTACCGGGTGGGGTCTCCCTCAATCTCGTCTCCCAAGATCTCAATCTGCGCATGCGCCACCACTGGTGGCCATTTTCCCGAAGCCCACCACAGGAAACTGAATGGGAAAGGGGACTCCGCTCACCAGTGCCGACATCTAATGAGCGTCTAGACATCGCAGCATCGCCCCACTCCTGCCACCACCGGCCTCCTGAAGCAGTAATTTTGCCTCCTGTGACCCCAATCCACCGCCGCTGCCATCCTAGGCAAGCTACAGTTAAAATGGATTATAAGACCACCACCATTTTATTAAAAAAAATAATTCATATTTTCCACTCCAAAATTTGGGGTGCATTTTATAGTCCAGTGCATCTTATAATCCGCAAAATACGGTATATAAAGTATCTATTACAACAGTATATGAGTATAAGCAAGGTTCTGAGTGAAGGCTCAAAAAAAGAGGGGATACACAGAACAAAAAGTGAAGAAATGGGCAGTAAAAGGAAGTTCACTGGAAAACACAATGAACAGGGAATTAATTAAGCATGAATCAGACTTATCTGAATATGTATTGTGGTAATCGACTTGCTCGGCTCTCCAGAGGCAGAAACAGGACACACGGTTTGGGTTAACTTACTCTGCTGGTTTATTCTGTGGCATAAACTCCAGCAGTGTCCCATAAAAATAAACAGACCCTCTCGGGGTTAACGGGAAAAACAAAAAGATTTGGTATGACAGAGTCCAATAGTATGCGAGGCTCTGCCCGCTGAAGGTAGCACAGTGAAGTCTTCAGCAACACCAGTCCAACGGTGTTGCTCTCTGGTTTCACCCAAACACAGCCTGGAGACTTCACTCTCCAGACCACACACTCCAGAGGAACAAAGCTGACTGAGCATTTAACCCTGCTCAGCTACACCCTGAGGAGAGATAGGGAAATGGCCTCCCGCCCTCTTTTCCATTTCCATAAAACCACACCCTTGTAAGAGATTTAACCCCCCAGCATATAACATGCTGGCAGAAGTTCAGTAGGTTTCAGTTCACACAGGAGAGCACCCTGAGTGACACATACCTCCCCTCGTATATCAGACCAGTGACTCTGTCACATATCCTCCCCTCTGCCCAAAGCTGGGGGTTTGGGCACCTTCCAATACCAGACAGGGAATCCTAGAGAGAGCATTAGAGTTCCCGTGTAATTTTCCGGGCCTATGCTCCACCTGGAAGTTAAAGTCCTGAAGACCTAGGAACTAGGCATGAGCGAACATTTCAATGTTCGGTTCGGAAAAGTTCGCCGAACAAATTGATATTCGCCAAATTTATTCGCTGAATGTTCGTCGAACATTTCCGAATCCCATAGGAGTCAATGGGGGGACCAAACAAATGCATATACAACACCTAGAAACGGGACCAAAAGCTGCCAAAACACATCAAATTAGGTATAGACACCAGGGAAGTGCCATCAATTGACCCAGAGTACAAGTACTATAATTATTATTACTGTGACAGCAACATTTATTTAGTTGCGCTTTACATGTCAAAAGGGGTCATCGATTGGTACAACAGGAGAGAGGACCCTGCCTGGGAGGGCGCACTGTCACGGATGTGGTTTGTGGAACCACTTTGCCACTGACCCCGGAGAGCCTGGAGGGGCGTGACCAAGCAAGCACTGGACTGTTAACTAGAGCCTCTGATGGTGAGGTTAGACTTGGCTCCCGATGAACGCCAGGTGTCACTCCAGGACAGACCAATGTACGTGCAGCAGCTGGACCCAGTAGTACAGACTAGATGGTGCAGCAGACAGGTCTGTATCAGAGTGCAGGAGGCAGAGTCTGTATCAGAGTGCAGCAGGCAGAGTCTGTATCAGGAGTGCAGAGGCAGAGTCTGTATCAGGAGTGCAGCAGGCAGAGTCTGTATCAGGAGTGCAGCAGGCAGAGTCTGTATCAGGAGTTCAGCAGGCAGAGTCCGTATCAGGAGTCCAGCAGGCAGAGTCTGTATCAGGAGTGCAGCAGGCAGAGTCTGTATCAGGAGTGCAGCAAGGACTGGTACACAAGTTAGACTGCTGAACAGGAACGTTCCACTACAGCCAACCCAATAGATGGAGACCCAATCAGGATTCCCCACATTTAAAAAAAATAGTGACAGACACCAGCAAAGTGGCATTAATATCACTACTGTACAAATAGTGTAAATAAGACCCACACCTCTTCCAGTACAGCCAACCCAGGAGATGGAGACCTAACCAGGAGTGTTCACATTGCCCTAAATGAGGGCCTAACACCACCGAAGTGGCATCAATGTCATCAGACTAAAAGTAGTTTAACGCAGACCCAAACCTGTCCCACTACAGCCAACCCAATGGATGGAGACACAATCAGAATTCTCCACATTTCCCAAAATTAGGGCCTAAAACCTGCAGCAGCAGCAAGAGCAGGCACAGAAGCAATATCACAGACTGCAATTTCAAGAGATCAATGCAGCACACTCAAAACGACAACATTGCCTACTTTGTATAGTCTGCAATTGGGGTGCAAAAGTCCTTGGAGATCCATGACTTGTTCATCTTGATGAAAGTTAGGCGGTCTACACTTTCAGGGGACAGCCGGGTGCGCTTATCCGTCAAGCAGCAGCGCTGAAGACATGTTCAGAGAGAATGCTGGCTGCTGGGCATGATAAAACCTCCAAGTAGCTGGCTTATAGCACTGTATGACTTTTGGCATAGTAAAAAATATTTTTTGGACTGGGTCTAGTAACAGAAGTTTTTTTTTTACTGTGAAACCAGGACAAGTTCAATGCCACTAAAATAGGATCTGCCTTTTAGCAGACTGGATCAACTTTGCCACAGTAAAAAACCTTTGGTGGACGCTGCCTGCCAACCAAAAATATATATAGGTTTGACTGTGCGTACACGCTGAATTTGACCGCCACTGACGTAGTAGCTGGCTTTGAGCACTGTATGACGTTTGGCACAGGAAAAAATATTTTTTGCACTGGGCGTAGCAAGAGAAAAAAAACATTTTTTTACCCTGAAACCACCTGAAGTTCAACTCCACTAAAATAGTATCTGACACTAAAAAACTTTAGTGCACACAGCTTTCAATATCACAATAGCAACAGAAAAATAAAAAAAGATTTTGTGCTCTGCAATAAGAAGCTCTGCAGACTGTGCAGAGCCCAATCTCAACTCCACTAAATAAAAAGGTGCACTGCGCTTGCTTGATCACATTAGCAAGTGCAAAAAATTATTTAACCACTTCGCGCCAGAGCCTGTTTTTGCCTTCGTGACCGGGCCAATTTTTTCAATTCTGACCACTGTCACTTTATGAGGTAATTACTCTGGAACGCTTCAACGGATCCCCCTGATTCTGAGATTGTTTTTTGTGACATATTGTACTTCATGATAGTGGTAAAATTTCTTCGATATCACTTGCGTTTATTTGTGAAAAAATCGGAAATTTGGCAAAAATTTTGAAAATTTTGCAATTTTCAAACTTTGAATTTTCATGCCCTTTAATCAGAGAGATATATCACACAAAATAGTTAATGAATAACATTTCCCACATGTCTACTTCACATCAGCACAATTTTGGAACCAAAATTTTTTTCTGTTAGGAAGCTATAAGGGTTAAAAGTTGACCAGCGATTTCTCATTTTTACAACAAAATTTACAAAAAAAATTTTTTAGGGACCACATCTTATTTGAAGTGACTTTGAGGAGCCTTTATGACAGAAAATACCCAAAAGTGATACCATTCTAAAAACTGCACCCCTCAAGGTGCCCAAAACCACATTCAAGAAGTTTATTAACCCTTCAGGTGCTTCACAGGAATTTTTGGAATGTGGAAGAAAACAATGAACATTTAACTTTTTTTCACAAAACTGCTACTTTAGCCTCAAATTTTTAATTTTCACAAGGGCAACCAGAAAAAATGGACCCCAAAATGTGTTGTGCAATTTCTCCTGAGCACGCTGATACCCCATATGTGGTGCAAAGCCACTGTTTGGGCGCACGGCATGGCTCCGAAGGTAAGGAGCGCCATTTGACTTTTGGAATGGAAATTTGACTGGAATCGATAGCGGACGCCATGTTGCATTTGGAGAGCCCCTGAGGTGCCTAAACAGAGGAAACCCCCAACAAGTCACCCCATTTTGGAAACTAGACCCCTCAAGGAACTTATCTAGATGTGTGGTGAGCACCTTGAACCCCCTGGGGCTTCACAGAATTTTATAATGTTGAAGGGTGAAAATAAAAAAAACACATTTTTATCACAAAACTGCTACTTTAGCCTCAAATTTTTAATTTTCACAAGGGCAGCCAGAAAAAATGGACCCCAAAATGTGTTGTGCAATTTCTCCTGACCACGCTGATACCCCATATGTGGTGCAAAGCCACTGTTTGGGCGCACGGCATGGCTCAGAAGGTAAGGAGCGCCATTTGACTTTTGGAATGGAAATTTGACTGGAATCGATAGCGGACGCCATGTTGCATTTGGAGAGCCCCTGAGGTGCCTAAACAGAGGAAACCCCCAACAAGTCACCCCATTTTGGAAACTAGACCCCTCAAGGAACTTATCTAGATGTGTGGTGAGCACCTTGAACCCCCAGGGGCTTCATAGAATTTTATATTGTTGAAGGGTGAAAATAAAAAAACAAATTTTTAACACAAAACTGCTACTTTAGCCTCAAATTTTTAATTTTCACAAGGGCAGCCAGAAAAAATGGACCCCAAAATGTGTTGTGCAATTTCTCCTGAGCACGCTGATACCCCATATGTAGTGCAAAGCCACTGTTTGGGCGCACGGCATGGCTCGGAAGGTAAGGAGCGCCATTTGACTTTTGGAATGGAAATTTGACTGGAATCGATAGTGGACGCCATGTTGCATTTGGAGAGCCCCTGAGGTGCCTAAACAGAGGAAACCCCCAACAAGTCACCCCATTTTGGAAACTAGACCCCTCAAGGAACTTATCTAGATGTGTGGTGAGCACCTTGAACCCCCAGGGGCTTCACAGAATTTTATAATGTTGAAGGGTGAAAATAAAAAAACACATTTTTAACACAAAACTGCTACTTTAGCCTCAAATTTTTAATTTTCACAAGGGCAGCCAGAAAAAATGGACCCCAAAATGTGTTGTGCAATTTCTCCTGAGCACGCTGATACCCCATATGTGGTGCAAAGCCACTGTTTGGGCGCACGGCATAGCTCGGAAGGTAAGGAGCGCCATTTGACTTTTGGAATGGAAATTTGACTGGAATCGATAGCGGACGCCATGTTGCATTTGGAGAGCCCCTGAGGTGCCTAAACAGAGGAAACCCCCAACAAGTCACCCCATTTTGGAAACTAGACCCCTCAAGGAACTTATCTAGATGTGTGGTGAGCACCTTGAACCCCCAGGGGCTTCACAGAATTTTATAATGTTGAAGCGTGAAAATAAAAAAACAAATTTTTAACACAAAACTGCTACTTTAGCCTCAAATTTTTAATTTTCACAAGGGCAGCCAGAAAAAATGGACCCCAAAATGTGTTGTGCAATTTCTCCTGAGCACGCTGATACCCCATATGTGGTGCAAAGCCACTGTTTGGGCGCACGGCATGGCTCGGAAGGTAAGGAGCGCCATTTGACTTTTGGAATGGAAATTTGACTGGAATCGATAGCGGACGCCATGTTGCATTTGGAGAGCCCCTGAGGTGCCTAAACAGAGGAAACCCCCAACAAGTCACCCCATTTTGGAAACTAGACCACTCAAGGAACTTATCTAGATGTGTGGTGAGCACCTTGAACCCCCAGGGGCTTCACAGAATTTTATAATGTTGAAGGGTGAAAATAAAAAAACACATTTTTAACACAAAACTGCTACTTTTGCCTCAAATTTTTAATTTTCACAAGGGCAGCCAGAAAAAATGGACCCCAAAATGTGTTGTGCAATTTCTCCTGAGCACGCTGATACCCCATATGTGGTGCAAAGCCACTGTTTGGGCGCACGGCATGGCTCGGAAGGTAAGGAGCGCCATTTGACTTTTGGAATGGAAATTTGACTGGAATGGATAGCGGACGCCATGTTGCATTTGGAGAGCCCCTGAGGTGCCTAAACAGAGGAAACCCACAACAAGTGACCGAATTTTACAATCTACTCCTCTGTATAAATTAATCTAGTGGTGGGAAAATAAGTAGATAGGTAAATGGTCACTAAACCCATAGATGAATTCCCACAGAGGTGTCATTTCCATAATGGGGTCACTTCAGGGGGGATTATGCTGTTCTGGCACTTTTCAGAGTACCAGAGCTAAAGAATCCCCCCTGAAGTGAACCCATTTTGGAAATGACACCCCTCTGGGAATTCATCTATGGGTTTAGTGACCATTTTAACTTGATGGATGATTTCCAGAAACAAGCACGCAATGGAAGGTTTAGATTCTGGAGAACCCCCCCTGGAAATTAAGTGAGCTCTACTCGAATATGTCATTCACTAAATGAACCAAATGTTTGAATGACAAATTGGGATACATTTTTACAGTTTAAAAACGTGGTTCTGTGTGGTAGATTTTAAAGCAGTCAGTGACGCATAAGGCTGGCAATGATGGGCATTGTGGGCAATAGTAGCGGGTATCACGCCTCATTCCTCTCTTAGTACATACACGACATCTTTTCTGGGGGTTCCTTCTTGTTTCCGTTGCTGGAATAAGTGCAATAAAATGTCGCTCAGTGAGTCTTTTCACATTCTCAGATTCTAATGGATGAGCGGGGCTAACACTTTGAAAGACAAGATTTTCAATTACCTTTACTTGATAATCAAGAAAAGGATCTGAATTTCCTGCTTTTTTGTACAACACAAAAGAATTGTATGTGGCCACCTGAAACAAATAAATAACCAACTTTTTATACCAGGTATAGGACTTTCTTGATACCTGGTATGGCTGTAGAACCTGGTCTGCAAGGTCCACACCCCCCATGTGTTTGTTGTAGTCAATGACTGACACAGGTTTTTGCTTCGGAGTGGTGGATCCTAGTTCTACAGTGGCCCTTGTGACATCTGTGTGGATCGAGCTGAGGACAAAAATATCCCTCTTATCCCTATATTTCAGGGCAAGCAGCTCTCCGTTGCGTACAGCCCCTGACTGCCCCTTTTGGAACTTTTGGTTGACCAATGGTTGTGGAAACCCCTGACGGTTTTTACGGATGGTCCCACAAGCCCCGATGTTGTGTTCAACCAGACTTTTAAATAGGGGTATGCTGGTGTAATAATTGTCCACATATAGATTGTAGCCTTTTTGAAAAAATGGACTTATCAGCTCCCAAACAATTTTTCCAGATGTCCCCAGATAAGTAGGGCATCCTGGTGGGTTTAGCTGGCTATCTTTCCCCTCATATATGCGGAAAGCGGATGTGTATCCGGTTGAACTTTCGCACATTTTATAGATCTTTATTCCAAACCTTGCCCTTTTAGATGGGATAAATTGCTTGAGGTGCAGTCTTCCTTTGAATTTTACAAGGGACTCATCTATAGAAATATTTTGTGTTGGGGTGTAGAGGCTTAAGAATTTTTCTAACAAATTTTCAATGATGGGTCTAATTTTATATAACCTGTCATGTTCTGGGGCATTTCTGGGCAGGCATTGACTATTGTCGTTAAAATGCCAAAACCGCATGAGCATTTCATAACGGGTCCTAGGCAGAATGACTGAAAACGTAGGGGTGGCTTGAACAGGGTGGTTGGACCAGTAGGATCGAATGCTCGGTTTTTTAACAAGCCCCATGGCAAATGTAAGTCCTAAAATTTTTTTTATTTCCGGGACATTAGTTGGTGTCCATAAATTTGCCCTAGCATAGTAAGATCGGGGATTCTGGCTTATGAATTGGGATGCATATAAATTTGTTTGCACGACAATATGCTCTAGCAAGCTGTCTGTAAAAACAAATTAAAAAAATTAATTGGTCCAAAATCTTCCACCTCCACATTTATACCAGGAGTGGCGTTGAAATCAGGGCTGAATGGAGCAGCCGAATCCGAAGCCTCCCATCTGGGAAATGCTAGATCATGTGGCAAAGCCCCTTGTACACTGGGGTGCGCCAATTCACTAGTAGCAGGGACAGCGCTTGTACTGGGCAGTGTTCCCTGATTTGGAGACGTTTCTCCAGTAGCGCTATTTGCACCTATTGCTGTACTGGTCCTTGGGCTTGAGGATGGAACAGAATCACTGCTCATTTCTGAGCTCTCAGTGTCGCCGCTACTAAAGCCCTCAAAATCCACATCTCCATCTGAGATTGCGCTGTCATCAGTGTCAGAACACAGCAGGGCATACACCTCTTCTGCGGTATAAGTCTGACGGGCCATTTTATTTTTAGATTTTTTGACTGGACTGAACGGACCGGACTGAACGGACGGGACTGACCGGACTGGACTGACCGGACTGGACTGACCGGACTGATCTGACAGGACTGACTGACCTGACAGGACTGACTGATCTGACAGGACTGACTGACTGACAGATCTGACAGGACTGATCTGACAGGACTGACTGATCTGACAGGACTGACTGACTGACAGATCTGACAGGACTGACTGACTGACAGATCTGACAGGACTGACTGACTGACAGATCTGACAGGACTGACTGACTGACAGATCTGACAGGACTGACTGACTGGACTGATCTGACAGGACTGACTGACTGGACTGATCTGACAGGACTGACTGACTGGACTGATCTGACAGGACTGACTGATCTGACAGGACTGACTGACTGACAGATCTGACAGGACTGACTGACTGACAGATCTGACAGGACTGACAGGACTGACAGATCTGACTGACTGACTGATCTGACAGGACTGACTGACTGACTGATCTGACAGGACTGACTGACTGACTGATCTGACAGGACTGACTGATAGATCTGACAGGACTGACTGACTGATAGATCTGACAGGACTGACTGACTGATAGATCTGACAGGACTGACTAACCCTAACTCTTACTTTCTTTTTTATTTTTATTTTTTTACTTTCACAGTGGCAAGGCTGACACAGCTCTTGTCACACTGTTTCTCCTCTGCTCTCTCACTGAGATCGGAGGAGAAACAGTGTATTTATCAGGCAGATCGCCCGGGAAAGTTTGTTGCTAAAACAAACTTCCCTGGTGATCTCTCTGATTGGCTGGTGTGACGCTGACATCATCGAGACCTGAGCCAATCAGGTCTCGATGATGTCAGAGGTCACAGCACCGGGATCCCCGCCGCTCCTGAGGTATGTGGGGGGTCCTGATCGCCGACCACCAGCTGTTACTATCTTTTAAATGCCGCGATCGCTATGGATCGCGGCATCTAGAAGATAGGAACAGGTTAACATCATGGGGACCTGATCCATTCAGGTCCCCATGATGCCACATGTCAGAGCTATCGCTCTGAACCGGTACCGCAGCGCTAGCAGGACCCTGGGGGTCCTGAGCGCTGCAGGACCACCCACCGTTTTTAAACGTCGGCGCTGCACAGAGCCCGGGCAGCGCCGACGTTTATGTACAGTGGGCGGTCCTGAACCGGTTAAGCCATACTGAGACATGGAGCTCTATACCAGCGATGCACAGCACTATTGTATGGCATGGGCCCTCTGTTTCTGTCAGAATCTCAGTACTTGCACAAGAACACCAAAAATGTGCTGCACCAGCGGTTGCAGAGGTACACAGGCCAGGAAGTATCTACATTATCTGACCACCACACAAGCGCCCGTCTATCTAGCTAATATCTCACATTACACAAGAGAACACTGAGCTGCGTCTATCTCCAGCAGTGACATGAATATAGTGGCGCTGAGGGAACATGGCTGCTTTTTATATTGAGAGGACATGTGATTTCTGCAGCCAATTGCAGAAGCCCTTATGTCTGGACAGTGTAGATGCTTCCTGCGCTATGATTGGCTGGCCGCGCTTTCCTCAGTTAAAGTTACCGCCCACAGGAAAAAAAAAACAGTGCACCGTTGATCTGACTTGTTCTAAGCTCTCCACAGCCCCCACACTCACCTGGCACATGTCACCACTCATCATACACTTGCACTATGCTAACAAAACAGTTTAAAACGCCGTGGTTGCCCTGTATTCGCGGTCCCACGCACATTCGTCTAACTTTTCCGATTTTAAGAAAATTTGCTCACCTTTGCGATCACAAATCCGAATGTGCCATGTTCGTGCCCAATTTGAAACTTTTGAACATTCACCGAACAAATTCGCTCAACACTACTAAGAACCATCTAGTTACCCTGGCATTTTTACCCCTCTTTTCCCTCAACCATCTTAATGGTGCATGGTCTGACACCAACTTAAACTTCCAGCCTAGTAGGTAATATCTAAGAGTATCTACGCCCACTTTATGGCTAGACACTCTTTCTCTACTAGTTCTTCTCGCATGACGAAAGTTTCCAGCTCAGAGAATGGGATGCTCTTCTCCATTTATCACTTCAGAAAGTACGGCTCCTAGACCAACCTCTGAAGCATCTGTCTGGACCACGAACTCTTTCTTAAAATCTGGTGTGACCAGGACCGGCTGCTTACACAGTGCTAGCTTCATCTGTTGGAACGCGGTCTCTGTTTCCTCCATCCACTTCACCATGGTTGATCTGGTGCCTTTTAGGTGATCCGTCAGTGGCACGGCCATCATGGCAAAATTTGGGATAAACCGCCGGTAATATCCCACCATTCCCTGGAATGCTCTAACTTGCTTCATGGATAGCAGTTGCGGCCAGTCTGGATTGCCTCCACTTTATTTACATGTGGCTTTATTTCGCCTCTTCCGATGACATAGCCCAAGTACTTGGCCTCCTCTTTTCCAACGGCACATTTTCTCGGATTTATGGCAAATCCCGCCTTCCTTAGAGCATCCAGAATGGCCTATAGTTTAGGTAGGTGGCAACCCCAGTCTGGGCTAAAGACTACGATATCGTCAAGGTAGGCTGCGGCATACATCTTATGTGGGGCTAGGATCCGATCCATAGCCCTCTGGAAGGTGGCTGGGGCCCCCTGTAGTCAAAACGGCATCCGAGTGTATTGAAAGCACCCATCAGGTGTCGAGAAAGCCGAATTCTCCTTGGCCATCTGGGACATGGGGATCTGCCAGTAGCCCTTCGTCAGGTCCAGAGTGGTGATGTACCTCGTCAGTCCAAGCCTCTCGACGAGTTCGTCGACGTGGGGCATCGGGTACGCGTCACACTTGGACACCTCATTCAGCCGGCGGTAGTCATTACAAAATCTTCACTCTCCACTGGGTTTTGGAACGAACACAATTGGGCTCGATCACCCACTCTTTGACTCCTCTATCACTCCGAGGTCTAACATCCGGTACGGCTTCAGATTCACTCTTATATGTGGCTCTGTTAGCACGTCATGCTCTACGGGAGCGGCTCCCAGGCAAGGTGTTTCCACCACTTCCCGATCCCGCCACGGCTTGAGCAAGTTCACTTGGTATACTTGGTGCAGCTTCCTACGACCAGGTTGGTGGACTTTATAATTAACCTCGTTGACTTTCTCCACCACCTCGTACGGATCTTGCCATTTGGCCAGGAGCTTGCTCTTGACTGTAGGGATTAGCACCAAAACACAGTCGCCGGGCTGGAACTGCCTCAGCCTCACCGATCAGTTATAGACCCTTGCCTGGGCTTCCTGCACCTGGAGGAGATGCGCTTTCACGATCGGCATCAATCTCACTATTCTTTCCTGCATCTGGGCAACATGTTCAATGACACTCCGGTGTGGGGTATCCTCGGCTTCCCAGGTTTCCTTAGCGATGTCCAGGAGCCTTCGTGGATGTCGTCCATACCGGGGCTCAAACAGAGAGAAGCCAGTAGAGGCTTGCGGAACCTCCCTTACTGAGAAGAGCAGGAATGGCAGCAGGTAGTCCCAGTCATGTCCATCCTTCTCTACAAATTTTTTGACCATCTCTTTCAGGGTCTTATTAAAGCGCTCTACTAAGCCGTCTGTCTACGGATGGTAAACAGATGTTCGCAGCTGGGTAATCTAGAGGACCTTGCACAGCTCCTTCATTACCTTCCTCATGAACAGGGTCCCTTGATCCATTAGGATTTCCTTCGGCAGTCCGGTCCTGGCAAATATATGAACCAGTTCCCTGGCTATGCATTTGCTCGAAGAGTTCCTTAGCGGTACCGCTTCTGGATACCGGGTCGCATAGTCCATGATTACTAGAATGTATTCGTGGCTTCAGGCTGATTTGACTAAGGGCCCTACTAGGTCCATAGCAATCTTCTCAAAGGGGACCTCTATCACTGGTAGTGGAACTAGCGGACTACGGAAGAGGGAGGAGGGAGCGGTTATTTGGCAGGTGGGACAGGACCTACAATAGTTCCAAATTTCTTTGTAACATCCTGGCCAATAAAACCTTCTTAATATCCTGCCCCGAGTTTTCTCGACCCCTAAGTGTCCCCCCCAGAACATGTGAATGGGCCATTTCTAGCACGTCTATATGGCACAGGGACTAGCAGCTGTTCCACTATCTCACCACCCCTTAGTTTGGCCACCCAATATAGCAACTCCCTCTGAACTGCAAAGAGGGGGAACCTGGTGTCGGCCCCTGGCTCTTGGGCAATCCCATTGCATACAGTAACCTGGTCAAACGCCCTTTTTAACGTCCCGAACTTGAGCAGTCCCAAAGTTCTCTCTGGACACATCTAACTCAGGAAGGTTGGCCTCCTCAGTCACTGTCTCGCCTTCATCGCCGGCAAAGACGCACAGTGGGAACTCATCCACTTGAAACTTCGTCGGGGGTTCTTCTCAAGGGACCTGGCTTTTGCTCACACTACTTAGTCCGGTTCCCTTCCCCCACAAGTCCCAAAACTAAGAAAAATCACTGCCCAGTATGACAGAATGTATCAGGTTCTTAACCACCCCGACTTTGTGGGACTGGGCACCACAGTCTGTTCCGACTGTCACTGTGGCCACGGTGTAGTCCTTGGCGTCCCCATGGATGCACCAAATGCCCACAATTTTGGAAAGGGCCAACTGGTGGGGAAGGGTAGCTCTGATTAAAGTCACCAGACTTCCAGAGTCTAACAGCCCAAACACCTTTACTCCATTTATGGACACGGCACACGCCAGCGGCCCCTCGCCAGGTCGACAGTCCACACTGCAGGCTGGATACGCATAATAGGAACCTCGTCTGCCTAGGCTGCAGTCCATGGGTTCAGGGGACATATGACACCAGGGGGCTACGTGTCCAGGGTTGTGACACCTCCAACAGACTATATCCTTAACAACAATCTTTGCAGCACCTTCAGTGGAAGTGGGATGCTTCCCTGTGGTGGCTCTAAATCCCTTCTGTGGTGAACCCGCCCCCTTTTGGGTATCCCAGTATGGGGCAGTGATTATATCCAGTTTCCCAAGATATTTGTCAACCACCTGGTACCTCTCTATCAGGCCAATTAAGTCATCTGCCTTCTGGTGATCGCCCTGGGCAAGTCTGTACCGATTTAGGAAGGGAGTGCATGAATCTATCAATCACTACCCGCTCGACCATGTGGGCCGGAGTGGAGGACTCTGGCTGCAACCACTTCTGAATGAGATGCAGTAGGTCAAACATCTGCGAGCCAAGGAGTTTGTCACTGGCGTATGCCTAGTGGTGGACTCGTTGGTTTCTCACCGCCATATTCACTCCCAGTCATGCTAAGATCTCTGTCTTTAGCTTAGCATATCCCTTGGCATCCTGCAGTGCCAAGTCGTAATATGCCTTTTGGGGTTCACCCGACAAATATGGTGCCAGAACCTCTGCCCACTGGCCTGGTGGAAGTCTGGTGGCCTGATCAGCCACCATCTCAAAGACAGTCAGAAAGGCTTCAACATCATCCCCGGGGGTCATCTTCTGCATGGCCCTTCTTACCGCCTTCCTGATGTGTCAGTCATCAGTCGAGTCGACCCTGGGGGTGGGGCGGTCGCTCTGCCCTGGATGGCGTCCGCCAGAAACTGTATCTGATGTTGCTGCTCCTGCTGGTGCTGCTGCTGTGCCTTTTACTGCGACTGGATCTGTTGTAGTAACAGTTTGGTCATCTCCTGTTAAGCTTGCTGCTGCTGCAGGATTTGCTGCTGCTGCAGCTCCCGGTGTTGCTGTATTTCTTGCAGGTGCTGCTGATGTCGCTGCTGCTGGCTCAGGACTAAATGCTTAATAAGCTCCTCCATGTTGCCAGACATCTTTGGCTGGTTGAACAAAAAGTGAAGAAATGGGCAGTAAAAGGAAGTTCACTGGAAAACACAATGAACAGGGAATTAATTAAGCATGAATCAGACTTATCTGAATATGTATTGTGGTAATCGACTTGCTCGGCTCTCCAGAGGCAGACACAGGACACACAGTTTGGGTTAACTTCCTCTGCTGGTTTATTCTGTGGCATAAACTCCAGCAGTGTTCCATAAAAATAAACAGACCCTATCGGGGTTAACAGGAAAAACAAAAAGATAAGGTATGACAGAGTCCAATAGTAAGCGAGGCTCTGCGCGCTGCAGGTAGCACAGTGAAGACTTCAGCAACACCAGTCCTCAGGTGTTGCTCTCTGGTTTCACCCAAACACAGCCTGGAGACTTCACTCTCCAGACCACACACTCCAGAGAAACAAAGCTGACTGAGCATTTAACCCTGCTCAGCCACACCCTGAGGGGAGGTAGGGGAATGGCCTTCCACCCTCTTTGCCATTCCCATAAAACCACACCCTTTTAAGAGAGTTAACCCTCCAGCATATAACATGCTGGCAGAAATTCAGTAGGTTTCAGTTCACACAGGAGAGCATCCTGAGTGACACATACCTCCCCTCGTATATCAGACCAATGACTCTGTCACAGTATAAATAATCAATAACCATCCCTGCGAAATATGTAATATGTCCATTGTACAGGTGCAGGTGACGTAATAGATGACAAATGTAGTGCTACATGATATGAAGTTTGTAATTCTGAAATGTTTTTTACTGTCCGCAGAATCAAATGTAGTGAGCTTAATGATGTTTCTACATGCAATACAATCCCCACAGGGAAAACAACCCTTACTTTCACCTGATAGGGAACATATGGAAGGGTATAATACACTAATTCACACTGCTCAAGCTCTGGAAGAAGCCCACGCACAACGCACATTGGGGTGGAGAAGTATACACAACAAACATGCATAAGGAACTTCTGACTGTTTGATACTCGTATTTATGTTGCATTTACATGGGGTTTGCTCAAAACACTGGTGGTTTATTGGTATACCATATTACTGACCTTTATATATGGTGCAATTCCCTATTGCACTATGAACATATTGCATATTTCACAGGGATAGTTATTGATTATTTTTACATATTGAGACTAGTCTGATACATGCTTAATTCATTTCCTGTACATTGTGTTTGCCAGTGAACTACCTTTTACTGCCGATTTCTTCACTTTTTGTTATGTGCATCCCCTCCTATTTTGAGCATTCACTGAGAGCCTCGCTTATTTACTGTTGTTATATATACATATTTTGATTTTTGATTTTTTTTTGTATTACTGTATTTTTAATATATTTCCAATAATATTAATATTTTATTACTTGGAGGCTGTGACTTCAAACTTTTTAGGTTATTATAGAATATCAAAATAATATATATTGCTTTTTTTCTATATAGGCAAAAGGTTTTAGGGTTGTCATTTGCAGAACATTTTGCCTAATGTAGTTGCTATGCCTCAGTACTGTGATAGAATACCATCAAAGGATCCTTTGTTGAACTCTTTGTAAAGATAAACCTTGCAAGCTACATCCAAAACATTTTTGACTGATAATTTATAAATTGATATAAATTATGTTAAAATAGATCAAAAGGAATATATTTTAGCTTTAATTCTGAAATAGATACCACTCTAAGCATACAAAAAAATATATAGAATAGATTTATATACTGTTAGGCAAAGTGCTAATCATTTATGATACTATATAATTTAGTGAATTCAAAGCCAAATGAAAGCTATGTGATTTTCTAGGGACAGTGACATAGTGACATCTAGAGCTTTATAATTGATTGCTTCCTCTATCTTTGCTATAATCTCACTACTTCAGAATTTCTTTTGAGAACTGTTTGTGAAAAGTAGAGACGCCAAGAAACTCAAGTAGGAATTTGTAGGGTTTTTTTCTTTCAAATCAATCAAAAGTAGTCTCATATCCACTGCCAACTCTCCTCAAAAGGGTATTGTATTATGTTGAAAGAGTGGTACATAAACTTTAATAATAATAAAAACCTTAAATATCATACATTCAAGAAACTGAAAAAAATGAATAAAAATAATTATTTTCACCTCCTGGACCTTTGCCACTCCTGTGTGTTCATCATTCCATCCCTGCCGGTCCACTGAGCTCACCATCTGGCTAGGAGTGTCATGTGAGCGCTTTCTGCACTGCTCACAAAATGCCCCTCGCAGATGTTGATTCCAGTAGACCACTGGGAAGCACAGCTCTGCCTATGGAGGAATGGCATTGCTCTGTGAAGTGAGCATCATTTTTTTTACATACCATATAAAGGTATTAGTCAATCCAGAGTTGATTGTGATTTACAACTTTACAACTTGTATTATATCCATGCATTGCATACATAATGCCAATCAATGCTGATAATTTGCATAGAGCCAGCTAGGGCACTTTTGGAATTAATCTGATGTTCAAAGACCAAATAGTTTTGCATTGGAGCATTAGCTAAGTTTTTGGGGATGTGTCTTGCAACATGCTTTCTGACTGTTTCTAATCACTACAGCAGAATTATTAAAGGGAACCTGACAGCTTCTCCAGGCCCCCCAAGCCGCAACCATGTATTTATTGTCTATCTTTATACCCTTCTTAACAAGCGCTATGCTAATTGATTAGTGACTAGCTGTGGGGGCATTGTTTTCCCCAGCCTAGTCTTTCCACTAATCATGTTATCATGCCCCTGTGGATGTGAGTAACATGATTTACAACAGCTCTTTGCAAATCTCTACCTTCCTGACAATGGGCAATAAGCCTGGTGCATACATCCCGACTTCATTGGCGCACTGCATATGCTAAAGGAGGCATCTGTGATATAGCACACAGCCAACTGCGAGATTTGCAGTGTCGGCAATAACAGCCAGCTGAGTTCTGCATCACCATTGCTTTCCTGGGCGCTGATAAAGCCATGGTGCATGCCCCTGACTTACTACGCATTGTCAGGGAAAACCAATGCAAATCAACCACCACAGGGGTATGATAACATGCTTGGTGGGATGACTAATTTTGGAAAACAATGCCCTCATGATTAACTACCCATTAATTAGTATATCTAACACCACAGTTTAAAAATTCTATTTTGAAGTAAACAATAACTCTACAAAAAGGGTTCGGAAAGGTATCATACATGGTAGTAGTATTGGAGGTCTGTGGAAACTGCCAGGTTCCATTTAATATAATGAATATAGTGAGCATAATATAATGAATTAATTTGATGTCAGAAGACAAACAATTTATCATTATAGAATATTAATAAAGTTTTTAGAAATGTGTCTTGCATATGCTTTCTGACTGAAAGCTTTCTGACATATTCTAATGAATATAAGTCACTCGACCTTTATGTGAAAATTGTTTCTCTATTAAAAACATAAAATAGAGACCAAATTGAGAATTATACATTAAAATATATATTTTTTTGACAAAACAAAATACAAAGCATAAATTACAGCAGGGCAATAATGTGCAACATTGCAGTATCAATCTGATGCCAAAAGATTTTGTTACAAAGTTACAATGCCCGTGATTTTGTCTCTGCGACATTTGTTGTACATACTTCAGGTTGCTCCTATTCAGGTCAATGGCTTAACTCTGGCTTAACTGGACTCATGCGTAGAGTACTGTAAGTGTGAAAACTGTTCTTGTGAAAACAAACTAAATTGCTTCAATGTCAAAGAGTAAACTTTAGACTTGGAAGAAAACAAACTAAGAAAATGTAGGCAATGTATTTTAATTTTAGCAAGTGATTTACTATATGGCTGAACTCCATAATAATTCACTTCTTAAAATTACATTTATACTTCATATTGCACCAATAATTTGTTTTAACATTATCTACTTTTTTTCAAAATAGTTTACTAAATGTTTAAAGAGAAAAAAACAATTTATTGTAAATATATTTCTTATACTAATATTTCATTTTTAATCATTTGTAAAAGATAAAAATGCTCATGAGTAGGATATTATTGCTACATACTTGCTATGGCATAACAAAATATTTTTGTGCCGAAATGGAGATGCTGCACACTGAACAAGACAGATCTCTATGGTCCAAGGCCATGGAGAATCCCACTGCTTAAAGTTGGTCTGATCTAATAGTATGGATGTCACTAATAGATGAGCTAGAGACTGTGAATCACATGTATCTGTGTCACTGGTGCCCTATTCAAGCTTTATCCGTGTGCATTTGAAATACTAGGCAACCACCCCCTTTATGAATTGGTAGGTTGTGAGTGGTTGTTTCATCAATATTTTGTACCTGTGTTGATAATGTAGTCAATTTGTGCTACAGTAGCTACTATGTGAAAATTCAACCAGACATGCTAGCCTTCACTTTTCATGTGCATCAATGAGCCTTGCATACCAATGTAATGATTTCACTGATTATCCTTTCTTGACAAGTAGTATCTACTGCATCTTTGAAACACCCTATAAGACTTGTTATTTGGAAGGTCCAATCACCATTTGGTCCTTGTCAAAATTGCTCAGACTCTTGTGCGTGTCAATTTTTCCAGTTTCCAGTTCATCAACTTTTACCCCTTAATGACCATCGATACACCTTTTAACAGCGGTCATCAAGGGGCCTTATTCCTCAGTGCCGCTTTTTAATGACGCTGGGAAATAAGTGAATAGCACCCAACAGCAGGCACAATTCCCATGGATGACAACCCTGCAGCTTTGACCAAGAGCTGATTAACCAATTATATCAATTGCAACAGAGGTATCTAAGTGGTTAAAAGGGGTTTAAAAGACCCCTTTGACAGGATCGACCCCCACGATTATAATCCCGGGTGCTAATTGGTGTCATGAGATCATCTGCTATAAGCAGGGTCTAACAGGCTTTGTCAGTGAGTCACTGACAGATCTCAGGCACTGCATTAGACGTGTACAGCAATGCATGAGACCAGTGATCAAAGTAAAAATTCTTCATGTCACACAATGGGACTAAGTGAAAAACTGAAAAAAGTAAAATTAAATATGTAAAAAAGTAAAAAGCATACAATGAAAGCTCACACAAATTGCAAAAAGCCGTTTTGCAACTAAAAACTCAGCATTTGCATTAAAACTGAAATAAACAAAAAAACATACACATTATTGGTATTGCCAATCGCCAGGTCCAGAAAAACCCGATCTATAATACTGTCATGTTATTTATTCAGTACGATGAACACTGTAAAAACATTAATAAAAAACACGCCAAAAATGATGCTTTTTCACCATGCTTACACATAAAAAATTGAACAAAAAGAGACCAGTCACATCTAGAAAAAATGGTGTGTATGTGAAACACCAAACTGTCCCGCAAAAAACAAGCCCTAATATGGCTCATTTGGCAAAAATATAAAAAAGTTACAGCTCTCAGAATATGGTAACGCAAAAACAAATTCATTTATGTAAAATATTGTTTTTAGTCCATAAAAGTAACGAAGCATAAAAAACGATATATCTGGAATTGCTGTAATCGTACTGACCCGAATAATAAATCGGTCTTATTACTTTTACCGCAAAAATAAGAAAATAGAAACAATCACTTATAGCACATGGTGAACCGTGCAAAAATATAAATAAGAACTGTTTTTGTTCTATTTGTTCACTGTGCCTTTCAAAAAATCAGAACAAGACTGAGCTCCTATTTATCCTGTGCTCTCTGAGAAAAAATGCGATTCAGACTTAACCCAGGACGGAACCACTCACTTATGAGGCACATGGAGTCCCATTGGACTCTGTCTGGTCTCTGTTCTGGCAGTATCCCATCATTTTAGGCATCTTTTTAGCGTACAAGTGTGGAGGACCACAGATCTGTGCACGCCTGAAAACATGAATATCACCAGAACAGACACCAAACAGGGTCCAAAGTGTCTCCATCTGCATCATTAAAGTGAGTGGTTCCATCAGTTTAGTCTTAATCACATTTTTGTGAGATTTACAAGGAAACCCCATAGTAAATAATCAGCATAAAACACAAGAATGTGATCCAAGCCTTATATTTAAAGCATTCAAAAAAATGTTATGCACTTCAAAATGTCCGTATGTCATCTGTCACTGGAAATATAGGGGTTCCAACTTACTGGTAGAACAAAGACTCTGGAAAAGTGACATGGCTCCCACATCCTCAAATAAAATCCAGTTAAATCAGCACTCCCAAATCCAAATTCCCCCTCCTCCTGAGCCCCACTGAGCTTAAACCACAGTAAGCGGCCACATGTTTGGTATTATTATAGTTGGGTGAGAGCACTTAACAATTTGCAGGGTGAGTGTCTCCAGAAGCACAAGCTGGACACACTGTATGGAGGAACAATGTATGGGGGCACAATGTATAGGCATTAAACTGGCAGATTTGCAATTCTCCAAAAAAAAAAAAAAACAACGTAGATGTTACAAAACAGTCACTGCAGCAGTAGATAAATTCATTGAGAGGTCCAATTTCTACAATGGGGTCACTTTTGGGTTTTTCCTACTTTTCTGGCCCCTTAAGTACACCACAAATGTCACCCGCAAACTATTCTACCAAAATTTGTGCTCCAAAAGCCAAATAGCATTATTTCCTCCTCAGCCCTGACATGTGGCCTATCAGTAGTTTCCGATGACATATGGGACATCACCGTGTTCAGGAGAAAGTGTGCAATAAATTGTGGTGTTCAGTTTCACCTTTCACCCTTGTGTAATGGACAAATTTGCAGCAAATTAAAAAAATACATTTTTACCACTAAAATATTATATTTTCACGTCTCAATGTTATAAAATTCTGTGAGGCACCTATGGGTTCAAAATACTCACTGCACCCCTAGATGAATTTCTTATAACAAAGTTTCCAATATGGTGTCACTTGTGGGGGTTTCTGCTGTTCTAACACCTCAGGGGCTCAGCTAATGGAGCCCATAATCTATTCAAATGTAATCTGCGTTCTAAAAGCCAAGTAGCTCTCCTTCCCATCTGATCCCTGCCGTGTGCTCAAACAATAGTGTGCATCCACATATGGGGTACTGCCATGTTTGGTAAAAATTGCATAACAAACTATGGGGTACATTTTCTCCTATTACCCTTCCTGTGAATTATAAATTTGGTGCTAAAACAGTATTTTATGGAAATATTGTAATTTGTTGGTTTCACATCTAAACGTTATAAAATGTTGTGAATCTCATGTAAGTTAAAAATGGTTACACCCTAGATGAATTCCTTGATGAAGTCCTAGTTTCCAAAATGGTGTCACTTGTGGGGGGTTTCTGCTGTATTGGCATTTCAGGGGCTCGGCTAATGGAGCCCACAATCTGGTCAAATGGAAACTGCATTCTAAAAGCCATGTAGCGCTCTTCCCATCCAATCCCTGCCGTGTGCTCAAACAGTAGTGTACAATTACATATGGGGTGCTGGCACGTTCAGTAAAAATTGTATAACAAATTATGAGGTTCATTTTTTCCTGTTACCACTCGTATAAATGATAAATTTAGTGCTAAAAGAGTATTTTAGAGGAAAAAAAATATTTTTTTGTTTTCATATCTAAATGTTATAAAGTTTTGTGAATCACCTGTAGGTTAAAAATACTCAGTTCACCACTAGATGAATTCCTTGAGAGGTCTAATTTCCAAACTTCTTTCCTTTCCATGCCCTTTATTGTGCACAAACAGAAGTTTTTGACCACATATGGGGTATAATCGCATTCAGGAGACTTTGCATAACACATTATGGGGTCCGTTTTCTCCTATTATCAATTGTGAAAATTACAAATGTTTGACTAAAACAACATTTTAGAGGAAAAAAACATAATTTTTGTTTTTGGATTTACATTTTAAAAAGTTCTGTGAAGCACCTATGGGTTCAACATGCTCAAAATACCCCTAGATGAATTCCATGATAGCTCTAGTTTCCAAAATAGGGTCACTTGTAGGGGTTTCTGCTGTTTTGGTACCTCAGGGACATGGTGTCTGCAATCTAGTCCAGCCAAATTTACATTCCAAATACCAAATGTCACTTCTTCCCTTC
The DNA here is from genome assembly GCF_046119375.1 of Phyllobates terribilis. NCBI lineage: Eukaryota > Metazoa > Chordata > Amphibia > Anura > Dendrobatidae > Phyllobates > Phyllobates terribilis. Next base: position 385,845,306 of record NW_027362763.1, on the reverse strand, counting down.
CGAGCCCTGCCGTGTGTCCAAACAGAACTTTTTGACTACATCTGGAGTATCAATACTCCACTTGCAAACGTGAAAAATTTGGGGCTAAGACAACATTTTCAGCCACAAATGAAAATTTTCAATATGATGACCTAATGTTAGCAAATTCTGTGCAATACATGTGTGTTCAAAATGCACACTATACCCCTGGATAAAATCCTTCCAGGGTGTAGTTTCCAAAATTTAATCTCTTGTGGGGGGTTTCTGCTGTTTAGGCTCCATAGGGGCCCTGCAAATACGACATGGCACCCACAATCAATTTCAGCCAAGTTTGTGTTCCAAAATTAAAATGGTTTTCCTTTCCTTCCAAGTCCTGCTGTTTGTCCAAATAGAGGTTTCTGACCACATGTGGGGTATCAGTGAGCTCAGCAGAAATTTGGTAACAAATTGTGTGGTTCATTCTTTTGTGCTATTCCGTGTAAAAGTGAAAAAAATTGGGTTAAGCAACATTTTAGAGGAAAAATTGCAATTTATTTTTGTTATTCCACTTTACATCAATTCCTGTGTAGCACCTAAAGAGTTAAAAAGAAATCCTGACTGCAGTTTTGAAGTATTTAAAGGGGTTGTCCACTCAAAAGCGATAAGTCTGCAGTCACTCTGTGTGACTGCAGACTTATGAATCCCCCCAGCGCAGGCATTGTGCGCTGGGGGGATTCACCGGTATGAGACCCGGGACCGGAGGCTATGTATACGTTATACATACCCCTGGCCATTCAGTGCCGCCTCGCTCCATTCACTTGTATGGAGCAAGGCCACGCCCCATCTAGTGATGTGGATGACCTGTGGGCGCATCCGACTAGAAGGTGCGGCCTCACTCAATACAATTGTATGGAGAGTGAGGCAGCGCCCACTGGCTGGGTCTCATACCTGCGAATCCCCACAATGGACAGTGCCTGCACTGCAGGGATTCATAAGTCTGCAGTCACACAGAGTGAATTCAGGCTTATCACTTTTGACCGGACAACCCCTTAAAAGGGATTTAATAATATTCCATACAAAAATGGTCACTTGATCACTTCTCTTTGCAGAAATGCACTATTGTTGCTTGCCTGACAACTTCTGCACTATGGATCTAAGGATTTTTAACAGCTATTAAATATCATTATTTTGTTTATTTATGTTTAGTTTCAGTGTAATATAATAAATAAACAGAATAATGATACTTAATAGCTGTTAACAATCCTTAGCCCCATAGTGCAGAAATTGTCAGGTAAGCAACAGCAGTGCATTGTTGCAAAGAAAAGTGATCAAGGAAGGTGCTGTGACAGGCACTGAGTGTCTGCTCTGCTGTATGGAGAGTGACATGTAGACTGTGCCAGAGTAAAAGAGGAGCTACTCAACACATTGACAGCAGGCTGTTTAAAGTGTTGCAAGTGTCAGCCGGTTTTGTCAATACAAATTGCTTACCTCTGTTCAAGCTAAGCTGTTGCCTCTTGTAAAATTGTTGAAACCATCAAAATTGTTGCATTCTATAAAACTCTCTAACCATTAAACGTATTACCTCTTCATAATCCATCTGCTTTTGAACTGTCTTCTACAGTTAGGTCCATACATATTTGGACAGAGACAACGTTTTACTAATTTTGGTTCTAGACATTACCACAATGAATTTTAAACAAAACAATTCAGATGCAGCTGAAGTTCAGACTTTCAGCTTTCATTTGAGGGTATCCACATTAAAATTGGATGAAGGGTTTAGGAGTTTCAGCTCCTTAACATGTGCTATCCTGTTTTTAAAGGGAACAAAAGTAATTGGAAAATTGACTCCAAGGCTATTTCATGGACAGGTGTGGGCAATCCCTTCATTATGTCATTCTCAATTAAGCAGATAAAAGGCCTGGAGTTGATTTGAGGTGTGGTGCTTGCATTTGGAAGGTTTTGCTGTGAAGTAAACATGCGGTCAAAGGAGCTCTCCATGCAGGTGAAACAAGCCATCCTTAAGCTGCAAACACAGAAAAAACTCATCCGAGAAATTGCTACAATATTGGAGTGGCAAAATCTACAGTTTGGTACATCCTGAGAAAGAAAGAAAGCACTGGTGAACTCATCAATGCAAAAAGACCTGGGTGCCCACGGAAGACAACAGTGGTGGATGATCGCAGGATAATCTCCATGGTGAAGAAAAACCGCTTCACAACAGCCAACCAAGTGAACAACACTCTCCAGGAGGTAGGTGTATCAATATCCAAATCTACCATAAAGAGAAGACTGCATGAAAGTAAATACAGAGGGTTTACTGCACGGTGCAAGCCACTCATAAGCATCAAGAATAAAAAGGCTAGACTGGACTTTGCTAAAAGACATCTAAAAAAGCCAGAACAGTTCTGGAAGAACATTCTTTGGACAGATGAAACGAAGATCGTGGTACAGCTCATGATCCAAAGCATACCACATCATCTGTAAAACACGGCGGAGGCAGTGTGATGGCTTGGGCATGCATGGCTGCCAGTGGCACTGGGTCACTAGTGTTTATTGATGATGTGACACAGGACAGAAGCAGCCGAATGAATTCTGATGTATTCAGAGCCATACTGTGTGCTCAGATCCAGCCAAATGCAGCCAAACTGATTGGTTGTCGTTTCATACTACAGATGGACAATGACCCAAAACATAAAGCCAAAGCAACCCAGGAGTTTATTAAAGCAAAGAAGTGAAATATTCTTGAATGGCCAAGTCAGTCACCTGATCTCAACCCAATTGAGCATGCATTTCACTTGTTAAAGACTAAACTTCAGACAGAAAGGCCTACAAACAAACAGCAACTGAAAACCACCACAGTGAAGGCCTGGCAGAGCATCAAAAAGGAAGAAACACAACGTCTGGTGATGTCCATGAGTTCAAGACTTCAGGCAGTCATTGCCAACAAAGGGTTTTCAACCAAGAACTAGAAATGAACATTTTATTTACAATTATTTAATCTGTCCAATTACTTTTGGTCCCTTTAAAAACAGGATGGCACATGTTAAGGAGCTGAAACTCCTAAACCCTTCATCCAATTTTAATGTGGATACCCTCAAATGAAAGCTGAAAGTCTGAACTTCAACTGCATCTGAATTGTTTTGTTTAAAATTCATTGTGGTAATGTCTAGAACCAAAATTAGAAAAATGTTGTCTCTGTCCAAATATATATGGACCTAACTGTATGTGCACATTCCTTTCTTTCATCTTTGTATGGAATATTACGCTATAATTTAGAGCCCCTACATTCTATAAAATTATTTTAAGGGGAATACCATCACCAAGTAATCCTTTACAAACAGTAATTCCTTACCGTCATTTTAGCTTTTTGGACATCAGAGATGTAGTTGGGAAAACTTTTTCTTTTATTCTTTCATTCAGGTTAAGATTCACAACTATACAGGGTTGGCCATTTATATGAATACACCTAAATTAAATGGGAATGGCTGGAGATATCAACTTCCTGTTTGTGGCACATTAGTCATATGGGAGAGGGAAAACTTTTCCAGATGGGTGGTGACCATGGCGGCCATTTTAAAGTCGGCCATTTTGGATCCAACTTTATTTTTTTCAATGGGAAGAGGGTCATGTGACACATCAAACTTATTGAGAATTTCATAAGAAAAACAATGGTGTGCTTGGTTTTAACATAACTTTATTCTTTCATGAGTTTTTAACAAGTTTATGACCACTTATAAAATGTGTTCAAAGTGCTGCCCATTGTGTTGGATTGTCAATGCAAACCCTCTTCTCCCACTCTTGACACACTGATAGCAACACCGCAGAAGAAATTCTAGCACAGGCTTCCAGTATCCGTTGTTTCAGATGCTGCACATCTCGTATCTTGATGGTATGGTGTGGTATGTGAGGTACAAAGAGAGTGGGGCCATTCTTCACCAATGGAAACCTCAATGCCACTGGATATCTGAAATTGCTACATTATGATGTGTTGCCCTCTTTATGCACTGAAGATGGCACCTTCCCTGAGTTTTTTCAACAAGATGGTGCACCACCACATTATGGGTGTCAGGTCCGAGCATTCCTACATGAACAGTTTCCTGGAAAGTGGATTGGTCATCGTGGGCCAGTTGAATGGCCACCAAGGTCTCCCGATCTGACCTCCTAAGACTTTTATCTTTGGGGTCATCTAAAGGCAATTGTCTATGCTGTGAAGATACGAGATGTGAAGCATCTGAAACAACGGATACTGGAAGCCTGTGCTAGCATTTCTTCTGGCCGACAAAATGGCCACTATGGTCACCACCCATCTGGAAAAGTTTCCCCCCTCCCATATACTAATGTGCCACAAACAGGAAGTTGATATCACCAACCATTCCCATTTAATTTAGGTGTATCCATATAAATGGCCAACCCTGTAGAATGCTGCAAATTGTTACCTGCTCATTAAAATTATGAAACAGATATATGAGCTTTACCCAATGTCATTTTGTGCATCTGTAGAAAACAGTCTTTGATACAGTCCTCAGAGACTTCAGAATGTTATACACATCTTTTCAGAACAATTGTTGTAATTACTTATTGCAGCAAATGAAACTTTTTGGGGAAAAAAAGTGACACCTGCGGGCAAAAAAAACTAAATATTGACAGTAAACTGCCTTGTACAATTGGCCCTTTGAGACACATCAGATAATATAAAATTAAAATTCTAATGGCTATAGGGAATTGTTCATTTTGTAATAATATTAATCTTTGAATTAGATTTTTCAGACTGAAACTAGCTCTCCATTTTCATCTGCTTCAGCACTGAGTGTGCTACAACACACTCAGATTTAGCCTTTTTAAATCCCTAAGTGGAATGACCTGTGCACTCTGACCCTCCTATCCCCACTAAGTAAATGCAATAAATAGTGCTCTTAGACCGGCCCCCATCCTTTATACGCCCTGTGATGGCTGCACTAGACCTTGTGATGTGATGCTAGCAGTGCACAATAGAGAAGCTCGACTGGCCACACCTAATGCCATTAACCCACTCTCTGAGTCTACAACAGTGTGTGAAATGACGTTGGGGTAATCGAATCATAAAGTGTTCAAATTCATGGGAACCTGCGAATTTCAGGAAATTTGATTCAAAGTCATTCCTTCTCGAAACCGATCAACTCATCTCTACCAATATGATATTAACATTATTTTAACTTTTTATATGCAAATTGCCTCTTCAGATAAAAAGAGGACTTGAACTCTACAGCGCCACCTATTGGAAGCAGGAGGAGCATTGCAAAGCGAATAAGCCTCCTTACCTTGACATGCCAGAGCTGGTATGTCATTCTCAACAAGAAGAAACGTTACCCCTTAGACTTCAATCCAGAGCCGCTCATCTAGCCAAATCAGTTCTCATACTTTGCACTGACGAGGGCCAACAGCCCGAAACACCATGTCTGCAAATTGAGATTCTGATTTGGCTTTTATCCTAAATCATATTGCACAACTCGTTAAAGGGTTGATTGTGACTTGTAGGATTGCTGCTTCCAATAGGTGGCGCTATGGAGTACAAGTTCTCTTTTTATCTGAAGAGTAGTGCTGAGCGATACCTTCCGATATCAGGAAATATCGGATCGGATTGGATCGGGCCGATACCCAAAAAGTATCGGATATCGCCGATTCCAATACCGGAAACCAATGCAAGTCAATGGGACCCAAATATCGGAATGAAAATAAACCCTTTCTTTCCTTGTAGGTTAATTCTACATGAAGGAAAACAACTAACAATAATGTAGAATGTATTGGGGGAGGTGGTTGCCCAAATCGATGGGAACAGTGCTCACAGTGAAACATGAAAAGCCGGCAATTCAGCAGCAGCATACACCGGTACCCGACAATTTAGAAAAGAAAGAATAGAGCTTCACACATAGATTAGATACATAGAAACATGTCAGTCACATATATAATAAGTACAGTGACAGTGTTGCTTACTGTACTTGTCATTTAGTGTAAAGGATTTATTTAAAAAAATATTAGTGTTTTCATGCACCGTCTCTTTAAAAAAGCCGGCCGGCAATTCAGCAGCGGTACCCGACAATTTACAACAGAAAGAATAGAGCATCACACATAGATTAGATACATAGAAACATGTCAGTCACATATATAATAAGTACAGTGACAGTGTTGGTTACTGTACTTGTCATTTAGTGTTAAAATAAAGGATTTATTTAAAAAAAAATTGGCGTGGGGTTCCCTGTAATTTTAGGCTTTAGCGGAGGTTAAGCAGACGGCTGGGGCAGATCTTTGAAGCCTGGGAAGAGGGTAATACCCACGGAGCTTCCCAGGCTACTAATATCAGCCCCCAGCTGAATACCTAGCCTTTACTAGCTATTAAAATGGGGGACCCCCCAAAATAATGACGTGGGGTCCTTCCTATTTTAATAGCTAACAAAGACTAGGCTGACAGCTGGGGGCTGATATTAATAGCCCAGGAAGGGTGCCATGAATATTGGCCCCCTCCCAGGCTAGAAACACCAGCCGTCAGCCGCCCCAGAAATGGCGCATCCAGAGGATGCGCCAATTCTGGCACTTAGCCTCGCTCTTCCCACTGCCCTGTAGCAGTGGCAGTGGGGTAATAGGGCTGGGGTTGATGTCAGCTTATAATGCCAGCTGACATCAAGCCCAGGTTAGTAATGGAGAGGCGTCTATAAGACACCCCCATTACTAACCCCATTGTCAAAGTTAAAAAAAAAAACACAAACACCCAGAATAAAGTCCTTTAATTGAAATAAAGACACAATTCTTTATTGTTCTAAATTAAACCATACTTACCATCACGCCCATTCCAGCTGAAGCCAACGATCTCCTGCAATAAAAGAAAAATAATAAAGCGACATCATCCTTACCTTTTGATGGTTCCCAGGACGGCTTCAGCTCTGCTACATCGATATGACAGGCTGGATGGCAGCAGAAAGCTGCCATCCAGCCTGTCATCCCGCAGACACTGAGAAGCGCAGGCTTGTTTGCGTTCCTCAGTGTCTGGCTGTGACGGCATCCAGATGAGCCGACAATGAACTCAGCTCACCTCATGCACGTCACTGACAGCGTGGGAGAATTCTCCTGCGCATGCGGTGAGCGTGAGAGACTCGGCTCATCTGGATGCCGTCACAGCCTGACACTGAGGAGCGCAAGCATGCCTGCGCTTCTCAGTGTCTGCGGGATGACAGGCTGCATGGCAGCTTTCGGCTGCGATCCAGCCTGTCATCTCGATGTAGCAGAGCTGGAGCTGTCCTGGGAACCATCGAAAGGTAAGGATGATGTTGGTTTATTATTTTTCTTTTACTGCAGGAGATCGTTGGCTTCAGCTGGAATGGGCGTGATGGTAAGTATGGTTTAATTTAGAACAATAAAGAATTGTGTCTTTATTTCAATTAAAGGACTTTATTCTGGGTGTTGTGTTTTTTTTAAATACTTTACTAGAAATTCATGGTGGTCATGTCTAATATTGGCGTGACCCCATGAATTTCGGGCATAGGGCCAGCTGATAATGCCAAGCTGGCCCTAACCCCTTTATTACCCAGTGAGCCACCGCACCAGGGCCCTGGATTAGTTGGGTACAGCGCCAAAAGATGGCGCTTCTATGAATGCGCCATTTTCCGGGGTGGCTGCGGACTGCAATTTGCAGCGGGGGGGGCCCAGAAAGCTTGGGCCTCCCTGCGCTGCAGATTCCAGCCCCCAGCTGCCTAGTTGTACCTGGCTGGACACAAAAATAGGGTGAAGCCCCACGTATTTTTTTTTTAATTATTTCATGAAATTCATGGAATAATTAAGAAAAAAAGGGCTTCCCTATATCGTTGTGTCCGGCCAGGTACAAATAGGCAGCTGGTGGTTGGGGGCAGCCCGTTCCTGCCTGTTGTACCTGGCTGGACACAAATATAGTGTGAAGCCCCACGTCAATTTTTTTTTTAATTATTTCATGAAATAATTAAAAAAAAAAGGGCTTCCTTATATTGTTGTGTCCGGCCAGGTACAAATAGGCAGCTGGTGGTTGGGGGCAGCCCGTTCCTGCCTGCTGTACCTGGCTGGACACAAATATAGTGCGAAGCCCCACGTCAATTTTTTTTTAATTATTTCATGAAATTCATGAAATAATTAAAAAAAAAAGGGCTTCCCTATATTGTTGTGTCCGGCCAGGTACAAATAGGCAGCTGGGAGTTGGGGGCATCCCGTTCCTGGATGCTGTACCTGGCTGGCATACAAAAATTTGGCAAAGCCCACGTCAAAATTTTTTGGAAAAATTAATTAAAAAATAAATAATAATTTAGGGACTGCATCTTTATTAACCCCTCAAGTGTCATTTAGTGTTAAAATAAAGGATTTATTAATAAAAAATTGGCGTGGTATCCCCCATAATTTTAGTCTCTAGCGGAGGTTAAGCAGACGGCTGGGGCAGATGTTTGAAGCCTGGGTAGGGGGTAATACCCACGGAGCTTCCCAGGCTACGAATATCAGCCCCCAGCTGAATACCTAGCCTTTACTAGCTATTAAAATGGGAGACCCCCAAAAAAAAATAACATGGGGTCCCCCCTATTTTAATAGCTAGCAAAGGCTAGGCAGACAGCTGGGGGCTGATATTAATAGCCCAGGAAGGGTGCCATGAATATTGGCCCCCTCCCAGGCTAGAAACACCAGCCGTCAGCCACCCCAGAAATGGCGCATCCATAGGATGCGCCAATTCTGGAGCTTAGCCTTGCTCTTTCACGCTGCCCTGGTGCGGTGGCAGGGGGTAATAGTGGTGGGGTTCATGTCAGCGCCAGCTGCCATGAAGCCCAGGTTAGTAACGATGGGCTTCTATAAGACACCCCCATTACTAACCTAGAAAGTGTTAAAAAGAAAAAACACACACTACACCCAGAAAAAAATAATTTATTTGAAATAAAACACACAATTTTATTTAATTCTTAGTTTACTAAAAAAAAATAGTTATCTGTCCACGTTCCTGCGCTGATCTCCCATGCACAGCTGTCACATCTGGAGATGGTGACAGCTGTGCATGGCTGCTGTAAGCTCACACTGCCGGGAACACGTCCGCTCCCGGCAGCGTGAGCCCCTGACTGAGGTCACCGGAGTGCATTCAGTCAGCGAAGCTCCGGAGACCTCCTTTACGGCACTGCTGTACCGTGGGAATTTCTCACGGTACAGCAGGGCCGTAAAGGAGCTCACCAGAGCAGCGCTGCCTGAACTCCAGCGAACCCGCTTATGCAATGACGGGGCTGCTTTACGGCCCCGTCATTCTAGCGGTCGCAGCGGTTTAGAGTGGTCACATTTTATGTGGCTGCTCTAAACTGGAGATCTTCGTGGGACACCCGTGGACTACTACGGAGGGGTAAGGATAAGGTTGTGGTTTATTATTTTATATTTTATTACAGGAGATCGATGGCTTCGGGGAATTAGGTGTCTAGGTGAGTATAGGTGTTTTTTTTTAGTTTTTACTTTATTTTAGGTGGCGATCGGCGGGGACAGGTAATGTATAAACTAATTTATTTTAGGCAACCACTGGCCACCAATGAAATGTATTTAAAATTTATTGGGGACCAAAAACAAATATATATGGGGGCCTAAAAGAATAAAAGATGTGTATAGGGGCAAAAATAACATATGGGGCAGTTTAAATAGCAAGATCAGGCTGATGGGAACTACTGCTCCCATCAAGCTGATCCTGCTGGCACGAGTGGACGGGGGACAGACATAGGCCGATGGGAGTAGTAGTGTCACATTGGCCTATGTCTGCCTGCACGCACACACTAATCATGACGGGTCTGATGGTCTGGGAGGTGAGGCTGACCTGTGCGGCCGTGGGAAAGTTCATGTGAGTTCATGCAATGCAGTCAAGCATGAACTCACATGAACCCTCTGAGGGCACCGCGGATACTTCAAATGAACAGCTGATCGGCATCACCTGATACCTCAGCTGTTCATTTGAAATAACCGGCGGGAGAGCCCAGCACAGAACGGGAAAGCCGGCGGTGAAGTCTTTTCACTGCCGGCTTCCCCGCCCGGGTCCTTCGCTCCCCGCTCCTTGGTGATGCACTCCCTGCCCGGTCCTAACTTATGATCGGGATGGGAGGTGGCGAGGGGAGCGGAGGATCGGGGTGGGAGGCTGCGGGGAAGCAGTATGGGGCTGTGTGATTGTTTAAAAGCCAGCGGCTTTTTACCGCCCGCCGGCTTTTAAACAATCAGGAGAATTCTTTCAAGCTGGGATGGCATTCTGATGACAGGCTGGATCGCAGCTGAGCGCTGCCATCCAGCTTGTCATCCTTCAGAGACACTGCAGAGTGCAGGCATTATGGGAACTTCCGATTCCGGTATTCGATATTGTAAAAGTATCGGAACTCAGTATCGGAACTCTGATACCGCGAATATCGGCCGATACCCGATATTACAGTATCGGAATGCTCAACACTACTGAAGAGGCAATTTGCATATTATATTTCGGAGCGTTGCACGGCGAATAAGCCTCCTTACCTTGACATGCCAGAGCTGGTACGTCACTCTCCACAAGGAGAAATGTTACCCCTTAGAACTTTTTCTATGCATTCCTTGCATTGTGTACACTTTTAAATGGCAGCTGCATAAAATGAAACATTATGTTAAAGGGAATCTATTAGGAATTTTAGGATCACAAAACTATTTACGTTGGTGGCTCATGTAGTGAATTAGCATTCAAAATATCTTTCCAGCTAAAAATGAATATTCCATTGCTGAGAAAACATATTAAATCTTTATCCTAAGGTCATGGCCCGACTATCAGTATTTGGTCAGTATTATTTCTCAGGAGTGGGAGCCAAAACCAGGTGAAGAACAATCAGAGAAAAAGTATAATAGAAACAAGTGCACCAATTCTGCATTTATCACCCACTCTTGATTTTGTCTCCCACTCCTGAGAAAAAATACTGACCAAATACTGACCAAATACTGATAGTGGGGCCATGGCCTAATGATGTTTTTAGTGTGCCGAGGGTAACATATTCCTGACCAGTTAATCTATCCTACACAATATTCCCTGCCTAGTGCCACCCCAATAGGTTTGATTGACGTCTGTTTAGTACCACTACGTCACTTTTGTCAGATGCACTGAACAAACGTCAATTAAGCACAGGAAACAGCATGAGACTGAGAATAATACAAATAATCAGTACACTTGCTGGGAACTGGTTTTCCCTCCGTGGACTTTCAGCCTCGTTTAGAATGAAAAAATTCAAGATTATTTTCTCAGCAATAAAATATCCATTTTCAGACTTGTACATATGTTTGCACTTGTCTTTTAGTACAATCACTATAGCAATTCATATAGTTTGGTGACCCTAAAGATATTGACAGGTTCTCTTTAACCTAAAAAGACAGTTTTTTAAATAAAATATTGTCTGCATTTTAAAACTAGAATGTGTGAATTCTGAAGGTCAGCATGTAGTATGATACAAAAGCTCCAGATCACACCATGCATTGATTTTACAGATGTAAAGTTATGGCGTAAGGTGAAACAAGAAGGAAATATACTTTCAGCTTGTTTTACCCTTAGGCACCTTTCCCGAGAGAACATGCTTACCCTGATTATCTGTGTGGGTATTAGAAATTTCCTCAACCTAAATTTAATTTGAGCAGCTTACTTTTCCACATTTTCTGTTATTACTTGTTGGTAATACTAGTGAAAATTTTAGGTGGTGAGTTTAACTAATCTAATTAAATAATGTGACTTTTTCATCTCAGCTCTTCAATTCAAATAACTAAATAACTGTACAATGTGACTATAAATAACCTATATGCACTTGCTATTATACTAATCAAAAAGACATAAACTGCAAGATGTTTTAAAAAGTAACCATCATTTTATTATTTTTTTGTTCAGAAATCAATAGTAAAAATAGAGATAAAAAACTTTAACCCCTTTACCCCCTGAGGCTGTTTGCATGTTAATGACCAGGTCAATTTTTACAATTCTGACCAGTGTCAATTTATTAGGTAATAACTCTGGAACGCTTCAACGGATCGCACTGATTCTGTGTTTTCGTAACATATTGTACTTCATGATAGTGGTAAAATTTATTTGATATGACTGGCGTTTATTTCTGAAAAAAAAAACAGAAATTTGGCAAAAATGTTGAAAATTTTGCAATTTTCGAACTTTGAATTTTCATGCCCTTAAATCAGAGAGATATGTCACACAAAATAGTTAATAAATAACATTTCCCACATTTCTACTTTACATCAGCACAAGTTTGGAACCAAAAATTTTTTTTGCTAGGAAATTATAAGGGTTAAAAGTTGACCAGCGATTTCTAATTTTTCCAACAAAATTTACAAAACTATTTTTTTAGGGACCACATCACATTTGAAGTGACTTTGAGGGGCATTTATGACAGAAAATGCTTAAAAGTGACACCATTCTAAAAACTGCACCCCTCAAGGTGCTCAAAACCACATTCAAGAATTTTATTAACCCTTAAGGTGCTTCACAGGAATTTTTGGATTGTGGAAGAAAACAATGAACATTTAATTTTTTTTTCACAAATATTTTACTTTAGACACAGGTTTTTTTATTTTCTCAAAGGTAATAGGAAAAAAATGTACTTCAAAATTTGTTATTCAATTTCTCCTGAGCACGCTGATATTCCATATGTGGGGGAAAACTACTGTTTGGGCACACGGCATGGCTAAGAAGGGAGCACCATTTGAATTTTTGAATGTAAAATTTGCTTGAATAATTAGCGGACGCCATGTCACATTTGGTGAGCCCCTGATGTACGTAAACTGTGGAAACCCCCAACAAGTGACGCCATTTTGGAAACTAGACCCCTCTGGGAACTTATCTAGATGCGTAGTGAGCACCTTGAACCCCCAGGTGTTTCACAGAAGCTTATAACATTGAGCCGTAAAAATAATTTTTTTTCCACAAAAATGTTTTGCAGCCCCACAATTTGCATTTTCATAAGGGTAATAGGAGAAATTGCACCATACCATTGTTGTGTAATTTCTCCTGAGTAAGCCGATACCCCATATATGGGGAAAAATCACTGTTTGGGAGCACGGCAGGGCTCGGAATGTAAGGAGCTCCATTTGACTTTTGAATGCAAAAATGATTGAATAATTAGCAGACGCCATGTCATGTTTGGAGAGCCACTGATTTTCCTAAACAGTGGAAATCCCACACAAGTGACACCATTTTCGAAACTATACCACTCCGGGAACTTATCTCGATGTGTGATGAGCACCTAGAACCCACAGGTGGCTCAAAAAAAATCCTATTTTTCCCACAAAAATGTTTTTTTAGCCCAAAATATTTTATTTTCAAAGGTATAACAGGAGGAAAATTTGCTGTGCAATTTCTCCTGAGCATGCAGATACCCCATATGTGGAGGAAAACTATTGTTTGGGCACACGGCAGGGCTCAGAAAGGAAGAACTGACATTTTGGAATGCAGACTTTGATGGAATGGTCTGCTGGTGTCATATAGCGTTTGGAGAGCCCCTAATGTGCCTAAAAAGTGGAAAATCTTCACAGGTGCTTCACAGAATTTTACAACGTGGATCTGTGAAAATGAAAAAAATATATTTTTCCCACAAAAATGTTTTAGCCTCAAATGTTTTCAGATTTTGCTGGACTGGTTTGAGGGTGCCATGTCACATTGGCAGAGCCCCTGAGGTGCCAGAACAGCAGACCCCCCCCCATAAGAGACCCCATTTTACAAACTACACCTCTTAATGAATTCATTTAGGGGTGCAGTGAGCATATTGACACCACAGGTGGATCACAAATTTTATACCATTGGGTAGTGAAGAAAAAAATAATTATATTTTTTACCACCAAAATTTTGTTTTAGCCCCAGAATTTATATTTTCACACTGAGAAATGGGTAAAAATGGCACCAAAATGTGTCCCACAATTTCTGCTGAATGTAGAAATACCCCATATGTAGCTGTACAGTACTGCTTGGCAAAACATCGAAAATCGGGAGGGACAGTGTGCTATTTGCCTCCTGGAGCCCAGATTTTTCTAGAATAGTATGCGGTCTCAATATATAGAGCCCCTAAGTGTTAGAATAGCAGAATCCCCCTCAAATTACCCCATTTTGGACATTATACCCCTTTGGGAATTTATCTACAGTTGTAGTGACGATTTTGACTCCATGGGTCTTTTCCAGAAACAAGCAGCAGCGGATGTTGCTGAGTGAAAATTGCAAACTGCCATTGTAGTGACCAGTACATTGTAGTGAAAAGTACGTTGTGCCAAGCTCATGCTTCTGGAGACATGCACCTGTAAATTAGGTGGCCTCTCGTTGCTACAGAAATGACAAACATGTGGACGCTAACTGTGGTTTAATGTAAATATAAATCTGGCACCAGATTTATATTTACATTTTATGGTGGAGTGGAATCCTATCTGTGCACCCACAATCCAGAGAGTGTCACGCAGCCTATTTCTTCCTGCTAACTGCAGTTTAAGCACACTGTGGGGCTCAAAAGGGAAGCGAGAATTTGTATTTGGGAGCACAGAATTTCTTTTGGGGAGTATGTGCCATTTCACTTTTCCAGAGCATTTGTGCTACTACTAACATGGAAGCCCCCTATATTTTCATTAGCAGATAATGGACCTAAGTGGGGACTTGCTTTTTTGAGGATTGAGTCAAAGCTTTTATTGTCATCCTAAATGTTATGTAATATGTTCCCATTTATCCTGTGCTTTATGCTGAGCACTGATATCAGGGTTTCCATTTAAATCTTTGAGTGATGTAATTCAGATGAAACCCCCGAGAGATCCATTCACTATAATGAGGCAGCAGAGTTACTCTGGACTCCGTCTGGCCTCTGTTCAGTGGTGTTCTTTTTTTCAGAGGTTCACAAAACAGTGGCCGACGACACTTTTATGCACGCCTAAAAGAAATCTTCCGCCTGGGGTTCTGTCTTAATCTTGTATTTCAGAGATTTACACGGAAACCCCGGGGTAAGCACTCAGCACAGAGCACAGGATAAATGTGTGCTGAGCCATACTGTGATCTTTGGGAGGCAAAATGAACAAATCAGCAGCAGGTGAAGAATTGGTTTTATTTATTTTTTATGCCGCTCCTCATGCAGTATAAGTGATTAGACGACTTTATTCTTCGGGTTGGTGAGATTACAGAAATACCATATTTATATGTTTGGCTGCTGACATACACTGAAAAACACTTTTTTTTTTTTTCAAAAACTAGATTTTGCATCGCCATATTTTGAGAGCTATAATTTTTCCATAGTCATGTAAGGGCTTGTTTTTTTAGGGACAAGTTGACATTTTTATTTTTACCATTATCGGGGACTGTGATATTTTTTGATCGCCTTCTATTCCGATTTTTGTTAGGCAGAATAAACAAAAAACAACAATTCAGGAATTGTTTTTAGAGGGGTTTTATATGCCGTTCCGCACGTGTGATAAAATTGATAAGACAGCTTTATTCTTTGGGTAAGTACATTTACAGCGATACTAGATTTATAGATTTTTTAGGCTTTGGCGCTTTTATACAATAAAAACTATTTTATAGAAAAAAAATGTTAGCATCGCTTTATTCTGAGAGCTATAATTTTTTTATTTTTTGGCTTATGGAGCTGTATGGCTGCTTGGTTTTTGCGGGACAAGATGGTGTTTTCAGTGGTACCATTTTTATTTACATTCATCTTTTTGATTGCGTTATATTCCACTTTTTGTTTGGTGGTATGATGATAAAGCATCATTTTTTGCTTTGTTTTTTATTTTTACCGTGTTCAGTAAGGGGTTAACTAATGGTACAGTTTTATAGATCAGGTCGTTCCAGATGCGGTGATACAAAGTATGTGTACTTTTATTGTTTATTTCTTCTTTTCATAAGAATATTTATGGGTACAATATATTTTTTATTTTTTTATTATTATTATTTTGTGATTTTTTTAAAAAAAATATTTTTACAACTTTTTTACATTTTTTTTTTTCACTTTTTTACTTAATCCCACTATGGGATTTTCACTTTCTGCAGTCTGATCCCTGCTATAAGGCATATCAATGCAGGATTACTGCTATGCCTTATAGCTGTCAGTCCTGCAGACATAAGATAGTTAGATCATGCATTGCACATGATCTAACTACCTTGCTAGTGCCTGGTAACCCGGATGTCATCATGACTCGACATCGGGTCACCATGGCAATGATTGGGACCCCACGATAACGTTGCGGGATCTCCGATCCAAGAGCAGAATGGCTTCTGTCCCTCTGCTCGCTTGCTAAATGCTGTGATCTCAGGGATCGCAGCATTTAGGGGGTTAAAGTGGCAGGAGCAGTGCGGGCACCGCTCCTGGCACTGAGTGTCGGGTGTCAGCTGTCAGAATCAGCTGATACCCAGCAGCGATTGCGCGCACACAGGCTCTGTGCGCGCGATCTCCAAGATGCATCCATACGTCCCTAGTCAATAAGTAACAGGCCACAGGGACGTATGGATATGTCACACGTCAGAAAGGGGTTAATATATCTTATCAGAGAAATCTGCATCTTTTGATCTTTCACTCTCAATTTACAGGTAAAATCTGTCTTCAATGAATAAAGATTTTCACATTACTGAGATAGAACATGAGAGTAGCTCATCATAGAATTCCGTAGAAATAGGAGGGTGGAGGAGGAGTAAGGAAGAAAGACAAATACAGAAATGTTACTGTAAATTCACCTGAAATGACAGATACCCTTTAGATTCCATAGACTAATGTATACCTTTACTTTATGCAAAAAAACAGCACATGAAATTATCATAAAAGCACACCAAAAGGAGGATGACCTGCTTCTACGAGGGTCAGTCAATAAGTAATGCCTCCTATTTTTTTTCTCCTTTTAATTGGCAAGAAATTCAAATGCAATTACATAGGTTGAAAAACACAACATTAACGATTAATTTGTCACTTTTCAATATAATCTCCATCCATCTCCACAATCTTGGTCCACCGTTTAACAAGGGCATGTATTCCAGCATGGTAAAATGCATTCTTGGGACCCACCGTGCACAAACTTTTCGGTATCCCAGTTGTGCAATAATTTTCATCACACTGCCTTTACTGAGGCAGATAATGCCACACAATTCATCTGCAGTCACCCGGCGGTCACCACGAATGATGTCATCGACTGGCTGAATGTTGCTTGGAGTCACTGCGGTTACTGGTCTGCCACTCCACATTTTGTCAGCCAATGGTGATGGCCCTTCAGCTGTGTTACAGCGACGAACCCATCGTCTAACAGTACTGACATCCACTGTTGCATCACCGTACACATTTTTCAGTCTCTCATGAATTCGAATGGGCGTTTCGCCTTCTGCATGCAAGAATTCATTCACAGAACGTTGTCTAATACGAACATCGATGTCAGCCATTTTGCAAACAGATACAGTCCTGCCACCTGTTGGTGCAGGAATTTGCAATTGCTGTGGATTGGAGAAGAAGGTTTGAGGAATTGTGCCAAATTCGAATATTTAACATAACTACCTTATTTAAGGAGAAAAAAATTAGGAGGCATTACTTATTAACTGACCCTCGTATATAATGATACATTTGGTAGTTTGTTAAATGAATTATGACATGCTTCCCTTGTCTGAAAGTGTTTGCATGGGTTTCCACCAGGCTCTCCGGTTTCCTTCCAGACTCCAAAGACATACTGAAAGGGAACTTAGATTGTGAGCCCCAATGGAAACAGTGCTGAAAATGTCATTAAAGCACTGTGAAATTCATGGCGATATATAAGTGAGTAAAATAAATAAATAAAAAATAAATATAGTGAACCAAGTGTATTGTACCAGCTATTGCTCAAGTAAGACGGTGAGAGACCCACTTATGTACAGGGACCCACCGGGGAATTAACCAATTCCTCTGTGGGCCAGTCAGAGGAATCGGCAATAAAATTAAACTGACTTGACAGGTGAGGTAAATGACAATGATTATCTCATAACAATGGAACTTGTCAGGTGATGGGCTAGATCAGAAAACAAGTAAACTGTGTATTCTTGATCAGTTAATTCTGGACAAGGATATCGGGCATCTGTCTCAAATCTCTAAAACAAAAGGTAATGCGGGGTGGTCCATTGCTTAGTACTGGGAAGCACAAATAATGATTGTGATTGTTCTTTTCTTTGCATATAGAGTAATCAGTGATAAAGTAAAAAACACTCACAAGTGAGATAAATTACATTGATTTGCCAATGAAAACTGTCAGGCATTGAGTTTGATTAGACACCAAGCAAACAGTCAATTTTTGAACAGGGAATTCTTGATAAGGGGCAAAATTGTAACAGACTGACAACTGGGTGATACAATCCACAAAATGACAAGTTTTGTGTATGTAACACCTGCACAGGGAATTGTCAGGGCAGCTACTGGTATACTGGAACTTACAGACACTAAGAAGAGCTTTGCAGCTGCTGTTAAACAGGGACCTACAGACATTAACTGTTTTTCCCCTGAGCTGTAGTGGACTACAATTCCCAGGGACCCTTGTTTCAGTCAGATGACAGAGCCTGGAAGGATAGAAGGAGAGAGATTTGATTGGATGAGGAGGGACTTGGGGGAGGGTGCTGGGCAGGAAGTGAAAGTGAAAGTTCAGAGAAAAAAGAGCGTGGCAGCTTGCTGTGAGGGACGGAGCGGTGTGGATCTGCATTGCGCTACGCTGCCGAGTGTGGCGGCCCCCTCTGAGATACCCGCGCTGCTGGAGAGAGCGCGGTCTTGTCACCCTCTGAAGCAAGTTACATCAAGGACTCGGAGAGTTCTACCGGCACTTCCACCGTATAAAGGCCTGAATCCTGCCGCCCCCAGCTGGTGTCCAGAGAACCATCCGACCGTTTGAGACACACAGTGAGTGCCCTTCTGAGACTTGTGGTTCTACCAGCACTATTTACTGTGAGTACACTACAACCCAGACTATTGACATTAATATTCATTTAAGTGCACCAACGGTTCTCATTTGCGCGCCAACATCCGCGGCAACTGGGCCCCAACGTTTGGACTGAGTTAATACAAAAAGGGAAAACCTGCTACGTTATATTTGCAGGGTCGGAGTAGAAGTAGATTGTGATGTGTATATGACTTTTATAGAGCACTGTTACTTGTATTGTATGTTATTCCTTTAAATCCACCTCAATTCTGCTGCATAGCAATAAACCTGTTAAACGGTTTTACTCCTGTTCCCTGTGAGTGTGTACTGAGCTGTGGCAGGGGCTTCCCGAATCAGTCCCTGGCAGAAGATAACAGTCCTTCTGTAGTCCCAGAGAGAGAGATCCAATCAAGATTCGGGTGGAGGCACTGAGCCCTAGAGAGGTGAGACCCCCCATAACACCCGGTGTACCATGGTAGCCCTAAAGGGGTGTTACAGTGGAGGCACTGCTGAGATCCAGAACTAACACAGGAGTATTTACTATGGAGACTTTCACAGAGCAAGAAGTGTATTTGTGGTGTGAAGAGATGGATGTTACAGCTAAACAAAGCTTTGCAGTGAGTGGTGAGCTCTGTGATGCGTCTGATGAAGAGATACTGAAAATAGTTAACCGACTCACTGAACTTGCCCACCCTAAAGTGGTCGACCGCAGGAAGGAAAAGGGGGGACAGTTACCCACAGCCCTGATCTCAACCGGGCAGATCTTGAGGAAAGAATACTTCCCATCCATGGTAGCCATGTCCCCAGAGTATGGTCGACAATGGAAGATCACTTGGCCTACTGAGTCCGAAGTTGAGACCCGGCAACAGGAATCAACCACTCAGCCTAGAAAGACTAGTATATGTCTGCCCTCTACTCCACTTAGAGCCAGTCCTGAAGAGACAGCAGCCCTGCTGATGTGCTTATGACAGCTATGGAAAAGTTAGTCAGTCAGTTTGCAAAGATGCAGCCAGAAGGGAACTACCGTCGTCTAAGAACTTTCTCGGGTGCCCTCCCCACACCTGCTGGAGAAGAAGGATATGATATTTGGAGGGATGTCACTTTACTGTGCTTAGAAGAGTGGCAGTGCACTGATGCCGTAAAGAAGCAGAGAATAGTAGAAAGTTTGAAGGGTACTGCTATGGAAGTGGTGCAGGCTGCTTGGCGGAGCAAGCCACTAGCAACTTATCAAGATTATATGAGTGCTTTAGAAGATGCTTTTGGATCCCCTGAAGATGCTACTGATCTACTCTATAAACTCCATACTACCTATCAACAGCCAGATGAGAAGATGTCCGACTATCTATACCGACTAGATAAGCTGGTTCATAGAATAGTATCTAAAGGTGGAGTCAGCCCTAAAGAAGTTGATCAGTGTCATCTGGAACAAGTACTCAGAGGAGCTCTCACGCATGATCCAATTGCCCAGCGGATGAGTTCTTGTGATAGAGAGAAGATTCCTGGTTCTTTTCATGAGTTGCTTAAGGAAGTTCACAAGGAGGAGGTTATTTTGGCCGCAAGAGAGAAGACATTCCCTCGGGTGACTACTGTTGCCCTGAAGCCAGCAGCCGACTGCTGAGAGATAGAACTGTTGAAAGCCATCGAGAAACAGGGGGAGAAGATTACACAATTGTTAAGTGCCCAGGCCAAGACAATACAGCGGCTACAAAGTGCTGCGGAGGTAGCCAAGAAGCAAACCCTGGCTTCAGGAAGCGAGAATGATGACCTCTGTAGAGTAGAGAGTAGGAAACCAGGAGGGTGCTTTGTCTGTGAGAGTCCAGGCCATATAGCTCGTCAGTGTCCAAAGAGGTGGCGCTCAAAGAACTCTTCACATTTTCCCCATCACACTCAGAGGCAGTCGGGAAACGGGAAAGGGGGCCAGTAGGACAACACACTGAGCCCCCATCAGCAACTATGACCTACTCTACTGCCCCATACAATAGTGCCTCATCGAAAACACTGCCTGAAGGTTTAGTGGGACCAGCCCCACATGTCCCCGCATATATCAATGGTCAACCTTGTACAGTATTGCTGGATAGCGGGTCTCAAGTGTCCATCATCTTCAAAGGATGGTATAAGAGATATTTATCCAACGTGCCTCTGAAACCGTTGTCTGGACTCGTGGTGTGGGGACTGAGTGACCACAGCTACCCCTACAGAGGGTACGTGTCCGTGACACTACGATTCCCAAAGACTGTTGTTGGAGTGGATAAAGAGATACCCATCATAGCGCTAATCTGCCCGGAGGCAGAGGCAGATGAGAGACCAACACCTGTCAAAGTGGGAACAAATGCCAACATCTTCCGTACGTTAGCTCAGTGGTGTCGGGAAGTTGGGGGAGAAAATTACTCGCAGACCCTATCCATCCACCCAGTCTGTCTGGAAGCCTATGTGAGAACGGAGGAGGAGAAGAGGGAACTACAGCCTGAAAGCTTTGACCCTTGTTTTGAAGGAAGTGAGCTGAAAGGAGAAGAGAGTGGGCTGGTCATCGACGGCATGATGATGCAGGGGGCAGCTTTCTCTTTAGGCAAATGGGACATGGGCCTTGCCCAAGGAGTAGAGCATCGCATTCGGTTGAAGGATCAAAAGCCTTTCCGAGAGAGATCCCCAAGATTGGCCACGGCGGATATCGAAGATGTCAGGCTGCATCTACACGGTATGTTAGACACAGGAGTCATCATAGAGTCTAGTAGCCCCTAAGCTTCCCCCATCGTGATAGCTCGAAAAAAAAATGGAGCTATTCGGATTTGTGTGGATTATCGTACCTTGAATAAACGTACGGTCCCTGATCAGTACACTGTGCCCCGAATCGATGATGCTTTTGATTGCCTGCAAGGGAGCCAATGGTTTTCTGTGTTAGATCTCCGAAGTGGCTGCTATCAGATACCCATGTCAAAAGAAGATCAAGAGAAGACCACTTTTATCTGCCGCATTGGGTTCTTCGAGTTTCAGAGACTGCCTCAAGGACTGACAGGTGCTCCGGCCACTTTTCAGAGATGTATGGACAAAGCAGTGGGGGACATGCACTTACGTGAGGTCCTGGTTTAAGATGATCTTATTGTTTTTGGGAAGACTCTGGAAGAACACAACCAGCGGTTGTTCAAGGTGCTGGATCAGTTGAAGGAAGCTGGGTTGAAGTTGTCCCTTGACAAGTGCCAGATTTTACAGACGACGGTGAAATATGTGGGACACATAGTCAGCAGAGAAGGAATTTCCACTGACCCTGCCAAAGTGGGGCTGTTGTAAACTGGCCTAAGCCCACCAAACTGAGGGAGCTTAGGTCCTTTTTAGGATTTTGTGTATATTACCGAAGATTTGTACCCCAGTACTCTCGGATTGCGAAGCCGTTAACTGCCCTTACCCAGGGGTATCCCCCTTCCGGGAGGTCAGGAAAGAGGGTCTACTTCTGAGTGAATGAACTTTTTGGGTAAAGATGGACACCTGTATGTGATGAGGCATTCAAGAAATTGAAGTCATGTTTGTCCCAAACTCCAGTGTTGGCCTATGCAGACACCAGTAAACCATATGTGTTACATGTAGCTTCTCTCGACGGACTAGGAGGGATTCTCTACCAGGACCATGATGGCTGTCTGCGTCCCGTTTACTACATTAGTCGAGGATTGACTCCCAGTGAACGCAACTACCCAGTTCACAAACTGGAGTTTCTGGCTCTGAAATGGGCTGTAGTGGACACGCTGCATGACTACCTCTATGGGGTACACTTCGTGGTTCATACCGACAACAATACATTAACCTACGTGAGAATCACAGCAAAAACTGGATGCCTTGGGGTACCGGTGGCTTGCCGCACTCTCTTTGTACGATTTCAGCTTCAAATATCGACCAGTGATCAGTAACATTGATGCAGACACACTCTCTCGCCTGCCTAGGGAACCCTTAAATGAGGAAGAAGAAGGAGGATGGATAGAGGTCCCTTCCCCTGAGGTGAAGACTCTGTGCCATAGACATCAAACTAATGCCTTCCCTATGCAGTGCTGTGCTAAATTCTTAGGAGTATCCAGTGAAGGAAGCGCTCCCGTTGTTTTACTGCCGAGTGACAAATGTAACCCCAGACTCTCTTCCTCAACTGACTCGTAATCAAGTCAGAAAGGCGCAGCAGGAGGATCGGTCGGTGGGGGTAGTCCGATGGTGGGTTAAGAGGAGCTGGAGGCCCGAAAAGAATGCATTAAGAACAAAGGAGTCTGTCCTGGTGACTCGGCAGCTAGAGTCTCTAGTAGTAAGAAATGGACTACTATACCGGGAGGCAAAGCGCCAGAAGGGAGGAGTCCGCAGACAGCTGGGGTTACCCACCCGATTTCGGAGGATGGTAATGAAGTCCCTGCATGATGGTCATGGACATCTTGGCATTGAAAAGACCACGGGTCTTGTGGCAGACCGATTTTACTGGCCTCAGATGGAAGCGGCTATTGAAGAATACTGCAAATTATGCTCCCGGTGTGTGTTGAGAAAAACCTTGCCTTTGAGAACAGCCCCCCCCTTGTGAACATTATCAGTGATGGCCCACTTGAGCTAGTGCGCATTGATTTCCTCTCCATAGAGCCTGATGAAAGCAATGTCTGTAATGTGTTAGTGGTCACTGACCATTTCCCCGATATGCCCAAGCATACCCCACTAAAGATCAAAGGGCAATTAATGTGGCAAAAACACTATGGGAGAAGTTCTTCATACATTGCGGGCTGCCAGCCTGCATCCATACCGATCAAGGAAGAGATTTCGAAAGAAGACTAATCAAGGAGCTATGCACCATCTGTGGGATCAAGAAATCCAGAACCACACCATATCACCCCCAAAGGGACCCTCAACCTGACAGGTTCAACCGTACCCTTCTGAACATGTTAGGCACTTTGGATCCCAGGAAGAAGGGACACTGGAGCAGGCATGTGAGTCAGTTGGTTCATGACTACAACTGCACCACAAATGAGTCAACTGGATACTCGCTTTATTTCCTCATATTTGGAAGAAAAGCCCGGCTACCAGTAGATATTAGTTTGGGGACATCCTTTGACAGTTCTAATGGGAAGACCTACTTAAAATATGTGTCCCAGCTACAAGATGATTTGAATAAAGCTTACAGATTGGAAGAGCTGGCCTCTGGTTGGTCAGGGAAGCGCAATAAGACTCGCTATGACTGTAGAGTTCGATAACAAGTTTTACTGCCTGGAGATAGAGTCCTTTATAGTGTTGAGCATTCCGATACTGAAATATCGGGTATCGGCCGATATTCGCGGTATCGGAATTCCGATACTTAATTCCGATACTTTTGCAATATCGTATACCGGAATCGGAAGTTCCCATAATGCAATGAGCCATTTTCATTTTATTCAGCCAATGAGGATCCTAAGAAGTGTGGGCACATCCTGTTAGGCATGTAGGCATCTTAACTAAAGGCATGGCTGTGATTGGCTGCTGAAATGATGTCATGATGCACTATAAAAGCCGCCGCCGCCATTTTGAGCTCACTCTGCTGTGAATTCAGTTAGGGATAGGACGCTGTTGTTCTGAGGGACAGTTTTAGCTACCTATTTGGTCTATTCTGCTTTACCCAAGCTACTTTATAAATCGCTGTGCCTTGCATCGCTAGTGCACAGTTCTCTGTGCTGTTCACCGCTTTCTGCAAGGTCTGTGTGCGTGAGTGCAGCTCACCCAGTAGTGTGTGCTTCAACCACATCTGGTTGTAGTGCACTCAGTGTGTGTCACTGCCTCATACATTGTCCTTTTTTGCCAATTCATCATTTTTCCTGATATCTCCTATTAGTGTGGTGGTTCCATCCGTATTCAGCTAAATTGGTTCCAAACACACTATATAGGAGTAGATAGAGAATTTTTTTTGGTCTTGCAGCGCTAGTGCACAGTGCTCTGCATCTGTACTGTTCACCGCTGTCTGCAAGGTCTGTGTGTGTGAGTGCAGCTCACCCTGTAGTGTGTACTTCAGCCACGTCTTGTTGTAGTGCACTCAGTGTGTGTCACTGCCTCATACATTGTCCTTTTTTGCCAATTCATAATTTTTCCTGATATCTCCTATTTGTGTGGTGGTTCCATCCGTATTCAGCTAAATTGGTTCCAAACATACTATATAGGAGTAGATAGAGAATTTTTTTTGGTCTTGCAGCGCTAGTGCACAGTGCTCTGCATCTGTACTGTTCACCGCTGTCTGCAAGGTCTGTGTGTGTGAGTGCAGCTCACCCTGTAGTGTGTGCTTCAGCCACGTCTGGTTGTAGTGCACTCAGTGTGTGTCACTGCCTCATACATTGTCCTTTTTTGCCAATTCATAATTTTTCCTGATATCTCCTATTTGTGTGGTGGTTCCATCCGTATTCAGCTAAATTGGTTCCAAACATACTATATAGGAGTAGATAGAGAATTTTTTTTGGTCTTGCAGCGCTAGTGCACAGTGCTCTGCATCTGTACTGTTCACCGCTGTCTGCAAGGTCTGTGTGTGTGAGTGCAGCTCACCCTGTAGTGTGTGCTTCAGCCACGTCTGGTTGTAGTGCACTCAGTGTGTGTCACTGCCTCATACATTGTCCTTTTTTGCCAATTCATAATTTTTCCTGATTTCTCCTATTAGTGTGGTGGTTCCATCCGTATTCAGCTAAATTGGTTCCAAACACACTATATAGGAGTAGTTAGAGGAGCCTTTCTGCAGCATTGGGCCCTGCAACCCCAGCCAGATTAGTATTAGCCTATTTTTTGTAGCCTCATCTATTGCATTGTAGGTTACCTTCCTACATTGTAATAGCTACAAAAAGTTTGTGATACTATCGGTATTACATCTTTAGGCACATCCAGTGTCTTTTTGTGACAAAAAAAAACCTAAATAAAGTTCACCAAACACTCCACTTTACAGTTGTGTAGGCCACATTAGCTCATATTAAAGTCTAGTCCACACTTTATAAAATTAGTGTTTCTTATACCTGTTAGCAGCTGTTCAGGAATAAGCATACTAAGCCCTTAGTACTTTTCTGCCTATCTTTATCAGTCTACCAAGATGAAGAAGGCAGGGAGTAAGGCATGTGGTCGTGGGCGTGGGCGTGGGCGTGGAGTTTCTGCAGGTAGAGGACGTGAGGATTCTGTGCCTGCAGGGAGAGGACGTGGGGATTCTGTGCCTGCTGGGGGCACCAGTGACTCAGCATCCCCTAGTTTTACCAGGGAACAGTCCTTTATGCGCAGCTTTGTAGGAGCCAGCCGCACCCAACTGCTGTGGGAGGACCAAATTGAAGCCGTTGTCGGATGGAGGGCAGCTAACGCATCGACTTCAATTAGTTCCAGATCCTCTCAGGTCCTGAGCACTGAAGAGCACCCATCTCTCTCTTCACCACCTGCCAAATTGCCCAGGCAGTCAGAGAGCCCTGGACAGGAGCCATCTCTACTTCTGTTCTCTGAATGTCTTGGCTTGGAAAGAGGGGGCCAGCCAAGCAGAATTCGAGAATTTGAAGAAGAGATAGTATGCAGTGATGTGCAACCGTTTTGTCTCTCTGAATCTGAAGAGGCGGGTGGGCCAGAGCCTATGGTCAACAGCACACCTCAGTACGCATCTGATGATGAGACTCAGGTGCCACTTTCTGGTGCGTACTGTGCTGTCGAGACTACCCAGGAGAAGCAGATGTTTGAAGAGGGTGGTGTAGATGATGAGGTCCTTGACCCATCATGGCGTGAGGGACAAGAAGGTGGTGGGAGCAGCTCTGTGGAAGAGATTCCCCGAACAGCCCAAAAAGGAGGGAGAGGGAGGGGGCAGACTTGGTTGCCTGTAGCCTCCACTTTGGCACCCATTAGGAGCATGGCTCTTCCAAAATCCAAAGCGGGCGCTCCCAAGACTTGCAGTGCCTGGTCCTTTTTTGACACAGTTGCAGATGACATTTGCTTTGTCAAATGAAAGCTGTGTAATCAGAAGGTGAAAAGAGGGAAAAGTGTCAGCAACCTCAATACCACAAATATGTGGAAACATGTGCGGACCAAGCCTGTGGTGGAGTTACAAAAACACACTGAAGACCTAGGCCAACCTACAGCGCCACCTACCACCTCTTCAGCTTGTGTTGTAGCCTCTTCCTCCAGCTCACACACAGCTGGTTCGGCTTCCTCACAGGATCCCCATGGAAGAATCTCTGGCACTGTTGTACAGAGACACAGTGTAATTCCACCCACAGCACCACTTTTCCAGTCATCCTCACACTCCCAGGCCAGTCTACAGCCATCGTTAGCACAGGCATGGGAGAAAAGGCGCCCATACTCGGCAAACCACCCCCGAGCACAGGCTCGGAATGCTGGCATTGCTAAACTACTGGCCCTTGAAATGCTATCATTCAGGCTGGTGGAGACTGACACATTCCGTAACTTTATGGCATTGGCACTCCCACAATACAACGTGCCCAGCCGCTTTTATTTCAGCAGGCAAGCCGTCCCTGCCCTGCAACATCATGTGGAGGGAAAAATTAAACATGCGCTACAAAACGCCGTCAGTAGCAAGGTCCACCTGACCACCGATGCGTGGACCAGTAAGCATGGACAGGTACGATAACTTTCCCTCACTGCCCATTGGGTAAATGTTGTGGAGCCGGGTACAGATCTTGAGAGTGGCGCTGTACGTGTTCTGCCAACTCCAAGGATTGCAGGAATCCAGTCTGTGCACATTGACTCCTCCTCATACTCCAGTTCCTCTGAATCAGCACTGCAGGAGCCGTCACGGTCTACCTCCACATCGACCCGTGAACGGTTACCTGCTATGATGACCGATATGAGCACAGCCGTGGCCAAACGTTAACAGGCCGTATTAAAATTAATTTCTTTGGGGAATCGAAGCCACACAGCGCAGGAGCTCTGGAATGCCATCAAGCAGCAGAGCGACGAGTGGTTTGTGCCAGCGAATCTCCAGCCCGGCATGGTAGTGTGTGACAATGGCCGAAATCTGGTGGCAGCTCTGGGCCTAGGCAACCTCACTCACATCCCATGTCTGGCACATGTGCTCAACTTGGTCGTGCAGAGTTTTTTGAGGATCTTGATGCACTGCTTCACAAGGTCCGCATAGAGTGCGCTCACTTGCGGTGTTCCAGCAACGCAAGATCACGCATTGCAGCTCTGCAGCGCCGATTACGTCTTCCGGAACATCGCATCATATGTGACCTACCCACCAGGTGGAATTCAACGTTACATATGTTGGAGAGGTTGTGTGAGCAGCAGGCAGCAGTAATGGAGTACCAGCTGCAGCAGGCGCAAACAAGTCGCAGTACGCGCCATTCACACTTCACCACCACTGAGTGGGCCTCTATGAAGGACATTTGCCACGTTTTGCGTGCCTTCGATTATTCCACGCGGATGGCGAGTGCAGATGATGCACTAGTCAGCATGACTATCCCCCTTATCTGCCTGCTTGAAAAAACACTGCAAGCACTAAGGGACGAGGTTTTGGAAGAGGTGGAGGATGAGGAGTCACAAATTCCATCTGCTTCGCTACAGTCTGCGCAACGTGGTTCCTCACAAAGGCCTAGGCAGGGGACACTTTGTGAGGAGGATGAGGAGGAGTCAATGGATAAGGAAGACATCTGTCCAGAGGAGGGAGGTACACAATGCTCTAGTAGTCAGTATCTAGAGCGAGGGTGGGGTGATGCAGAGCAGGCAGAGATCACGCCTCAAGCAGGGGACAGCGTTTCTTGACCAGTTGGCAGTCTGCAGCACATGGTTGATTTTATGCTGCAGTGCCTGAGAAACGACCGCCGCATCGCCCACATTCTCAACACGGCTGATTATTGGGTGTCCACCCTCCTAGATCCTCGCTACCGGGACAACTTACAAAGCCTCATAACACCGTTGAACCGGGAGCGTAAAATGCGGGAGTACCAAGACGCACTGGTGCATTCCATCATGTTCTCCATTCCAACTGAGAGCAGTGCTGCTAGTGCTTTACAAAGCAGCTCAGTGCGTCGAGGCAGTGGAGGAAGCTCTGCACAAAGAGGGAGCAGAAGCAGCGCCTCAGCACAAGGCAAGACCAGTATGGCCGAAATGTGGCAAAGTTTTGTGTCCCCGCCGCCACAAATGTCTACACCATCACAGATGGCTCCAGTCAGCAGGAGGCAACGTTTCCGTCAGATGGTGACAGACTACATGTCTTGCACTCTTAGTGTACTCCCAGACGGCTCTTCTCCCTTCAAGTTTTGGGTCTGTAAGCTGCATACATGGCCAGAGCTTAGTCAGTATGCATTGGAGGTGCTAGCTTGCCCTGCTGCTAGTGTATTATCGGAACGCGTCTTTAGTGCCGCAGGTGGTGTACTAACAGACCGTCGCATGCGACTATCCTCCAATAACGTTGACCGGCTTATTTTTCTCAAAATGAACAAGGCCTGGATCTCTCATGAATTTACCAGTCCTCTTCCAGAATAAATAATTGATTGGCAACAGTATCCAGGTCTCCTGTTGTGTTCATGTTTCTACTACCTGAACTGTAATCCCTGAGCTCCAACACCACCAGTTGGCGCTCGGAGTGCCGTCTTCACAGTCAACACTTGCTGCCGTGTTATTGGAGTTCAGTAACATCAGCTGTTCCCCTGCTGTGCGGACGGCAATTTCTCCGGCTCTGTCCACATTCTCACTACTACAGATTTTAAAGTTGCTCCAATTACACCTCTGGCTCCTCTGTTTTCAGTATTATCCCTGAGCTCCAACACCGCCAGTTGGTGCTCGGTAGTGCCGTCTGCACAGTCAACACTTGCTGCCGTGTTATTGGGGTTCAGTAACGTCAGCTGTTCCCCTGCTGTGCGGACGGCAATTTCTCCTGCTCTGTCCACATTCTCACTACTACAGATTTTAAAGTTGCTCCAATTACACCTCTGGCTCCTCTGCTTTCAGTATTATCCCTGAGCTCCAACACCGCCAGTTGGTGATCAAAAGGGCCGTCTGCACAGTCAACACTTGCTGCCGTGTTATTGGGGTTCAGTAACGTCAGCTGTTCTCCTGCTGTGCGGATGGCAATTTCTCCTGCTCTGTCCACATTCTCACTACTACAGATTTTAAAGTTGCTCCAATTACACCTCTGGCTCCTCTGTTTTCAGTATTATCCCTGAGCTCCAACACCGCCAGTTGGCACTCGGAAGTGCCGTCTGCACAGTCAACACTTGCTGCCGTGTTATTGGGGTTCAGTAACGTCAGCTGTTCCCCTGCTGTGCGGATGGCAATTTCTCCTGCTCTGTCCACATTCTCACTACTACAGATTTTAAAGTTGCTCCAATTACACCTCTGGCTCTTCTGCTTTCAGTATTATCCCTGAGCTCCAACACTGCCAGTTGGCGCTCGGAAGTGCCGTCTGCACAGTCAACACTTGCTGCCGTGTTATTGGGGTTCAGTAACGTCAGCTGTTCCACTGCTGTGCGGACGGCAATTTCTCCTGCTCTGTCCACATCCACTGTACTACTGATTTAAAACTTGCTCCAATTACACCTCTGGTTCCTCTATTTTTAGTTTTTACCCTGGGCTCCAATACTGCTAGTTGCTGCTCAGAAGTGCCGTCTGCACAGTCAATGCTTGCTCCAGTGTTATTGGGGTTCAGTAACGTCAGCTGTTCCCCAGCTGTGTGTCCGGCAAATTCTCCTGCTTTGTCCACATCCACTGTACTACTGATTTAAACTTGCTCCAATTACACCTCTGGTTCCTCTGTTTTTAGTATTTGCCCTGGGCTCCAATACCGCTAGTTGCTGCTCAGAAGTGCCGTCTGCACAGTCAACGCTTGCTCCAGTGTTATTGGGGTTCAGTAACGTCAGCTGCTCCCCAGCTGTGTGCCCGGAAAATTCTCCTGCTTTGTCCACATCCACTGTACTACTGATTTAAAACTTGCTCCAATTACACCTCTGGTTCCTCTGTTTTTAGTATTTACCCTGGGCTCCAATACCGCTAGTTGCTGCTCAGAAGTGCCGTCTGCACAGTCAACGCTTGCTCCAGTGTTATTGGGGTTCAGTAACGTCAGCAGTTCCCCAGCTGTGTGTCCGGCAAATTCTCCTGCTTTGTCCACATCCACTGTACTACTGATTTAAAACTTGCTCCAATTACACATCTGGTTCCTCTGTTTTTAGTATTTACCCTGGGCTCCAATACCGCTAGTTGCTGCTCAGAAGTGCCGTCTGCACAGTCAACGCTTGCTCCAGTGTTATTGGGGTTCAGTACGGTCAGCTGTTCCCCAGCTGTGTGTCCGGCAAATTCTCCTGCTTTTTCCACATCCACTGTACTACTGATTTAAAACTTGCTCCAATTACACCTCTGGTTCCTCTGTTTTTAGTATTTACCCTGGGCTCCAATACCGCTAGTTGCTGCTCAGAAGTGCCGTCTGCACAGTCAACGCTTGCTCAAGTGTTATTGGGGTTCAGTAAAGTCAGCTGTTCCCCAGCTGTGTGTTCGGCAAATTCTCCTGCTCTGTCCACATTCACACTACTACAGATTTTAAAGTTGCTCCAATTACGCCTCTGGCTCCACTCTGTTTTTAGTATTTACCCTGGGTTCCAGCACCGCCAGCTGTTTCCTAGCAGTGTCTTTGGCACGGGTACTCCCTCCTGCCCAGCCTGGTTCCATCACGCCAGTTGTTTCCGGGTAGTGTCAACATCACTTTGCCTCCAATGCGTTGTCCTGTCGTGTTGCGGTCGGGTTAGCCGACTCTATGTTGCCTGCAGTTTAGGTGACTCCTATGTGGGCTGCGGGATCTGGCAATGAAGGCTGGTTCCATAGTGCCAATAGGACAAGCACCCCCTGTAGGACTGTGGGTTTTGGTAACTGCGGCCGGCTCGCGGCCTTGAAACTTTTTTTTACATGGGTACCTTCTGCTACCCATCCGGGTTCCAGTACCGTCAGTTGGTTCTCGGCAGTGCCTTTGGATTAGGTGCCTCCTTCTCGGTATCCAAGTTTCACCAACGTCTGCTGATCCTTGGTAGTGCTTTCTGGCACAGGTACCACCTGCTTAGTAACCGAGTTCCAGTACCGTCAGCTGGTCTTTGGCAGTTCCATTGGCTCTTGTACCTTCTGCTACCCATCCGGATTCCAGTACCGTCAGCTGGTCCTCGGTAGTTCCATTTGCTCTTGTACCTTCTACTACCCATCCGGGTTCCAGTACCGTCAGCTGGTTCTCGGCAGTGTCTTTGGCACGGGTACTCCCTCCTGCCCAGCCTGGTTCCAGCACGCCAGCTGTTTCCGGGTAGTGTCAACGTCACATTGCCTCCAATGCGTTGTCCTCTCGTGTTGCGGTCGGGTTAGCCGACTCTATGGTGCCTGCAGTTTAGGTGACTCCTATGTGGGCTGCGGGATCTGGCAATGAAGGCTGGTTCCACAGTGCCAATAGGACAAGCACCCCCTGTAGGACTGTGGGTTTTGGTAACTGCGGCCGGCTCGCGGCCTTGAACTTTTTTTTACATGGGTACCTTCTGCTACCCATCCGGGTTCCAGTACCGTCAGCTGGTTCTCGGTAGTTCCATTTGCTCTTATACCTTCTACTACCCATCCGGGTTCCAGTACCGTCAGCTGGTTCTCGGCAGTGCCTTTGGATTAGGTGCCTCCTTCTCGGTATCCAAGTTCCACCAACGTCTGCTCGTCCTTGGTAGTGCTTTCTGGCACAGGTACCTCCTGCTTAGTAACCGAGTTCCAGTACCGTCAGCTGGTCTTCGGCAGTTCCATTGGCTCTTGTACCTTCTGCTACCCATCCGTGTTCCAGTACCGTCAGCTGGTCCTCGGTAGTTCCATTTGCTCTTGTACCTTCTACTACCCATCCGGGTTCCAGTACCGTCAGCTGGTTCTCGGCATTGTCTTTGGCACGGGTACTCCCTCCTGCCCAGCCTGATTCCAGCACGCCAGCTGTTTCCGGGTAGTGTCAACGTCACTTTGCCTCCAATGCGTTGTCCTGTCGTGTTGCGGTCGGGTTAGCCGACTCTATGGTGCCTGCAGTTTAGGTGACTCCTATGTGGGCTGCGGGATCTGGCAATGAAGGCTGGTTCCATAGTGACAATAGGACAAGCACCCCCTGTAGGACTGTGGGTTTTGGTAACTGTGGCCGGCTCGCGGCCTTGAAACTTTTTTTTACATGGGTACCTTCTGCTACCCATCTGGGTTCCAGTACCGTCAGCTGGTTCTCGGCGGTGCCTTTGGATTAGGTGCCTCCTTCTCGGTATCCAATTTCCACCAACATCTGCTGGTCCTTGGTAGTGCTTTCTGGCACAGGTACCTCCTGCTTAGTAACCGAGTTCCAGTACCGTCAGCTGGTCTTCGTCAGTTCCATTGGCTCTTGTACCTTCTGCTACCCATCCGGGTTCCAGAACTGTCAGCTGGTCCTCGGTAGTTCCATTTGCTCTTTTACCTTCTACTACCCATCCGGGTTCCAGTACCATCAGCTGGTTCTCGGCAGTGTCTTTGGCACGGGTACTCCCTCCTGCCCAGCCTGGTTCCAGCACGCCAGCTCTTTCCGGGTAGTGTCAACGTCACTTTGCCTCCAATGCGTTGTCCTGTCGTGTTGCGGTCGGGTAGCCGACTCTATGGTGCCTGCAGTTTAGGTGACTCCTATGTGGGCTGCGGGATCTGGCAATGAAGGCTGGTTCCATAGTGCCAATAGGACAAGCACCCCCTGTAGGACTGTGGGTTTTGGTAACTGCGGCCGGCTCGCGGCCTTGAAACTTTTTTTTACATGGGTACCTTCTGCTACCCATCCGGGTTCCAGTACCGTCAGCTGGTTCTCGGCAGTGCCTTTCAATTAGGTGCCTCCTTCTCGGTATCCAAGTTCCACCAACGTCTGCTGGTCCTTGGTAGTGCTTTCTGGCACAGGTACCTCCTGCTTAGTAACCGAGTTCCAGTACCGTCAGCTGGTCTTCGGCAGTTCCATTGGCTCTTGTACCTTCTGCTACCCATCCGGGTTCCAGTACCGTCAGCTGGTCCTCGGTAGTTCCATTTGCTCTTGTACCTTCTACTACCCATCCGGGTTCCAGTACCGTCAGCTGGTTATCGGCAGTGTCTTTGGCACGGGTACTCCCTCCTGCCCAGCCTGGTTCCAGCACGCCAGCTGTTTCCGGGTAGTGTCAACGTCATTTTGCCTCCAATGCGTTGTCCTGTCGTGTTGCGGTCGGGTTAGCCGACTCTATGGTGCCTGCAGTTTAGGTGACTCCTATGTGGGCTGCGGGATCTGGCAATGAAGGCTGGTTCCATAGTGCCAATAGGACAAGCACCCCCTGTAGGACTGTGGGTTTTGGTAACTGCGGCCGGCTCGCGGCCTTGAAACTTTTTTTTATATGAGTACCTTCTGCTCCCCATCCGGGTTCCAGTACCGTCAGCTGGTTCTCGGCAGTGCCTTTGGATTAGGTGCCTCCTTCTCGGTATCCAAGTTCCACCAACGTCTGCTGGTCCTTGGTAGTGCTTTCTGGCACAGTTACCTCCTGCTTAGTAACCGAGTTCCAGTACCGTCAGCTGGTCTTCGGCAGTTCCATTGGCTCTTGTACCTTCTGCTACCCATCCGGGTTCCAGTACCGTCAGCTGGTCCTCGGTAGTTCCATTGGCTCTTGTACCTTCTACTACCCATCCGGGTTCCAGTACCGTCAGCTGGTTTTTGGCAGTGTC
The DNA here is from genome assembly GCF_046119375.1 of Phyllobates terribilis. NCBI lineage: Eukaryota > Metazoa > Chordata > Amphibia > Anura > Dendrobatidae > Phyllobates > Phyllobates terribilis. The sequence goes on along the minus strand of NW_027362763.1, from coordinate 385,810,848 downwards.
TTTGGCACGGGTTCTCCCTCCTGCCCAGCCTGGTTCCAGCACGCCAGCTGTTTCTGGGTAGTGTCAACGTCACTTTGCCTCCAATGCGTTGTCCTGTCATGTTGCGGTCGGGTTAGCTGACTCTATGGTGCCTGCAGTTTAGGTGACTCCTATGTGGGCTGCGGGATCTGGCAATGAAGGCTGGTTCCATAGTGCCAATAGGACAAGCACCCCCTGTAGGACTGTGGGTTTTGGTAACTGCGGCCGGCTCGCGGCCTTGAAACTTTTTTTTACATGGGTACCTTCTGCTACCCATCCGGGTTCCAGTACCATCAGCTGGTTCTCGGCAGTGCCTTTGGATTAGGTGCCTCCTTCTCGGTATCCAAGTTCCACCAACGTCTGCTGGTCCTTGGTAGTGCTTTCTGGCACAGGTACCTCCTGCTTAGTAACCGAGTTCCAGTACCGTCAGCTGGTCTTCGGTAGTTCCATTGGCTCTTGTACCTTCTGCTACCCATTCGGGTTCCAGTACCGTCAGCTGGTTCTCGGCAGTGCCTTCGGATTAGGTGCCTCCTTCTCGGTATCCAAGTTCCACCAACGTCTGATGGTCCTTGGCAGTGCTTTCTGGCACAGGTACCTCCTGCTTAGTAACCAAGTTCCAGTACCATCAGCTGGTCCTCGGTAGTTCCATTGGCTCTTGTACCTTCTGCTACCCATCCGGGTTCCAGTACCGTCAGCTGGTCCTCGGTAGTTCCTCAGCCTTCTTGTACCTTCTGCTACATTTCCAAGTTCAAGCTTTTTGAAATGGTTCTTGGTAATCACTCTGGATCTCCCTGACGAGGACCCTGAAGACGAGGACCCTGAAGACCAACCCGAAGAAGACGAGGACCCCGAAGACGACGACCCTGAAGACGAGGACCCTGAAGACCACCCCGAAGAAGACGAGGACCCTGAAGACCACCCCGAAGAAGACGAGGACCCCGAAGACGAGGACCCAGAAGACCAGCCCGAAGAAGACGAGGACCCCGAAGACGAGGACCCCCGAAGACGACGACCCAGAAGACCACCCCAAAGAAGACCAAGAAGATGACCCTGAAGAAGTTGACCAAGAGGACAAAGAAGAGAAGACAAGCACCAAGATACAGAAGAACAAGAGACAGAAAACCAAGAAGCAGAAATACAAGAAGCTCCAGAACAAAAAGCGGAAGAACATTAAGCATAAGACTAAAAATCAGAGCAAAAGATAATATCAAAATTATAAGCAGAAGATGACTAAGCAGTGTATGGGGGTGAGTCCGTTCCTCCTCGTGGTGCCCCTGGAAAAGACCTGCTGCTGCAGGCCAAACTGAACAAGGACAAATCCTGTTGTAAATCTTTTGTGATGGGCAGAACGAAAGGTGTAATGTCAAACCTTTTATAGATAACAACTACAGGAATGCCTGTCACAAATAAGAATATGATGAAGAAGTAGAATATGAAGAATGTAAAAAAAAAGAATAATACGAAGAAGGTGAAGAAGAAGAAGATGAAGAAGGTGAAGAAGAAGTGGATGAAAGAGATGCTGAGGATGATGAAGGAGAAAGTGTGGGAGAAGTAAAAAAGAAGGTGAAGAGCATGGAAGTAGTGAAACATAAATATCTGACAAAATATAAAAATACTCAACATAGTCAATATTTCCGTAACTCAGAACGTCTTAAAAAAATATTAATTCCTGCTATTCCATTTGATTGGGCTAAACCTCTATGCCTTTATTGTCTCCCCCACCTCCCCCAATACATTCTACATTATTCTTAGTTGTTTTCCTTCATGTAGAATTAACCTACAAGGAAAGAAAGGGTTTATTTCCATTCCGATATTTCTGTCCCATTGACTTGCATTGGTTTCCGGTATCGGAATCGGCGATATCCGATACTTTTTCGGTATCGGTCCTATCCAATCCGATCCGATATTTCCTGATATCGGAAGGTATCGCTCAACACTAGTCCTTATCCAACTTCTGGGCCTTCCCAGGAAGCACAAGCTTGCTGATCAGTGGTGTCCTGACCCTTATGTGGTGATGGAGAAGCTGGCCGGAGTCCTGGAATAGAGTGAAGCCCGAGAAAGGGGGCGGATCTGTCAAAACCTATCATCGACACCATCTGTTGCCTGTGGGAAAAAACATCCCTTTACCACCATTGCCAACCCAAGGAGGTCACAACCCTTCCGTGCAATAGAAGTCGTAGGTGTAAACAACCACCCCAGCCTGGGGTTGCCTCAGGAGGAAGTAACAGCGAGTCTGGGGATGAATGGGGACCCGACGGTCAATGGAGCTACAGATGGACCAAGGACCCATGCCCCATAGGCGCGGACCCTGTAAACCAGACTCCTGAAGTGGAAACACGAAAAAAGGACATTTGTCAGGAGGTGAGTGCGTTCTGCCCACAATTGGGGGAGAGTTCAGAAGAGGGACATTTATGGAATGAAGAGATCCATCTGGAGGAGCCCGTTCTTGAGAGACAAGAGTCGGGGGCTGAGGAAGGGGCCCCCTCGGTACACACTCGTCCCAAACGGGACACTAGGCCACCCATGATGCTGACCTATGATAGAATTGGACATACCACTGAGGTTCCCAGGCTGATACACCCTAATTCAAATTCTGTTTGGCCTTATTTCCCGGTATTTCCCATGTGTCCAGGTGGTGGTTTGTGTGCATGTAAATTTGATGTTAGTCAGGATGCCTTAACCCCCATTCATGTTTCAGGTGGTGAGTCCTCATGTCGTGATGGGACACTTTCAATGACTCACAGAGGGAGAATGTAACACCTGCACAGGGAATTGTCAGGGCAGCTACTGGTATACTGGAACTTACAGACACTAAGAAGAGCTTTGCAGCTGCTGTTAAACAGGGACCTACAGAAATTAACCGTTTTTCCCCTGAGCTGTAGTGGACTACAATTCCCAGGGACCCTTGTTTCAGTCAGATGACAAACCCTGGAAGGGTAGAAGGAGAGAGATTGGATTGGATGAGGAGGGACTTGGGGGAGGGAGCTGGGCAGGAACTGAAAGTGAAAGTTCAGAGAAAAAAGAGCGTGGCAGCTTGCTGTGAGGGACGGAGTGGTGTGGATCTGCATTCCTCTACGCTGCCGAGTGTGGCGGCCCCCTCTGAGATACCCACGCTGCTGGAGAGAGCACGGTCTTGTCACCCTATAAAGCAAGTTACATCAAGGACTCGGAGAGTTCTACCGGCACTTCCACCGTATAAAGGCCTGAATCCTGCCGCCCCCAGCTGGTGTCCAGAGAACCATCCAACCGTTTGAGACACACAGTGAGTGCCCTTCTGAGACTTGTGGTTCTACCAGCGCTATTTACAGTGAGTACACTACAACCCAGACTATTGACATTAATATTCATCTAAGTGTACCAACGGTTCTCAATTGCGCGCCAACATCCGCGGCAACTGGGCCCCAACGTTTGGACCGAGTTAATGCAAAAAGGGAAAACCTGCTACGTTATATTTGCAGGGTCGGAGTAGAAGTAGATTGTGATGTGCATATGACTTTTATAGAGCACTGTTACTGGTATTGTTTGTTATTCCTTTAAACCCACCTCAATTCTGCTGCATAGCAATAAACCTGTTAAACGGTTTTACTCTTGTTCCCTGTGAGTGTGTACTGAGCTGTGGCAGGGGCTTCCTGAATCAGCCCCTGGCAGAAGATAACAGTCCTTCTGCAGTCCCAGAGAGAGCCCCAATCAAGATTCGGGTGGAGGCACTGCGCCCTAGAGAGGTGAGACCCCCCCCATAACACCCAGTGTACCGTGGTAGCCCTAAAGGGGTGTTACATGTTGTTTGTAACACAAACTCATCAAGAGAATGCCAAGAGTGTGCAAAGCAGTCATCAAAGCATAAGATGGCTACTTTGAACAACCTAGAATATAAGACATATTTTCAGTTGCTTCACACTTTTTTGTTAAGTATATAATTCCACATGTGTTAATTCATAGTTTTGATGCCTTCAGTGTGAATGTACAATTTTCATAGTCATGAAAATACAGAAAAATCATTAAATGAGAAGGTGTGTCCAAACTTTTGGTCTGTACTGTATATATATATATATATATATATATGTATATATATATATATTGCAAGGTAGCTAACGGACACATAGTTGATGGGAGGTATGTATCACAGAGATGGCTGTCCTCTGTGATGTAATCCGGGAATGTTGCTCTAGTGCACATAAGCACTAAGCGAACTGTTTGGTCCATCTGGGACCGGGTTACGGGTAGTTGGAGAGATGGGCAGGTCTGGCTACCCACATACCTCATCTCTGGCTGTGGTTAAGAGGTTATAATGGAGTCTGTTGTTTGGCACATGGTCTTTGTTTGGAGGGAGAAAGCCTCCCTTGTGTTGTTGTCTAAAGACTGAGCCAGTGAACTGGATGCTATCCAGCTTGTGTGCTCACAGGACTGGCTAACCAGAGACTTTGCCTGAAGGACTGTTTACTTTGTTTGCCTGCACTAAAGGCTGTTTGTTTTCCTTTTGTTTTTGGCCGGTTTATGAAGCAATAAACAAACATGGTCATTTAATTGAAAACGCTTCCTGTTTGCCTCCTGATGCACCCAAGTGAGTAGAAACTCTACAATATATACTTCCTTCCTAATCTAACCTCCTTAGCTCTTAAACTTTCTATTCTCACACCGTTTTTTTCTTGCCTACCCCTTCCTTTCCCCTATGCCCTTCCACATTCAGATATCTTGCTGAAGCTCTAAAATGCAAATATCTCTGATAAGCATTAAATCCTACTCAATCTCTTAAGAAAAAAGAAAGTCCATGTCGCATTCATCTAGGAAATATATGTACACAAAAAAGATCTGCATGGAGGAATGGGCCAACATACCAGCAACAGTGCGTGCCAACCTTGTGAAGACATTTCACCTCTGTCATTGCCAACAAAGGATATATAATAAAGTATTGAGATGAACTTTTGTAATTGACCAAATACTTATTTTCCACGAAAATTTAAAAAAAAATTCTTTCCAAATCAGACAATGTGATTTTCAGGATTTGTTTTCTCATTTTGTCTCTCATAGTTGAGGTCTACCTATGATGTCAATTACAGGCCTCTCTCATCTTTTTAAGTGGGAAAACTTACACAATTGGTGGCTGACTAAATACTTTTTTTCCCCACTGTATATGCTCTTAGATGTATACCTTTTCAGCTCTATACTGGTCAACCACAAATGAGTGTTCAAGACCAATTGGAAATTTTGCAGATGGCACAAGCAGAGTTCTATTCGCCCACTGGGGGACCGAGGAATCCCCCACCAACACACCGGGGGACCTACGAGATGGGTCGTAATGATCCAAAGATGGTGTGACCGCAACTGGACCCTGCTGGAGGTACTGATAGTTTCATCTGGGTGTGCATTATTGAGCGTACATCTAGTTGAAAAGTATTCCAGCGCAAGAACCACCTTTTCCCTTCTCCACAATACATACACACACCACCGGGCTAAACCGTGCTGATCTCTATGACTAAAGGTGCAGTGAGCGCCGGAAACGCATCAGAGAAGGTCTAATGAACTAGCAAAACATATTTTAATGGATCAGAAATGGAGAATTTGTTTTTTATAAGTGGACGTACTGTTTATCTCTAAAGGAACATATATTATACTACAAGTCATCAGTTGAAATGGATCCCACATTCAGTGCAAAGTCTTTAATATATATGTTACTGTAAAAGTCAGAAGGCCGGTAAAACCTAGGATTTACCGTTCAATCTGGACATTTACCGAGGCCGTCGGTAAAAGCTCAAAATGAAAAGTAAAATTGGACTTTTACCGGTGAAGTCTTGGTAAATCTTAACATTTCTCAACAGCGTTGGTAAAAGTCAGATGTATTCCATATAAACGAACGATTTTGGACTTTTACCTGGGCGAATTGGTAAATCTTTACATTTACCAGCATGTGTTGGTAAAAGTAACTACCAGCATGTGTTGGTCTCAGCTATATTTACCGAGAAGCCGTGGTAAATGTGCACATTTACCAACTGCGCTTGGTTAAAGTCAGATGTTCCATCTTCACACCTGATATTTCTGACTTTTACCACGCTCGACGGTAAATGTTAACATTTACTAAGACTTCACAGGTAAAAGTCCAATTTTACTTTTCATTTTGAGCTTTTACCGACGGCCTCGGTAAATGTCCAGATTGACCGGTAAATCCTAGGTTTTACCGGCCTTCTGACATTTACAGTAACATATATAAAGGTGGTGAGCTCAAAAAACCTTTCCTTTACAAATTACGTTATGTTTCTGAGATTTCATTCTTGTATAGGTCCTACTATCAGAGTCTGTAATAATTGTTTAATCAGATCACATGTACTCCTTTTGCCTTCCCCCTTATGCCCTATCCTGTGAAACACCAATTTCCCTCAGGGATTTAATACCCTGTCTTGAAATCATGGATGGAGTTGGGACGATTTTGTGTTATGCATTTTGAAGAGGAAAATGAGTGGCCTTCGACTGCAGCCCTTTTTTCGATCACTGATCAATGCCCTCTAGGGAACTTATGTATGTTCCAACTAAGTGATTTTCTTTAATCTCTCTGGGCACAATCTATATTTAGACATAATAAGACAGGTTTTGAGGCTTTATGTGCAGATAAGGTCAGAATCACCATGCTCTGTATATTGTACAGGTGCATCTCACTAAATTAGAATATCATCAAAAAGTTAATTTATTTAACTGGGTTGTGCACTCGTCTTCTTGTGCAAAGTGGCTTCGGAGATAAGTGGCAGATAAGTGGACTAACACCCATCTTCTTCTCTTTTCACACAGGTACATGCTCTGCTCCTGTACAATTCCTCTACTTGCTGTATATGCCTCCATCTAATGCTCTGCACCCCTGATTCAACTCACTGGTACATGCTCTGCTCCAGCACAATTCCTCACTGGTAGAATTCTCAGCTTGATATTTCTGCTTTATCTGTCCCATTCCATTCAATACTCACATATGTCTGTCCTTTCCCCACTGTAGATTTTATCTGATGTTTAGAGGTGCCAAACTGCAGAGCCTACAGAGTCCTAGCTCTGTCTTTGATCACCCAGCCATCTCCTGGTGAGATGAGCAGCTGCTAATTTAGCCACAAGCAGCTCCCACAATGCCTCTCACCTGATGGTTTAGTGTGCCCTATATATTTAGAAGCTCCTTAAGGGGTGCACGTGTGCTGGGTTATGCACTCGTCTTCTTGTGCAAAGTGGCTTCGGAGATAAGTGGCAGTTATTTCAGAGGCAGTTAGTCAGAGAAGGAGTCAGGTAACCAACACTTTGACCACTTACTCTCTTTTAACAATGTTTCTGTTAGCTCTCACTTTTCCTCTATAGTCCTCCACTTTCTAGTAACCCCTCAAATCCCTACACCTAGTAAGAAACTCTTCATCTCTCCCTCCATCCTCCCCATTCATCTCACCTCCTCCTCTGAATTATTCCTCAACATTCAATCCTGGATCTCCAAACACAGACAGCCACCTCATGCTCTCTCTTGCTCCCACCTGCTAACATTTTCTCTGCTCCTCCTCACTGCTGGAGATACAGTACAGACCAAAAGTTTGGACACACCTTCTCATTTAAAGATTTTTCTGTATTTTCTTGACTATGAAAATTGTACACTCACACGGAAGGCATCAAAACTATGAATTAACACATGTGGAATTATATACTTTACAAAAAAGTGTGAAACAACTGAAAATATGTCTTATATTCTAGGTTCTTCAAAGTAGCCACCTTTTGCTTTAATGAGTGCTTTGCACACTCTTGGCATTCTCTTGATGAGCTTCAAGAGGTAGTCACCGGAAATGGTTTTCACTTCACAGGTGTGCCCTGTCAGGTTTAATAAGTGAGATTTCTTGCCTTATAAGTGGGGTTGAGACCATCAGTTACGTTGTGCAGAAGTCAGGTGGATACACAGCTGATAGTCCTACTGAATAGACTGTTAGAATTTGTATTATGGTAAGAAAAAAGCAGCTAAGTAAAGAAAAACGATTAGCCATCATTACTTTAAGAAATGAAGGTCAGTCAGTCGGAAAAATTGGGAAAACTTTGAAAGTGTCCCCAAGTGCAGTTGCAAAAACCATCAAACGCTACAAAGAAACTGGCTCACATGAGGACCGCCCCAGGAAAGGAAGACCAAGAGTCACCTCTGCTTCTGAGGATAAGTTTATCTGAGTCACCAGCCTCAGAAATCGCAGGTTAACAGCAGCTCAGATTAGAGACCAGGTCAATGCCACACAGAGTTCTAGCAGCAGACACATCTCTACAACAACTGTTAAGAGGAGACTTTGTGCAGCAGGCCTTCATGGTGAAATAGCTGCTAGGAAACCACTGCTAAGGACAGGCAACAAGCAGAAGAAACTTGATTGGGCTAAAGAACACAAGGAATGGACATTAGACCAGTGGAAATCTGTGCTTTGGTCTGATGAGTCCAAATTTGAGATCTTTGGTTCCAACCACGTGTTTTTGTGCGATGCAGAAAAGGTGAACGGATGGACTTTACATGCCTGGTTCCCACCGTGAAGCATGGAGGAGGAGGTGTGATGGTGTGGGGGTGCTTTGCTGGTGACACTGTTGGGGATTTATTCAAAATTGAAGGCATACTGAACCAGCATGGCTACCACAGCATCTTGCAGCGGCATGCTATTCCATCCGGTTTGCATTTCGTTGGACTATCATTTATTTTTCTTCAGGACAATGACCGCAAACACACCCCCAGGCTGTGTAAGGGCTATTAGACCAAGAAGCAGAGTGATGGGGTGCTACGCCAGATGACCTGGCCTCCACAGTCACCAGACCTGAACCCAATCGAGATGGTTTGGGGTGAGCTGGACCGCAGAGTGAAGGCAAAAGCCCCAACAAGTGCTAAGCATCTCTGGGAACTCCTTGAAGATTGTTGGAAGACCGTTTCCGGTGACTACCTCTTGAAGCTCATCAAGAGAATGCCAAGAGTGTGCAAAGCAGTCATCAAAGCAAAAGGTGGCTACTTTGAAGAACCTAGAATATAAGACATATTTTCAGTTATTTCACACTTTTTTGTAAAGTATATAATTCCACATGTGTTAATTCATAGTTTTGATGCCTTCAGTGTGAATGTACAATTTTCATAGTCAAGAAAATACAGAAAAATCTTTAAATGAGAAGGTGTGTTCAAACTTTTGGTCTGCACTGTATTTCTCCAAATCCTGGTCCTCCTCGCCATATCCCCAGTTACTTCTACCTCCTATCCACGACCTTCCACAAACTGTCGCAACCCTTCTAATCTCATACCCATCCAACTAATCCCCACTTCCTCAGTTGTACTAACAGGAGCTCTATGGAACGCTCGCTCCGTCTGCAACAAACTTTCCTACATCCACGACCTTTTCATTACTAACAAAATCTTTCCATCCTCGCCATCACCGAAACCTGGCTCACCCCCTCTGACACAGCCTCCCCAGCTGCACTTTCATATGGCGGATCCCATCTTTCCCACACCCGCCGCCCCAACGGCAAACATGGCGGAGGCATAGGTTTATCACCCAAATCCCACTGCCACCCTCCTTTACACTCCTCTCTTTTGAGGTGCACTGTGTGCGCATCTATTCCCCCTCTGACCTCCAACTGGCCGTCATTTACCGACCCCCAGGGCTAGCCACCACTTTCTTAGACCACTTCACCACCTGGCTGCTTTACTTCCTTTCCACTGACATCCCCACTATCATAATGGGCGACTTCAACATCCCCATTGACACTTCCCACTCGTCTGTCTCTAAGTTCCTATCCCTCACTTCCTCCTTTGGCCTTGCTCAATGGTCTTCTGCAGCTACTCATAAAGATGGCCACACACTGGACCTCATCTTCACCCGCCTCTGTTCCCTATCTAACCTCTCTAACTCACCTCTCCCTCTCTCTGACCATAACCTCCTCACATTCTCTACCCTCTCCTCTCCAGGTGCACAATCCCCACTCTACAAACTTACACACGCTCGCAGAAACCTCAAACACCTTGACCTACACTCACTCTCTGAATCCCTCCTCCCTCTTACAGACATAAATTCCTTACACGATGCAGATGTTGCTGCCACTTCATATAACAAAACGATAGCTGCAGCTCTCGACTTGATCGCCCCTCTCACACATACCAAATCTCGCACAATCAACAGGCAACCCTGGCACACCAAACTTACTAAAGAACTGAGACAGGCCTCCAGGGTTGCGGAGATAGAAAAGGTCTCACTCCATCGAGCACTTCAATCCCTCACTATTTTCAAGTCCGCACTCACTACAGCAAAACAAACCTACTTCTCATCTCTCATATCCTCCCTGTCTCACAACCCTAAACAGCTATTTAACACTTTCAATTCTCTCCTTCGTCCCCCAGCACCTCCTCCCTCTTCTCTCATCTCAGCCGAAGACTTTGCCTCATTCTTCAAGCAGAAGATTGACACCATTAGACAAAGCTTTTAACTAAAGTCCGCACAACCCCTCCTCATATCTACTCAACCTTCCACCTCCAAACCCCACTTTTCCACCATTACAGATGGTCAAGTCTCCTCTTTACTCTCCAAATCACACCTCACCACCTGCGAACTTGGCCCAAACCCATCCCACCTCATCCCTAACCTTACCACAGTCTTGATACAAACCCTAACCCACCTCTTCAACCTGTCACTTCCCCTCATGTATCAAACATGCCGCAATCACACCCATCCTCAAAAAGCCCTCCCTTGACCCATCCTCTCTGACTAGCTACCGCCCCATATCACTTCTCCCCTTTGCTCAAAACTACTAGAACAACATGTCCACCTTGAACTGTCCTCCCACCTCTCCTCCTGTTTCCTCTTCGACCGCCTACAATTTGGTTTACGACCGCATCACTTGACTGAAACTGCCCTGACCAAAGTCACCAACAACCTACAAACCGCCAAATCCAAGCGACACTACTCCATCCTCCTCCTTCTGGACCTGTCATCTGCCTTCGACACAGTGGACCATTCTCTCTTACTACAGATTCTCTCATCTCTTGGCATCACAGACTTGGCCCTATCTTGGATCTCCTCATACTTAACAGACATGACATTCAGCGTCTCCCACTCACGCACCACCTCCTCATCTCGCCCCCTATCTGTTGGTGTCCCCCAAGGTTCAGTTCTAGGACCTCTGCTCTTCTCCATCTACACTTTTGGCCTGGGACAGCTCATAGAGTCTCAAGGCTTTCAGTATCACCTCTATGCTGATGACACACAGATCTACCTCTCTGGACCCGATATCTCCTCCCTACTAACCAAAATCCCACAATGTCTGTCCGCCATCTCATCCTTCTTCTCTGCCAGATTTCTAAAACTCAACATGGATAAAACAGAGTTCATCATCTTTCCACCCTCTCATTTATATCCCCCATCTGACCTATCCATCAACGTCAATGGCTGTTCACTCTCCCCAGTCCCTCAAGCTCGCTGCCTTGGGTTAACCCTGGACTCTGATCTCTCCTTCAAACTGCATATCCCTTTCCACTTCCTGCCGTCTCCAACTCAAAAACATCTCCCGGATCCGTGCATTCCTCAGCAAAGACTCTGCAAAAACACTAGTGCATGCCCTCATCATCTCCCGCTTGACTACTGTAACCTCCTGCTCTGTGGCCTCCCTTCCAACACTCTTGCGCCCCTCCAATCTATCCTAAACTCTGCTGCTCGACTAATCCACCTGTCCTCCCGCTATTCCCTGGCCTCTCCCCTCTGTCAATCCCTTCACTGGCTCGCCATTGCCCAGAGACTCCAGTTCAAAACCCTAACCATGGCATACAAAGCCATCCACAACCTGTCTCCTCCATACATCTGTGACCTAGTCTCCCGGTACTTACCTGCACGCAACCTCCGATCCTCACAAGATCTCCTTCTCTACTCCCCTCTCATCTCCTCTTCCCACAATCGCATACAAGATTTCTCCCGTGCATCCCCCCTACTCTGGAACTCTCTACCCCAACACATCAGACTTTCGCCTTCCATGGAAGCCTTCAAAAGAAACCTGAAGACCTACCTCTTCCGACAAGCGTAGAACCTGCAGTAACCACCGCTCCACCACATTACTGCATGACCTCCTCTACCCCCACCTACTGTATTCTCACCCATCCCTTGTAGACTGTGAGCCCTCGCGGGCAGGGTCCTCGCTCCTCCTGTACCAGTCGCTGACTCATTTTGTTAAGATTATGTAAATGTTTTTGCTATGTATATCCCTATCACATGTAAAGCACCATGGAATAAATGGCGCTATAATAATAAATAATAATAATAATTTCAGCTCATCAATACAAAAAGTGAAACTCATATATTACATAATGTCATTACAAACAGAGTGATCTACATCAAGTGTTTATTTCTGTTAATGTTGATGATTATGGCTTACAGCCAATGAAAACACAAAAGTCATTATCTCAGTAAATTAGAATATTTTATAACACCAGCTTGAAAAATGTTTTTAAAATCCAAAATGTTGGCCTACTGAAATGGATGTTCAGTAAATGCACTCAGTACTTGGTTGGCACTCCTTTTGCATCAATTACTGCATCAATGCGGCATGGCATGGAGGCGATCAGCCTGTGGCACTGCTGAGGTGTTATGGAAGCCCAGGTTGCTTTGATAGCAGCCTTCAGCTCATTTGCATCGTTAGGTCTGGTGTCTCTCATCTTCCTCTTGACAATACCCCATAGATTCTTTATGGGGTTAAGGTCAGGCGAGTTTGCTGGCCAATCAAGCACAGTGATACTGTTGTTTTTAAGCCAGGTATTGGTACTTTTGGCAGTGTGGACAGGTGCCAAGTCCTGCTGGAGAATGAAATTTCAATCTCCAAAAAGCTTGTCAGCAGAGGGAAGCATGAAGTGCTCTAAAATTTCCTGGTAGACGGCTGTGCCGACTTTGGTCTTGATAAAGCACAGTGGACCTATACCAGCAGATGACATGGCTCCCCAAACCATCACTGATTGTGGAAACTTCACACTAGACCTTAAGCATCTTGGATTGTGTGCCTCTCCACTCTTCCTCCAGACTCTGGGACCTTGATTTCCAAATGGAATGCACAATTTTCTTTGCATTTACTTAGTGTCAATGACTGCCTTCTGGACATCTGCCAAGTCAGCAGTCTTCCCCATGATTATGGAGCCTACTGAAACAGAGTAAGGGACATTTTTAAATGCTTAGGAAGCCTTTGCAGATGTTTTTTGTTAATTATTCTAATTTACTGAGATAATGACTTTTGTGTTTTCATTGGCTGTAAGCCATAATCATCAACATTAACAGAAATAAACACTTGAAATAGATCACTCTGTCTGTAATGACTCTATATAATATATGAGTTGCACTTTTTGTATTGAAGAACTGAAATAAATTAACTTTTTGATGATATTCTAATTTAGTGAGATGCACCTGTATATTCTTTGATTCTTACTCCTCCAGACCATTTTATGCCTTCCTACCTCTCAAAATCTGAGGCTGACTTAGGCCTTTCTCTTTATGATAAGCATAGACAATGGATTATTTTATTAGTCCACAAGTCTTTCGTCTGTTCACACTTTCAGGAAGCCACCTTCAAACGTCTAACATAGCAACACAGGTACAGAGGGTACAGAGTACCTTTTAATTACATGAGCTTATGCCTAGCATTGACCCCATTTCTTGTAGATGCTGAAAAGACAGTACATTTTTACATATATTTTGGTCTTGCCTCTTTCCTCATATTGGAGAAAGATACAATGAGTAATAGATTCATGGATACTATAGTAAACTTATATGCTCCACTCTTAAGTTTCCATCACTAGGGAATCCTGACATCTTCATACATATGTTCAGTCCTTTATTTATTGGTAATGGCAGTGAGAACATGAATTCCTCTAATTTGGAAAATAATGAGCCCGTCTACAATTTCCCTCCGAATCTCTAAAATCAATGAGATCTTGTATATGAAAGGTCTGATGTCCTCACTTGAAGACTCTAGTGATCAATTCTATAACTTGCTATGCATGAGTGGAGTTTCCAGCCTCTTTGAAATATGCTGAGACTCTGAGAGACTGGGAGCCATTTCTGATTCAGGTTCTTCTACATTGGCTTCAGATATCCTTTTATCTATTCAGACAGGTGTGTTAGTGGTGTGGGGGTGATTTTGAAGCTCATGGGGGGCTGTTGGATGCTTCTTGGTTGTGTGGGAGTACACTGGAGGTTCATGAGAAGATGCTGGATCTCTCTTTGTGGTGTGAGGGTGTACTAGAGGCACATGGGGAACTGTTGGGTTCTTCTTAGTGGTGTGGGAGTGCACTGGAGGTAAATGAGGAGATGTCGGATCCCCTTTGTTGTGTGGGGGAGCATTGGAGGCAAAATGGGAGCAGTAGGATGCTTGCTAGTGTTTTAGGGGAGCACTGGAGGAGCATTGGAAGCTTGAATATTATTGTTCTTATATGTCATAGAGATATGTTAGAGAGGTTACAGCACTGAGATACAAGATTCATTTTTAGCAATAGAAAGTGAGATTATAAAAAAAAGTATTGTTTTTACATTTTTTATACACATTATAGAGCCTTTATCTATTATATTTGCTGAGTCTCCTGTAAAGTAACTACAGAGCTACATAAAAACACACCCACCTACCAATAAAGGGCAATAAAAGAGTATGTCAATACTTATTTTAGTAGAATCCACTAAGCCAGCCATAACTAGCTGGGCAAAGGTTTCCAAGTACATGTCAAAGCAAAATGTGTTCCATTGTTACCAATTGGAATGAAAGCTATTGTCTTCCAAAACTGGTTATAGTGTGCCATATAAAACAACTGGGAATTGAGTGATCCTTTCAAAATGTAATCTAACAGTAACAGCAGTTCTCAAAAAAAAAAGAAATAAGTACATAGTGTGTTCTCTTAAACTTAAGGTGTCATTTACTGTCTCCAAATAACATCTGCAAATCTTACTAAAAAGAAAACATTGGTAATGTAGATGAGATAACCTTTGTCATAAGTCTAGTACACGTATAAGTACAGATATAGCAGATGGCTTATTTTTTAGCTAAAAACCCTCTGCTCTATGTCTATCATTACTCTGGTCACTAGTTTCTTCTAGTACAAAAAATGTATTCCTTTTCAACAAAACTCTTTATAATGCTGCACCATATAATAACATAGCAATCCTTTCCATTGAGTCAATGTGTTATGGCTATAGGTGTATGCTAACTAATTGCCTCAAGATAGACAATTAACCCATTAATTAGCCAACCATTTTGATCTAAGGACCAGATACATTGACCACAATTCATCAAGAACAGTGTGAACAATGGGTTGTGTTAAAGTCAGAGGCGTCTGATTCATTAAGCAATGCACACCTCTAAATGAATCAGGCATGTCTGATAAGTGGTGTGTTTCTTTATTGCCCTTGCCACAAATCATACTACATTTTTGGTGTAAGGTGCACCACAGCTCATTGTGAAGTAGACAAGCTGTCACATCAAGCCCCCGTCCTGGCCCAGCTCCACCCATTTTTATGGAGCTGAGCTAATCCAGTGTGAAAACTCCAAAAGATACCAATTTTGGACAACTCCGTGATTCGCAAAAATTTAGCAACTTTTCAAAGCAATTTGCATCTGAATTCTGTCGTAATCACTTTGATAAATTGGGGCCATTGTTTTAGTGGGTTTTTGTCACAAAATTTTAGATTTTACCTAGTTTCCTATTTTTTTTGTGTTGACCAGAGCTCTAAAAGTGCTATGTATGGTTAAAAGACCTATACTTTCTTTTTGTACAATTGTGGGGTATGTTCTATTTGGCACTTTCCCCTAAGAATATATATTACAAAATGTAAGGTCCATAATTTTGCAGCATAAAGTATTGACAGTTTCTGTCACTTATGTGTAGTTGTGCAGTCATTTTAGAGAACTGATGTCCAAAATTTTTATTAAAATCTTGATCAAAATGTTTGGCCCCTATCCCGCGATGTCAGCACTCTCTCTCCCGGGGCTCCCGTGCGGTTGTTGTGACACCGGCACCCTATCAGGGCTGGTGTCACTGTCCCCACCTTCGGACAAATCAAACATGAAGAGAAAGTCTGGGCTGCAGCTAATCTCTGACTTCATCTTCATGCTCAAATCGACAGGAGGCGGGGACAGTGATGCCGGTGCTGATTGGGCGCCAGCATCACGTGTCACAGCAACAGCACGGGAGCCCCGGGAGAGTGAGTGCTGACACCGAGGGAACGGCACCAGTACGGGAGGGGAGTGAGCATAGGAATAAAGATCTTTATCAGCTTTGAGAGGAAAAGTGGGGGGGGTCTGCATCTCATGAATACTCTGGACTCCTGTCTTCATAGTGCTGGCCAATCTCAGCAAAGTTTAGGATGCAAGTTATGAAACCTGCTGCACAAATACACATACGTGATTAATGAAGTTGACTAAAAGAAGAAAAACTCTCTTTTGAAAAGTCTTTGGCTGGTGTGGCAGCTTAGTTTTTTTAAAGCAAGACAAAGTGTTGCTGTTTTTCCAGAAAAAATATGAAGTGCTTTTCTCTAGTCATACAACCTTTTATAATTGTAATTTTGCAAGTTTAGGTTTATAAAGAAATTGTCATAATAGTCCCACTCAATACTGACCTGTTATTCACCAGAAAGTATAAAAATGTTCTAACAAAAAAGGGATATGATGAAGCCTCAGACCTTTGTTTATTAAAATGGGATTTCACTCTGCACCAAATACTATATATGTGGTAACTGTGTATTGCTCTGAAAGTTCATTTTTCTCTGATGAGTATTATATTGAATTGTATATTTTTTCTACTTCTGTATCCGGGATATAAAGAAGAGACAATTATGCCATTAATACAATAAAATAGAAGCCGTGGAAAGACTGAAGGTTGATGCTTTCATTCCTAAAGTGCTTAAGCTGCAGTGAGTCATTGATGAATGAGTCTCTTAGTCTCAGAGACAGTTTATACTACCTGGATCATTGTCTTGCCTGACTGCTTGGAGTCTAAAGTGAACGTTTATTACCTGAATAATCTCAAAATGTGATTTCATAGGAAGTGCAGTTTTACCAGCACTGAGGTGCTACTATGAATTATATATAAATCATAAATGGGTGCATTTTTATTCTGTTTACAGATAGGAATGTATACTTATAAATAGAGAAAATAAAGGTAATACTGTAAGAGAGATTGAGCTAATTTATATAGACTTGTTAAATAAGAATTATTAGTACATGAAATGTTTGAAAGAAATGCTTAGCATAATATTATGACTGCATATTCCGGGCATCATTATTAATAGATCTTAAAATATTCAAAAATGCTAGAGTTGCCAACGATTGAATTCAATTTCCTGAGACACTGCGCTGCTGAAATGAGGCATAAATACATATGCAATCTGTTTTAGGTGGTCATAGGGCACTAAATCCCTACTATATCTGACTATTGGGCACAATAATAGTAGGCAAATCCTGGACAAAAAATTGAAGACAATATTTCATTTTGAAATACATTCTATAAATCTTCAGTTCCAAAGACAGAGAGAAAAATTGTATTTAACATAACACAATATATATCTGTCAAGGTTATGCAAATGTCCCTTCTCCAAAAGGAAAAAAAGACTGCATCATTAGCACAACTTTCATGGTCATTTAGTATATAACATTACATGGGTATTAGAATATTAGTTATGTCCTAAAACGCATTCTAGGTTGAGCTGGAAAAAAAGCCTTGTATACAGTTTGCTCATTTTGGAGAAATATAATTTTTTAGGGGGTCAGAGGCTAAAATCTCCATGCCATAACTTCTGTTGACATAATTTTAATGAAAAGCCAAAACTGCTGTAAATTATTTGTTTTCCAAAAAAATCTAAACTGTCCAAAGAGAGATCTGTTCTCCATTATACAAGTCCTGACTTTCTTCATTTTAGGCCACGGCCCCATTATCAGTATTCGGTCAGTATTTTTTCTCAGGAGTGGGTGATAAATGCAGAATTGGTGCACTTGTTTCTATTATACCTTTTCTCTGATTGTTCCACACCTGGTTTTGGCTCCCACTCCTGAGAAAAAATACTGACCGAATACTGACCAAATACTGATAGTGGGGCCGTGGCCATGGTTCTCACTTTCTAGGAGCCATTACTTTTCTTTTGTTTCCTCTCTCCTCAAGCATCAACTTTTCTCTAAGAGAGTTAAGAAAAAATATTTGCACTGTCCTGGTCCTGCATCTAGTCTGGTCCTCCATGGCAGCCAGCATCCTCGTTCTGGCATCCTATGTGACTTTGGCATTACAGAATCTCGTAAACACCACAGGCGCCCAAGGTGCCGAGGATGTTGGCTTCAGAATTTATGACTACCGGACCATGACAGCGTAAATCTTTTTGCTCAACTCTACTTTTTAACTCTCCAAACAATTAAAGGCACCATGGCCCTAATTCATTAATTGACATTCATAATGAATCATGTGCATCTTATTCCTGCATTTTTTTATCCCTCATTAAGACTGACATATGAAATGCCAGTATTAATGAAGGATAAGAAATGAGGGAATAAGATGCACCCAATTCATTTAGAGACCCTTGCCACTTAATGAATTCTGTGAATCTTATTAGTGGTGTGTGCCTCCGTGCGCCTCGCCAGAAATGTTACTCCAATCAGATACTGGAGTAACATTTCTAGTGTAAGAAATCTGAGGCCTATTGATAAATTAGACGGGCGGGCATTTTGGCAGCGCTGCTTGAAGTTGACATGAAAACAAGAAAAGTCACAAAATTTATGCACAACCCTGTGTTTTTCAAAGTGTTTTTGTGACATCTGTATCAGTGATTGCCTTTCCTACCTCTGTTACTTTTGCCAGGTGGTACCACAATCTTGTTCTGGCTGAAATTTTTAGTTTTGTGTTCTCTGGGGCTTGTAGTCCCATCCGTACTGGGTGTAAGGATCTGAACCATATATCTGTTCTGCCTGGTCTTTCCCTTATTTAAGATGGAGTTGACAGCTTCACGGGGGCCATCTTGTTTCCTGTCTGACATTTCCTGTTTGCTGTATATATAAAGGGACTCCGTCCACTATACCTTTGCTTGTGTATCTTGTGCTTCACCTGTTGCCAAGCTTTGAGGACTTGTATTACTTGCATCTTCTCATCATTGGGGTTCCTCGTCTGCTACTCATCTGCCGTTCGTCTGAAGATTCGACTCGCACAGATCTGCCCTGCATCTATCTCCATTGTGGCTTGTTCTCCGCAAGGAGCCCAGTCCGAGCTCCGGATCTTTTCGACTTTGCTTTTCTGGACCTCCAATACTTATCAGTTTGTACAGACATCTCATCTGTTTCTAGAGACTGTATTTGCTTATCATTTATTACTAAATCCTGATTGCTACAATATACTTATTGAAACTTGATATACTGTGTTTGTTTTCACTCTGTCCCATGTTATCGGTCTCCATAGCATCAAGGAGTATATGCTTGACAGGATACACAAGCCATTAAAAGAATGGAGTTCGCTGGGTCAGATTCTGTGGAGGTGCGTTTGAGAAAAATATGCACATACGTCACAGGACTTCATGGGGAGCTTCAGGCTAGTAAAACAAAAGTGGTGGCATTAGAGTCGCAACTTAACCATAATGCTAATGTGGCAGATGCATCCATTTAGGTGTTAGCTACTCGCCTCTCAAGCCTAGAGACTGTAGCCCCGCTCCCGATTCCTGTGTCAGTTCCAGCTCCAGTTCTGGCTTTCCCTGAGCTCCCGCCATTCAGGTTTGGTGGTGAAAGAGAAAAATTCCGAGGGTTCTTAAATCAGTGTCAGCTGTATTTTACAGTGCATGCGGCTCAGTTTCTAACAGAACGAGACAAGGTGATAACTATGATAATGATGTTAACCAACAAGGCTCTTGCCTGGGCAAACCGTTTGATTGAAACCAATGATGCATGTTTAAATACTCTAAAAGACTTTATTGTTGCAATGGGTCAGATGTTCGATGATCTCAATCGAAATACCATGGCAGAAACCGCATTACTGCCACTTCAGCAGGGAAAGCGTCCTGTCGTGGAATACACAATGGAATTTTGCACGTGGGTGCTGGACTATACATGGTGCGAATTGGCAAGATACGTAGTGTTTAGGAGGAGTTTATCTGGTGCAATTAAGGACGAACTTGCTATAGGAGAGTCACCTGTTGCTCTGGGTGACTTCATAAATCATTGTATCTGGATAGATATTCGTCTTGCAGAACGTCGGCAAGAGAGATGGGCAGATTCTAACCGTAACAACTAGTTATTCCTTCCTTCTCCCTCCAGGGAAGCTCAAAATAAGTCCTTTCTCCAGGCAGAGTCGGAACCTATGCAGGTTGATGCAATTTGGAGAACTCCCCCTGACGCACGGAAGGAACATTTTTTCAGAGAAAATCTGTGTTTCTACTGCGGAAAATCGGGTCACTATATCTCGAATTGTCCCAGTAAGAATCACAGGACTACGGCTGTGGTAATCGAATGCGACTTTTCAGATGTATCTTCAGTAAGTTCTCACCCAATTTCTCCCAGGAATAAAGTAACCGACACGAATCATGACTTCTCCCACTGTACTTCAGAAGCATCCTCACCTGTGAATGCAGCCGTTTTTTCAGTAAGGTCCACTTCTTCGGCCTCGGATGGGTCAAAGAAGGATTCACACTGTTATATCCCCATCAAGATATGGGTTCAATCCTGCTGGGTTACTAGTTCCGCGATGGTTGACTCTGGAGCCAGTGGCAATTTCATGGACATTACATTCGCTAAAAAACACGGTATACGTTCATAGAAGAGGATCTCACCGATATTAATGGAGACCGTGGATGGGTCCCCGTTAGCATCCAGGCCGGTAGATCTTGAAACAACTTCATTGAAGGTCCGTATGGGGGCGGATCATTCAGTTTTTGTTGATTTCTTCTCCTCACTTTCCCACATTTTTAGGGTTACCGTAGCTACAACTGCAAAACCCTACTATCAACTGGGAGACAAAGGAATTACAGTTTCCAGGAAGAAAGATACTACCCGGAGAACTAGCTTTAATCAGGTAAGTACTAGTGATGAGCGGGTATGTTTTGTTAACCCTTTCGCCGAGTATACTCGGCCGAGCGCCGAGTATTTATAGCGTGCTCGGGCTTTAAGTTTCGTCGCTCCGTGAACATGATTTGCGACTGTTTCACAGATTTAATACATGTGAGGAATGCCTGTTTTTCCAGCATTCCTCGCATGTATTAAATCTGTCAAACAGTTGCAAATCATGTTCACAGAGTGACGAAAACTTAAAGCCTGAGCACGCTATAAATACTCGGCAAAAGGGTTAACAAAACATACTTGCTCATCACTAGTCAGCACGCACAGTTGAGTTAAATCTACCAGGAGAATACCAAGATTTTGTAGATGTATGTAGCAAGAAGAAAGTGGACAAGCTGCCACCACATGGGCCGTACGACTGTCCCGTGGAACTGCTACCTGGCGCCGCGATTCCGTTCGGTAACATTTATCCTTTGGCCGGACCAGAATTAAAAGCCCTCAAGGAGTATATCGATGAGAACTTAGCCAAAGGATTTATACGCCCATCTTCCTCCCCAGTAGGTGCCCCAATCTTCTTCATGAAAAAGAAGGACGGTTCACTCCGACCATGTATTGATTACCGAGAGCTCAACAAAATTACGATTAGAAACTCTTATCCGCTTCCACTAATTCCCGAATTACTTGAGAGGGTATGACACGCTAAGATTTTCACAAAGTTAGACCTTCTTGGAGCATACAATCTAGTACGGATTCGCCCTGGTGACGAATAGAAGACAGCCTATGAAGACGCTATGGACATTTTGAGTATCTCGTTATGCCTTTCAGGTTTCGTAACGCACCGGCTACGTTTCAACACTTGGCGAACGATATTTTTAGAGACATACTCGATATTTTTGTTGTGGTTTATTTGGATGACATTTTAATTTTTTCCAGCAACATCGAGGATCATCAGCAGCATGTGAGAATGGTCTTGGATCGTTTACGGTAAAATCAGTTGTACATCAAGTTGGAGAAATGCGAGTTCCACAAGACGAAAATCAAATTTTTGGGGTATGTTATCTCTCCCCAGGGTCTCAGCATGGATGCAAGCAAGACTCAAGCCATTCAGGAGTGGCCTATTCCCAAGACAGTGAAGGAGGTGCAACGATTTATTGGATTCGCCAATTTTTACAGATGGTTCATTAAAAAGTTTTCGGAGATCGTCGCACCCATTACTCAACTGACTCGGAAGAAGACGCCATTTGTCTGGTTGCCACAAGCGCAGACAGCATTTTCCAGGTTGAAGTCTTAATTTACGTCAGCTCCTATTCTCATACACCCGGATCCGGATCGGGCCTTCATAGTGGAAGTGGACACCTCAGACTGTGCTATAGGGGCCATACTCTTGCAAAGAACAGGTGAAAAAGAGCTTTTACATCCTTGTGCTTTTCTTTCGCAGAAATTATCACCTGAGGAAAGGAATTATGACGTTGGAAACAAAGAGCTGTTGGCCATTATAACTGCATTCAAAGAATGAAGACACCTGCTACAGGGGGCGTCCCAACAGATTGTCATACTTACAGACCACCATAATCTTGAATTCATGAGGTCGGCAAGGTGTAAAAAAACCCAGACAGGCCCGGTGGAGTCTTTTTCTCAATCAGTTTAATTTTATTATCTTCTATAGGCCGGACTCTCGCAATGGGAAAGACGATGCATTGTCTAGAATTCACTCAGTTGATGTAACTCCGGCTTCACCTCCGAGAACCATACTCTCGGAAAGTAACTTTATAGGCGTGTTACACAATCAAGATCTACTAACGAATATTAAGGAGGCATACGCTGCAGATCCGTTTCTGATTCAATCACCCTGTCAGGTAAATCTAACCTTGAATAATAGACTTTGGTTCCAGGGACAGCACCTGTATATCCTGGAAACGGTTAGATTAAGTGTGCTAAAATTAATGCATGACTCTAAGATTGCTGGCCATAGCGGTGTCCAGAAGACTCAGGAATTCTTGTCACTCTTGCTCGCTTCTTTTGGTGGCCAACCTATCGGAAAGACGTTCAGCATTACATTTCATCATGTGAGGTATGTGCAAGATCAAAAGTTCCCTGCTCATCACCCACTGGACTGTTACAACCCCTTTCTATTCCATCTCCTCCCTGGGGGTCTATTTCAATGGATTTTAACAGAGCTGCCTGCTTCAAAAGGAAAGAACACTATTCTAGTAGTAGTCGACCGGTTAACCAAAGCTGCTCATTTCATTCCCTGTACCGGTTTACTAACAGCCAAACAGACAGCGGATCTTATCGTACAAAATGTTTTTTGGCTACATGGAGTTCCTGATGAAGTGGTATCAGATTGAGGGGTCCAATTTACCTCAAGATTTTGGTGAAGCTTTTGTGCTGCTCTGGACATCAAGGTAAATTTGTCATCTGCTTTCCATCCGCAGTTTAACGGCCAAACTGAACTGACGAATCAGACCTTGGAACAGTACCTGTGTTGTTACGTAACAAGATGATTGAGTAGACTTGCTCCCTTTGGCCGAATTTACTTATAACTCTTCACAGAGTGCGTCCACCAAACAGTCTCCATTCTTTGCTAACAAGGGGTACCATCCCAGCATTCTCCCTCGATTCCCGATAGACACCTCCGTACCCTCAGTAGCCTCCCGGATTACTCTTCTTCAACAAAATTTGGAGGTTTTGAAACAAACGCTGGCTGCAGCTCAAGAGAGATACAAGAGGGTGGCAGACAGGGTCCGTAAGCCAGCACTGACATACAAGGTAGGAGACATGGTTTGGCTTTCAACAAAGAACTTGAAAGTAATGGTTCCAACGTCTAAACTGGGGCGGAAGTATGTTGGGCCATACAAAATCAGCAACATAATAAGTTCGGTAGCCTGCCGACTTAAGTTGCCGAAATCTCTGAAAATACACGCTGTTTTTCATGTCTCCCTGTTTAAACCGGTAGTACCAAATCCCTTTCCCGGACGTACACCTGTTCCACCTGATCCGGTTCTTATTGATGGGCAAGAAGAGTTTGTCGTGGAGAGGATCATTGATTCTCGGATCCATAGGAGACGGCTTCAGTATTTGGTAAAATGGCAAGGGTACCCATGGGAAGAGAATTCCTGGGAACCTCAGGAGAATATTCACGCTACCCGCCTGATCGAACAGTTCCACAGCAGATACCCCAATAAACCGGCTCTGAGGTCGTCCGGAGGACATCTTTTAAGGGGGGAGTAATGTAAGGATCTGAACCATATACCTGTTCTGCCTGGTCTTGCCCTTATTTAAGATGGAGTTGACAGCTTCACGGGGGCCATATTGTTTCCTGTCTGACACTTCCTGCTTCCGGTTTGCTGTATATATAAAGGGACTCCGTCCACTATACCTTTGCTTGTGTATCTTGTGCTTCACCTGTTGCCAAGCTTTGAGGACTTGTATTACTTGCCTCTTCTCATCATTGGGGTTCCCCGTCTGCTACTCATCTGCCGTTCCTCAAAAGATATGAATCGCACAGATCTGCCCTGCATCTATCTCCCTGCGGCTTTTTCTCCGCAAGGAGCCCAGTCCGGGCTCCGGATCTTTTCGACTTTGCTTTTCTGGACCTCCAATACTTATCGGTTTGTACAGACATCAGATCTGTTTCTAGAGACTGTATTTGCTTATCATTTATTACTAAATCTTGATTGCTACAATATACTTATTGAGACTTGATATACTGTGTTTGTTTTCACTCTGTCCCATGCCATCGGTCTCCATAGCATTAAGGAGTATATGTTTGACACTGGGAGACATAGCGTTAACTGTTGTGTGGTTTGCGTGGGGCTTCAAGCTATTTAAGATCCTGAAATCCTGCTGTCCACTGCCAGTTATATTCTGACCTGCTTTTGTGCAACTTGCCTTGCTCCTTTCCTAGTGGACAGACCTGAGTTTTGAGCTCAGCTTGGTTTTTGACTATATTCATTCTTTAAGATTTTGCCCCTACACCGACATCCTGATTCTGATCCAGCTACCAGACTATTATTTTGCCTTCATGAAAGCAATCCAGTGGACTCCATTTTTAAGCCCAGATCCCTGTAAAGGGGTCAAAGGGTGAAGGACGATGTTCTTCTGGAATTTGCCAGATGGAGTGGCTTGTGCCAAGTCTATCCAAGGTAGCCATTTCGAGCCTGCGGCCTTTGATTGACTTAACAGTTTTATGTTATTTTTCTGCCATAAATACTTTGCCCCCCATAATGTTTTATGCAATGTTATTGGCACATTTACATTTTATTCATATTATGGCAAAAAAAGTAGATGAAATAAATTGATTTTTATGCCTGTGTACATTGGCTGTTAGGATACTCAAACAGTGTATAGATACCCCACAAAAAAGGATATATGCTAGCAATACATCAATACATGTTAGCAAGCAAAATTCATCAAATATGGCATAGATACAATGTCAAATGCACATGTTTAAGTATTGATATATAGGAATAATAGAGGATTGACCAAGACATTACAATGTTGGGGTCTTGTAAGCGCGTTTTTAACAGTTTTTAAATGTTTGTATTCTGTTTTGGTTGTTAATAAATTATTTTGATGTTATATTGGTGATCCCTGTCTATACATACTGCTTGCTTCTATCTTGTGGATACTCTAAATGTAAGAGACTTGGGAATAATGATCTAAAGAATAGCTGTATCTAAAAAAAATTATGCAACTTTGGTAATAATACTACAGGTTATAAATTGAAAAATATAGCACCAATGTTTATCAGATAAGATGGATTTCTTTATGAGGGTATTTGTTGACAAATAAATGAGCACCCAATAAGTTTATCCCTTGCATCACCAAAATTGTCTTTGCAAAGTCTACACTTTAACCTTACTGCCTGTATAGATTGGCAGTATGGAATACCGAATACAAGAGATGAGCAAATCTATTGAAATTCAAACTTGCCACCTTGGCTAATACCGTAAAGTCTCCAATTGCCCTGAAAATACATGTATGACACTCCGAGGACTATACCCAACCAGTTTCTAACTCCTTAACGCAAACACAGCCTTAATAATGTCAAAATGACCTTAACATACAGGGCTATGGGTAAGCGGATGGTAAACGGTAGTAACTAACTGCCTGTTTAATAATACACTGTACTGACAGACCTCTTGTGCTTTTTTAAATATAAAAATGGTCAAAATATGATCATCATTTTATGTGTTTTATTTTTTTTAAAACTTTTTATGCTTTTTACAATGTAAAAATGGTCCAAAGATGATTCCTTTTTTACGGCATCTGCCTGCCGTGTTGTTGTTTATACATAGGCATTACACATGGGGAAAAACATGGCTTTTTGACAGATGGTCATGAAAAATTTGAGAAGTAGTAGTAATAGGTTTCTTGTTTATTAAATGAATTTTTAACAAGCCTTTCAAAAATTATCCTTTTGGATGTAGTATCAGGTCCACTTACCCTGTGCAGGTTAAGGTTTTCTGCAGGAGTACAGTACAGCTATATAACACAATGGACAGGCAGGAGATGTGTGACAGACTGGCTGTCTATTGGCGGTGGCAGTAGCATGGGAGGCAACAGCACGGTTTACAACTTGATGGAGATGTGCAGCTGTGTAGGGTTAGCATTAGCATCCCCAGCAGCATGTTATAGATGATGGACAGAAGGGAGATGAACCTGTGTGGGGGCATCAGAAATGGAACAGTATAGAAGAACACAATAGATCTGCTATATCATTTTCCAACTTGCCCAATCATTGACATCAGCCAAAATTAATTGGAATGAAAAAGCTTCTAGGTATCTTCTGGACTTCCTGGTATCTTCCAGCGAGGTTGTGCAAACGCTATTATCTCCCAAAAGGCAGTTCTACAGCAGTGACTGCACCACCAGCAATTTCACCAGGTGGGAGTTAAGTTGGTACAGAAAGGGATGACTGGAAGTGTATGGTTGTTTCCTGGCCACACAATCAGGTATAAATATCTGATGGTGCAAATAAGGAGTTCAACAAGCAGTAGATGTTGATGATGATGACAATAACCAGGTATTACTTGAGGATACAGCCTGGCTACCAGAATGATTGACATGAAGAGTAAGAATACTGCTTGAGCCATGTTCATATTGCTTGTCAGCTTGCTTTTTCCTCACCAGCAGATGATGCATCTGCATTTGATGTTGGAGTGCTGTACTTCCTAAATAGAGAACTGTAAAGTTCGGGGTTCGTACCGGACATTAGGTGCTGAACTCCGAACATGGACTTCTCCTGGAAGTGCGTTTTACAGTTCGGGAGTGTAGGAGAGAGAGAGGTTTTCCAGCTTCAGAATTTGGGTCACCATTGATTTCTATGGGGTTTGGGTCCAGGTTCAAGTTCAGGTATAGTTCTGGTACCTGAACCGAACTTTGGATGGAGCAGACGAACCCAAACTTCCACGGGTCTGCTCATCCCTATTCCTAAAAAATTTCAGCCAGGACAACCATGGTTTATTTTTCTCCTCCAGAGACTGCACACTGCAAAATATTCATCAACTTGCACCGTGGAAAAGAATTCCCACAATTGAGATGCCCACACATAGGATACATGCCCACTAGTGATGAGCGAGTAGGTTTTGTTAACCCTTTCGCCGAGTATGCTCGACCGAGCACCGAGTATTTATAGCGTGCTCGGTGATATGTTTGAATCACTCCCGTGTGCATGATTTGTGACTTTTTGACAGCTTCGATACATGTGAGGAATGTCTGCTTCTTACACATTCCTCACATGTATTAAAGCTGTCAAACCGTCGCAAATCATGCACACGGGAGTAATTCAAACATATCACCGAGCACCCTATAAATACTCGGTGCTCAGCCGAGCATACTCAGCGAAAGGGTTAACAAAACATACTCGCTCATCACTAATGCCCACACATAGCATACATTTTTTTGCTACACTAGAATAAATTATTGTCATTGTTTTCAACCACAATTCTAACCTTCCCAAAAAGAAGTGAATAAGAAATGCTAGGTACATGACCAAAATACAGCAGTGGCAGAAGACTTCATTATTTGTGTGGCATGAAAATATATCAAACTTACTTGATTAATAAAACAAGTGTGTAAAAGAATTGTAGTCTGTGACATGCACATGACAGTCATATTTAAATGTTTGGATTTTTTTAAATTCTCCTTTGTATTTTTTAACACAATTATTCCCCTCTTCCCAGAACTGAACAAGAAATGCTAGCTACATGTCCAAAAGAAGCAATAGCTGCAACAGGCTGCAGTATGTCATAATGTAAAATTTGATTAATAAAACAGTTGTTCGAATAAACAGTAGTTTGCGACATGCACAATTTATGATGTAGAAATCAACACTTAAATAGAACCAAAGAGACTCTTTTCCAAATAATAAAATACCCACAAGAAAAAGAGCAATGAGAGAGGAAACAAAATAGAAAAATAATTAAATATAAAGTTTATTGATAAATAAATAAACAAAATGACAACATTTATGGAGGTGCCTGTGCTCCCTTCTCTGCTGCTCCTTTGGTGTCCTATTTTCATCATGTCTCAAGGTATATATGGCAGCTTACTTTTGGGGCATGCTTTACTCCATGCAGTCTTGGTTTAAGCTTCAATATTTGCATTATATTGATTATAGGCATTAGTTAACCTATACTCATAAATAGCCTCATTTAGGCCTTTTGCACTTGCACTTTGTAACGGTCATTCATATTGATCATATTATTATATTACACACTCAGGCATGTTTCCTGTGTTCTAGCTGCTATATGCATCTATGGGATTTATTTTTAGCTATTGTGCTTTTTAAATATGGCTTATGATTTATATTATAGGATGTCATTGTAAGGAGTTTGTTTGCTGGGGGGTCCTGCCTCTTCACTGTAGGGATTTCCTCTTTCCATCTTATTTCCTATGTGTATCTGTTTAGTTTCACCTTACCTCAGCATGTTGTCATTTTGTTATTTTTCAATAAACTTTATATTTAACCATTTTTTCTATTTTGAGCCCTTATTATTCTTTTTCTTGTAGGTATTATCATTATTTGGAAAAGAGTATCTTTGGTTCTACAGTATATATCGTTTAATTTGGATATTTGTTGTTATTATTTTTTGTGGAGATAAATAATAGGTTGGTATCCGCATTTAAATGTCTGGATTGTTTTTTAAATTCTCTTTTAAAATTTTTAACACAATTATTCCTCTCTTTCACAAAAAGACCGAAAAGAACTGAGCAAGAAATGCTAGCTACTAGTGATGAGCGAGCACTAAAATGTTCAGGTACTTGTTGCTCGAGTCAAGCAAATTGGAATGCTCGAGTGCTCGGTCCAAGCAACGAGCCCAATGTAAGTCTATGGGAAACTCGAGCATTTTTCCGGCGCCCCCCACGGCGGTCTGCAGAGGGCTTAAAAAATGCCCAAATCAATGGTAACAGTGCTGAAATGACAGGGGAACAGCATGGGGAAGACCCCTGCAAGCATCTCTGACTCCCACGTCACTGCTGTGAACAATGTTGTCAGAGTATTGCGCCACTTTTGCTGACTCACAATAAAACATGCAAAAACTAAACCAAAATGGATTTTCCTGGGAAAAATGTTAAGGAATATCCTTTCCAGGGTAATGACTGGTATATAAGGCAAAATAAATAACCAAAAACAAAAATGCTCCTCCACACCTTGGGTTATGTTCACACATAGCGTTTTTAATGCGTTTTTGCATGTTTGCATTCACTGGTAAATGTCATTTTAACATTTTACAACCTTATCTGGCCATGTGGTGTGTGAGACATGATCAGATACATCCATACAGTGCTGAAAAGACATGGGAACAGCATGGGGAAGAGCCCTGGAAGCATCTGACTCACTGCCTAAAACCGTGTTCATCAGACGTGATCCTATATTACTGAGGTAATAATACAGACATTTTTGGCAACGTGACAAATATTAAACTCCATTTAAAATGGGCAAGGAACGGGCAAGTGGACGTAATGGTGATGGTGCACGCAGAGGCTGAGGTTATGGGCAAGATGAAACTGTGCCTGCTGAGGGAGCACAACAAACACCCACATCATGTCGTACTATCTTCCTGTCCCAATTTCTAGGGGGCCGCAGAACACCACTCTTGAAGGCCGAGCAGTGTGCAAAGGTTGTTGGTTGGATAGCAGATAATGAGATAATGCTTCCAGTCAGTTTGCCACCACCACCTCACTGTCTTCCACATGGTCCAGTCTCAGTAGCCGTGTGTCTGGACCACATTATTATTATTACTTTAGCGCCATTTATTCTATGTTGCTTTACATGTGAAAAAGGAGTATACATTGCAAAAACAATTACAATAATTTGAACAAAAATGTGACAGTGACTGTTACAGGAGAGGAGACGACCCTGCCCACGAGGGCTCACAGTCTACAAGGGATGGATGAGGATAGATTAGGTGAGGATAGAGCTGGTCATACAGCGGTATGGTTGAGTGAGGGTTACTGCTGGTTGTACGCTTGTTGGAAGAGGTGGGTCTTCAGGTACCTTTTGAAGGTTTCAACATTAGGCGAGAGTCTGATATGTTGAGGTAGAGCGTTCCAGAGAAGGGGGGATGCACGAGAAAAATCTTGTATGTGATTGTGGAGAGAGGAGATAAAATGGGAGTAGAGAAGGAGATCTTGTGAGGATTGGAGGTTGCATGCAGGTAAGTACCGGGAGACTAGGTTACAGATGTATGGAGGAGACAGGTTGTGGATGGCTTTGCATGTCATGGTTATGGTTTTGAACTGAAGTCTCTGGCCAATGGGGAGCCAGTGAATCTTAGAGATTGCTGGAGCCAGTCCACAGTAAAAAAACAGCCATAGAGTGTCCAGGAACCTTCCCACAGACTTTTCTTTGCCAGGGCTGTTTCTCGGCAGGGTTGGATGGGTCCACCAGAGAACCGGAGACTCCTCCGGTGGGCCCTGGCTTCTCCTTCAGGAGAGATCATAGCACTAACTTTGCAGGTCGTGATGATGATAGAGGCCACTTCTTCTTAGCTTGCTGGTGGTACTTTTCTGTGGGAATCATCTTGGCTCCTACCAGCCTGGATTATTTACAGTCAATTATGGCACGACACCATGGCATTATCAGTGCCCCCAATACAAGTATCGAAGCCATCCCCAATTTCCTTCTCAGGAATTTTATTTGGTAGATTGAGTGACTGCCCAAATACATTAGTTTCTCACAAAGGAGCTGAATATACTGACTGGCAGTAGGTGCAAGTTTCTCCAGCATGTTGGATATCAGAGGGATAACAGAGAGGGCAGCACAGTGGCTCAGTGGTTAGCACTGAAGCCTAACTTCTGGGGTCCTGGGTTCAAATCCCAGCAAGGACAACATCTGCAAGGATTTTGTATGTTCTCCCGGTGTTTGCTTAGGTTTCCCCCTTAGTAAAAAAGCAGCTATAGAGTGTCCAGGAATCTTCACACAGACTTTTCTTAGCCAGGGCTGCTTCTTGGCAGGGTTGGACGGGCCCACCAGAGAATTCTCGGGTGGGTCCTGGTTTCTCCATCAGGAGAGCTCATGAGAGAGGAAACTTTTCAGCTGCTATGGGACTCTTGAGCGGGGGAGAAAGGTGGGCCCTCAGAATCAAATCCTCTGGTGGGCCCAATGTTGTTCAGTCTGACACTGCTTCTCGGTGAGAGTTGTATTTCATCACAGCCATATTCTTTAGCTTGGTGAAAGGACTGGCATAGAGGGAAACCATATCTACTCCAGCTGTCCTTTCTCCGACACCAGGTTCCGGCTATTGTCACTCACGACCATGCCTGGCTATATGTTCAGCGGTGAAAGCCACAGATCAGGCTGCTGTGTTACAGCTTTCAACAAATCTGCAGCGGTGGGCAGTTTGTTACCTAAGCATTAAGCATATTATCTTCAGCACAGCCTGTTGCCGCTTGGCCAAGGCAGTTCTGCAGTGCTTCCAGCTTGTGACTGATGTGGTCATTTCGGAGATGGAGGCCGAACAAGGGGAGGAGGTGCAGGAGCTGAAAAATGTGATTACATTGAGGCTACATTGGCGAATCTGGTTTATATACTAAAGAAAGATCCTACTGTGTTTTTATTTATTTATTTTTACGTCTCTTCAAATGTGTATTGTAGTGCGTCCTAATTTTTTGGCAGCCCTTGAAATTGCTGCATATGCAATAACAGTAAAGGAGACACACTCATGAATAATGAGTTAAAATAGTTTCTATATTCTATAATATTAACTGTCTTATCTGAAATTCTTTTACGGGTGAGGTATCGCAGTATGAATAGCGTATTACACCGATCCAGCCAGGTATTATTGCCTTATACTGCGTGCTGCTGGTGCTGCCAAAAAAAATTAAAATCTATTTTATTCCCTATCGATAATGCTGTTAGATGCATTTACAATAGGAACAGGTTACAACATCCCTGGCGGCATGCTGGCATGGCTTACCACCTCCCACCATGCAAGACCGCCATCTTACCTATCAGTCCGGGCTGCACACTTTGCTCCAGCACCTGCTGTGTGCATGTCTCTTGTCTGATTGCTTGGGGCAGCGGCGCGGTTGCTGCCTGATTCTTATGGTTTCTGTGTGCGCACTCGTAATGCATCCCCAGCCTATTGTTGTGAGTCACTGGATACATAAACCCCCTCCACCCAGTAGGAGGTGCCTGGGCAACACTTTCTTTCAGTGTGTTCTGTGCAACTGAGTTGCCAGGTCCTGTCCTGTATCTTGTCTGTTTCCGCCACCCTTGGGGCCGTATACCCAGGCCTGTTACCTGTATCTGTGACTTCTAGTCTGTTTCCGCCACCCTGGTGGCTGAGTTACCAGGCTCGTTCCTGTATCTTGTTCCTGGCTCAGTTCCTGTCTGAACAGTGTCCTAGCCTGTTACTTGGTTGTCTCTATGTCCGTATCTTCCCTTTTCCTGCAGTGTCTGAACCTGCACCTAACTCCAACTCGTTGCCTCTGTACTTCTGTTTGTGAGTTTAGTGTCCACTCGCTACTTCATTGTAAGTACCTTGTGTGTATCTGCTCTGCTTGTCTACCGCAACTGCGGGTTTTGCTCTGCTCTGCTTGTCTACCGCACCTGCGGGTTTTGCTCTGCTCTGCTTGTCTACCGCACCTGAGGGTTTTTCTCTGCTCTGCTTGTCTACTGCACCTGCAGGTTTTGCTCTGCTCTGCTTGTCTACTGCACCTGCGGGTTTTGCTCTGCTCTGCTTGTCTACCGCACCTGCGGGTTTTGCTCTGCTCTGCTTGTCTACCGCACCTGCGGATTTTGCTCTGCTCTGCTTGTGTACCGCACCTGCGGGTTTTGCTCTGCTCTGCTTGTCTACCGCACCTGCGGGTTTTTCTCTGCTCTGCTTGTCTACCGCACCTGCAGGTTTTGCTCTGCTTGTCTACCGCACCTGCGGGTTTTGCTCCTGTATCCCAGTCTGTACTGGTCCCTATCCTGCCTGCGTTCCTACCTGCCAGTACCCACTTGTCTGCATACCAGCCGTGCCTGTCAGTACTCACCTGTCTGCATGCCAGCCATGCCTGCCAGTACCCACCTGTCAATATGCCAGACTAACCTGCCTGTTCCTGCATTCCCCGGTGTTGGTCAACAGCTGTGATCGGGGTCTGACCTGGAGTAGCACCTGGTCCCTCTGCTTGGTTCCTCCCTGGTTCACAGAGTCGACTGAGCTGCCGTGCGACCTTGGTCGGACCGAGTTGATACTTAGTCACGCCCCTCCAGGCACTCCTCGGTTCATGGTCCAGTGGGATCACTAACCATGCTCACGCCAGTCAGTCCGGGTGTGTGCGTAACACAGGTGCTGCTAGGTGGTATCATCACCAGCTACAGATGAGTGTTCATTCGGGTCGCATCAATGTCTTCTACAGTCCATAACTTTTTTTTTTAATTCTTTGGCCTTATATACAAGTCATTACCCTGGAAAGAATGTTTCTTAGCATTTTTTCCATTTTAGCTTGTTTTTTGTGTGTTTTTTTTTGTCAGTCCGTAAAAGTGGCGTAATACTTTGACAACATTGTTCACAGATATGCTATTTGTCAGCGGCCAACTGTGAATAGGTTTGAACCTACAACTGCAATACTTTAGATGGGGTGTAATATTTGACACGCTCACAAAAATTGCTGGATTATTAGGGCAGTCATATGGGATAACGTCTGATGGCCACGGTTTCAGGCAGTCGCCTAATAGTACGGTATTTGTCAGCGACCAAGCGTCAATTGGTTCAACAAGACACAGATGGCTGACTTTAAATGTAGTGGAATATTTGGCACGCTCCACAAAATTTCTCTATTATTACGGCAGTAATATGGATCACATGCGTCTGATCATTGAAAAAAGTACCTCTGCTTTCACAATACAGTATGCTTGTGTATACAAGTGAAAAAATCTGGCTGTATTCTGCAAATAGTGCTGTAAAATTGTGTACACTGACACTGCTACAAACTATAAATGGAGGTCAATATTTTCCAGGTTCACTACAAATGACTGGATTTGTACCGCAGTTATATGTGATACGTCTGATGGACACCCATGGTTTTAAATAGTGGCCCTGCAGTTTACTATTTTTCACAGTGACCGCGTGTGAATAGCTTCACTGACACACTGCAACAAAACGTAAATGGAGGCCAGAAATGGCTGAATTTGGAACGCAGTTATACAGTATGTGATATGTCTGATGGACAACCACGGTTTTAAATAGCGGGCCTGTAGGTTACTATTCTTCACAGCAACCCTGTGTGAATAGCTTCACTGACACAATGCAACAAACTGTAAATGGAGGCCAATAGTTTTCAAGTTCACTACAAATTTCTGGATTTTTATCGCTGTAATATGGAAAAGATCTGGCTGTATTTTGCAGTGTTATCAAGCAAATGTAGCAGAAAAAAATATGTACTCTGGACTGCTTTTTAAGCAAATAACTAGGATTTAAATAAAAACAAATAGCCCTGGCCCCTGATATGTGGGGCTATGTCTACAAATATCTGTAACAGCAGGATCAGTCAGAACGTGCAATGAACCCTTTTGTGCTGTATGCACTGCAGTCTGATACATACCCTGTCTGCCTTGCTTTTTAAGCAAATAACCAGGATTAAGATTAAAAAACATAGCCCTGGCCCCTGACATCTGGTGCTATGTCTACAAATATCTGTCACAGAAGGATCAGTCAGAACGTGCAATGGACCCTCTTGTGCTGTATGCACTGCAGTCTGCCACAATCCCTGCCTGCCTCCCTGCCTAACTCCTGCTATCACCACTGAATATATGCAGCTGGATTAGTATTCAGAAGGATGTTAGATGTGCTGCACATCTCGTATCTTAATGGTATGGTGTGGTATATGGGGTACAAAGATAGTGGGGCCATTCTTCATCAATGGAAACCTCAATGCCTCTGGATATCTGAAATTGCTACATGATGATGTGTTGCCCTCTTTATGCACTGAAGATGGCACGTTCCCTGAGTTTTTCCAACAAGATGGTGCACCACCACATTATGGGTGTCAGGTCCGAGCATTCCTACATGAACAGTTTCCTGCAAAGTGGATTGGTCATCATGGGCCAGTTGAATGGCCGCCAATGTCTCCCGATCTGACCCCCTTAGACTTGTATCTTTGGGGTCATCTGAAGGCAATTGTCTATGCTGTGAAGATACGAGATGTGCAGTATCTGAAACAACGTATATGGGCTTCCTGTGCTAGCATTTCTTCTGCGGTGTTGCTATCAGTGTGTCAAGAGTGGGAGAAGAGGGTTGCATTGAAACTCCAACACAATGGGCAGCACTTTGAACACATTTTATAAGTGGTCATAAACTTGTTAAAAACTCATGAAAGAATAAAGTTACATTAAAACCAAGCACACCATTGTTTTTCTTATGAAATTCTCAATAAGTTTGATGTGTCACATGACCCTCTTCCCATTGAAAAAAATAAAGTTGGATCCAAAATGGCCAACTTCAAAATGGCCACCATGGTCACCACCCATCTGGAAACGTTTTCCCCCTCCCATATACTAATGTGCCACAAACAGGAAGTTGATATCACTAACCATTCCAATTTAATTTAGGTGTATCCATATAAATGGCCCACCCGGTAGACCCGATGACGCTATGCGGCCAGCCAATCACTGTAATACCACAACCAGCATGGCTATGGCATTACAGTGCGTGGCAAGCAATCCCTGCATGTTCATTGGCTCTCTAAAGAGTGGCAAACATGCAAGGCGGGGATCTGAACTCCCATCGGAGCAACCCGAAAATACTCGCCCAATGCCGAGCTTGTCGAGCACAGTGATGCTCAAGCGAGTACCGAGTAGTGGCAAGCACATTCGCTCATCACTACTAGCTCCATGTCCAAAAAATATTAGCCACAACAGGCCTCAGTATTGGTTTGTATGGACTTTCAATTTTACTAATAAACCAAGTGCATGAAAAAACAGTAGTTTGTGACCTACACAGATTGTGAATTCGACCGTCACAGTTAAAAGTCTGGATTTTCTTTATTTATTTTTTTTGTATGTTGTAACCCTATTATCCCCTGTGAGAAGGTCACTGGTAAAATACTAGAGGGGAGATATGTGTCACTCAGGATATTAGCCTCAGTGATATGAACCTGGAAAAATGCGCCAGCATGCTAAGTGCAGAGAGGTGTTAATCGGCCATGTCAAGGGCTGAGTTTTTGTGAACATCTGAAGAGTGGGTGGGAGATTGTTCAGCATATCTCTTCAGAGTGTGGTCCAGAAAGTAAATATGGAGCCTTTAGACTCATTCAGTGTTCGGTGACTTTGGAGATGAGATCTCCAGAGCTGTGCTCATGTTAAAGAGAGATGAACCTTGTGTTTTTTTCCCTGAGTGGGCAAGCCCTGCAGCCACACAGAGTGTACTGTATGCTATTTTGTTTTTCATGTTATGCCAGAAGAACCGTGTATGTTTATTTAATCATGAACTGGTTTATGCAGCACGTTTTTTAATAAACCAGTGGAAGCATTCCAAAAGCATTCCTGTGTCTACCTCTTTGAGCAGCCAAGTGAGCCTATCTACCACACCCCCTTTACCCAAAAAAGGAATGAATAAGAAATGCTAGGTGCACATCCAAAGAGCAGCAACGGTATCAGGCTGCAGTATTGGTGTGATGTGTATAGATGTTGAATTTCGCTAATAAAACAGATGTACAAAGAAAATGATTGTGACACACACTTTGTGAGTTATACAGTCACAGTTAAGTACAAACAAAAGAATACATCAGCACTCTGTAAGTGCTAAGATGAATGCAAACATTGAACATATTAAATTTAGACTGCATTTCTGCCACACAGAATATACTCACAAAATAAGAGCAACAAGTGGATAAATTGGCCAACTCATGACAATCCACCAGCATTAAGTAAAGAATAATTCCTATAAATATATTTGTTTTATTAAATGTGTGTATATGTGTATGTAGTGTAGTGTCAATGTATTAATATGCTACTCACCTACCTCTGCTCTCTCCGGGATTCCACACTGTCCCGTTCCTCTTCTCAGTGACGTAACCAAAATTCAGACTGGCCAGCTCACTCTATGCTCTATGCATGAACCAGAATTCTCTTTTACAATGTAAGCCTATGGAGCCTTGTTCTGACGCTACATAGGCTTTCATTGTAAGAGCCACTTCCTGGTGATGCAGAACGCAGCTTAACCTGTGAGTCTGCAGAGTGGTTATGTCACTGAGAAGCCAAACAGAATTTTGTTGGATCCCGGAGAGAGCGGAGATTGGTGAGTATATTAATGCACTTACACTGCACTACATACACATATACACATGGAAAAAAATATTCATGGGAGTGATTCTTTAAAAACAATCTTAGACAGATGGGGGGAGTGCTCAGCCAAATATGGAGGCAGTCACCACCACCAATGCTATACAAAAAACTGACCAACAATTGTGAAAAGGTGCAAGCTGCTATGAATGCATAATATACAAATAAAAGAATACAGCAGCACATTGTAAGTGCTAAGATGTATGCAAACATTGAATATACAAATTTTGGACTTCATTACTGCCACACAGAATATACTCACAAAATGAAGACACTGTATTCTGTTTTTAATTAATGCAGGATCCTACCTACCCATTAAATTTGGAGGCTTTTAGCGCAGGAGAGGCATGTTTGACAAATATTAGATTTGGGGTCCCATCAGAGAGATGTATGCCTCGCTGCGGCTGGTGAACTCTCATAAGTTGGTCAATTTTTGCATTAGGTGCATTCACTTTCTGGGTATATTCGGTGTGGCAACAGGTAGAAGTATTGGTGTGCACTGTATGAACATCAAATTTTACTAATTAAACATATGTAGAAAAACAAAACTCAAGATAAAAACATAATAAGCAAATACCCTGCAGTAAGGGTATGTTCCCACGTAGCTTTTTACAAGTGTATTTGATGCGGAATTTCCGCAGCGGAAACGCTTGTAAAACGCTTGGTAATCTGCACCCCATGGTCCCCAATGAGAATCCGCAAGTTCTATGCCCATGCTGTGGATTTCCGCAGCATGTCAATTAATTTTGCGTTTCCGCATGCGGAATTGCCTTTTCAATGCAATAAAAAATGCAAGGCAATTCCGCATGCCGAAAACGCGTTAAAAACACGCGATAAACGCTTGCGAAATTTCGCATGCGTTTTTTCCGGGAAAGGACATGCGGAAATGAAGCACAAATTTTCCGCTTCGTTTTCACTACGTGGGCACATATCCTTAATGATTAAAGAGCAATAGTGCATTAAAATAATATAGGATGCTTAGTTAATATAATTTTGATAAAAAAAATGTAAAAGCCATCCTACCAAGTCACGGTGACCCTATTCGGGACGGTCCTAACCTTTAATATTAAAACCTTACCATTTGTCAAGTGACTTGCATGTGTATAAGGTCTGTGTAGGACTGAAACTCGGTTAGTGGACATGCAGCCATGAGGAAATACATAAATGTAATGTCCAGCTCAAGGAAAAGGCAGGCCACACCTTTGTGTGCACTAGGTACAAACAGACTGAAACAAAAAAACTAAAGAAATTAACTGGGATATACCCTTTAAATTTGTAGGCTTTTAGCCCAGGAGAGGCATGTTTGATAAATATTAGATTTGGGGTCTCATCAGAGAGAGGTATGCCTTCTTGCGGCTGGTGGACTCTTTTGAGTTGGCCAATTTTTGCGCTAGATGCCTTCTCTTTGTGGGAATATTCCGTGTGGCAATAGGCAGCAGTATTGGTGTACAGTGTATGGACATAAAATTTTACTAATTAAACTTGTTCAAAACAAACAATAGTTTATCAGGAATACTATCACAGTGAAATGTCTGAGCGAGTCATAAAATGTTTCAATTCTCCAGGTCCTGTTGTGGCATCCCAGTACCCGTTCTACTGCTGCTAAATGAGACAGTTGTCATGTGGCAGTAGATTTGTTCCATTGTGGGTACTGAGTTAGGGGATATAATACATTGCATTGTAAATTGTACTTTCCTGCCATCTACTGGCCAATGTGTGTATGTGAAAGTTAAGTGATTATTCTCCTCACAACAAGCTGCCATAGAAATGACTGGGAGGAGCATCCCTGCTCAGGGCACACACTGACTGAGCACTGGTACAAACCAGTTGGTGGCGGTTCAAGCTGCCTAAGGAAGAGATAGGAGAGACAATATTCTCTC
Organism: Phyllobates terribilis; assembly: GCF_046119375.1. Lineage (NCBI taxonomy): Eukaryota > Metazoa > Chordata > Amphibia > Anura > Dendrobatidae > Phyllobates > Phyllobates terribilis. The sequence goes on along the minus strand of NW_027362763.1, from coordinate 385,771,185 downwards.
AGGGAAGAGTTTTTCAATGCCAATCCACGCTGTGGGGACCTTTTTCCTCACATAATCTCTTTCACAAAAAGAGTGAAGCCTCTTCCAGTCAGGACAGATAGTGCAGCACATGGGCTCTCCTGCACGCTGCTTATCCTGTTTTGCTAGCCAGGACCAGATCCACATGGCTGCCACACCACGACTTTGTTTAAACCTACCCCCAGCGAAAGGGAACGGTGGACCAAAAACTGTGGGCACATCCACACTTTAGTGTGTTTTCACAGAGAGCCAATCTGTGAAGGCATGTCCTCTACTAGCAAGTGAAGAGAACTCTGCTTCAGCCGCCCTAAGAGGCCATAACAATGCTTGTCTCATGAGGAGAAAATCATTACTTTCATATGCACAATATATATGTGAACTTTGCCTTTAAGAGAGACTGTACCCCATTACTTCCTTCAGTAAAATTGTTATGTTTACAAGTTCACCTGCGTGTCTGGCTGCTTGAGATTGCACTAACATCATGGGTACTCCAAAACCTGCACCCAGACACCACCGCTACAGGAGTGCCCTCGGGGGGGTCATATACCATCCACAAGTGCCTCCTCCCGCCTTTGAAATTGTTGTCGACACGAGGGAAGTGTTGAGGGGTCCAGCGACCCACTTCAGCTACTGTGACATCATTATCTGCTGCCAGCGAGAATACATACCCCAGCTGGCCCTTCTGTAACATCTGGTGCCTCCCCAGTGGCCCACCACACTGTTAATTCCCAAAAATTCAACAAAGATTTGATTCACAACGAATTGACTCACTTATCTCCCCTTTCTGCATGCCATATGGAATGCTCAATGTAATTAGAGGTAGTAATGTGCTATATAAAAAACTTAGAAGAATTCAAGAAAAATTGTAGACTTAAAGGCAGTACGTTTATCGCCACAGAATTGCAAAATTGGCTTGTTCAGAAGTATAAAATCAGGCCAGGAAAGTCATATGAATAATCTATTGTATACAACTGTATAAGAATATTTTCTTATGTTAATTATCTATTCTGTATGCAAAGAACATTAATTGCATCAGTTGAGAAAAATTAACTAATGCAAAACCAATTTTAATATTGACATGAAAGTACATTAATATTTGAACTTAGAAATTATGTTGGTGCTCATTCAAAATGCATTTGAAAGCTAATTGTGTTTTTGAGCAGATAATTTCTTAAACCTAGCCCAATTGTATGCGCCATCTGGTGCAATTATTTTTAAATAGATTTAAATTAGCTTTGTATTAATTAAGCTTTGTTTTGAATGAGCTGCCTTTTGTTTGTCATTAATGACTGAGGTGAACAATGCTGATTATAATTAGTAATCAACTTAACCAAAAAAACAAATTTGCTGTTAAAAATAAGCATACTGCCTTATATTGAAAAATTTATGCTACTAACTGATTGCTAGATTTTATATTTTGAAATATTAAAAGGGTATGTGAATGATTTAATGTCATGCCTTACAGATGGGATATGTCATAACATTATTATTATTATCATCCTATTATCTGAATTCCCATCTATTTGGAGCATATAGGTCCCTTTGGCATTTTTACTGCACATTGGCACTACCTGCCACCCACTGTGCAGGGAACTGCAACACAGCTGCATTCATGGTAATGGAATTGTGTTGAATTTCACTGCAAAGCTGGTGGTCACTGGGGACCTTTGTTCTCCACATAGAGACAAACATGCATCAATTTATGTTATAAATTTAAAGATCACCAAATCCTTATTCTTTTTTTTTTCATTTTCTATAATTGCATGAGAGTGATTGTGTGGTACACAATGGGTAGTCAATTTGGAAGGCTATTCATTGAGTATAATTGCACTCACTAATATAACTATTATTTTATGATATTAATGTTTAATATATCCCTCATATGTAAAATACACTTTAACTACTTATTTCCTCATGGGAAAAATGCAAGTAGTGGGCGGTGTTCAGTTGGTGTACCATGATGTGTACTTTCATCATGATCTGCTTGCAAGCACTGTTAGATATTTACAATCCTGCACTTGCTCCAACCACTAGAATTAGCTAAGCAATAATTCCTGATTGTTGATGTAATAATACTGTTGTCTTTTTTTGCTGTGTCAATTCTTGAATTTGTGTGTCTGTCCTCATGGGGTGCACTTAGATAGTGGTGGGCAGCCAACCTAATCTAAAAGTGTGGGCGTCACTAATAGGCTATAAGCCAGACACTCTGCAGTACTGTTATGTGTTAAAAAGAGGGACCCAAAAAGACTGGCACCAAACCAGCAAAGGCGCAGCCACAGATGCACTTGGCACAAACTGTCCAGCTATATGAGACATTGAGGGCTGGGAACACTCTTCACCCAGCTCTCATTAAATGGATGGGGGACATTAGCAGAGCCATTCCCAGGTCCACTGTTACCGGGCAGCTGGCATCTGGTGATGTGGCTGGTGCCCAGTCTAGGACCAATTGAGTACCTCAGAAAATGTAACCAAATGAGAAAATGCGAAAACCCTGCTGTAATAGCAAAACCTAATGCTAACACTACAAACCACCAAGCACTTTGAAAATTGCAATAAACAGCAAAGGACTGAGCAGGGAGCAGTGGACCTGGAAAGGGCTCTGCCAATGTCCCCCATCCATTTAATGGGAGCTGGGTGAAGAGTGTTCCCAGCCCTCAATGGCTCATATAGCTGGACAACTTGTCAATTCTTAAATTTTGGACGGGAATTTTAATTCCTCATTCTGCGGCTTTGCTTTTAATCCCATTAGGTTGTTTTAGCACAAATATATCCAACTGGAGATGCAGCCATTTTCCTAGTTGTCCAAAAAGCCATATATGTTTAATTTTTTTTGTCACCAAGCTGTATAAAGGCTTGTTGTTTTTCTGCAGGTCAAGATATAGTTTTGAACAACACCATTCATTTGACCATATAGCATACTGGAAAACAGGAAAAAAAATCCAAAATGGATGGTAATAATAACATAGCAATTCCACCTGTGAACCCATCATGAATGATGCAGATTTATATTGTCGTTCTATAACCATGGATTATCGGCCCCTATAATTCTTTCTTTATATTGGCCTGAGTAGTAAATAATGTCATAGACTGACAGTCTTATTATTCCATTACCCCCTTTATTGTCTGTATAATCTGTTACCCAGTTTGCACTACAGTTTCTGTTTCTGAGGTATCACTTCTATGTGTGCATTAATGTCCCCTCCTGTTTAGGAACCTCTGTTTACCCTGATTTGCCTTTGTAAGCATGGAACAATGAGCATCAAAAACTTTGTATCTATCCTTCTAAATGCTGCAGTCACAATTGACAAAGACACCTAAATTTAAGCTGCTGGAAATGGCAGTTGCGTCAATCTCAGCAGTTAGACTTGTGTGCACCTTCAGTGTCTGGAGCAGTCTCCACTCCATACAGATAAAGTACACATTCACAATACATTTACTGCAGATGCCACCAAGGGAATAACAAGTTTTATTATTCAGAATGCTGTGAGAAAAAAAATTGAATATGTATCTTGTCTTTAAGTGGTTATCCGGTCCTAAACTGCAGTCAGTCTGTGACTAAAGTCTTGTGGATCCTCACATTGCACTCTTTGCGCACTGTGAGGATTTTCCGGTGTCAGCACCGGGAACGGTGGTCATGTGACCGCAATTATGCAATATGCATACTCCCGGCCACATTCCAAGTAGACTGTTTTGAGCCTCTCTCAATACATTTGCACTGAGCAAGGCCATGCCTATTTAGTCGGAATGTGGCCAGGAATATACATATCGTATACTTGGGCTCACATGACCACCATTCCTGGTGCTGGCACTGGACAATCCTCATAACGATTTACAAGTCTGCAGTCACATAAAGCGGACAACCCCTTTAAGCCTAAAAATAGCCTCAATAAATGTACATAATACATAAACATGTAATACATTAATACATTTAAAGTGTATGTCTGCAACCTATATTGATGAAGTGTACACAGATTAATATGTACGGAATATCTGTATGATCTGTGAACTCTTAAAATTCTTGTAAACAACTCTACCCCTTTGTTACTTCTCTTCTAATCTTGTACTACCACTTTAAATTCCGACAAGAATCACATCACAAACTTCTTAGCACCAAAATACTTTTCTTTGTGAGCTGTAAATGTTAAATATAATTTACAAAACAAATGCATTTTCTTGCTATAATTCAGCAAAAACAAGACGTAATGCTTTGAAATAGCAGTATTATATATGTGTATTAAAAATAAAAGTGTAAGGGTTAGAACACACTAAACATATCCTAAAGGAAGGAAAGAATGTTTAAAAGAAATGTATACATGTTTTGAAAACAATTGCTTTCTTCTGATGTAACCTAAAAGCAGCTTTATAACCTTTCTCCTAGTTATATCTTAAAATCTCTGCAAAAAAAACACAGAATTATACTCGGTATTGTAAAATTGTACAGACGGAAATATGGAATTGAAATTTGTTTCTTCTTAATAATGCTGCTTAAAGGATGGATCATTACTTCAATAAATGTTTGGAAGTTCTAAGTTTGTAGAGTGCCTAAGGATTAGTTGTTCATTTTTATTATTTTTTATATCTGCCTCGCAGATGTTATTTTATTTCTTCTGTTTACCGGACTCAAAAAATATACTAACTTGAACTGAGCGACATACTTCATTAATTTTTTTCTCATGTTTGATTTATTACATATAACTTTACATGATATTAAACCTGAATTGTCACAAAAACAAAACTGAAGCCTTCTTGTCACATAAGAAAGTATGAGATTTAATTGGTATTTTGCAGTGAAATATAACTCAAATATTATTCTGTCATTTGTCATGGAAAAAAAAAAGTTTGATCATGTTGCTTTTCTCTTGTTGCATGATATTTCTGGCTAAATTCTGGTATGCCTGCTTTTGGACGTACAAGTTCAGAGCTAAGTTGCAGTTTCTTGTAAAGATTGATCTCCCTCTTCCTTCTCTCAAGATTTTAGCCCATGTCTGTATCTTTTACCCTTTCTTTATTTCATAAGTGTCCCCAGTGATATACATGAAAATTGACTCTTTAGAGAGGATCAGAACTTGAACTCTAGCATCAATCCTAAAAGTCAATATTGACCCTATAACAAGTTTTCCAAATGATTTAGGATTATAAGCAAAACCAGACATTCCATTTGCATACACGTGTTTTGTTGTGCTTCACTCTCATCAGGGCAAAACAAGAGATCTGATCTGGCTAGGTGAGAGGTCTCTGATATGTGTTGTTCTAAGGTGTAAAGCTTTCTCCTTATGGAGAGTGCCAAGAGAGCGTATGGAGACTCATAGGACATGGAATGCTCCTCAGAGGATTTATATATGGAAATAGCCTATTCAGAGAGGAGGGAAGAGGATTTTCACTCTAGTGCCAACTATTGGGGTAGCAGTGCTAAAAGTCAAATTGACCTTTTAATGAGCTTTGCACTGATGAGATGCAAAACCCTTAAACAGGTGTCTGCAAATAGAGTGTCTGGCTTGGCTTTTTTACCCTAAGTCATGTGGCAAAGGCTTGTTAAAGGGTCAATATTGACTTTTAGGTTTGCTACCCAAATAGGTGGCACTCAAGTTCAAGTTCTCTTCCTCTCTGATGATGTTATCTGAATATTTAAGGGGAACCGGTCACGTGAAAAAAAGCTATTAACATGCAGAAATGGGGTTAACCTGCAGTTTAATAGCATTTTGAATCTGCCTGGCACCGGCACTTAAACCCCGCCACCCCTGTGACTGAAACCGGAACATTACCGGGAGGAATAAAGTTCATTTCCTCCCAGCAGCGGGGGTCTAAGTGCCAATGCCAGGCAGATTATTAGCGCTATTAACCTGCAGATTAACCCCATATCTGCAGGTTAACTGTGTTTTTTTCACATGACATGTTCCCATTGAATTCCAAGAGCATTCATTACATGGTCTAAAAATTTCCTTACACTGATTTGGCACTCTCCACAAAAAAAACATCCCCCCTTAAACTTCCAGTAATATACTACAAGTTTTGTCTGAAAAATACTGACCTACACAAGCCTCTACTGTGCTCAGTAGGACATTAGAAGGAAACAAGGAGCAATAAATTATTTCAAGATCAGCCTATGCAAAGTGTTTATAATCTATATCAATGGAAGAGCATAAGTCTGGAAAAGAACTGTATAGAAAAACAGTAGGATATTATTCATTGAAACTATTTGCAAATTTTCTTTATTTTATATGCATTGGCGCAAAGGGAAAATGATTGCATACGCTATACAATGTTCCTATTTGTTCAGTAAACATAAAAGACAAAGCAATTATTGTAAACTGGGGATAATATTTTACTCCTCATTGAAAAAAAGAGAAAAACTGCCAAGATTCACTTTTCTAACCAGGTGTTTATGACATTTTGGCAAAGTTTAATATACAGAATATAAAAAAGTTAAATATTTGGATTGTTGGTTGGAAAAAAATACTTCTTACTAGAAATTTAATGTTAACTCATTCAGCAGTCTGCTGTGCATAGTGGACATAAAGGCTGTATTTCAAAAAATATTCTTAGCCACAAATGTATGCATTTAAAGAGGTATTCTCATCTCCAAGATCCTATCTCAATATGTAATAGGTGTAATAATAATAATAATATTATGATGGTAGGCACAGATGAGAGTGGAGATGTAGGGTGATGCAGTACTCTATAGAGCTTTGTGAGTGTGATAAATTTATGTTGTATTTTATAGCTGATGGGCAACCAATGCAATGACTGGCACAGGGAGGAGGCAATGGGTAGTGAGATGAAGACAGGTTAGCAGTGAATTTTAGTATTCAAGACAAGAATAAATCAGTGACAGCGACAGTGACAGTTTTTGAAGTTTCGATGTTAAGAAAAGAGTGGATTTCGGAATTGTTTTTGAGGTGCAGGTGACTTGAGCAAAGGAGTAATAGAGCAAATCACCCCTAACAAGCGATGTTGACAAAGAGTTATGGTAGTATCACACACATAAATTGAAATATCAAGTTTAGAAAAGTTAGTAGCCAGCAGAAATGAAAAAAAATTAGTTTTGCAAACATACAGCTTTAGTTAGAGTGAGGACATCATATTAGAGACAATGGTCAATCACTGCTATTTTGAAGCAGTGCAAGCTATGATCAGGTGCCAATAATGTAGACCTGGTGCTGAAAGACAAATATGGTGTTAGTTTGTTCAATAGGAGTTGTGTAGTGACAAGCACTGAACCCTAAGGAACCCCAATTGTAAGGAGAAGAGGAGAAGAAGAAGAAGGTCCAGGAAGTGAGACACTGAAAGAGCGGTCAAAAATGTAAATGGACAACCAACAGAAAGCACTATCCTTATAGCAAAAAGAGTGGTGCATACTGAGGAGTGGGTGATAAATGGTGACAAATGCTACAGTCATATCAAGAGAATGCAGTTGCCATTTGATTTAGCTGTTAATAACTCATTTGAAACTTAAGAATAAAGTAATTATTTTCACCTTTACATTTCAAAATCTGTAAACTTTTTATTTTTCTGTCAACATAGCGAGTTCATAAAACAGGCTCACCTAGAGGTGGATCCTCTAAGCCCAAGGTCCAGGTAAGCACACTTGCCCTGGGCGTTAATGCAGCAGGTGGGTGTAGCACATGGGAAACAGATAGCAGAGTTACTAGAGGCAAACTGAAAGTTTTAAAGGGATACTGGAGGCTGGAAGCGAACAGGAGACATCCTGGAGACTGCAGGCAAATGCATAGAAGCAAACAGAAAGTCTTAAAGGGGTCCTGGAGACCACTGATGTGTAGCAGGGTTACTGGAGGCCACAGACAAACGCGTGAAGTCCTGGAGACCACTGAGAAGTAGCAGGTTTACTGGAAGCCAAAAACAAATGAAGTCCTGAAAACCACTGACAGGCAGAAAGAATGGTTACTTGAAGCAGCAGAAAAACAGGCGAAGTCCTGAAGAACACTGACAGGCAGCAAGGTTACTAGAAGTTGCAGATAAACAGGTGAAGTCCTCAAGAACACTGACAGGCAGCAGGGTTACTGGAAGCAGACAAGTAAATCAGGGACTGGAAACCACAGGCGACCAGGAGACGGAACAGGAACTGTTCACAGACAAACTAAAAGAGTTACTAGAAAGTTTTAATACAATACTAAGAGACAGATATGTGTCTTGGGAGGCCTTATATAGTCATAGGACATACAACATACATGGGAGCACACCAGGCAACTTGCGAAGCTTGACGTGAAGCACGAGAAAATCTAATAGACAAAGGTAGGTGCATAACAATAGTTATATGACGACATTTTTATATGACAATGCATCAAATTTTGCGTTTATATAATGCATATGTTTTATTAAATGGGGGTGGGAAAAAACAGCAATTTTACCAAACTCTTTATTTTACAGTATAAAAGACAAGATTTTTTTTTTCACTGAAAAGTGTTTAGTTTTCATTAATACTATTTTGTGGTACATACAACAATATGTCTTATTGTTAGAGCTCATTCAGACATCTGTTTATTGCGTATGAGTGCTATCCATGATTTTCACAGATAGCACTTGTACCTGTAATAGTCTATGGGGCCATTCACAGATCTGTGATTTTTCACAGACCTAGAGGTCCGCGGAAAATTGCGGAAACATGGCCAAGTTTCATTCAAGAGTCGGATGAAAATCAGCAATGGAAGTCAATGGGTCCGTGAAAAAATTAGACCACAGTCGAATAACATTTCATGGACTGTCAGAAAAGAGTAGGTGGAGATTTTTTTTTTTTTTTTAATTTCTCCACATATAAGAAAATCGGATGACCCTTGTACCACACTTAGATCAAACTCGAATCAGAACCTGATCAGAATAATCTATCTATTTTTCTCGTAAATGGAAAAAATTGGATGTCTGAAGGAGTCCTTCAAGATGTCAAGAAGGCAAATATGTGCAATGTTTTTTATTCTTTAACCTCTTCACCCCCGAGCCTGTTTTCAACTTCCTGATCAGGCCAAATTTTACAATTCTGACTAGTGTCACTTTATGAGGTTATAACTCTGGAATGCTTCAACATATCCCAGTGATTCCGAGACAATTTTTTTAGTGACAGCACCATATTGTATTTCATAATTTGCTGTTTTGGTTTGTGGGTGCCATGACCCACTGGAAAAGTCCTTGAGGTGCCAGAACAGAAGAAGCCCCCTATAAGTGACCTAATTTTACAAACTACACCTCTCAATGAATTCATCTAAAGGTGCAGTGATCATATCGACATCACTGGTGTGTCACAAAATTTTATACCATTGGTAAGTGAAGAAAAATAATTACATTTTTACCACAAAAATTTAGCTTTAGCACCAGATTTTACATTTTCACACATCGAAATTGGAAAAAATGTGTCACACAATTTCTGCGGATCATGGCAATACCCCACATGTGGCTGTATAGTACTGCTTAGCCACATGGCGAGACTCCAGCAAGACTCCAGACGAACGGAGTACTATTTAACTCTTGGAGAACAAGTTATCGTAGAATAGCTAGCAGACTCAATATACAGAGCCCCTGAGTGATAGAAGAGAAGAATCCCCACTCAAGTGACCCGATTTTGGAAATTACCCTCCTCTGGGAATTTATCTATAGGTATAGTGACAATTTTTACTCAAGCAGCAGTGGATATTGCTGAGTGAATATTGCAAATATGCCATTGTAGTGCCCATAACACTATGTCCAGCTCAGGCTTCTGGAGACATGTACCTGTAAATTAAGCGGGCTATCATCGTTACAGAAATACCAAACACCTGGGCACTAAATGTAATTTACCAGTAATGTGAAAGCCCCCTATATTTCCATTGACAGATGACTGACCTAAAAAGCTAGGGGTGGTGTGGGCACCACTCCTGGCTGTAACAGCAGGGGCTCGGCTATCACTTAAGCCAAGGTCCTGTGCCCGCGTGATCGCCATGATGTAAGTTTAAATCATTTTATGGGAACCCCTTTCCGACCATGATGTAAACTTACATCAAATGTCGTGAAGGGGTTAATTTTTAGCCATAATGGGACTACTTTTTTTTCACTTTTTAGATTTTTTTGTCTGATTTTTATTTTTGTTTAAATTTTTTAGCCCCACAGAACTTGAACTTGCAAATACTTTTGTACTAAACATGCAACTTTATTTCATAATTTTTTTTCTTGTCTCAACGTTTATTTGCATCGCAGAAGTATTAATTGGTAAATATTAAACATTGTAGCAAAGTTAACTGAAATAAACCATCAGACATTTTATAATTTATCTCCCGTTTCTATAGGATTATAAGAAAGAATCTAATCATTACAGGGCTTTTAAAAAAATATCCCTTAATCCAAATAAATAAAAAAATACCCATTGTCTGTTTGGAGAAAGTGTGTAGGGAGTAGCTGTGGCATCCCATTCTTCTTAAAATGCTTGAATAGTGATTTTAAATGAGAACAAGACCTACTCCTGTGATTTCAATCATTGTTCCCTTCACATTGTTAAGGATTCCTTAAAAGAAATGATTAATGACTGCAACATACTTTCCAGATTATCTATCTGACCCAAAGTTACCTCGTACTTTGCGTTCTAAAAGTATTTCATGCAGATGTACTTTACTCAAGATTATTTTATAGTTGAGCAGTATCTATCAAAAATCCGGGGCTGCCCTTTATATTTAATAAAAGAATGGGCAGCCCCAGACTGGTGACTTTTCTAAATATAAGTTATAGGCAAAAGTGCACAGAACCTTCCCTAGTGTCGCCAAAAAAGGTCCACTGTTTTACAACCCAAACTTCTAGGTTGTGGAATATCGACATGCAAAGCAAAGTGGGCTCCCACAACTCTCTGTGGTCCCCCTCACAGTGAAAGAACGTTATCACGATATCTTGCACTTTGTACAAATCCACTGCTAACCAGTGATGAACGAACGTGCTTGCCAATGCTCGGCACTCGCCCGAGCATCACGGTGCTCGACAAGCTCGACGCTCAGCGAGTATTTCCGGGTTGCTCGGGTGGGAACTCGGGTCCCCACTCTGCATGTTTGGCGCTCTTTAGAGAGCCAATGAACATGCAGGGATTGCTTGCCAAGCACTGCTATGCCGTAGCCATGTTGGTTGTGGGCATTACAATGATTGGCTGGCCGCACAGAGTCATCAGGTCTATATAAGACCTGGCGCCGCTATGCTCGTCACAGTCTACCCCGGAATCAGGCAGAGTAGGGAGAGCTGCTGCTGAATCAGGGAGAGATTTGCTTGTTTATAGTTAGTATAGGTATTCCACAACATATATATATATATTCATCTGAACTAACAGTCCTTCTGAGGACTAATCCAGCTGCATATTTTCAGTGGTGAAGGTGATAGCAGGAGTTAGGCAGGCAGGCAGTGTATGTGGCAGACTGCAGTGCATAATGCAGCACAAGAGGGTCTATTGAATGCTCTGTCTGCTGCTGCTGCTGTTCTGACATATATTTGTAGCCATTTTTTTTTTATCTTAATCCTTGTTATTTGCTTAAAAACCAAGGCAGGCAGGGTATGTGGCAGACTCCAGTGCATGATACAGCACAAGAGGGTCCATTGCATATTCAACTTCTGACTGATCCTGCTGTGACAAATATTTGTAGACATAGCCCCGTATATCAGGGGCCAGGGCCAATTTTTTTTTATCCTAATCCTGATTATTTGCTTAAAAAGCAATCCAGAGTACACATTTTTTCGGCTCCATTTGCTTGTTAGCACTGCAGAATACAGCCAGATCTTTTCCATATTAAAGCGATAAAAATCCAGAAATTTGAACTGAACGTGGAAAATATTGGCTTACATTTTCATTTTGTTGCAGTGTGTCAGTCAAGCTATTCACATTAGGTCTCTGAGAAGAATAGTATTACTAAATTACAGGCCTGCTATTTAAAACCGTGGTTCTCTGTCAGATGTATCTCATATATAACTGTGTTCCAAAATCAGCCATTTCTGCCTTCCATTTTGTTGCAGTGTGTCAGTCAAGCTATTCACACTAGGTCTCTGAGAAGAATAGTATTACTAAATTACAGGCCTGCTATTTAAAACCGTGGTTCTCTGTCAGACGTATCTCACATATAACTGTGTTTCAAAATCAGCCATTTCTGCATTCCATATTGTTCCAGTGTGTCGGGCAAGCTATTCACACTAGGTCGCTGTGAAGAATAGTATTAGCAAATTACAGGCCTGCTATTTAAAACCATGGTTCTCGGTCAGACGTACAGTACAGACCAAAAGTTTGGACACACCTTCTCATTTAAACATTTTTCTGTATTTTCATGACTATGAAAATTGTACATTCACACTGAAAGCATCAAAACTATGAATTAACACATGTGGAATTATATACTTAACAAAAAAGTGTGAAACAACTGAAAATATGTCTTATATTCTAGGTTCTTCAAAGTAGCCACCTTTTGCTTTGATGACTGCTTTGCACACTCTTAGCATTCTCTTGATGAGCTTCAAGTGGTAATCTCCGGAAATGGTCTTCCAACAATCTTGAAGGAGTTCCCAGAGATGCTTAGCACTTGTTGGTCCTTTTGCCTTCACTCTGCGGTTCAGCTCACTCCAAACCATCTCTATTGGGTTCAGGTGTGGTGACTGTGGAGGCCAAGTCATCTGGCGTAGCACCCCATCACTCTCCTTCTTGGTCAAATAGCCCTTACACAGCCTGGAGGTGTGTTTGGGGTCATTATCCTGTTGAAAAATAAATGATGGTCCAACTAAACGCAAACCGGATGGAATAGCATGCCGCTGCCAGATGCTGTGGTAGTCATGCTGGTTCAGTATGCCTTCAATTTTGAATAAATCCCCAACAGTGTCACCAGCAAAGCACCCCCACACCATCACACCTCCTCCTCCATGCTTCATGGTGGGAACCAGGCATGTAGAGTTCATCCGTTCACCTTTTCTGCGTCGCACAAAGACACGGTGGTTGGAACCAAAAATCTCAAATTTGGACTCATCAGACCAAAAGTACAGATTTCCACTGGTCTAATGTCCATTCCTTGTGTTCTTTAGCCCAAACAAGTCCCTTCTGCTTGTTGCCTGTCCTTAGCAGTGGTTTCCTAGCAGCTATTTTACCATGAAGGCCTGCTGCACAAAGTCTCCTCTTAACAGTTGTTGTAGAGATGTGTCTGCTGCTAGAACTCTGTGTGGCATTGACCTGGTCTCTAATCTGAGCTGCTGTTAAATTGAGATTTCTGAGGCTGGTGACTCGGATAAACTTATCCTCAGAAGCAGAGGTGACTCTTGGTCTTCCTTTCCTGGGGCGGTCCTCATGTGAGCCAGTTTCTTTGTAGCGCTTGATTGTTTTTGCAACTGCACTTGGGGACACTTTCAAAGTTTGCCAAATTTTTCGGACTGACTGGCCTTCATTTCTTAAAGTAATGATGGCCACTCGTTTTTCTTTACTTAGCTGCTTTTTTCTTGCCATAATACAAATTCTAACAGTCTATTCAGTAGGACTATCAGCTGTGTATCCACCAGACTTCTGCACAACAAAACTGATGGTCCCAACCCCATTTATAAGGCAAGAAATCCCACTTATTAAAGCTGACAGGGCACACCTGTGAAGTGAAAAACATTTCCGGTGACTACGACTTGAAGCTCATCAAGAGAATGCCAAGAGTGTGCAAAGCAGTCATCAAAGCAAAAGGTGGCTACTTTTAAGAACCAAGAATATAAGGCATATTTTCAGTTGTTTCACACTTTTTTGTTAAGTATATAATTCCACATGTGTTAATTCATAGTTTTGATGCCTTCAATGTGAATGTACAATTTTCCTAGTCATGAAAATACAGAAAAATCTTTAAATGAGAAGGTGTGTCCAAACTTTTGGTCTGTACTGTACTTTCCAAAATGGTGTCACTTGTGGGGGATTTCCACTGTTTAGGCACATCAGGGGCTCTCCAAACGCAACATGGCATCCACTAATTATTCCAGCAAATTTTGCATTCAAAAAGTCAGATGATGCTCCTTCCCTTTCAAGCCCTGTGTGACCAAACAGTCATTTTTCTTCACCGGCATGCTCAGGAGAAATTGCACAAAACATTTTGGGTTCTATCTTCTCCTGCTACTCTTTGTGACAGAGTCACTTGTGTGATATATGAGGGGAGGTACATGTCACTCAGGTTGCTCTCCTGTGTGAACTGAAACCTACTAAATTTCTGCCACCATACACTGTGTTCCAAATTATTATGCAAATAATATTTTCTCAGATTTTCCCAAATTACCTATATGAATTGCAGTCATTGCATTTTGAGTGCAGTTTGAGTTTTTTATTTTTTAAAAAATATACTGTTATCATAGGCAGTTTGTACAAAAACCTTTCAATTGTACTCTAATAGTTATTTGACTGGAAAATTACAATGACTGCAATTCATATAGGTAATTTGGGAAAATCTGAGAAAATATTATTTGCATAATAATTTGGAACACAGTGTATTATATGCTGAGGGTTAACTCCCTTAAAGGGTGTGGTTTTATGGGAATGGCAAAAAGGGTGGGAGGCCATTCCCCTACCTCCCCTCAGGGTGTGGCTGAGAAAGGTTTAAATGCTTAGTTCTGTGTTTTTTTTCTATTGTTGGTGAGCCTGGAGAGACAAGTCTCCAGGCTGTACAACTTCAGCTCAGAGAGGAGTTGAAGGTGCTGCAAACTGGTGCAGGGTGAACCCGCACACATATGGACTGTGTTACCATTTGTCTTTTGTTTTACCTTTATACCAGCAAGGCTGAGTTTATTTTTGCTGAAGTCTGCAGTGCTTTATGCTGACATAATAAACCTGCAGATGAAACCGTTCCTGTATCTAATTCCGACTGCAGCTGAGTGAGTCGTCTTGCCACACCTTGCAAAAATTGAAAAATTTGGGTCTAAAGTAAAATTTTTGTGAAAAAAGGGAAATGTTCATTTCCATTAATTCCTTGAGCACCTTGAGGGGTGGAGTTTTAAGAATGGTGTCAGTTTGGGGTATTTTCTGTCGTATAGACCCCTCAAAGTCACTTCAAATGTGATGTGGGTTACGGGTCCGGGTGGTGGAACCTCTGTGCTCGGATGCAAGGATGGACCAGAGGGGCATAACTAAGTGCCTACTCGGACCGACCCTGGCCACATGGCGGCTTAGTCGACTCCGTGAACCAAGGAGGGACCAGGCAGGGGAACCAGGTGCCAC
This sequence comes from Phyllobates terribilis, assembly GCF_046119375.1. Taxonomy (NCBI): domain Eukaryota; kingdom Metazoa; phylum Chordata; class Amphibia; order Anura; family Dendrobatidae; genus Phyllobates; species Phyllobates terribilis. The sequence goes on along the minus strand of NW_027362763.1, from coordinate 385,756,004 downwards.
TCTGGGACTGACCTTGTGTGAGAGCAGGCGACTCCCATGTATCAGGTGGCTGAGGCTGACAGGTACAGCGGCAGGTAGCTTGACGGGTTATCTGGGTAGGCAAGCAGGTGGGTATGGCTGGTAGCCAGACAGGTGATTCGGGTAGACAAGCCGGCGGGCACATCAGGTAGAAAGACTGGTGGGCATGGCTGATTGACAGGCTGCAGGGCACAGCTGACAGACAGACTGGCCGGCACAGGAACCTGAGGGCTGAGGAGAGTGTTAGCACACAAACAACAACCTTGCACAGGCACCTCCATTTTGGAGGAGGTGCTTTAAATAGGAGTGGTCCTCCGGCTATTGGCCGGGGACTCTTTAGGAAGGTGTGCGTGGCCCCTTTAAGAGGGAGGGAGCACGCGCGCCCTAAGCACAGTGCCCGGGAAGCTGCGGGCGGTGCACCCAATAGCAGCAGGAGAGCTGGAGGACGCTGGACCAGGACCGCGGCGGTGAGGGGAGCGATGCCTCTGCCCGGCAGGAGGAAGAGACGCCGGCGCTACAATGTGGTCCCTAAAAAAATGATTTTATAAATTTTGTTGGAAAAATGAGAAATCGCTGATCAACTTTTAACCCTTATAACGTCCTTATTATGTTACCAAAATTGTGCTGATGTAAAGTAGACATGTGGGAAATGTTATTTATTAAGTATTTTGTGTGACATAACTCTCTGATTTAGGGGAATAAAAATTGAAAGTTTAAAAATTGCAAAATTTTCCAAGTGTTTGCCAAATTTCCATTTTTTTCACAAGTCATATCGAAGAAATGTTACGATTATCATGAATTACAATATGTCACGAAAAAATGATCTCAGAATTGGTGGAATCCGTTGTAGCATTCCAGAGTTATTGCCTCATAACCTGACAGTGGTCAGAATTGTAAAATTTGGCCCGGTCATGAAAGTGAAAACAGGCTCGGTTGTGAAGGGGTTAAATACGTACAGCTCACGGACGGCACATGGATGCCATCCGTGCACTGTACATGTTTTAAATAGTCCCATAGAGTTGTATTGACTCTTGTCATCTGTGCTGCTGGTACATGTGGATGCGTGTCTCCGGTATATGTGAAAACGGAAGCCACAAGTACCGAAAACATGTACATGTGAAGAGGGCCTTACAAAGGATCTTTGACATTCTTCTAAACCATGTGGAGTAAAAAAGGACCAAATATAAACCTTTCTAACACATACATATTTAGAAAAAATAAAACAATTCCTCACTTATTTAATGATGAAAGCTCTGGCCATTTAAGAGAAGGAGACTATCAAATCACATGCTGTAGTGCAGCCAATCAGGAGGTACTATCGTAACATGTTTAAAGTCATATGCAGGAAATGCAGCAGTCATTTTATGGAACTATAACTGTTCCCTGCACCGCCTCAATGCACCGCCTCAAAAGCGAGTAGCTACATGGAAAATAAAACTTCATTTTCTATCTGCAGCTGCTGCTCTACTAACGTTATCCAACTGCAGATTAATTCTAAATCTGCACATAAATAGCTTTTCTGGACATGACATCTTCCCCTTAAGATAGTGAGACATTGTAAGAGCTCACACCTCAGCAATAGATATAAGAAGAGAAAGCCCTAAAACATTGGACAAGTGCTCCAAACACTAATGTTTTGTATTGCTGCATTGGTGAAGATGAGTGTAGTGGAGTGTAAATAATGCAGAGATTCAATTCATGTGCATATAGCAAACAATTTTTTTTGCACATCTATTTCACCTGTCAATTTTTATATCCAAACATACAACAATACATTGCCTTTTTAAGTGCTGGAATTTTGGACATGTACCTACCTAGTGTAAGCAGGTGACCGGAATGCAACACGGAGACAAGGATAAGGCTGAAGTAACCAACTTACCATAGCTATTTATTCTCTGTGTATGTATATATAAAAGGGGGTGATTTGCATAAAGAGTAGTTCAGGAATAACAGGATAACAGGATAATTACAGAGTACAATATTCAACATACAATAATATCACAGTTGTTATCAACTGAAACTCTTGCAGAAAGATTTCACTGTTAGATATATGCCGTTTTTTATGATAGCAATGTCTACACTAATAAGGGTACCACTATAACAATCCTCGTTTGGATTCTGGGACTCATCTAGCGCCATCTGAGTTCTGCTCCAGGCGGGCCACAACCGGTTTACTCGGGCCTACTGTCACAGCCTAACACCCTGGCCTCAGGATCTCCCTTGACACACATACTGTCTGTTCCTTCACCGGCACCAAATCTGCTCGTGTTTTGGCGCACTGACTTTTTATACCTGAAGCAGGACAGACTCTGAAGTCACTCACCCACCTTCCTCTTTCTCTCTGTCATTTGCAATCTGAGCTGACACTCTTAGATGTAGGATTGTACAAATTACCTATAGTGTAAAGTGAACCAGCTTAATCAACATGCAGGCCCCCCTTGTGAAGAGAGAGGATTAAAGCAGACACCTCACAAGGTTTTCCAGTAAGACTAACAGCTGACTGTCTCATAGACTTAGACAGTAGACTTATACCAGTAGGAAATTGAATGTGACCAAATAGTGAATCAGCTTAATTAACATGCAGGAGCATCTTGTAGGGAAAAGACCATGAAGATGTGTATTGGGCATAGACAAAGAGTGCAGATAGTTTAGACAGGAAAAGGTCTTTTAAGGATAAAAGGGAATATCTCAAACTCTTTAGAAATAGCCTTTGTCACTCAGCATGCACATTCCTTTCATCTGCACAGCTTCAGCAGTTGGGACATTTCCGAAAGAAAATATAGACTATTGGAATTTATATAAATCCAATATTAATAAGGCATACATTTTCAGCACTGGGGCTAACCAGGGAAATGGATACATATTTTCTCATAACTGTAGCCCCTGCCAATGAGCCATCAATCCACAATAGCCAGATACCTGACAACAGCTATACCATTTTTGGTCTCTAAGTAAAGATAAAATCCCAATGGAAAATATAGCGTCAAGCTATAAGTTGGGGATTTCATAAAATCATGAAGGGTTGAGACCAGTCCACAACCGAGCCCATGTGAGGTCATCACGGGGAGTGTGTGGGTGTAACTCAGGGGCTGATAAAATATCAAGCCGAATTATGATCTGATTTCATGTAGAGAGATGCATTTATCGTGTATGCAAGAATCCCGTTCGCTAAATGGCCAATCAAAGTGCTCTCCTTCGGCTAAACTGAATCGTCTCTGCGATCGGTGTGGTAAGTTTCTTTTGTTCTATACCTTTCATTTTATGTAACTGTATAAGCTGTATTGTTTTGTCCCCTTTGTAAAATCTTCTGTATATTTTTCATAAACACTGCCTCCCTTTGGATTAAATATAAAATTTAATAGTTGTATTCCTTTTTTTTCTGTAAACTGCACCCTGAAGCCATATGCTACCAGAACAAGGCCTCCAGTCAGCTTGCATTTTGTGTAAAGAACAACTGGTGGTTGAAGCGAGTAGTCTGGGGTTATAGTGGAGTTAGCAGTGATCCTATGGGGGTATACACATATTTCACGTGGTAAAATTGGGAGATATATATACCATACGCTCACTGTTAGTTTCTAGATAACTGGCCTATTGGTGCAAACAGCCTGCGGCCTTCTCCGTTGATCATCGGCCAATCATGTAATTGTCTGGAAAATAGGGGGCAGCAGAGAGCTGTTTGCTCCAAAGAGCACAGTGGGTGGCTCTGCATATGACATTCCTATGCTGTGATATTCTTGATAATCCTGACAGATGTCATTATGTGTGACCAAATCTGAGTAAAGGAGTCGAGAGACCAGATCCAAGTAAAGGAGTCAAGAGACTAGATCCCAGTAAAGGAACCAAGAGACCATATCCGAGTAAAGACCCGAGAGAGACCAGAGCCGGGACAGCTGACAAGCAAGCAGAACCATGGCAGAGAGAGATTACTAGGACACAGCAGTGGGATGTTCATGTGAGCCTTCGCTTCCAGTGTAGACGTACAGTATAAAGTAGAGATTCAGTCCATGCTTCAGGGAATGAAGGTGGCCAATATGACGAGTGTACCGAGTAACTCACCAATCTGGGACTTACGGCCTAGCGAGCAGCTTCTTCGATTCCCATTAAGGCCTGTGTGATGTTTTGTGTTGCCTAGAGAGTAACGATGGTGAAAGGTCCATTAGTAACAGTGACACCTTTTAAGTTGGCGTATTAGGACTAAGACATCGCTGACAATAACAGTTATTTAATGGTAACAATAAAATGTTAGTGTGCAAACAGCATTGTGTCAATATCTTGTTTATCTGAATTAATGTACTCTTCTTGTAACATAACTTGTTTAATTTCCACTGTTTGCACTATCCCCTGATTTTGTGCCGAAGGCACCGCTTTGATTGTGTTAATCAAATGAATAGTTATTGGTTTAAGAACCACTATTTCTTCATTGTCTGCACGTACATGTTAACACATGTGCCAGGAAAATCTCACATTATCTCGTAAACATTAAGTGTTGTCCATCTTTTGGGTACCTTTTTTTTCTTAAATTAATGTATTTGGGGCTAAAAAAAAAAATTGCAATTGAGTTTCATTAAAAATGCTGCAGAATGGATTAATTGAGAAACTGCTGGTAAGCTCATTCTAACTTTCTGACAGGCGAGTTTGTTTCTGGCTTTTATTCTGAGCTCCTTTCAGTTTATTTATGACCACAGATCATTTCAAACTCGAATGTGCAGGAAAACACAGAGCTTGCATAAGCCAAACTGTGCTCCATTTTTAACAAAACCCAATTGCAAAAATGATTCTTAACCCTAAATACATGCACTTAAAAGGGGTTTCTGGGACTATTTTATTCTTTTATTATGGGGCCTAAGAAGTAATTGGTAGGTAGTTTTTAACTACCTGTCTGTGCTACCCGGCGCTTGCTTAGCCAGACTGCTCCTGCCGGCGATTCTGCTGCTACAGGTCAACAGAGCTGCTCTTCCTCTTCCTACCTGCCCTGTCGATAGGGTGTGACTGCCAACATCATGCTGTTTGACAGCTGGCTTCCTGCAGTTAGGCCATGTTCACACATTCAGTATTTGGTCAGAATTTTACATCAGTATCTGTAAGCCAAAACCAGAATTGAGTGAAAAATGCTGAAGTGGTGCACGTGTTTCTATTATACTTTTCCTCAAATTATTCAACTCCTGATTTTGGCTTACAAATACTGATTAGTGTTGAGCCACCCCCGTAGTGTTCGAGTTCGGTTCGGTTCGTCGAACACCCGTGTGTTCGCCGAACTGTTCGTCGAACTGTTCGTTGAACACCTTCGAACACCGTTAAAACCAATGGCAGGCAAACAAAAACACATAGAAACACATAGAAAACACTTCAAAGGTGTCCAAAAGCTGACAAACTGCTCAGAAGACACAACTAACACATGGAAAAGTGACAAGTACATATAGTCATGAGAAAAGAAAAGAGGTGAAGGAGTAAAAGGAGGGGGAGACACAGATATAGGCATGTCATGCCCTTCTAAAATCCAAAAAGTGAGAAGCCGACACGTTCAGTCCGCTCCTGCCCGTGCCACCTCCGTGTCGCCGGGTTTGTACCAGAGCCGCGGTGAACCCTGACGGCCAGCCCCCCTCTCCCAATACTGGTGCCTGTCCGCTGGTGGGTCGAGCGAGCCCCCCTGTGGTGGAGGCAGCTCTAAGTTTTTTAATTTAAATTGTCTCTCTAATTTGAATGAATACACTTTAAATCCATTTGCAAGGATCTATTGGAGGGCAAGTCTCATGCCAGCAGCCGCGTAATTCCAGTTCCAGTAGCGTCCACTAAAGCTGCTGCAGTTAAAAAGCTTTTATAAGGATCGAGCTCGGCTGTCCACCGCAAGGCATCCTACTGCCAGTCCCAGCCCCTATGCCTTGGGGTGCCTCCTGATGCTCTTCACTGAGTATCCCGTGGTCCCGAAGCATTTCCTTTGAAAAAATTAAGTGTCCAAACTACAGGTGGTGTAGCTTGCTTAACAGCCGGGATAATCCGCTGACTAGCAGACACTGCTACTAGGCACAAAGTATTTCCTGGGCTAGATGCAGTTAAAAATTTGTAATTAGATACTCTCGTTGGATGCTGAGAAAGCATTCCATAGAGTCTCCTGGCACGCCATATATGATTCTCTTAAAAAGCTTGGGGTAGGGGTCTAGGGAACCCTTTTATAGCCAAAATCACGGCCCTGTATCGCAATACGTCACCTAGGCTGAAGATAAATGGAACTGTAGCACCCTGAGGGCTCGGTTGCTACAGAGGTATTGCACCTCACCCAGAGGTGTGATATCTCACTCTCAGGTAAGGATGGAGTGTGGATCAGGACCCGACACCTGCATGCATTACACCACATTGCCGTGGGGCAGGGCGACCAATATGCCCCTGAGATGGGCACGACAGTCCCTGTCCCTGGCTGGAGTGGGGGGAGGGAACACTGAGGAAGGGGAACCCTGTAGTGCAGGAGCAGGGAGGAAGCAGTTCCTGGGTGCATTGAGAAGGGAGTATAAAAGGTGGGCACCATCTTAGTTCAGTGCAGAGAAGTCTGAGCAGAAGTGGCAGGGAGCAGGGGCTCTGCATGAGCTCTGCTCCGGAGGCGGGCCTAGTAACAGAGGCCCAGGCCTGGAAGAGGGAGAAGGAAGGAAGAGGAGTGGAGAAGGCTCCAGGAACGAGGAACGAAGGGATCCCAGGGGTGCGGACGGGCGAGTTGCCACCGCACGCCCGAATCCACCTGCATGGAGGGGTCAGGCCAAAGGGGGAGACCGGTCCCCGAAACTAGTGGAGGCAGGAAACGACCCTCAGCTAGAAACCGGAGGCTGTGACATTTTATGTGGCGCAGCCCCTCACTACACCCGCTAGGAGGGCAGCACATAGGGTCAGGGAAACTGGCGCCAAGTTTACCAAGAGGAGGCCCGAGGCAGCCGGACACAAGGGTTGGTAAGAAAGGCCAGACAAAGGACACACAAAGGGGGTCCTGTGAAGCGCTCCAAAGTTATCTGGGAGTTGTCTGAGCCCCTCACCTGGTGAGCACAGTACGACGTGGGCAGCCATTACCTGCAGACGTGGTCTGGATAATGAGAACTGTGAGTAAAGGCCCTGGACTGCATCATTGACTCTGTGTCGTTACTGCTGCTGCCCTGCACCATCACCCCCATCCTCCGCATACACTGCCCTGAGGCTATACTCCTCCCGTGGGGAGTTATGCTACGCTCTGCTGCACCCACAACACCAGCCTCAGCGGTCTGCCCTGCAGCGGCGGTTCACTCTGACCGCAATCCACGGGTGGCGTAGTCGGACATTTAAACATCAAAACCACATAAATAGTTCCGCCACTGGTTTGACCACCCTGAGCCACGGAACCGGGTCGCCGCCACGAAGACTACAACCACCAGCATCCACCAAAAAGGGTCCGGCTCCGGGTGTCCCAAGGCCCAGGGGGTGCATCAGAACATTTTCATCACCTTTCACAATCACCAATGGGACAAGGCAGGGATGTCCTCTGTCCCCTCTCTTATACATCCTAGTGACGGAGCACCTGCTCTCATCAATTCGCCATAACCCCAATATTAGGTGGATTGAGGTGGGAGGCACCGAGTACAAGTGCTCTCTATTTGCTGATGATGTACTAGTATATATCACTCAATCACATATATCCATCCATGCTGTTATGGCTGAAATAGATCACTTTGTTACATGGTCAAATTTTAAAATCAATGCAGCGAAGTCTGAGGCCCTCGATGTCTCCCTCCCCAAATCCATATAGGATTCCATCCAGTCCAACTTTCCCTTTGCCTGGCCCTCACAGGGTATCAAATACTTAGGAATTCCTATTCATAGAGACCTCTCCCATCTATGTTATCTTAATTTTGGGCCCTTTATTGAACAACTCCATACAGACCACGGTTGGCAAGTTAGAACTGTAAGATTCACTACGTGAACCACTGGTGTTTTGTGGAAAAGCACATGTACACTGTGTTCCAAATTATTATGCAAAAAGTGTTTAGGAGTGATAAGGGAAGAATTTGTTTGTTTGTCAGTTAAACTCATTGATGGTGATGTGTGTCAGGGCTCTTTATATCATTGTAAGCAATTGCAGACACCTGTGCTAATTAGTTTGGCAGGTGTGTCCAATGAAAGGCAAGACTACTTAAGAAGGCTGTCTCACATTATTAAGCAGCCTACATTTTCTGCCAAAATGGGAAAGAAAAAGGATGTGTCGGCTGCTGAGAATCAACAAATTGTGGAGTGTTTAGGTCAAGGCATGACTACAATCAACATTGTGCGATGATCAGGATGAAGTGTCTTGGCAATCAAGAAGTATGTAGCTGATTCACAGTACACACGTGTGCGTGCTGATAAGGGCAAATTGAGGACTCTTTCCTACAGGCAATTACGTCAGGGTAAAAGAGCAGCGGCAAAAAAGCCTTGTCATAGCAGCAGACAAGTTTTTGAAGCTGCTGGTGCCTCCAACGTCCCCCGAACAACAAGATGCAGGGTCCTTCAGAGGTTTGCAGCTGTGCATATGCCATCCTGTCGACCTCCTCTATCCACTTCACACAAGCAGAAACGGCTCCAGTGGGCCAAACATTACATGAAGACTGATTTCAAAACTGTTTTGTTCACGGATGAGTGCCGTGCAGCGCTCGATGGTCCAGATGGATGGAGTGGAGGATGGCTGGTTGATGGACACCCCACGCAAACACGGCTACAGCGCCAACAAGGAGGAGGTGGAGTAATGTTTGGGCTGGAATCATGGGGAGAGAGATTGTCGGCCCCTTTAGGATCCCTGAAGGCGCTAAAGATGAACTCCATAATGTATGTGGATTTTCTCAAACAGCACTTCCTGCCATGGTTCAAGAAGAAGAACCATGTATTTCACAGCAAGATCATTTTTTTGCATGATAATGCACCATCTCATGCTGCACATAAAACATCTGCATCTCTGGCTGATATGGGCATAAAAGGGGACAAACTTATGGTGTGACCCCCATGCTCCCCTGACGTCTACCCCATTCAGAACCTCTGGAGCATCATCAAAAGGAGTGTCTATGATGGCGGGAGGCAGTTCACATCTAAGCACCAGCTCTGGGAGGGTATTCTGTCCTCATGCAAAACAATTGAAGCAGAAACCATCCAAAACCTGACAAATTCAATGGACGAGAGAGTTCAGAAGCTCCTTTCGAACAAGGGGTCCTATGTGAAAATGTAACATCACCTAGAATAAAGTTTTGAGTTGAAAACTATTTGATTTCAGTTTCTAATAACCTGCTAATGCTTATAATTTCAAAAATGACCATTTTTTTGGTCTTTATTAAAATGAAAAGGTTGATCGAAAAGTTTGGGGGATCTAAGAGTGTGGCAACCCAGTAGTCATGATTACTTCGAATTCTGACAATATGAGGGTCATGTTGCAGGTAGTGCAGCAAGAAGGCACTTATGTGTCTTGCGCATCTCGGAGCCCCAAAATTATTTTCCGGGCTAGATGCAGCTATAAATTATTATTAATTTTAAATCTGGTGGAGCTTAGTATAGATGGGCTAATAGGATCAGTGCTGCACACTGCTACAAAGCCCAAATTATTTTCCAGTCAAGATACAGATAAACATGATTAGTAATTTGAAAGCTTAAAACGGTTGGTAGGGTGATTTTAACCAATCATCAAGCTTTTACTGTCCCCAGGATGACACAGGGGTAGAAAAGTCATTTCGGATCCATGATTTGTTCATCTTTATGAACGTGAGTCTGTCTACATTATCAGTGGAGAGCCGCGTGCGCTTATCTGTCAGCACACCACCAGCAGCGCTGAACACACGTTCAGACAGAACGCTGGCTGCGGGGCATGACAAGATCTCCAAGGCGTAAGTGGCTAGCTCCGGCCATTTATCCAGATTGGAAGCCCAAAAAGAGCAAGGGTCCAGTGACACAGTCATGGCTTCAATGTTTACTTGGAGATACTCCTGTACCATCGTCTCTAGGCGTTGACTATGTGTCAGACTTCTTGTCTCCTGTGGCCTTGCAAAGGATGGGCTAAAAAAGTGGTGAAATGATTCCGCAAAATTGATGTTACCAGCAGATACTGTGGTTCTGTTACGGTTTGAGTGCTGAACACTTGACGGTCCCACGGTTGGCAAGTTGGAACTGTGAGATTCACTACGTGCACCACTGGTGTTTTGTGGAAAAGCACATGTAAGATTCTGCAACAGTCTCTGCTGATACTCCTGCATGCGTGCATCCCTTTCTATGGCAGGAATAATTTCTGCAAATTTACTTTTGTACCGGGGATCTAACAGTGTGGCAACCCAGTAGTCAGGATTATTTCTAATTCTCACAATTCGAGGGTCATGTTGCAGGTAGTGCAGCAAGAAGGCACTCATGTGTCTTGCGCATCCAGGAGCACCAAGTCCCTGTTGTGTTGGTGGCGAGGTAACAATCATGCTTCCTTCCTCTGTCCTCTCCCCCCAACCTCGCACAACAGAAATGTGATCAAGGTCTCCCTCATCTGATGAGTCTTCCATCAGTTCGTCCTCCACTTCTTCCTGGGCTCCTGCACCTTCCTCACTAGTTAGGCTGCTACCATGCGCCCTGGTAAAACCATCTCCCCCACCCTCACATGCCTGCCGCCTTGGTGCTGCCGACCGTCTGGACCTTGCAGATGTTAGCCCTTCCGCATACATCTCCTCCTCCTCTACTTCCTCCACCTCCTCTTGTGCCACCACCTGACTTCGAATTCTGTTTAACATGTGCTCCAGCATGTAAACCACCGGAATAGTCATGCTGATAATGGCATCGTCAGCACTAAACATCTTCGTCGCCATTTTAAAACTGTGCAGAAGGGTGCATAGGTCCCTGATCTGAGACCACTCCTCCAGCGTGATTTGCCCCACCTCCGGATCTCGTTGGCCCAGGCTATACGTCAGAACGTATTGCACCAGGGCTTGTCGGTGCTGCCACAGTCGCTGCAACATGTGCAGAGTTGAATTCCACCGGGTAGGCACATCGCATTTTAGCCGGTGAAGTGGCAGGCCCAACGAGTTCTGTAGAGATGTTGGCCGCTGAGCTGCGGGATGCGAACGGCGGAAGTGAGCACACAGCGACCGTGCCCTCTGCAGAAGGCCATCTAGTCTGGGATAGTGGGCTAAAAATTGCTGGACAACCAGGTTCAACACGTGAGCCATACAAGGCACGTGTGTGACATTGCCCCGGCGAAGGGCCTCACCCAGGTTTGCAGCATTGTCGCACACGGCCTTCCCTGGTTTCAGGTCCAGTGGAGACAACCATTCATGAAATTGGTTCTCCAGAGCTGACCACAACTCCTCAGCTGTGTGACTCACATTTCCCAGACATTTCAAAGTAAAAACTGCCTGATGACGTTGAGCCCTACTGCCAGCATAGTAAGGAGGTGTGCAGGATCCCTTCTGCGCAGTTAGAAAGCTTGTGGCATGACCAGACAGGCTTTGGGTGCAGGTGGAAGACCGAGAGGAGGTTGAGGAGGCAGAAGCAGTGGAGGAACTTTGACATAAAGAGGATTGACGCACAACTCGTGGGGACGGCAAGACTTGGACAGCAGCCCCTTGTCCTGCTGTCACCATAGTTACCCAGTGCCCAGTCAGCGACATGTAATGCCCCTGTCCATGCCTACTCGTCCAAGTGTCTGTGGTGAAATGCACCCTGTCATACACAGAGCTTCTCAAAGAAGCGGTGATGTTGTGTGCGACATGCTGGTGGAGCGCAGGCACACCTTTCTTTGAGAAGTAGTGCCGACTGGGCATCTGGTACTGGGGCACTGCGACGGACATAAGGTCTCGAAAATCCTCTGTGTCCACCAGGCGGAAAGGCAGCATTTCTGTAGCCAAGAGCTTGCAGATGGTGAAATTCAACCTCTTAGCTTTCTCATGGCTAGGAGGAAATGGTCTTTTACTTGTCCACATCTGAGGGACCGAGGGCTGGCTATTGTGCTTAGACGGGGTTGATAAGGGTGTCCCCGGCAAACTGCCGGTCTGTGAGGAAGATGCAGGCGGACATGTTAGGTTGCCTTGATCCAAAGGTGGTGCTATCGATGTCGGACAGCGCTCAACACCAGCTGGTGTTACCACCTCCAAAGAAAATGATGACATGCCAATCACGCTGGCTGTTGCGGGTAAAGAGGTGGCAGGTCTGCGCCCCAAAACAGGTGTGACTGCTGTCCCCCCAGTCACAGAGGTTGAAGAGGCCGCGGATGCACAAGATATGGCAGACGGTGGTTGGCCCGGCCGGCTAGGCCGCATTGTAGCACACTGAGCTTCCCACTGCAACTTATGCTTCATGTCCATGTGCCGGTTCATGCATGAAGTACTCAAACTATGTATTTTTTGGCCTCTACTTAGCTTTTGCTGACAAATGTTACAGATAACACGAGTTGGGTCATCTTTATCGATCTGAAAAAATGCCCAGGCTATGCAAGGCTTAGCACCCATGCGACCTGAAGAGCCACCACGACTTGTGGTGAGAGGCAGAGTTGTGTTTGAAGATGCAGTTGTTGACGTGCTTCCAGTACTACTCTCTGTCCAGGAAGGCGCATCCTGACCTCGTCGTCACTAGCATCTTCCTCCACCTCCTCTGCTGACCTCATCGCTTGGCTGACTGTGGGTTGACAGTAAGTGGGATCTCCAACCTCATCATCATCACCCTGTGCGTTATCACACCCGTCGTCCTCAGAGCCAACCTGTTCCTGCCCTGACAAAAAACTAAAGTTGTCGCTCCAATCAGGTATTTGAGTCTCATCATCGTCTTCCTCATTGTCTCCACCAACAGGAGTTACAGTTTGGGAATGAGGGTCTACATTATGGTCAGAACCTTCTGCGTCTGGTCCTGGATCCGACTCATAAAGATTCTGGGCATCAGTGCAGATCATTTCCTCGTCTGGATTCACAGAAGCGCTGGAGTCGACCTCTGATTCCCAGGCTATAGTATGAGTAAACAGCTCTGCAGACTCAACCATCTGTTCTACCTCATACTCAGACGGACAGCTGGAGATTTGGGAGCTGTGAGGAAGCAAGTGCGATTGGGGTGACACCTTTGAGGACTGGAGTATTTGTGATGTTGAAGTTGATGTGGAGGAGAGCCCACTTAAAGGAGCACTTGATATCCGTTGAAGCACCTGCTGTTTTTGTGCCTCATCTGGAATTTGTAGCGATTGGCGTGGCCGTAAGAAAGGGATCTTATCACATTGTCCGCTAAAAGAAGTAGACATTTTAGTTTGGCTGGAAGATGGTCTTTCTTCTGCAGATGTTACTGTTGCTTTAACACCTACCCCACGGACACAACCTTTTTTCCCCTTCCCAACACGCCTATTCCCCTTTCCACCAGCAGCAGGCCTTTTTCCACTCATTTTGGTGGTTAACTAATTCACAACTCTGGAGTTGTTTGCACAAAAAAACAATGGATGGGAGCCAAGCAGAGCTGAGTGGCCAAACTGTGGTATTAGGCCAAAACTATTGGCTGGGTTAGATGCAGAAAAAAATTATATTCAATTTGCAACCTGATGGAGGTCAGTATAGATGGACTAATAGAGAAAGCCCCACACACAGCTAGAAGCCCAAATATTTTTTCAGAGGTAGATGCAGAAAAAAAATATATTCAGTTTGCAACCTGATGGAGGTCAGTATAGATGGACTAATAGAGAAAGTCCCACACACTGCTAGAAGGCCAAATATTTTTTCAGAGGTAGATGCAGAAAAAAATTATATTCAGTTTGCAACCTGATGGAGGTCAGTATAGATGGACTAACAGAACAAGTCCCACACACAGCTAGAAGCCCAAATATTTTTTCAGAGGTAGATGCAGAAAAAAATTATATTCAGTTTGCAACCTGATGGAGGTCTGTATAGATGGATTAATAGAACAAGTCCCACACACAGCTAGAAGCCCAATATTTTTTCAGAGGTAGATGCAGAAAAAAAATATATTCAGTTTGCAACCTGATGGAGGTCAGTATAGATGGACTAATAGAGAAAGTCCCACACACTGCTAGAAGGCCAAATATTTTTTCAGAGCTAGATGCAGAAAAAAATTATATTCAGTTTGCAACCTGATGGAGGTCAGTATAGATGGACTAATAGAACAAGTCCCACACACTGCTAGAAGCCCAAATATTTTTTCAGAGCTAGATGCAGAAAAAAATTATATTCAATTTGCAACCTGATGGAGGTCAATATAGATGGACTAATAGAATGATGCTATGCCCAAAAGATTTTACTTCACTAGGTGCAGTAAAAAAATTGGTATTCTATACACAGGTGGTATATCTTGCAACACAGATAGGCTACTCCACTGACTAACACACTCTGCAATAGGCCAAAAAGGATTAGCTTTGCTAGATTCAGCCAAATGCTGTGAAAAAAAACGTGCACAGCACTGGCACAGACCTGCCTGGCAAAAACTGATAGGAACTGATGTAACCTAGTCCTGAAAAGGACTGCAATTACAATTAGTCTTTACTCCCACAATCTATCTATTTAAGAGCACAGAACTGCCTGATAAAAGTCGTAGGAAATGCTGTAACCTAGTCCTTAAAAGGACTGCAATCACAACTATTCCCTACTCCCAAGCTATTTGTAGATTTGTGCGAAAATTGGCTTGAAATTAACAAGGTATAGCGCACACAGCAACAGCGGTGCCGTCTAACATGCAGCTGCAGCAGTGAGAAAATGGTGGCGACGGGGAAAATGGCTTGGTCTTATAGGGCAAGGACATGTGACATACACTGCCAATGACACATGCCCTTGCTTGTGTGAAAAAAGCACTTCGCTCCGTGTGTGCGCTGCTGATAGGCTGACAGATTGCACCTCCCCACTGTAAATGCGGGAAAGAGAAAAAAAAATGGAGATCTTCATTATTCCTGCAGAGATCCATCCCCTGCCCCTCCCCCCACCCCGCTGTACACTCAAACTGCGTATTAACATTAATTTTCATCATTACTGAGAAAAAATCCAGTTATGATTTTGGTGCACGAACAGTTATCGAACATAACCTCGAACAGCCGAATTTTTCTCAAATCGTTCGTGTTCGCTGAACGGCTCGAACACCGCCCAAAACAGCTCGAATTTGAGATTGGCGAACAGTTCGAGTAGAACAACGCTCATCTCTAATACTGATATAAAATACTGTCCAAATACTCAACGTGTGAATGTGGCCGTAGACTTCAGGGAGTCGGCTATCAATCAGCATGACATTGACAGTCTCGCCCAGTTGCCAGAGTGGAAGAAGAGCAGCTGCGCTGTCAACATGATGTCAGCGGAAGCCACAGAATCGCCAGCAGGAGCTGTCTGTGACACTTCTAAGCTAGCAGGGATCGACGGCAGGCAAAATAGGCAGGTAGCTAGCAACTGGCTGCCTGTTAGTTCTTAGGCCCATAGAAAAAAAAATAAAAAGTCCCTGATAACTCCTTTAAGTCCTCATTGTCCCCATAGGTCTGGACAATGTCAAATACTTTTCTTTACAGAATGTCTCTGTATTCAATTCCTAGCTGACTATACATTTTATTGCCGCAAAAAGAATTTGAATCAATGATGTATAGTTGGTGTCAAGTATAAAATGACTATCCATTCAGTAATTGCATGTATGTAAATAGTCTTTTATTACCATTTATTTTTCAAAAATTGCAATATTTGATGATAGTGGAAGAACAAGAGCTAAGTAAACTTGCAACAAGATGCAGCTTGAGTTTTCCTGGTCTCTAAGATCAATTGCGCTGCTGGAGATAAAGCCTTTGTGGTGGTATAGCTATGCTACTGCCAGTGGGTGTTAGTGTGGGTGTTAGTGCAATGAACATGTTACTGAAACAAAGGAAAAATCCAGTCTTTTCATCTGTTCCCGAGATAAAGAAGTGGAGACATGAAACATCCAACGTAGCAGAGACAAGTCGCAGAAAAACGTGTTTGCATTCTGAAGGGGACTGGGAATGTATTCTCTGGAAGGAAGGTGACTTGTCTGTCATTGTGATGAATTTGTTGATTTAAAAAAACACAATATTTGTAAGTTTTTCACTTCTTGCTGATTCTATGTAATATCGAGAAAAATGTTACTTTACCATAAAAAGCCAGGATGTACAATGAAGGTTGCTGTAATATGCAAAGTAAAGCGATTTGCTTAATAACGACAATGCATTTCCTTTGTTTTCAGTGTATACATTCTTTTCAATCATAATTAGACAGCAGGCTTTGGCAGGACTTATAACACCACAACAGCTCCCTAACAAATGGGTTATAGACAAAAAGGGCAATTTTAAATAAGCACTCAGTCTGTTAATGAATGACTGTTACATTAACTACCAGCCACAGTGCGCCAGGGAATGAGATGGGAAACCTCAATGTGGAATCAACTTGTTCCCAACAATGATTTAATTGAAAAGAATGATTGAATCAATAATGTATCCACGGTATGCATCAATATGAAGCAGAAATGAGCCACCTTAGAGATATGTCACAGTTAGAAGATCTTTACTTGATTAAATTCTTTGTACTGATAGCATGCCAATAGTCTTGGTTATTGCATTAACTATTAATGTCTTCCCTGCTGACCTTGCTGTTCCATAGCTTTTACGAAGAGTTAATTATGCTGTGCTTTTAGCTCAGATGGAAACTTTCCCTGCAACAAAAATGCAGCATTACTTTGTTCCTAATATCCAGAATATGAAATAGATAGATAGATAGACAGACAGACATACACCCTGGTGACATAAACATATCCATTAATGGTTTGTTGAATTTAAGAGTTTAATTGCAGGTTTAGTATTACAAATTGTGAAGATTATTTTTAAGCTACACATACTGCTACACACACTGTGAAATCTGGTCAAACAACCACTATTACTGCATTCAGATTCATGTTTGGACTGCATCAGGTTGAGAATCTAGTTATTAATATAATTAATAGAGAAATTGAACTAAATGACAAGTTTTTCAAGCTCTTTCAACACATTTAAAGAGAATAATATTCTCACAATTTAGCAGTCCAACGTGGAAATCTATATTCTATGATCTACTCTTAGATTAAGTCCCAAAGTTGGAACCCACACCGATTGTGAAAACAGGGGACTTACGTTACCCTCTCTCATAAAACATACTGTAGAAAAAGACAGCACATCCAAATGATACAAAATGATCTACAGTGGATATAAAATGTCTAAACACACCTGTTAAAATACCAATTTTTTGTAATGTAAAGAAATGATACCAAGAAGAATTATTTCAGAACTTTTTCCAACTTTAATGTCACCCATAATCTCTACAAATCCATTGAGAAATAAACTGAAATCATTTTGAGCGGGACAATAAAAATAAAAACCCTAAATTGATGTGGTTGCATAAGTGTGGTTAATTAATAATGTGGTTATCTTCAGAATTAGCCATTCACAATTAAATTCATGCTAATGAGTAGTCCGTACTCAGCTGCCAGTATTTAGAATGATTATGATTAACAGATATGAAGTTTAACTTTGCTACATTTCTTGACATTTTCTTAGTTGCATATTTCAACAAAATCCATGGTCTGTATACAGCTTGCAACACAGCAAATGGATCTCATTGTTGAAAGTTATCAGCCAGTAGAAGGGTACAAAAAACAAGTGGATTAAATTTGGCACAGCAGGGACATTACCTAGAACAGAATGTCCTTCAAAAATTGCTGAAAACACAAGAAGAAAATTGGTTTAGGACGTTGTCAAGAGGCCTTAACTAACATTAAAGGAGCTGTAGGAATTTTTGGCAAGTACTGCATGTGACAAAAATCTCCCGCATTCTTCATATGTTTGGTCTGTAGGGGTAGAGTGGCAAGAAGCATTGTCTTAGAGAGAAAAACATTCAAGCATGGCTATGTTTTGCAAAAACCTACATCAAGTCTGACTAAAACATGTGGGAAAACGTGTTACGGTCTGCCGAGACCAAGGTTGAACATTTTGGCCACAATTCCAAAAGGTATGTGTGGCACAAAATAAACACTGAGCATCACCAAAAGAACACCATACCCACAGTGAAGGATGTTGGAGGCAGCATTATGCTTTTGGGATTATTTTTTTGGTTGTTGAAACTGGGGCATTAGCCAAGGTGGAGGGAATTATTAACAGTTCCGTTTATCTGTCAATTTTGCAGCAAAACCTTCAGTCCTCTGCTTAAAAGCTGAAGATGAATTTCACCTTTCAACACAACAATGACCCTAAGCATACCGCCAAATCAACAAAAGAATGGCTTTCCCGAAAGAAGATCAAAGCTTTGGAATGGCAGAGCCAGAGCCCAGACCTGAATCCAATGGAAAATCTGTGGGCTGAACTGAAGAGGATGTTCAAAGTAGATGCCTTCACAATCTAACAGATTTGAAGCATGACTGCAAATAAGAATGGGCAAAGATTGCTAACTCTAGATGTACTCTGCTGATAGACTCCTACCCAAAAAGACTGAATGCTGTCATAAAATCAAAGGATACTTCAAGAAAGTAATACTAGTTCAAGGGCATATTTAATATACTTTATTTTTTTTAAATCCGATGAGTATCACGATTTCATTATTCCCGGTGTCCAAGGGATGCTGTGAATGACAGCTCTGCCACCCTATGGGATCGAGGGCTGGCTGAGCTGTCAGGAGTGATGGCTCTGCTGCCCAATCTGAGGCAAAGGTGTTTGGGTATTGATTGACAGCTCTCCCGTCTTATCTGGTTGGGCCTGTATGAGTCCGTGTACAATGGGTCTTTCCCTGGATTAGGGATGATTACTATTACAGCTTCACACATGAAGCTTGGTAATGTACCCACTTCAAATGCTTCTTGAAAGATCTCCAGTAACCAAGGAACCCAACTCTTTGTATCATTCAGACAGGAGCCTATCTGTGAATCCTGAAGCTTTGTTAGATTGAAATGTGTTTAAAGGCTCCTCTAACTCTTCCACCGTAAGGGGTGCATCTAGAGCCTTCATTTGTTTGTCAGATAATTGGGGTAGATGCAAATTAGTAATATAATTTTCAATTGCCTCAGAGGACTTAGAAAGTTTTGAGGGGTACAATTGTTTAAAAAAAACTGAAGAATTTCATCAGGATATCCTCTGAGTCTGTAACTATGGATCCATTAGAGACTCTAATTGCAGGTATCACTGAGGAGCCCTGTTGTGCCCCAGCCACTGTAGCTAAAAGATGGAGGAAGGGCACTCTCCCCCTGCATATAGAAGTTTTGTTTAATAAAAAATCTCTTGCTCAAATAGTTAATTATTTAAACATTTCTGCACTCCCAGACAGTTATCTTTGTGGGTCAGAGTAGGTGTTCTCACATAGCATTGTTCGGTTTCATCCACACTGTGCTGCATGTCATGGGTGAGGGATCGATTTAATATATAATATGTCTTTGATCAGACTACCCCTAAAAAAGGCTTTCATTGTGTCCCATATTACTAAAGGAGATGCCTACCCAAAATTATCCTGATAAAAGCGGTGAATTTTTTAGGTATCCCAGTAGTGGTGAGTGCAAGTGCTCATTTCTCGAGTTTGCCTCGGGTGCTCGGGTATGCACTGAATAGCGCAGGTGCTCGAGTGAGATGTTCACGTCCTCGCAGACGCATGTTTAGCAGCTGTTTGACAGCGCACATTACTATATCCCAGTCAGTTCCTTAAATAGCCAAAATGGATTGATTTTCCACATTTCAGTCAGTCCAAGGGAGTATATTTAAGACCACTAACAGTGGACAGTGATCAGATAGTTGCATCGTGAGATATTTTTCTTTAGCAATCCAAGGTAATATATATATTTGTTAGTGATGAGCGAGAGTGCTTGTCACTGCGCGGTACTCGCCCAAGCATCTCAGTGCTTGACATGCTCAGCACTCGGCGAGTATTTCTGGGTTGCTCGGACGGGAGCTCTGGTCCCCGCACTGTAATGCTTTAGCCATGTTGGTTGTGGTTACAGTGATTTGCTGGCCGCATAGCATCATCTGGTCTATAAAAGACCTGGTGACGCTAGGCTCGTCGCAGAGTATGGAGAGGTGCTGCTGTATGAGGGACAGAATTGGCTGTGTAACAGTTAGATATAGGTAGTGGTACTACAGGAGTATTTTATATATATATATCCATCTGAACTAACAGTCTTTCTGAGGACTAATCCAGCTGCATATATTACTTCTGATAGCAGGAGTTATGCAGGAAGGCAGGTAGGGTTTGTGGCCGTGTATACAGCACAAGAGGGTCCATTGTACGTTCTGTCTGCTCCTGCTGTTACAGATATCTGTAGACATAGCCCAAGATATCAGGGGCCAGGGCTAATTTTTTTATTGATCTTAATCCTGATTATTTGCTTAAAAAGCAATCCAGAGTAATCCATTTTACTGCTCCAGTTGCTTGTTGGCACTGCAGAATACAGCCAGATCTGTTCCATCATCAGACATATCACATATAACTGCAGTAAAAATATGGCCATTTTTAGAGTGAATGGAAAATATTGTCTTCCATTTACAGTTTGTAGCAGTGTGTCAGAGAAGCTATTCACATGTGGTCTCTGTGAATAATAGGAAACTGCAAGCCTGTTATTTAAAACCGTTGGCGTCCGTCAGACGTATCACATATAACTGCGGTACAAATCCAGCCATTTGTAGCGAGCATGGAAAATATTGTCTTCCATTTACAGTTTATAGCAGTGTGTCAGTGAAGCTATTCACACATGGTTGCTGTGAATAATAGGAAACTACAAGCAAGCTACTTAAAATCGTTGGCGTCCGTCAAATGTATCACATATTATTGCGGTACAAATCCAGTCATTTGTAGCGACCGTGGAAAATATTGTCTTCCTTTTAAAATGGGCAAGGCGCATGGCAAGGGATGGGGAAGTGGATGTTATGCTGCTGCTGCATGCATGGGCCGAGGCCGTGGGCAAGCTGCAATTGTGCCGCAACAAACACCCACATCTTGTCGCTCGACTTTACTGTCCCAACACCATTATTGAACACATAGCAGTTTCAAAAGGTTGTTGGTTGGGTAGCAGATAATGCTTCCAGTCACTTTGCCACCACCACCCTGTCTTCCACACGGTCAAGTCTCAGTAGCCATGAGTGTGGACCGCATATTTAGCACCCTGATCCTCCTTCCTCGCATCATGCCGAGTGCCTGGAGACACATGATCCCACACTTGGACACTCAGATGAGCTGTTCACTTTTCCATTTATAGATTCGGGCCTCTCGCCCGGCCAGCTTCAAGTGGGGCAAGAGGAAAACGTGTGTAGCAATGCCGAAATATTTGAGCAGACACGGTCACACGAATGGTTTGCAACGGTGGGAAGTTGAATTACTGTCGCAAGAGGTGGATGATGATGAGACACAATTGACAGAAAGTCAGGAGCAGGACCAGGGTGCGGTGGAAGTGGAATAAGAGGTGGTGGACGATGACCCAACCTGGCAAGGTGACATGCAGAGAGAGGACAGCAGCACACAGGGGGAGAGAGGTGTAGCACCACAACAGGCAGGAACTAGCAGTGTGGTGGCCGCAGACACAAGGTGGGCAACTGTTCCCCGGAACACCAACACAACGGAAGTTGCCAGTACAACTATTATGTCTTCCCGACTCTGCAGATAACCCCAAAAAGGCCATTTTCACCATATGCCAGGCCAGCATCAGCAAGGGTAGCAAAACTAGCAGTCTGACCACCACCGGCATGATCAGGCACATGACAGCAAAGCAGCCGACTAAGGGGCCGAACGCCAGGGTCCAGAAACAGTGTCTGCAGATGACACTACTGTTTGTTCCGCTGTTGTGCGTGCATGCCAATCCCCTATCCATGGCGCATGCCAAGATGCACCTGTTGTTGCATTCTCAACTAGCACCATCAGCAACCACGTCCTTGTCCCAGCGCAGCATTCAGTTGTCCCATCCCCAGTCCTTGGAACGCAAGCGTAAATATGCAGCCAACGCCCCACAGGCCATACTACTAAATTCACACATATCACGAATGCTTGCGTTCAAAATGTTGCCTTTTAGGCTCGTGGAGACAGAAGTTTTCTGCAACCTAATGGTGGCGGCCGTCCCTCGGTACTCGGTCCCCAACCGCCACTATTTCTCGCGTTATGCCATCCCCACAGTACACAACCATGTGTCCCAGAATATTAGCCGTGTTCTCAACAATGTAGTTACTGGGAAGGTCCACCTAACAACGGACACGTGGACAAGTGCTTCTGGGCTGGGATGGTACATCTCGCTGATGGCACACTGGGTTAATAGAGTGAAAGCTGGGACCCAGTGAGACCTTGGGACACGACACAACCTCCCAACACTGAGGATTGGGGGCAGAAAAGTAACTAAGTGGCGAGCACTACAGCCTTACAGCTCTGGGGTTCTGAGTTCAAATCCCACCAAGGACAATATCTGCAAGGAGTTTGTATGTTCTCCCCGTGTTTGCGTGGGTTTCCTCTGGGTTCTCTGGTTTCAGGGTTGCTCACACATTCTACAGCTCCTGCACCTGCTCCTCCTCTTCAGCCTCCATCTCTGAAATGCCCACATCAGTCAGAAGCTGGAAGCACTGCCTTGGCCAAGCGGCAACATGCTGTTATGAAGCTAATATGCTTAGGTGACAAACTGCACAACGCAGAAGAGTTGTGTATAGCTCTGAAAGAGTCTGTGTCTGTCACCGCTGAACCTACAGCCAGGCATGGTCATGTGTGACAATGGCCGGAACCTGGTAGCTGAAGTGAGGCGGGCTCACACACGTACCATGCCTGTCCCATGTGCTTAACCTTGTGGTTCATCGGTTTCTCAAAACCTACCCAGATCTGCCTGATCTACTTGTCAAAGTACGCCGCATGTGTGCTCATTTTAGAAAATCAGCTCCAGCTTCCACCACCCTTGCCGTGATTCAGAAGTGTTTGCATATTCCAACTCACCGACTGGTGTGCAATGTCCCCATGCATTGTAATATTACACTGCAGATGTTAGGAAGGATTTGTGAGCAGCACAGGGCTGTTGTTCAGTACCAGCTTCAAAACGTCCGCCACTATTCAGGTCAGCCTCCGCATATAAGAGCTGAGGAGCGGTCATGGATGTTAGACATCTGTGCTGTCCTTCAAAACTTTGAGGACTCCACCAAGAAGGTGAGTGGCGGTAACGCCATAATTAAAGTCACCATCCCGCTTCTCTGTCTTCTGAAACGATCAGAGCCCAATGAGATGTAGCAAGGAACTATACAGGGTGATTCCACACAGCCCAGCCTCATCTCATCCCAACATGGATTGGGTGACAATAAGTAAGAGGAGGAGGAGGAAGAACAGGAGCTAGTTTCCTGCGCTATAGACGGTACTAACTGCACAACTGACATACCGTCTGTTCAGTGTGGATGGCATGAGGAGAGGGAGGAGGAGGAGGAGAGCATGGCCAGTCGTCTTCTTGGTGAGGACACGGAAGTCTTGCCTGTTAGCAGTCTGGTACATATGGCTGAGTTTTTTACACTGCCTTTCCCATGACCCTCGCGTTCTCCAAATTTTGGGTGACAGTCATTACTGGTTGGTGACACTTCTAGACCCGCCCTACAAGGAGAACTTTCTATCTCTTATTCCCGCTGCGGACAGGTCTACTAAAATGGGGCAGTACCAGAAGGTCCTTGTTGCGGAATTATTAAAAAAATTCCCATCTGAAAATGCTGGCGGCAGTGGTCGCACTTCCTTGGACACCAAGGAGTACAGGTGAGAGCAACACATATATGATCCAGCAGAGGCAGGGGAACACTGTCAAGGTTCTGGGACAGTATTCTCAGACCCTACCATTGCACAGGCCCTGATGCGCGGGGTAGTCTCACAAGGAGGGATAATTTTATGAAGATGCTGAAGGAGTACCTTGCCGACCGTACGACTTGGTGATCTTAGCCTGCCCTGCTGCTAGCGTTTTGTCAGAGTGGGTTTTTTGTGCCGTCGGGGAATTATAACTGATAGGCACATCCACCTATCAACTGACAATGCTGACAGGCTGACTCTTATAAAAATTAACAAGGGCTGGATAGGGCCGGACTTCTCAACACCACCAAATGATAGCAGCATAACATAAACTCAAATCCAGTGTCTTTTTTGGGAGATTTATTCCCATGCACCTCTTCACACCCAGACATGGGTATATGCTTCCTGATTTTGTCTATTTGCTGTTGTCCTCCTCCTTCTCCTCATCCTCATCCTTCACCACCATATCTACTATATCACCATATCTACATCTCTTGCAAGGGGCATTGGAGTGCCTCCAAATTTTTGGCAACACTTGCATTCACTACATAGGCAATAACAGTATGAGAAACGCACTTCCTAATAATGGGAACATTTTTTTTCATGAGGCACTCCTCTACATCTCTTGCAAGGGGCATTGGAGAGCCTCCAAATTTTTGGAAACCCTTGCATTCACTGCATAGGCAATAACAGTATGGGAGACCCACTTCCTAATAATGGGAAAAAAAATTTCATGAAGGCCCTCCTCTACGTCTCTTTCAAGGGGCATTGGAGTGCCTACAAATTTTTGGCAGCCCTTGCATTCACTGCATAGGCAATAACAGTATAGGAGACCCACTTCCTAATAATGGGAACATTTTGTCATGAGGTACTCCTCCACATCTCTTGCAAGGGGCATTGGAGTGCCTCCAAATTTTTGGAAACCCTTGCATTCACTGCATAGGCAATAATAGTATGGGAGACCCACTTCCTAATAATGGGAATTTTGTTTTAATAAGGCCTTCCTCCACATCTCTTCCAAGGGGCATTTGAGTGAGTCCAAATTTTTGGCAACCGTTGCAGTCACTGCATACGCAAGATCAGTATGGGAGAACCACTCCTTTCTAGTGGGAACATTTTGTTACTGAGGCCCACCTCTATGTGTTTTCAAATTGGTACTTGGGTATTTCCCAAATTTAGCCAGCCATTGTATTCACTGCATATGCAATAACTGTATAGCAGAATCGCTCCTTTCTAATGGGAACATTTGGCTACTGAGGCCCACCTCTATGTGTCTTCAAATTGGTATTGGGGTATCTCACAAATTTAGGCAGCTGTTGTACTCACTGCATACGTAATAACTGTATAGCAGAACCACTCCTTTCTAATGGGAACATTTGGTTACTGAGGCCCACCTCTATGTATCTTGAAATTGGTACTGGGGTATTTCCCAAATTTAGCCAGCCATTGTAGTCACTGCATACGCAATAACTGTATAGCAGAACTGCTCCTTTCTATTGGGAACATGTTGCTACGGAGGCCTTCCTCTATGTGTCTTTAAATTGGTATTGGGGTTTTTCCAAAATTTAGGCAGCCCTTTCAGTCATTGCATGGGCATTACCACTATAGGAGACTCACTCCTTGATAATGGGAACATTTTTTTTACTGAGGCCGTCCTCTCTTCAAAGAGGTATTGGGGTGCGTCCAAATTTAGGCAGCACTTGCAGTCACTGTATACGCAATAACAGTATAGAATACCCACTCTTTAATAATGGGAACAACAAAGCATAGCCGGCTGATGGCTCTCTAACAATAGTGAGGGCCGACTGCTGGCCCTTTAAGAATAGTAAGGGCCGCATGATGGCCCTGCAAAAATAGGCTTTGTGACTTTCAGAGTCCCTCCTTCATAAAATAAACATGATGTGTCTGATCATGTCTCACACACCACATGGGAAGATAAGGTAGTAAAATGTTAAAATGACATTTACCAGTAAATGTATTTTTCTACGTTGAAAGCAATACAAAAGTGCAAAAATGCATCACAAATGCTACGTGTGGACATAGCCCAAGGTGTGGAGGAGCATTTTTAGTTTTGGTTATTTATTTTACCTTATATACAATTCATTACCCTGGAAAGGATGTTCCTTAACATTTTCCCAGGAAAATCCATTTTGGTTTCATTTTTGTATGTTTTATTGTGAGTCCGCAAAAGTGGCGTAATACTCTGACAACATTGTTCACAGCAGTGACCTGGGAGTCAGAGATGCTTCCAGGGGTCTTCCCCATGTTGTTCCCATGTCATTTGAGCACTGTTCCCATCGATTTGGGCAATTTCTAGGCCCCCTGCAGACCTTCAGGAGGGCCGCCAGAAAAATGCTCGAGTTTCCCATAGACTTACATTGGACTCATTGCTCGGGTCGAGCACTCAAGCATTCCAATTTGATAGACTCAAGCAACGAGTACCCGAGCATTTTAGTGCTCGCTCATCACTAATATTTATATATTTATTCCCAAAGACAAGGTCTATCCTTGATAGTGATGAATATGAGGCAGGAAAACATGAGTATTGAAGCGTCATTGGGAACTTGGTGCACCAGATATCAAACACATTGCAGTTCCGATATCACATGGGCTAGTATTGTCTCATCTTCGCCCCCGCATGTCAAAACCCCACGATATTTATCTAAGCTAGCGCTAAGATACATATCAAAATACCCAATGACCACAGTTGGAATAGATGGGAACTCAAGTAAAAAAAGGAAGTATCAGTTGCATGACTTTCATTCAGAGTCAGCGGAATGCATACTGTCACTATACAAATCCTTATCCCATTCAGTAAGCACACCAAACAAATATATCTTCCCTCAGGATCTATCATGGATTTTTCACAGGTGAAAGAGAGATTTTGGTATATTAATATGCTGACTCCCCTGGTATATGAACTATAAGTAAAGTGAAAGGCTGAACCCCTCCAGTATTTGTTTAGAGATTGAACTTTCTCTGAGGTCTTGTGTGTTTCCTGTATGCACACCACAGCATTGCTAAACCCTTTAAGAGTTTTTAGGATGGCATATCTTTTATTAGGTTCCCCCAGTCCCCACACATTCCATGAGATAAGGTTAACCTGACCCTCCATTGTTAGGATCAGTTGTATGATGTGTTCCACATATTCTACCATATATTTGCCACCTATTGAGTACCCATATATTGTTGAGTCTAGAGATAACCCAAACAGATTATCCCCTCCCCTTCCTCACTCCCCACCCTCCACTCCCAACTAACAACTGAAGTAAGTATAATACCTAAAGCTAGGACATATAGCCTCTGATTCGCCAGCAGTGACAAAAAGATGCCAGGAATCGGCACTAGGTTGTAGCCCGTAAGAACCATTCAGATAGTAAAATGAGCTCCTAAAGAGAAGAGAAAGCCCCCGCTACAATATATTATTTTAGCTTACCAGGGGGGTATAATGAGCAGTAGTGTCAGCCTCCCCCATAGAGCACTCCCTTCCCCCTCTTGTTTTGTTAAGACATGCTTGAGCATTAGGATATACACTGATGGGTATACACTGAAGGGTAACAATGTTTTGAACTTTTGACTTTCAGGCTCCATATCTCACCATCCACTACTGCTTTGAACGTGAGACTACCAACATTGTAAAGACAATCATCTTGGCTATCTCATATATAAATTAACTTGTAACTATTTTGCATATGATTAGTTATGCAGATTCTTGTCATGTCACTGCATTTTTACTGTTTTGCACTTGGTAGTGGAAAAATCTTTTTCTTCCTGTACTACATACTATACTACAAATTCCAACCTGTTCTCACATTCCCTTATAGCTCAGTGTGTTATAAGGTTGATTCCCAAGCAAAAGGTCACTGGTTCAAATAGCAGAGCAGCCATGAAGAAGATATCCCAATAAAAGAGAAACAGCATCATCCAGCTCATTGATAGTGGGCTCTCGGCCAAGAAAATTGACTAACTGCATCATGTGAGTGCCATGACAGTTGGAAGAATATAAAATTAAGTCATTCAAAAGCTAAGAGGTGAACATCCAGGCAAAATATCGAAGTCAACAAGTCACATGGTCTATCAGTTCTGGTGCGACAAACAATGTAGTGGAGGTGGCTCGTATGCTTCGTAATAGCGATATCACAGACGTCCATGCTAACCCTGTGTAACGCATGTTACACAAGTCTGGAATGGTGGTACAAAAAAAGCAAAGAAGCCTCGATGGCAATATCGTCGTCGTAAGAAATGTCGGCTCGAGTTTGCAAAAAAGTACGAAAAGTGCACATTAGAAGATTGGAAAAGGGTGATGTGGAGTGATGAGACAAAAGTTAATAGACGAGTCTCTGATGGGTGCAAATGGGTCTGAAAGAAACATGGAAAAAAGGGGCTAACGGATAGAGAAATTGAAGGAACTGTCAAGTTTGGTGGAAGAAGCCTGATGATATGGGATTGTTCCACAGCCAAAGATGTTGGATACTTGACCAGAATCGATGATGGTCTCAATGCTGGGTCTTATTGCTGAGCTATGTGTGAGTATCTTACAAGACCAGTTACTTCATACACTCGAGTACTATGAGTATGAAAAGGACGACATTATGTTCCAGCAGGACAACGACTCGAAACATACGTTGATATTGGCAAAGAGGAAGGCAATAGCGCCAAAACGTGCGTCGGGGAACCACGCAGCATGTGGGCTTCACTCCGCAAAGGTAACTATGATGGACATTTGTGATTGTTGATGACCAGGGGTAGGGAGAGCTATACATATATATATGGTCTTTTGGACTGAATTTTGTTTGCACATGGATTGGTTGTCCACACTCCCCCTATCCATCCATTCTATATCTTTAGGGATATAATATTATAAATAATGATACCTTTTGGATGTGACACCTACACTCTTATGATACCTGTTTGTTTTTAAGTATGTTTTAAAACTCTGTATGTATTTTTTGACACATGCCACGTCACTTTAAACCCTGTACAGTAAGATTTTGTTAAATAAAAAAAAAAATTCTAATTCTCTATAAAATGGGCCATATGTTCGTTTTTTCTTGCTTCGGCACCCCCCAATAAATCAATGAAAATTAAGTAGAGTTGCTGGATTGCACCCCCCAGTCCCCAGATCTCAACCCAATCTAACACTTGTGGGTAGAGTTGAAGAAAAAGCTGCATAAATACCCAAGTGAGCCGACTTGTATGCATTAACTTTGGGAACGTGTAGAAAAGACCTGGGATCAGATGTTCATCGAGACATGCTTGCATCTGATTGAGAGCATACCCACAAGGATTCAGGCAGTGTTGAAAGCCAAGATGGATTTACAAAATACTAACAAAATAATACAAATTCAAATTTAGAATTTTTGGAGCAGAACAGTAACAATGCAGTGACATGACAAGAATCTGCATAACTAATCATATGCTAAATAGTTGCAAGTCAAATTTTTTTATGAGATAGCCATGATGATTGTCTATAAAATAATGGAAGTCTCACGTTCGAAGCAGTAGTGGATGGTGAGATATGGAACCTGAATTTCAAAAGCTCAAAACATTGTTACCCTTTTGCTCATTAGTGTGTAGACTTCATAAACCAAAACATTTACATACTAGTGAGTGAGTGTGACATCCACCCGACTATAGATACTTGAGTCATGCATATTGTATTTGATGGAATAAATCAAACAATTATCTATATATGGTACCCAAATAGACATGAAATGAAAGCATTTGTAGATTTCAATGGCTACTTAGTTGGCGTTCAAGGAGGCCTAACCACCGCAATGCCTTCTTTGGATTATCAAAGAAATTAGTTACATCAAAGGCTGAAATTCTCAGTCTCTCTGGGTATAACATGGCATATTGGATTTGAAGCAAAGTCTCTTCTTGATATCTTGAAATTGTGCTCGTCTTTTTCGGATTCCCACCGAGAAGTCTGGGAAAATGGACACTTTCGAACCCCAATACGAATGTCTTGAGACATTTGTGCTAACTTTAGGATTTTGTCTCTGTCCTTGAAGTGGAGCAATTTAATTAATATCGATCTTCTTGGGGTTCCAGGTGGCAAGAGTCTGAAGGGAACTCTATGAGCCCTTTCCATTGCAAACATATTGGAGAGTTCACTTTTGTCAAATGACAGTTTTCGAAAAAGCGAAAAAGAGAATTACTCTCAACTTTCTCTGGGACTCTGACAAAGCAGATATAATTGCGCCAAAGCCTGTTTTCAATGTCGTCAGTTTTATTCAGTAAAGTCACAATATTGGCAGAAGCTTTTTTTACTTCCTTGGATAATGGTGGCAAAGCATCCTCTAAGTCCCCCCACCTGGCTACCTGCTGCAGTAAGGCTATGTGCCCACATAGCAGATTTGATGCAGAGCATTTTTGCCTCTCTCTGGCAGAAAAAAACGCATGCAGATTTACATGTGTTTTTTCTGCCAGAGACAAGCGTTTTTTCAGCATTTTTACATGCTTTTTTGCATGCGTTTTTTCAAGCAGCTTTCCAAGCGATTTTGAGCATCACTTGGAAAAGTGCTTGACAAGATGGTCACACAATATAAATCCATGCAACCGGCATGGATTTATAATGTGTGAACAACTGATGCTTTAAATGCAGCATCTATAGTAAAAAAAAGAGAATTAAAACGTTAAAAATAAAAAAAAACTGTATACTCACCTCTCCGGTCTCCTCCAGTCTAATCCCGGCGGCGAGCCTGCGATCCTCTCTCTTCGGCGTCCCGCAGTGTACTGTCAGGAGTGGACCTGCGGTGACGTCATTTAGTCAGCTGATGGTCACACGACCATCACCTGACCGCCAACGTCAGCGGTTGCTTGACCATCAGGTGACTAATAGTGTTGAGCCACCCCCGTAGTGTTCGAGTTCTGTTCGGTTCGTCGAACACCCGTATGTTCGCCGAACTGTTCGTCGAACTGTTCGACGAACACCTTCGAACACCGTTAAAACCAATGGCAGGCAAACAAAAACACATAGAAACACATAGAAAACACCTTCAAAGGTGTCCAAAACCTGACAAGCTGCTCAGAAGACACAACTAACACATGGAAAAGTGACAAGTACATATAGTCATGCGAAAAGAAAAGAGGTGGAGGAGTAAAAGGAGGGGAGACACAGATATAGGCATGTCATGCCCTTCTAAAACCAAAAAAGTGCGAAGCCGACACGGCCAGTCCGTTCCTGCCCGTGCGACCTCCGTGTCGCCGGCTTTGTGCTTTTTAATTTAAATTGTCGATCTAATTTGAATGAGTACACTTTAAATCCTTTTACAAGGATCTATTGGAGGGCAAGTCTGATGCCAGCAGCTGCGGGAATTCCAGCTCCAGTAGCATCCACTAAAGCTGCTGCAGTTAAAAAGCTTTTATAAGGATCGAGCTTGGCGGTCTACCGCAAGGCGTTCTACCGCCAGTCGCAGTCCCTGTGCCTTGGGGTGCCTCTCGATGCTCTTCACAGAGTGTCCCGGGGGCCCGAACCATTTCCTTTGAAAAAATTAAGTGTCCAAACTACAGGTGGTGTAGCTTGCTTAACAGCTGGGATAATCCGCTGACTAGCAGACACTGCTACTAGGCACAAAGTATTTCCTGGGCTAGATGCAGTTAAAAATTTGTAATTAGATACTCTTGTTGGATGCTGAGAAAGCATTCCATAGAGTCTCCTGGCACGCCATATATTATTCTCTTAAAAAGCTTGGGGTAGGGGTCTAGGGGACCCTTTTATAGGCAAAATCACGGCCCTGTATCGCAATACGTCACCTAGGCTGAAGATAAATGGAACATTTTCATCACCTTTCATAATCACCAATGGGACAAGGCAGGGATGTCCTCTGTCCCCTCTCTTATACATCCTAGTGACGGAGCACCTGCTCTCATCAATTCGCCATAACCCCAATATTAGGTGGATTGAGGTGGGAGGCACCGAGTACAAGTGCTCTGCATTTGCTGATGATGTCCTAGTATATATCACTCAATCACATATATCCATCCCTGCTGTTACGGCTGAAATAGATCACTTTGTTACATGGTCAAATTTTAAAATCAATGCAGCGAAGTCTGAGGCCCTCGATGTCTCCCTCCCCAAATCCATACAGGATTCCATCCAGTCCAACTTTCCCTTTGCCTGGCCCTCACAGGGTATCAAATACTTAGGAATTCATATTCATAGAGACCTCTCCCGTCTATGTTATCTTAATTTTGGGCCCTTTATTGAACAACTCCATACAGACCACGGTTGGCAAGTTAGAACTGTAAGGTTCACTACGTGAACCACTGGTGTTTTGTGGAAAATCACATGTACACTGTGTTCCAAATTATTATGCAAAAAGTGTTTAGGAGTGATAAGGGAAGAATTTTTTTGTTTGTCAGCTAAACTCATTGATTGTGATGTGCGTCAGGGCTCTTTATATCACTGTAAGCAATTGCAGACACCTGTGCTAATTAGTTTGGCAGGTGTGTCCAATCAAAGGCAAGACTACTTAAGAAGGCTGTCCCACATTATTAAGCAGCCTACATTTTCTGCCAAAATGGGAAAGAAAAAGGATGTGTCGGCTGCTGAGAAGCAACAAATTGTGGAGTGTTTAGGTCAAGGCATGACTACAATCAACATTGCCAAGACACTTCATCCTGATCATCGCACAATCAAGAAGTATGTAGCTGATTCACAGTACACACGTGTGCGTGCTGATAAGGGAAAATTGAGGACTCTTTCCTACAGGCAATTACATCAGGTTAAAAGAGCAGCAGCAAAAAAGCCTTGTCATAGCGGCAGACAAGTTTTTGAAGCTGCTGGCGCCTCCAACGTCCCCCGAACAACAAGATACAGGGTCCTTCAGAGGTTTGCAGCTGTGCGTAAGCCATCCTGTCGACCTCCTCTATCCACTGTACACAAGCAGAAACGGCTCCAGTGGGCCAAACAATACATGAAGATTGACTTCAAAACTATTTTGTTCACCGATGAGTGCCGTGCAACGCTCGATGGTCCAGATAGATGGAGTGGAGGATGGCTGGTTGATGGACACCCCACGCAAACACGGCTACGGCGCCAACAAGGAGGAGGTGGAGTAATGTTTTTGGCTGGAATCATGGGGAGAGAGATTGTCAGCCCCTTTAGGATCCCTGAAGGGGTAAAGATGAACTCCATAATGTATGTGGAGTTTCTCAAACAGCACTTCCTGCCATCGTTCAAGAAGAAGAACCGTGTATTCCGCAGCAAGATCATTTTCATGCATGATAATGCACCGTCTCATGCTGCACATAACACATCTGCATCTCTGGCTGATATGGGCATAAAAGGGGACAAACTTATGGTGTGACCCCAATGCTCCCCTGACCTCAACCCCATTGAGAACCTCTGGAGCATCATCAAAAGGAGTGTCTATGTTGGCGGGAAGCAGTTCACATCTAAGCAACAGCTCTGGTAGGGTATTCTGTCCTCATGCAAAACAATTGAAGCAGAAACCATTAAAAACCTGACAAATTCAATGGACGAGAGAGTTCAGAAGCTCCTTTCGAACAAGGGGTCCTATGTGCAAATGTAACATCACCTAGAATAAAGTTTTGAGTTGAAAACTGTTTGATTTCAGTTTGTAATAAACTGCTAATGCTTATAATTTCAAAAATGACCATTTTTTTGGTCTTTATTAAAATGAAAAGGTTGATCGAAGAGTGTGGGGGATCTAAGAGTGTGGCAACCCAGTAGTCAGGATTATTTCGAATTCTGACAATCTGAGGGTCATGTTGCAGGTAGTGCAGCAAGAAGGCACTCATGTGTCTTGCGCATCTAGGAGCCCCAAAATTATTTTCCGGGCTAGATGCAGCTAAAAATTATTATTAATTTGAAAGCTGGTGGAGCTTAGTATAGATGGCCTAATAGAATCAGTACTGCAAACTGCTACAAAGCCCAAATTATTTTCCAGCCAAGATACAGATAAACATGATTAGTAATTTTAAATCTGGTGGAGTTTAGTGTAGATGGCCTAATAGAATCAGTACTGCACACTGCTACAAGGCCCAAATTATTTTCCAGCCAAGATACAGATAAAGATGATTAGTAATTTTAAATCTGGTGGAGTTTAGTATAGATGGCCTAACAGAATCAGTACTGCACACTGCTACAATGCCCAAATTATTTTCCAGCCAAGATACAGATAAACATGATTAGTAATTTTAAATCTGGTGGAGTTTAGTATAGATGGCCTAATAGAATCAGTACTGCACACTGCTACAAGGCCCAAATTATTTTCCAGCCAAGATACAGATAAACATGATTAGTAATTTGAAAGCTTAAAATGGTTGGTGAGGTGATTTTAACAAATCATCAAGCTTTTACTCTCCCCAGGATGAAACAGGTGTAGAAAAGTCGTTTCGGACCCATGATTTGTTCATCTTTATGAACGTGAGTCTTTCTACATTATCAGTGGAGAGCCACGTGCGCTTATCTGTCAGCACACCACCAGCAGCGCTGAACACACGTTCAGACAGAACGTTGGCTGCGGGGCATGACAAGATCTCCAAGGCATAAGTGGCGAGTTCCGGCCATTTATCCAGATTGGAAGCCCAAAAAGGGCAAGGGTCCAGTGACACAGACATGGCTTCAATGTTTACTTGGAGATACTCCTGTACCATCGTCTCTAGGCGTTGACTATGTGTCAGACTTCTTGTCTCCTGTGGCCTTGCAAAGGATGGGCTAAAAAAGTGGTGAAATTGATGTTACCAGCAGATACTGTGTTTCTGTTACGTTTTGAGTGCTGAACACTCGACGGTCCCACGGTTGGCAAGTTGGAACTGTGAGATTCACTACGTGCACCACTAGTGTTTTGTGGAAAAGCACATGTAAGATTCTGCAACAGTCTCTGCTGATACTCCTGCATGCGTGCATCTCTTTCTATGGCAGGAATAATTTCTGCAAATTTACTTTTGTACCGGGGATCTAAGAGTGTGGCAACCCAGTAGTCAGGATTATTTCTAATTCTCACAATTCGAGGGTCATGTTGCAGGTAGTGCAGCAAGAAGGCACTCATGTGTCTTGCGCATCCAGGAGCACCAAGTCCCTGTTGTGTTGGTGGCGAGGTAACAATCATGCTTCCTTCCTCTGCCCTCTCTTCCCAACCTCACACAACAGAAATGTGATCAAGGTCTCCCTCATCTGATGAGTCTTCCATCAGTTCGTCCTCCACTTCTTTCCTGGGCTCCTGCACCTTCCTCACTATTTTGGCTGCTACCATGCGCCCTGGTAAAACCATCTCCCCCACCCGCACATGCCTGCCGCCTTGGTGCTGCCGTCCGTCTGGACCTTGCAGATGTTAGCCCTTCCGCATACAACTCCTCCTCTACTTCCTCCACCTCCTCTTGTACCACCACCTGACTCCGAATTCTGTTTAACATGTGCTCCAGCATGTAAATCACCGGAATAGTCATGCTGATAATGGCATCGTCAGCACTAAACATCTTCGTCGCCATTTCAAAACTGTGCAGAAGGGTGCATAGGTCCCTGATCTGAGACCACTCCTCCAGCGTGATTTGCCCCACCTCTGGATCTCGTTGGCCCAGGCTATACGTCAGAACGCATTGCACCAGGGCTTGTCAGTGCTGCCACAGTCGCTGCAACATGTGCAGAGTTGAATTCCACCGGGTAGGTACATCACATTTTAGCCGGTAAAGTGGCAGGCTCAACGACTTCTGTAGAGATGTAAGTCACTGAGCTGCGGGATGCAAACGACGGAAGTGAGCACACAGCGACCGTGCCCTCTGCAGAAGACCATCTAGTCCGGGATAGTGGGCTAAAAATTGCTGGACAACCAGGTTGAACACGTGAGCCATACAAGGCACATGTGTGACATTGCCCCGGCGAAGGGCCGTACCCAGGTTTGCAGCATTGTCGCACACGGCCTTCCCTGGTTTCAGGTCCAGTGGAGACAACCATTCATGAAACTGGTTCTCCAGAGATGACCACAACTCCTCAGCTGTGTGACTCACATTTCCCAGACATTTCAAAGTAAAAACCACCTGATGACGTTGAGCCCTGCTGCCAGCATAGTAAGGAGGTGTGCAGGATCCCTTCTGCGCAGTTAGAAAGCTTGTGGCATGGCCAGACAGGCTTTGGGTGCAGGTGGAGGACCGAGAGGAGGTTGAGGAGGCAGAAGCAGTGGAGGAACTTCTAGATAAAGAGGATTGATACACAACTCGTGGGGACGGCAAGACTTGGACAGCAGCCCCTTGTCCTGCTGTCACCATAGTTACCCAGTGCCCAGTCAGCGACATGTAACGCCCCAGTCCATGCCTACTCGTCCAAGTGTCTGTGGTGAAATGCACCCTGTCACACACAAAGTTTCTCAAAGAAGCGGTGATGTTGTGTGCGACATGCTGGTGGAGAGCAGGCACACCTTTCTTTGAGAAGTAGTGCCGACTGGGCATCTGGTACTGGGGCACTGTGACGGACATAAGGTCTCGAAAATCCTCTGTGTCCACCAGGCGGAAAGGCAGCATTTCTGTAGCCAAGAGCTTGCAGATGGTGAAATTCAACCTCTTAGCTTTCTCATGGCTAGGAGGAAATGGTCTTTTACTTGTCCACATCTGAGGGACCGAGGGCTGGCTGTTGTGCTTAGACGGGGTTGAGAAGGGTGTCCCCGGCAAACTGCCGGTCTGTGAGGAAGATGCAGGCGGACATGTTAGGTTGCCTCGATCCAAAGGTGGTGCTATCGATGTTGGACAGCGCTGAACACCAGCTGTTGTTTCCCCCTCCAAAGAAAATTATGACCTGCCAATCACGCTGGCTGTTGCGGGTAAAGAGGTGGCAGGTCTGCATCCCAAAACAGGTGTGACTGCTGTCCCCCCAGTCACAGAGGATGAAGAAG
The DNA here is from genome assembly GCF_046119375.1 of Phyllobates terribilis. Taxonomy (NCBI): domain Eukaryota; kingdom Metazoa; phylum Chordata; class Amphibia; order Anura; family Dendrobatidae; genus Phyllobates; species Phyllobates terribilis. Next base: position 385,719,436 of record NW_027362763.1, on the reverse strand, counting down.
CCGCGGATGCACAAGATGTGGCAGATGGTGGTTTGCCCGCCCGGCTAGGCCACATTGTAGCACAGTGAGCTTCCCACTGCAACTTATGCTTCATATCCATGTGCCGGTTCATGCATTAAGTACTCAAACTATGTATTTTTTGGCCTCTACTTAGCTTTTGCTGACAAATGTTACAGATAACACGAGTTGGGTCATCTTTATCGATCTGAAAAAATGCCCAGGCTATGCAAGGCTTAGCACCCATGCGACCTGAAGAGCCACCACGACTTGTGGTCAGAGGCAGAGTTGTGTTTGAGGATGCAGTTGTTGACGTGCTTCCAGTATTACATCTCTGTCCAGGAAGGCGCAACCTGACCTCGTCGTCACTAGCATCCTCCTCCACCTCCTCTGCTGACCTCATCTCTTGGCTGACTGTGGGTTGACAGTAAGTGGGATCTCCAACCTCGTCATCAACAACCTGTGTGTTACTACACCCGTCGTCCTCAGAGCCAACCTCTTCCTGCCCTGACAAAAAACTAAAGTTGTCGCTCCAATCAGGTATTTGAGTCTCATCATCGTCTTCCTCATTGTCTCCACCGACAGGAGTTACAGTTTGGGAACGAGGGTCTACATTATGGTCAGAACCTTCTGCGTCTTGTCCTGGATTCGACTCATAAAGATTCTGGGCATCAGTGCAGATCATTTCCACGTCTGGATTCACAGAAGCTCTGGAGCCGACCTCTGATTTCCAGGCTATAGTATGAGTAAACAGCTCTGCAGACTCAACCATCTTTTCGACCCCATACTCAGATGGGCAGCTGGAGACTTGGGAGCTGTGAGGAAGCAAGTGCGATTGGGGTGACACCTCTGAGGACTGGAGTATTTGTGATGTTGAAGTTGACGTGGAGGAGAGCCCACTTAAAGGAGCACTTGATATCCGTTGAAGCACCTGCTGTTTTTGTGCCTCATCTGGAATTTGTAGCGATTGGCGTGGCCGTAAGAAAGGGATCTTATCAGATTGTCCGCTAAAAGAAGTAGACATCTTAGTTTGGCTGGAAGATGGTCTTTCTTCTGCAGATGTTACTGTTGCTTTAACACCTACCCCACGGACACAACCTTTTTTTCCCTTCCCAACATGCCTATTCCCCTTTCCACCAGCAGCAGGCCTTTTTCCACTAATTTTTGTGGTTAACTAATTGACAACTCTGGAGTTGTTTGCACAAAAAACAATGGATGGGAACCGAGCAGAGCTGAGTGGCCAAACTGTGGTATTAGCCCAAAAGTATTGGCTGGGTTAGATGCAGATAAAAATTACATTGAATTTGCAACCTGGTGGAGGTTAGTATAGATGGACTAATAGAACAAGTTCCACACACTGCTACAAGCCGAAGCCCAAATATTTTTTCAGAGCTAGATGCAGATAAAAATTATATTGAATTTGCAACCTGGTGGAGGTTAGTATAGATGGACTAATAGAACAAGTCCCACACACTGCTACAAGCCGAAATATTTTTTCTGAGCTAGATGCAGAAAAAAATTATATTGAATTTGCAACCTGGTGGAGGTTAGTATAGATGGACTAATAGAACAAGTCCCACACACTGCTACAAGCCGAAATATTTTTTCAGAGCTAGATGCAGATAAAAATTATATTGAATTTGCAACCTGGTGGAGGTTAGTATAGATGGACTAATAGAACAAGTCCCACACACTGCTACAAGCCGAAATATTTTTTCAGAGCTAGATGCAGAAAAAAATTATATTGAATTTGCAACCTGGTGGAGGTTAGTATAGATGGACTAATAGAACAAGTCCCACACACTGCTACAAGCCGAAATATTTTTTCAGAGCTAGATGCAGATAAAAATTATATTGAATTTGCAACCTGGTGGAGGTTAGTATAGATGGACTAATAGAACAAGTCCCACACACTGCTAGAAGTCGAAATATTTTTTCAGAGCTAGATGCAGATAAAAATTATATTGAATTTGCAACCTGTTGGAGGTTAGTATAGATGGACTAATAGAACAAGTCCCACACACTGCTACAAGCCGAAATATTTTTTCAGAGCTAGATGCAGTAAAAATTATATTGAATTTGCAACCTGGTGGAGGTTAGTATAGATAGACTAATAGAATGATGCTATGCCCAAAAGGTTTTACTTCACTAGGTGCAGTAAAAAAATTTGTATTCTATACACAGGTGGTGTAGATTGCAACACAGATAGGCTTCTCCACTGACTAATAAACTCTGCAAGAGGACAAAAAGGATTTGCTTTGCTAGATTTAGCCAAATGCTGTGAAAAAAAACTTTCACAGCACTGGCACAGACCTGCCTGGCAAAAAGTGATAGGAACTGATGTAACCTAGCCCTCAAAAGGACTGCAATTACAATTAGTCTTTACTCCCAACCTATCTATTTAACAGCACAGACCTGCCTGATAAAAGTGATAGGAACTGTTGTAACCTAGCCCTGAAAAGGACTGCAATTACAATTAGTCTTTACTCCCAATCTATCTATTTAAGAGCACAGACCTGCCTGATAAAAGTCGTAGGAAATGATGTAACCTAATCCTTAAAAGGACTGCAATCACAACTATTCCCTACTCCCAAGCTATCTGTAGATTTGTGCGAAAATTGGCTTGAAATTAACAAAGTATAGCGCACACAGCAACAGCGGTGCCGTCTAACACTCAACTGCAGCAGTGAGAAAATGGTGGCGACGGGGAAAATGTCTGGGTCTTATATGGCAAGGACATGTGACATACACTGCCAATGACACATGCCCTTGCTTGTGTGAAAAAAAGCAGTTCGCTCCGTGTGTGCGCTGCTGATAGGCTGATAGATTACACCTCCCCACTGTAAATGCGGGAAAGAGAAAAAAAAATGGAGATCTTCATTATTTCTGCAGAGATCCATCCCCTGCCCTCCCCCCGCCCCGCTGTACACTCAAATTGCGTATTAACATTAATTTTAAGCATTACTGAGAAAAAATCCAGTTATGATTTTGGTGCACGAACAGTTATCGAACATAACCTCGAACAGTCGAATTTTTCTCAAATTGTTCGTGTTCGCTATGAACTGCCCCAATATTTATGGCCACAACTCTTTCTCCCCTTCCCATACTAATAGTTCAGCTTCACATCACTTGTCTCATCTATTGCATTATTCTTGTGCCCTGTTGTATATAAATATGTGATTCTTCAGATTTTGTGTTATTCTATGCCTGATGAAGAGGCCTGAGTAGTCTCGAAAGAATGCAATTTGTTACCATCTTTTCAGTTAGCCATTAAAAGGTATCAACAACTGAGTACTCTCAAATCTTAATATTTTTCTATCTACTGGCTAACATTGTACAAAAATATATCTTTTTCATTTATTGCTTGGTGATATAAGATTTTTATACAGCTGCTCGACCATTGAAACCCATACTATGAAGCTATTGGTGTACATTTTTTGTGCTGATTTTAATGTCATAGGAGGTTTGATAATGTACAATTATTTAGTCACCAGAGTGTTGGAAAATGTTACTCCCTATGGGCTTCAGCACTCGATGGCCCCGCTATATATCTATGTTTATGGCCAAGTTGCTATGATTCCTAAATGCTCCACTTTTCAATAATACCTTGCCTAACTGATGGTGGAATATTTAGGAGGTAAGAAAGTCCGTACACACATTTAAATAGATAGACTTATAACAAAGAGAAAACTTGTATGACTTCATTGTGCCTTTTACAAATCTACTTTGAGATATTGAATGACAGTATTTCTTCTAAGAAAATCAGTGCTCTCTGATTGATCTACAAAGTGTTAAAATGAACTCCATTCAGACTTGAGGTCCATTTACACGAACAGATAATAGTATTAGCAATCACTAATATCATCGCTGTAAGTGACATACCAGAGATGATAGGAAAGCATGGAAACATCATTTTATTGCATAAATAATTGTCTAACTTCATTGTTTTGTCGCTTAAAAAAGTTAATCTTATTCACTTCTGAAGCGACCTGTACATCCGGTTGTAGAAAAATGTTATAGGGAGGATTGCTAGGATCACTTTAAGGGCAGCAAGATATTAGTCTTGGGCCCGTGTTAGGATCATTCAGCCATGGAGGGTCCTTGTTGGAGTCGGGGTATCCCCGTAACAAGAAATACACAGACACGTAGTGTATAATCAAGTACTGGGAAGCCCCTGAGCGCGTCTGCCTCTATAGGTGCAGTCCCTTTATTTATATTAATAATCATTTCATTCATTTTTTTTTTTTTTTGTCAGACATGCGCAGTAAAATGCCTTTGTTTCACAGGCAGCGAAATGATGATTCATAACAGTGGAATGTTGATAAGAAAGTTTCATAAACAAAAAGTGATAATTAGTAGAAGGTTTCTGAGACAGCTAAAAACAAGTTACAATCTAGTTTCTGGGCGTCAGTCCAAATGTCCAGATAAGGGAAGAATAACTTCATCTGTGTCTTACATCGTAGTCTTGCGTGAAGTACAACTCCCATCATCCTCTCAGTCCCCCCTTTGATTCTTCCTTATGGACTTTTGGTAGAAGACCTGGTCCGGGAGTTCTTTTCTTTCATATTCTTGAGTCCATATTACAAAGCTTATTTATGCATATTAAAATAATTTTTAATCCTATTTTAAACACTACATATATGACTACTATAACTAGCACAATCTGTAATATACCTTGCAGAATTCCAGCCACCCAACCTCCAATACCCTTAAACCAGTTCTTTGGGTTGAGAAAGGAGAAGGTGTCTGACCACCAGCTATCTTTATTTTGATCATTGTGTCTGTCATATTCGTCCCACATCTGCATCAACATTGGATACACAAAGAAAGTGCTGAATATTTTATTAGGAATTCCCATTTGGACCACATGTGGCCTACCTGAAGGTCTAGGCGAGTTGTCGGCTGCTCTTTTGTATAGTGTGTGTTTAGGTACTGCTTGCATATCTACCTGCTGATTCTGAACTATAAATGTGGCCGGTGTTAAGCGTCCTAGAGTACATGCACCTTTTATTCCTACTGGGAGCCATTTGTATGCTCCATTTCCACAAATCCAGAAAGTTCCTTCAGGCAGATCCCATATTGCAGAGTGTTGGAGCACCAACCTATGTACCAAATCTAAAAATTTAGATACATTCTGAAGTATACACCAAGGGGGTTTTTGACCTAATGGACTACAGTATCCTGCATCTGGATTTTCACAAGTCGGTGTACCTGGGTCATATGCACTTGACTCATTACATAATATATTACCTGGTATTTTTGAACATGTATCATTGTTTCCATCGGGGAATAATTGTGAATATTTCCAACCATTATTGTGTATGTATTTTTCTACTATATCAGGTTTAAAAGGTTGAGAAGAAGATACTGTGCTACTAAAACTGAGTTGTATATTTTCTGTAGGAATTAACCCTAAGTCTGTTAGTCCCGTCTTATTTCTAGGAACCCATACACCTCCTTTAAACGCTAAATATTGTAAGTTGTTTATTTTTCCGGTCATATTACCTTGCCACCAGGGAAATCCCACCCACCCCACAACTGGGATGGCAACAGTGGTGTTCCATAATCTAGAATTAACGGTTTGGTTATTTGCTAATTTGTCTGAGCAATTAGTCCATGTAAACACTTCCTCAGGGGTCATGGGTACGGCCAGGAAGGGTATGCTCGTGGCTGATATTGGAGAATGCGTACAAATCCAACAGTCTGCTATTTTCTGTCCTCCATCGAGCAGCCCGTTTACCAATATCTCATGATGTTTTATAAATTTATTATCTGCAGGTTTTGGGGAACTTAGTTTATCCCACAGGTCTCCCTGATCTATCGTTATAGCTAACACAAGTACAATCACCACTATTTCTTTTTGCAATGGCTTGCATGTACCCATGCTGATTTTCCTTCCAATTTTACTGCAGTTGGAGTTGTCAATAACACCTGATATGGACCCTCAAATCTGGGTTCTAGCGTTCTTCTGTTATGTCTTTTTACGTAGACTTCGTCTCCTGGTTGCAGCTTGTGCGTTCCCTCAATGGAATCTGGATCTGGAATGGAAGAGAACACTAAAGAGTGTATTTTAGACACATGCTTACATAAATTTTGTACATAAGCAGTTAAGCTTTCAGTTTCTAACATTAAAGTCTGTGGGAAATACAATCCTGTATTGGCAACTCTACCAAACAATATTTCATGGGGGGTGAGTTTGCTCTTTCCCTGGGGGGTGTTTCTGACTGAATACAATGCTATTGGGAGACACTCAGTCCATGGTTTCTGTGTTTCTGCCATGGCTTTCTGTATTTTTAACTTAAGTGTTCCATTCATTCTCTCAACCTTACCAGAACTCTGTGGGTGGTAAGGGGTGTGTAGTTCACTTTTTATACACAACATTTTCATTACATTCTGAAAGATCTCTCCAGTAAAATGTGTACCTCTATCTGACTCGATCACTTCTGGGATACCATAACGGGGTACCAGTTCATGTGCTATTTTTACTGCAGTGACTTTAGCCGTGGCTGTATGAACTGGATAAGCCTCTGGCCACCCCGAAAACATGTCCACACATACCAGTACATACTCATAGTGTCCATGCTTAGGCATCTGGATGTAATCGATCTGAAGTCTCTGGAACGGATATAGTGGTCTTACATGGTGCTTCTGGGGGGTCTTAACAGTCTGTCCTGGATTGTGGGCTAAACAGATTTCACAAGAACCACATTTTGCTCGAGCTACCTGGCCGAACCCTGGGGCTAACCACTTCTGTCTGACCCTCTGTATCATACCGTTTGCAGACACATGTGTAGGTCCGTGGGCTTCACTGACCACAACAGGGTACCATGCTCGGGGGAGACAAAGCTCATCTCCTTTTCTCCATAGTCCTTCTTTTTCTTCTGCCCCCTGTTTCTGCCACTCTTCTTTTTCTTCTCTACTCACCTGCTGGTGGGCTTCTTTGAGCCGTGTAATTAAGTCAAATTCTGATACTGCACTAATAGTGTGGTCAGTTGTCAGAGGTTTTACTGCAGCTCGCTTAGCAGCCTTGTCGGCTCGGTCATTACCCCTAGCTATCTCGGTGTCGAGTCTTACATGTGCAGGTACTTTTATTACTGCTACTTGTTTGGTTGAGGCAGCTGATTCTAGGATTTGTCTAATCATTTGTCCATGTTTTACTGGTTGACCTGAAGCTGTCATGTAACCTCTAGCTCTCCATATACATCCAAAATCATGTACAATACCATATGCATATCAGTAAAAATATTAGCGGTTTTTTCTTTTGCTAACTGTAATGCTCGTATTAGAGCTAATAGTTCAGCTTCCTGGGCTGAACAGCTGGCCTGCATTGGCTCAGCTTCAATAACATCATGATCTGATACAATGGCATAACCTGTGTGAAAGTTACCAGTTTCATCTGCATACCTACTACCATCTATATACATATGTAGGTCTGGATTGTCAAGAGGGGTGTCCTGTACATTAGGTAGCCCTTGTGTTTCTTGTTCTATACACTGTAAGCAATCATGTATTATATTGTCTTGTTCGTGGTATTGTAAAAAATTTTCATCTTCGTCTTCCTGACCTCCTTCCACTCCCCCCTTTGTCTCTAGTGGTAACAGAGTGGCTAAATTTAGAGACAATATGCGGCGAAAAGTGAGGTTTGGTGGCATTAGTAAGGAGCATTGTAATCTAAGATGTCTAGCCATTGAAATGTGTTTTGGCAATACCTGATTCAGTATGCCATGTACATCATGTGTAGTTTGTACTATTAGGGCATGGTCTAGTACTATTTCTGAGGCTTTTTCTACCAAAAGAGAGACAGCTGCTACTACTCTGACACATGATGGTGCAGCTTTGGTAACATTATCTAATTGAGCAGAATAGTATGCGACAGGTCTTTGTTTATTTTCATGTTTCTGTGTTAGTACTCCTGTAGCATGATTAGACATTTCCGCAGCCATTAATTGGAATGGTTTGGCGTAGTCTGGGATTCCCAAGGCCGGGGCTGACATGAGACCTTTCTTGAGGTCTTGAAAGGCTATGAGCGCTGATTCAGTTAACTGAAAAGGCTCGATTTTTAAACAATCATATAGAGGTTGCATAAGCTGACTAGCATGTATAACCCATTGTCTGCAGTGTGATACTATTCCCAAAAATGCTCTTAATGTTTTGTAGTTCTTGGGAGGAACAAGATCTCTAATGATTTTTAGTCTGTCGGCGGTGAGGTGCCGAATACCTTGTGAAATGCAGTGTCCTAGAAATACTACCGTAGTCATACAAAGTTGTACTTTTTTCTTGTTAACTTTACAGCCCATGTCTGCTAGAAATATTAACAACCTTATTGTGTTGCTGTTTGCGGACTCTTGAGCAGGGGCACATAACAATAGGTCATCAACATATTGGAGAATTACAACCTCATCCGTAGGTTTGAAATTTTGAAGAACTGATCTCATAGCTTCTGAGTACAAGGTAGGTGAATGTATCATACCCTGTGGTAATCTTGTCCATGCTAATTGTCTATTCTTAAATGTAAATGCAAACAGTTTGTAACAGTCTGGGTGTAATGGTACTGAAAAAAATGCATTTGATAAGTCTATGACAGAAAATACTCGTGCTGTTGCTGGGATCTGTGATAGCAACGTGTGTGGATTTGGCACAACAGGAGTAATAGGTTCCAAAATTTTATTTATCTCTCTTAGATCATGTACCATCCGGTACCTAGCAGCTGACCCCTCAGTAGATTTCTTTTTTACGGGGTACAACGGTGTATTGGCTGGTGACTTTACTTCTATCAGTACTCCAGTTTTTAGATAATCTTTTATCTGTTCTCCTATGGCGTGTTCTTGTTGGGCACTAATAGGATACTGTCTCAATTGGGGTAGTGTCACACCTGGAACAGGAGTGACTTTTACAGGAGCTATTGGCATTAGTCCTACATCGGTGTCATGTTGTGCCCATAATTTTTCTGGTACCTCAGAAAGATCTAAAATAATTTGGGTAGGGGCAGGATCTTTCTCATCCTCTAAGGCTTGGACTTTTACAATGTTTTCTAGAGACTCTTGGTCATCAGGCACCAAAATTTGGACTCTACCATCCTTTGTCTCTTACCACTCCTGCTTTTCTAGCCCGAATGTCCTCCCATAGTTTCCTGTTAAACCTGTCATGCCTTGCTACCTGAAAAGTTTTGCAAACTTTCCCTAAATTCTTAGTTGCTTCTACACCACACCTTTCTTTCACGATTGTATAGACATCTTGTTCATCATTTGTGGTCTTAGTCTGTTTGTTGCCCATTTTTCCTGACTATTCTTACCTTAGGAGGCTTTTTGGGTTAGATAAAATATATTCTATATTTTACCTTTCCTCGTTACCTATTCTGTCCTAAGGAGCCATTGTTGCCCATTTTTCCTGACTATTCCTACCTTAGGAGGTTTTTTGGGTTAGATAAAATATATTCTATATTCTACCTTTCCTCGTTACCTATTCTGTCCTAAGGAGCCAGTATCTGAAACGGTTTCTCTGGACCGTTTTGTCTGAAGTGTAGAGTAATTCTAACACACATATATATGGCAACAAGGGCAAGACCAACAATACATAAAATGAACCATACAGTCTCCATTATATATCGTGTCCCTGGAGTATTATCATTACTTCCATGGGCTCATTCTGTCAATCTCTTATCCGTCAAAAAGGAGGACAAAGGTTCGGGAGTTAAGCGTGAGCGAAGGTTTCCCCGAAAGGACACAACCTTATGACTCAGTTAGGCAATCTCCGTAATACTTATGTCATCTACCTTAGTGCGGCTTATGAGGCTATTCCCGACATCCACATCTCTTTCATACCATCCGTTTCATAACCTTCTCTGACCTCTCCTTCGGCAGATCCTACAGTATATACATGAATGACCCGAGCTATAGGTATCCTTCTCTACTAGTTCCTCAATCCCAACACAAGATATGCATGAAATTTACGGACTATCGCAGAGCAGATGTAAGAGAACTAACAGTGTCTCTTACCTGGCCAGGTTTGTCATCTGCTGTTCCGATGTCCCAATCTCAGCGGTTACTCGTGCCGGTCGATGAACTTGAAGGAATACGCAGACCTCGGGTCCCTGTTCGGGCGCCAGGAATTGTTAGGATCATTCAGCCATGGAGGGTCCTTGTTGGAGTCGGGGTATCCCCGTAACAAGAAATACACAGACACGTAGTGTATAATCAAGTACTGGGAAGCCCCTGAGCGCGTCTGCCTCTATAGGTGCAGTCCCTTTATTTATATTAATAATCATTTCATTCATTTTTTTTTTTTTTTTGTCAGACATGCGCAGTAAAATGCCTTTGTTTCACAGGCAGCGAAATGATGATTCATAACAGTGGAATGTTGATAAGAAAGTTTCATAAACAAAAAGTGATAATTAGTAGAAGGTTTCTGAGACAGCTAAAAACAAGTTACAATCTAGTTTCTGGGCGTCAGTCCAAATGTCCAGATAAGGGAAGAATAACTTCATCTGTGTCTTACATCGTAGTCTTGCGTGAAGTACAACTCCCATCATCCTCTCAGCCCGAAAAAACCCTTTAATACTTACTAGTAATGAATGAATCTGACAAAATTCTAATTTGTCCAAGAAATACTTTTTATTTGTTGAGAGCGAAATGCTCTTTATTATGCCTTGGCGTCTTTACATTTATTATATTTTTAGGTCTGGAGAGTGAACAAATAAAGGCCTCTGACGTCACAAAGAATGACGTGACATTACAATGTACATTGCTCGATGCCTAGTGAGTGCCCATTATGATGCACATCGTAACATTGTAGCATTATAACGTGATTTGTGAAGCCAGAGGCCTACTTTATGCTGGAAGCCCTGAAGCAAAAAGAAAATGAAGAAAGAGAATATCACATGCAGAGAAGAAGCGATGCAGTGCAAAAATAAAGAACAGGAGTTAATCACTGGGTACATTGGTGAGGGAGGTCTCTCAGGGCCAGAACTATTTTCAAATTGTTGAAATCTATTATGGAGCAGAAAACAATTGGCTCCCTCCTCTACATTTTCTCTATAGCCGTGGACCTTTTACCTGTCGAAGACCTGCAGCGGCAGAGCATACTGGTGTCATACTCTTGTCACAGGGATAGCCTGCTCAGTGACACTGGCAACATGTCATTACGATACCTGCGATGTGATGCTGGTGTGCCTTGCAGCTGTGGACCTCTGTAGGTGTAGAGTAAATGTGGAACAGAGAGCCAGCTGGGACAATGTGGAAGAATCCAGAGCCACTCGGCTTGGGAGTGGGGACAGGTGAGAGACTGCATTGTCTTTTTTAATAATAGTGAAGAACTGTAGGGTACACCACAGAGGCACAATGAGTGCAACATAGGGAGGCAATAGTACTATAGTGCTGTTACAATATATTACTATATTAGGACAACATAGGTCATAGGTGGAGAAGATCATTTGGTTTGGCCCTGCCAAGGCTACCACTTCTCTGAGTTGCCAACAAGCCTTAAAAACCAGGTACTTTTCTTTGGCGTACATAGGGTCTGACATAAAAATGCAAATGAACCATCCTTGTTTTTTTGTCATATTTCCCTCAGTTTGTACTGCGCGCACGCTAAAAAGACTGACATGGGCAATACAACATGATCTTACCGGAAAGAAAGAAGGACGTCAAAAGATTCAATCAACGCTGAACCCACTGGATCTCCATTTCAATGTTTTTCCTCTGAGTTCCAAGGCAGCAGAAGTGCTGGCCCAACACATGTGGGTGAGTATAACTGAGTGTGTGTGTGTGCGTGTGTGTCTGATCTTTGTTTATACACAGCACCATAGTAAATGTACAGGTCCACACAATATCCTATATTAAAGTATACACTATGGCAGTCTGTATACATTGTATGTACTGTATATAGTGTGGTTCTGTATATAAAGTATGGTGCTATGTATATCCTATATGATGTATACAGCAGTCTGTGTATTCTATATGATGTATACAGCAGACTCAGTATATCCTTTTTTATGTATACAGCAGTTTCAGTGTATCGTATGTGATATATAGACAGCAGTCTCAGGGTATCCTATGCAATGTAAACAACAGTCTCAGTGTAACCTATGTGATGTATAGAGCATTCTCAGTGTATCCTATTTAATGTACACAATTATGATTTAGAACCAGGGACTATTACGTTTGAAATGCGTAATGCGTAACACGTAATTTAATCACTTCTTATCGTATTCCATCGTTTCATAACTTTTTTTAATAAATAAGTTGTTTCTATTGGAACTGTCTAATGAGATTAACTTTGTCACATCGCTCCTGTGTACCTGTTTCCATTGAATCTGTCGACATTCATCTGAGGGTGAGCTAAATACATGTTTCCTATTCAGTGTATCCTATGTAATTTTTACAGTGTATCTGTTATGTGTCTGGGTTCGCACCCTTAAGCCTGTGCTTTATGGTCGGCTTCTCTATCTGCTGAGCCTCAATAGACACACATTTTCTCCAGGTGTTTAGTTTCTGTTATCCTTGCTTCAGTCTTTTGAGGGTAACATGTGTTTTCATTTACTCATTTGTCTGCTCTATCACCTTTCGGGTATGGCTTTATATACTTTCACCTTGCTGGTATTCCCTGCTGTTTTATAGTCTCATTTGGATGTCCAGCCATACTGCTGTAGTTTAAACCAGTCAGTGAAAGACCAGATAGGGTTTATCTCTCTGCTATTTATGTTCTTTACCCTGCACCTATCTTCTCTTTTATTTTAGGAAGAAGGTGGCATATTCTCAAAGAGTACTTACTTAATACTTTATTTTGTATTTTCATGGTTTGTTTTACTCACTCTAGGATCTCTTTCTATTTCAGCACAATTTCCCTCCTGTAGGTAATTTGCACTCTACTCTGCCCTCCGGTTCTTTAGGAGGAACATGAAGCGCTCAATGGCCTTTCAGGCAGCAAAGATCAGAGTTGCCGTTGTCTAGTCTGTGATTAAGGTTATTTCAGCTCATGTAAGAACCACTAGGGACTGCGGGGTCATGATCTCTAGGCTGTACAGGAACCAGCAGTTGCAGTTTTTGTGAGTTGCTACACTATCATATCAGCATCCTATGTGATGTATTCAGCAGTCTCAGTGTATCCTATGTAATGTACACAGCAGCCTCAGTGTATCCTATAATATTTATATATAGCAACTCAGTGTATCCTATGCGATGTATATACAGTAGTCTCAGTATATCCTGTGTGATGTATATATTGAAGAGTCTCAGCATATCCTATGTGAATGTGATGTATGCAGTAGAGTTTCAGTGTGTCCTATGTGATGTATATACAGCAATCTCACTGTATTCCATGTGATGTATACAGCAGTCTCAGTGTAACCTATGTGATATAGAGCAGAGTCTCAGTGTACCCTATGTGATGCATACAGTAGTCTTAGTATATCCAATTATCCTATTTGATGTACACAGTTGTGATTAACAACCAGGAAGTATCAGGGTGGAAACACGTAATACACCTATTTTTCCTCTCATTCATGTATATTTAATCTTTTCTGATCGTATTCCTGATGTACATCTTTTTTCATTTTTGAATACAAAAGCTGTTTTTATCAGAACTTACCAGGGTGCTGAAACTTCTACTTTTTGGAATGTTGTAAGGGATTGATTTTCCCACATCACTCCTATTCACCTGTTTACATTTCAGCTGCTGACATTCATCTGAGGGTGAGCCTAATAGACTTTTGTTTTTACAGCAGTCTCAGTGTATCCTATGTGATATACACAGCAGTATCTGTCTATCCTATATGATGTATGTACAGCAGAGTCTCAGTGTATCCTATGTGATGTTTACAGCAGTCCTAGTGGGTCCTGTTTTATGTGTACAGTACGGTCCCAGTGTAATCTATGTGATGTACAGTACAGGCCAAAAGTTTGGACACCCCTTCTCATTTAAAGATTTTTCTGTATTTTCATGACTATGAAAATTGTACATTCACATTGAAGGCATCAAAATTATGAATTAACACATGTGGAATTATATACTTAACAAAAAAGTGTGAAACAACTGAAAATATGTATTATATTCTAGGTTTTTCAAAGTAGCCACCTTTTGCTTTGATGACTGCTTTCCACACTCTTGGCATTCTCTTGATGAGCTTCAAGAGGTAGTCACCGGAAATGGTTTTCACTTCACAGGTGTGCCCTGTCAGCTTTAATAAGTGGGATTTCTTGCCTTATAAATGGGGTTGAGACCATCAGTTGTGTTGTGCAGAAGTCTGGTGGATACACAGCTGATAGTCCTACTGAATAGACTGTTAGAATTTGTATTATGGCAAGAAAAAAGCAGCTAAGTAAAGAAAAACGAGTGGCCATCATTACTTTAAGAAATGAAGGTCAGTCAGTGCGAAAAATTGGGAAAACTTTGAAAGTGTCCCCAAGTGCAGTTGCAAAAACCATCAAGCGCTACAAAGAAACTGGCTCACATGAGGACCACCCCAGGAAAGGAAGACCAAGAGTCACCTCTGCTTCTGAGGATAAGTTTATCCGAGTCACCAGCCTCAGAAATCGCAGGTTAACAGCCGCTCAGATTAGAGACCAGGTCAATGCCACACAGAGTTCTAGCAGCAGACACATCTCTTCAACAACTGTTAAGAGGCGACTTTGTGCAGCAGGCCTTCATGGCAAAATAGCTGCAAGGAAACCACTGCTAAGGACAGGCAACAAGCAGAAGAGACATGTTTGGGCTAAAGAACACAAGGAATGGACATTAGAAGAGTGGAAATCTGTGCTTTGGTCTGATGAGTCCAAACTTGAGATCTTTGGTTCCAACCACCTTGTCTTTGTGCGACGCAGAAAAGGTGAACGGATGGACTCTACATGCCTGGCTCCCACCGTGAAGCATGGAGGAGGAGGTGTGATGGTGTGGGGGTGCTTTGCTAGTGACACTGTTGGGGATTTATTCAAAATTGAAGGCATACTGAACCAGCATGGCTACCACAGCATCTTGCAGCGGCATGCTTTTCCATCCGGTTTGCGTTTAGTTGGACCATCATTTATTTTTCGACAAGACAATGACCCCAAACACACCTCCAGGCTGTGTAAGGGCTATTTGACCCAGAAGGAGAGTGATGGGGTGCTACGCCAGATGACCTGGCCTCCACAGTCACCAGACCTGAACCCAATCGAGATGGTTTGGGGTGAGCTGAACTGCAGAGTGAAGGCAAAAGGGCCAACAAATGCTAAGCATCTCTGGGAACTCCTTCAAGATTGTTGGAAGACCATTTCCAGTGACTACCTCTTGAAGCTCATTCAGAGAATGCCAAGAGTGTGCAAAGCAGTCATCAAAGCAAAAGGTGGATACTTTGAAGAACCTAGAATATAAGACATATTTTTAGTTGTTTCACACTTTTTTGTTAAGTATATAATTCCACATGTTAATTCATAGTTTTGATGCCTTCAGTGTTAATGTACAATTTTCATAGTCATGAAAATACAGAAAAATCTTGAAATGAGAAGGTGTGTCCAAACTTTTGGTCTGTACTGTATACAGTAGAGTTTCAGTGTATCTTATGAAGAGTATTAGTGTATCCTATGGGATGTATAGTACAGAGTCTCAGTGTATCCAATGTGATGCATACAGCAGAGTCTCTGTATCCTATATGATGTATAAACAGCAGAATCAGTGTATCTTATGTGATGTTTTAATGTATCTTATGTGATGTATATACAGCACAGTCTGATCCTATGTATCCTATGTGATGTATTCAGCAGAGTCTCAGTGTATCCTTTGAGTTGTATACAGCAGTTTCAGTGTATCCTATATGAAATATAGAGCAGTGTCTTAGTTTATCAATTTGATATATACAGTACAGTATTTGTGTATTCTATGTAATATATACTGAAGATTCTCAGTGTATCCTATGTGATGTATACAGAAGTTACAGAGTATATATGATATATACAGCAGTTTCAGTATATCCTATGTGCTGTACAATCATGGCCAAAAGTGTGTCCAATTAGCTTTTTTTCGGATTTTTTGTGTTGTTCCAATAGACACAAAGTGAAAAAACATGTGTATAACAAAACGTGTAATTGTAATAATTTTCTAGGAGAAATACTTCATTTTCTGGAACAATTTCAAGGGTGCCAACACTTTTGGCCATGACTGTATGTAGCAGAGTCTCATTGTATCCTATGTGATGTATACAGCAGTCTCAGTGTATCCTATGTGACATATACAGCACAGTATTGGTGTATTCTATGCAATGCATGCTGCAGAGTCTCAAAGTATACTATGTGATGTATATAGCAGTCTCAGTGTATCCTATGTGATGTGTATAGTAGTATCAGTATATCCTATGATATGTATATATAGCAGTCTCAGTTTATCCTATGTGATCTACACAGCATTTTCAGTGAATTCTATGTTATGTAAACAGCAAAGTCTTAGTGTGTTCTATGTGATTTATACAGCAGTCTCAGTGTATCCTATGAGATGTATACAGGAGTCTCAGTGTATCCTATGTGATATATACTGCAGTCTCACTATATTCTATGTTATATAACAGCAGTCTCCGTGTTTCCAATATGATGTATGTACAGCAGTGTCTCATTATATCCTATGTAATGGACATACAGAAATACCAATGTATCCTATGTGATCTATACATCAGTCTCTGTCTATCCTGTATGATGTGATCTATTTAGCAGTCTCAATGCATCCTATGCAATGTGTATGTGGCACCCCAGGGGTCTGGTTTCCACAGTAATGTAATGTTATGTCTGAGAGCAGGTGGGAGGTCTCTTGGTCAGAAATCCTATGCATGCCACACCTCCTGCCCAGTCCTGGGAGGGGAAGGACTTCCCCTATATAAACCTGGGGCTGAGGCAGGGTTAGAGAGTTGAGAGGGAGAGTTCAGCCAGGAGGGCTGACAGGGAGCTGTGGCTCCGGCTGGGCCCAGCTCCTGGGCCATGCCAGAAGTAGAGAAGAGAAGCAGCATAGGAAGAAACAACAGGAGCTCTGTGGGAGCAGTGTTACAAAGAGTCAGGGGCTGGCAGCTGCAGAGCTCGCCCTGACTGAGAAGATTTCTTACCGGACCCGGAGTCCGAGGCTGTGGGGACTAACTCCTACCCAGCAGCAGAATCCGTCAGGCAGGGGATTTCAGGTCCTCTGGCCAAGAAACCCGAAGGCACGGTCACACGCATGGGACCAGCACCGCCGTCGTGGAGCGGAAGCTACTAGAAGGCCCCGAGTCACCGGCCATACGGGTGAGCACCACACGGTACACTCAGGGACGTGGGCTACTTATACTCGCTTCTAGCAAGGTAGCCAGAAGAGTATCGTTAGTTTGGGAGGCCTACAACTCCGCCTGGCCAGGGGAGATCCCATCTGCTCAAGGACTGACCAGGCCCCAACCGCTAGCCAGTACTCCGGGAGGGTCTATCTTTGTCACCAGTAAAGACCCTGAACTACACCGCATCGTCTCTGAGTGGTTCCTGCTACCCCCATCATCCACGTCGGCTGCCCTGAGGCCATACCCCTCCCGTTGGGGGTGATACTATCACGCTGCACAATCCTACCACCGGCCTCAGCGGTCTGCCCTGCAGCGGCAGCTCCTTCGCTGCATTCAACGGGTGGCGTAGTCGTCCAACATCTACCGCAATACAACGCCACTTAGTCTGACTCCCTGGGCACGGACCGGATCACCGCCACGAGACTACAACCCTCAAGAGATCCGGCTCCGGGTAAGCTCCCGTGCGCGCGATGCCGCACGACGAAGGCCCAGGGGTGCGTCAACTTTTGGCGTAGTCGGCAGGATTTCGTGCCCGCAACCACCGGGTACTGCGTGCCTGAAAAAGACTGTTCAAACTTACCAGTGGTGAAGATTCCCGCCATCCGGCGCCATCTTCTGTCTTCTTCCCGCCATCCGCGAAGTTTTCCCGCCATCCGGCGCCATCTTCTGCCTTCTTCCCGCCATCCGTGGAGTTTTCCCGCCGTTGGACGCCATCTTGAAGACGCCGCGCGGGAAGAAGAGGGGCATGGACTCCGAAAGCGCGCGAGAACTGAAGCCCCGCCTCACGTCCGGATGTTGCGTAAGGTCCTGGAAGGAGCCCAGCAGACGCCGACGTCACAGGAGCGCGACGGAAAGTCCTCAACCCTGACGATCCACTGCGGAGCCGCGGCCTACGGAAGAGGATCATCGCAAGGTAGGCCACGGTCCACTAGGGGGGAGAAGGATGTCGGATACGGAGGAGAGCTTCACCGCTTCAACCCCCGCCAGCGCCACCGCTGTTGCGGTCATGCCTTTCACCATGCCCTATATCCCGGGGGCAGCCTGGCTACCCCAGTACTCAGGGGAGTCACATACCCTGCATGACTTTAGAGAAAAGCTGGATAGCCTCTTCCAGGTGTACCCCCTCACAGAGGAGCAAAAAGTGGGCATCCTGGTGGCCCAATTAACCGGGGCAGCCCAAAGGGAGGTAAAGTCCTGGCCACCTGGGAGGAGGACTGTCGCAGAGATACTAACCCAGCTAACCGAGGAGGAGCTGCAGTACTACCAATACGAGGAAAGCCAAGAGGACCCGGACGGGTCTGAGGACTACCCTCAGGAGGGAGCACAAAGAGGACATAGCTACTGAAGGGAAGTAGCGTGAATAAAGAGCTGTACATAGTTACCCGTTAGGGTACAAGGACTGCTGCTAATTAAAATATGGTCCCCGTTGGGATTAGTGAATTGTTCCCCATGTGCCCCTATCTTAAACCAGGCTGAGGACTGTGAGCAGCCATTCCTTATCCCCACTGGCCGAGGACTGAGAGCGGCCATATCCTGTAAATAATTATGTGTTTCTAGTAATTTTTAGGAGTCCTTGGTGGATTTACCGGGAATCCTTGTACAATTAGTTGGAGCGTAACCCAGGATGGACTAAAAGACTGATAAGGACTCGGGGCAGGACAGACCCCTACCTGGTTACGTCTCCCTGTTTTGGTGAAATGGACACCTTTGTTTCCTTCAAAGACTGCACCCGGTTGCGGACATGCCGTGACCACCTTTATGTGTTTTTCTTATTGTATTATTATTGTTTATACCTTGTTATGTTTTTCTAAAAATATGTTTAGTCCCGGAGTACTAAATTTCACTAGGGGGGAATGTGGCACCCCAGGGGTCTGGTTTCCACAGTAATGTAATGTTATGTCTGAGAGCAGGTGGGAGGTCTCTTGGTCAGGAATCCTATGCATGCCACACCTCCTGCCCAGTCCTGGGAGGGGAAGGACTTCCCCTATATAAACCTGGGGCTGAGGCAGGGTTAGAGAGTTGAGAGGGAGAGTTCAGCCAGGAGGGCTGACAGGGAGCTGTGGCTCCGGCTGGGCCCAGCTCCTGGGCCATGCCAGAAGTAGAGAAGAGAAGCAGCATAGGAAGAAACAACAGGAGCTCTGTGGGAGCAGTGTTACAAAGAGTCAGGGGCTGGCAGCTGCAGAGCTCGCCCTGACTGAGAAGATTTCTTACCGGACCCGGAGTCCGAGGCTGTGGGGACTAACTCCTACCCAGCAGCAGAATCCGTCAGGCAGGGGATTTCAGGTCCTCTGGCCAAGAAACCCGAAGGCACGGTCACACGCATGGGACCAGCACCGCCGTCGTGGAGCGGAAGCTACTAGAAGGCCCTGAGTCACCGGCCATACGGGTGAGCACCACACGGTACACTCAGGGACGTGGGCTACTTATACTCGCTTCTAGCAAGGTAGCCAGAAGAGTATCGTTAGTTTGGGAGGCCTACAACTCAGCCTGGCCAGGGGAGATCCCATCTGCTCAAGGACTGACCAGGCCCCAACCGCTAGCCAGTACTCCGGGAGGGTCTATCTTTGTCACCAGTAAAGACCCTGAACTACACCGCATCGTCTCTGAGTGGTTCCTGCTACCCCCATCATCCACGTCGGCTGCCCTGAGGCCATACCCCTCCCGTTGGGGGTGATACTATCACGCTGCACAATCCTACCACCGGCCTCAGCGGTCTGCCCTGCAGCGGCAGCTCCTTCGCTGCATTCAATGGGTGGCGTAGTCGTCCAACATCTACCGCAATACAACGCCACTTAGTCTGACTCCCTGGGCACGGACCGGATCACCGCCACGAGACTACAACCCTCAAGAGATCCGGCTCCGGGTAAGCTCCCGTGCGCGCGATGCCGCGCGACGAAGGCCCAGGGGTGCGTCATGTACAGCGGAGTCTCTGACGCAAACATGGAAAAGCAGGGGTGAGTATCAACATCATGAATATCTAACATCACAGGCCTCACCATAAATAAGCAGTTCAAGCCATCACAATAGGGGTGAGTCCACCAAGTGTTTAACCATATATAGCAGGCTCATTTTTAAGTTGACACTTTTGTATGGCCAGCAAATGATGTTATAAATATCCAAAAGGCCCTTGGCAGAAAAAAAGGTTTCCTACCCCTGGCAAAGACGGACTTTATTGGGGCCACATAGAAGGACACTATAAATTATAAGGGACAGAATTGTGGGGGGGGGGCATTATTACAATATGAGGATTGGAATTGAGGGACATTATTAATATATAGGGGCCACATAGAGGGGATATTTTTATCATATAGGAGCCACAAAGGGGTCATTAGGGGCCACATAGAGAGAAATTATTAATTTATGGGGTCCACATAAAGGACATTATGAAAGTATGGGGGCCTCAAATGGGAATATCACTGTTATATTAGTGACACAAAGAGGGACTTTACATCTGTATGATGGCAAAATAGTAATGGTTAGGGCAATTCTATTGTATTTGGGCTTAAGGCATTACTACATATAGGGAAGCATCATTACTGTATTGAATTTTATTTTGGGGGGTATTGTTACTGTAGAAGTGGGGAAAAGTGGGGAGGGTGGACTTTGTACAGTAATAGTATGAAGATAATATATTCGGTAACTGCATCACTGTACTGTATTATTAAGAAGTACTACTTAGAAAAACAAGCAATAAGATAATTTTTTACCAGATTTGTAATTTTTTTTTATATGAGGCTAGCACAGACTCTATCACCGCTACTAGAGCCAACAAATGTGAGCAACATTCTGAATTGTTTGTCCTGGTGCCTACAGGATTCTAGTTAAACCACTGCTAAACACCCACTGATCGCACAAAACAAGAGGGGTTCGCAGATCGCACAAAACAAGACAGGTTCGCACTTCAGGAGACCGAAACACACAGTTCTTGCCTGAACTCACACAGAGCCTGGAGTATGAATATAGTACAAAACATAGGCTACATAGCTTTTACTTTCTATTGAATCTATACATTGTTTTGTGCGCTCACTGAGCCAGGAGTTGTACGTTCCTGTCTCCTTAAGGGGAGTGGAGTGACTGAGCTATTGGTGGGGGTCTCAGAACCCGGACCTCCACCTATCTTCTCGTAATCATTAAGGCAATGTAATGATGAAAAAAAATCCTTTCAAAGGTTTAGTTACTCTTTAACCCATCCCAACCAAGCAATTTTCCATTTTTGTGTTTTTTGTTTGGTCCAATTCATCTTTCAATAGGTATAACTTTTCTATTTTTCCATCCACATAGTCGTATAATGTCTCACTTTTTGTGAGACAAAGTGTAGTTTGGAATGACTCCATTCATTTAACAATGTTGTGTACTGGAAATGGAAAAAAATCCAAGTGCGGTGAAACTGGGCAAAAAACACAATTTGTTTTTTGTGTAGTTTTAAACCTTGTACAAATAAAAGCAGTTTTTTAGGGTCGAATGTTCTCCCCAAAAAACACATTTCCACAATACTTTTGTTGGTTTTGTTTTCACAGCAATCATTGTGCTGTAAAGATGACCTGTCAATATGATTCTCCAGGTAAGTATGATTACAGTGATACCAAACTTGTATTTTTTTTTATTGAGCAAAAATTCAGAAATTCTTAAAAAATAATAATTTCACTTGTGCCATCATGTTCCAAGTCCTGTAACATTTTCATTTTTCAGTTAATAAAACTGTATGAGGTCTTGTTTTTTGCATCCTGTGCTGAAATTTTTATTTTTACAATTTTGGTGTAGATACAATTTTTTGATTGTATCTTATTGCATTTTTGCTGTGTTGTGGAGAGTGAAAAATCACAATTTTTGATTTTTCTGATCTCTTTCCTTGTTTGCCATTTATCGATCAGGTTAATTAATTTTATACTTTTTATTTTTCATTTTTAATACCTGATTGTTAATGGGGAAAACGCAGGTGATTTAATCCCTTTATGACCTTGGGATTTTCCGTTTTTGCATTTTCGTTTTTTGCTCCCCTTGTTCCCAGAGCAATCGCGTTTTTATTTTTTGGGCAATATGGCCGTGTGAGGGCTTATTTTTTGCGGGATGAGTTGTACTTTTAAACGTCATTACTAGTTTTACCATATCATGTACTGGAAAACAGGAAAAAAATTCCAAGTGCGGTAAAATTGAAAAAAAAAATGCAATTCCACAGTTGTTTTTTTTTTTTTTTTCTTTCCACGTTCACTGGATGCTAAAACTGAGCTGCCATTCTTATTCTCCAGGTTATTATGAGTTTGTAGACACCAAACATGTGTG
The DNA here is from genome assembly GCF_046119375.1 of Phyllobates terribilis. Lineage (NCBI taxonomy): Eukaryota > Metazoa > Chordata > Amphibia > Anura > Dendrobatidae > Phyllobates > Phyllobates terribilis. Next base: position 385,696,902 of record NW_027362763.1, on the reverse strand, counting down.
TGTTCTTTTTTATTTAAGTGGTGAAAAAAAAATCCAAAGTTTGGTAAAAAAAAAAAAAAAAATGGCACCATTTTCCGAGACCTGTAGCGTCTCCATTTTTCGGGATCTGGGGCCAGGTGACGGCTTATTTTTTGCGCGCCGTGTGACGTTTTTATTGATACCATTTCGTGGTAGCTATGATGTTTTGATCGCCCGTTATTGCATTTTATTGCTGCAATGTTGCAGCGACCAAAAAAACGTAATTCTGGCGTTTGGAATTTTTTTCTTGTTACGCCGTTTACCGATCGGATTAATTCTTTTTTTATATTAATAGATTGGGCGATTCTGAATTCTGGCGATACCAAATATGTGTATGTGGGGTTTATTTGTTATTATTTTATTTTGAATGGGGCAAAAGGGGGGTGATTTAAACTTTTATATTTTTTAATATCTTTAAAAACATTTTTTTTACACTTTTTGCTTGCTTCTATAGTCTCCATAGGAGAGTAGAAGCAGCAACTGTCTGATCGCCTCTGCGTTCCTGTACTATAAGCGCCGACCACTAGGTGGCGCTCAGAACGATCTTTACATGACAACCACTGGGGTCTGCTGCAGACCCAGGGTTGTCATGCCCACCCATCAGTGACCCCCGATCACGTGACGGGGTCACCGATGGGCGGGGTAAGTGACGCGCTTCCAGCGCGGCACTGTTAAATGCCGCTGTCAGAGATTGATAGCGGCATTTAACTGGCTAACAGCCACGGGTGGATCGTGATTCCACCCGCTGCTGTTGCGGGCACATGTCAGCTGTAAGAATCAGCTGACATGTGCCCGGTTCAGTGCGGGCTCAGTGCCGGAGCCCGTGCTGAACCGGGGGTGATGGCCTGGGGCGTATTAATATGCCCCAGGCCAGTAAGGGGTTAAACTTTTATAGTTTTTTAAAAAATTCTAAACTTTTTTTTATTTTTACTGTATTTTATAGTCCCTTTAGAGGACTGGAACCTGCAATCGTCCAATCATTTATACTATATGCTGCAATATCATAGCAAAGAAATATATAATAGAAATCACAGTCTCATATGAACACCATCGACAGGCTGGTTTTCATTGATACACTGTCATGAAAGACACAGTGGTCTTTAGCAGTCCTCTGGCTGTCATAAAACTCATTGGCACCCTGCGATCACGTCACGGGGAAGATGATGGGTGCTTAGAACAGTCCAGCCTTTGAGCTGAGTGTTGTAGGTGCCGCTGTCTAAGATTGACAGCAACATTTAACAGATTAACAATAGTAGACGGAGTTCTGCTCCTCTCTCTGCTTTTAATCAGTAGAGGTGAGCGAACCCGAGCTGTCAAGTTTGGGCTTGTACCGGACACCTAGTGTCTGGTGCTGAACTCCAAACACGGATTTCTCCTGGAAGTCCATTTTACAATTTGGGAGTTCAGGGAGGAGAGAGAGAGATTGAGATTTTCCTGCTTCAAAGTTTTGGTTCCCCTTTGATTTCGATGGGGTTCAGGTTCTGGTTCAAGATTGGGTACAGTTCTAGTACCCAAACCAAACTTTGGGCTAAAGTTTGGTCGAATCTGACGGGACCACTCATCTCTATTAATCAGCTAACATCTGCCAGCTATACAGCTCGCTCAGTTTTTGAAACTGCTTTAAAAAAACGTCATATCTCATATGTCAGGAAGCGGTTAAAGGAAAAATGCAGCTTGGTGTATAGTGCAGTGTGTGATACATTCATATTTGGGGATGCAGTTGAGATTAAGGCTATGATCACATGTTCAGTATTTGGTCAATATTTTACATCAGTATTTTTAAGCTAAAACCAGGAGTGGGTGATAAATACAGAAGTGATGACGTGTTTCTATTATACTTTTCTTCTGATTGCTCCACTCCTGGTTTTGGCTTACAAGTAATGATGTGAAATACTGACCAAATACTGAACATGTGAACATATCCTAACATTCTTTATTTCTTTATTTCGGATGCATTTATGCATATTATATTTCATTCATTGGGGCAGTTTACACTACAATTAATTTCGGGGTGCAGTGTTTCATATAATTCATTTCTAAGAAAGCAGTATGTATTAACTTCACAGAGGACCAATTACCAGGTCAAAAGGGGACCGTTTTTGTGCTTATTTTATTCCAACTGCTTCCTGAGAATCTGTTTTTTCTTTTTTTTTGCTTTTTTTGTAATCCAGCCATACCATTCCAGAGAAATGGGTCATTTTATTTTGTGAAAAATGTTATGGTCTTACATAGGGGACATGGCTCACAGAGTAATTATGCAGCACATTCTAAAGTCATGCCACCAGAGAATTCTGTGAGCAACGTCGCTTTGGTAAAGACCATAAAAGACACTACTATAAAGGTTCATATCTCTGAATCTACATGGTGGATATTTTTTATTTTTAAAAGGCAGTGGGAATAAAGTAAGAGCAATAACTGGCTACTTTGACCTGGTGACAGTCATTCTTTCATTTTAGGGGCACAGTCTATATTATAATTCATTTCAGGGGGCACGGTGTGTATTATAATTTATTTTTAGGGTGCACTGTACAGTATTCATTTAAGGGGGCACAGTGAAGATTTACATTTATTTCAGAAGCAGCATGTGCAGGTAACATTATTTTATTCAGTGGGCACAGTGTGTGCAGTTAGAATTTTCAGGTGACACTGTGTGAGGATATGTATTTTCATGAAAGATAGTGCGTGGAAATATTTTCAGGGGGCTCACTATGTGTCAGTGTTCTTTACATGGGCACAGTGAATAGCAGTATTTGTTACAGGGTCTCAGTGTGTGACACTATAAGAATTTTGTCTTTGTACAAAGGATGAGTGAAGAGCCAAAGAAATGGAAACACCATGCAAAGGAGACACAGTGACATAGCTGGAAAAAGTCAATAAGGTCTGGACTGGATAGAGAAGAAAAATCACTAAATGCACTAAATATCATTGTATATTCTTTCTCTGATTGTGTTGCATTAGTTCTGTTTTCACTTGTGACATTTGTAGCATTCTTACCTGTGAAACAACAACTCTTAACATTCCCTGACCATTGATTAGATGATACTTGAAGCTTTAGTTTCACATTGTACAAATGACTATGCATGCTACACGAATTACCCTTAATTGACAATCTATAAACTTGATTAAAAGAGTACAAATAATTTTATGCTGTTCAGGCATCCCTCTTGCCAGGTAGAGAATCTGTTTTATTAATTTTGAAACCTACCTGTAGTTTTTCGATCAATGCATAGAATTTAATGAGTCAGCTTCAATTAGGCTATCTAGAGCTCACAGAGGTTGAGCTCACAAACCTCTACTTAATACTAGTTTACTCATATGTTGTTCTATATTCTCTCTGTCCCACATTTTTTTACAGAATGATACATAGTATATCTACCAACAACTGTAGCATTACACTGTAAAATGCCAGTACAAGAACAATACTTGTCACCTTCATAAACCCTTGGTATTGCTGATGAATTACAGACATAAGGAAATGGAGATTCAGATCTATGGCTTGTAAAAAGCTGGGAATATGTTCTAGTTTTGCTGCTTCAATATCCTTCTGCATCGTATTTTCTTTGACAGAACAATGGAGATAATATGTAAGGTGGTTAATCAAGTTTTTGAGGTTGTATATAACACTAAAAAACTGACTCCTGCCATCCTGACGATACTAAAAAAAAGTATTTGAACATTCATAGATGCAGAAACTTATATTAGTTTCTGTATTGTGTGAGCTGGTATTAGGCTTTTAAGAAACAATACATTTTACTGCAGAATAAAAACTCAACACAAAGACATGTGACCAGCGCATATGTATAATATGAAGGAAAAATATATATATATACACCTGCTGTTTTCCTACACATTCCTATGTCTGTTCAGAGTTTGGTCAATTCTAGTTCTTTGCAGGAGGTGTAAATACTGTGCCATGGTTTACTGTATAGAAAATAGATATATTAAAGATCTTGCTTAAAGGGGTTGTCTGGCCTTAGAGAACAAGTCTACAGTCAATCTATGTGACTGTAGACTTCTGAATCCTCACAGAGCACTGTGAGGATTCTCCGATGCCAGCACCGGAAGCAGTGGGTGAGTGACCACAAGTATGAGATTTGCATGCATGTGTTCATGGGTCAAATAGACATGTCCTGCCGCGCTCAATACAAGTGTATTGAGTGAGGCTGGACACATCTACAAATTGCATACTTGCGGTCACATAACCATGCTCTCCAGCACCGGAGAATCCTCACAGCGCGCAGTGTACATGATGTGAGGATTCACAAGTCTGCAGTCACATAGAGTGACTGCAGACTTTTACTCTAAGGTCGGACAACCCCTTGAAGTAGGAGAGTATTTATACGGCAGTGCAGTGATGAAGAATTTGGGAACATCAATTCACTTTGGATTTACACCCAATCTTATGGTGGATTTACAAGCTTATAAATGTGCCCCTGCTGTGCACGGAGTTATGGTCATGTCAAACATGCAGAGCTGCTCCAGTTCATGGTTGGCATATACCACAGCTCCTTGCCGGGGAAATGGGGAGGGAAGGATAAGTCACTTATCATAAATGAGTGTACAGATAAAACAGGGATTCACATTTCACTACCTGAGGTAACACATTTCCCTGCCTGAGGTAACACTTTTTCCTTCCTGAGGTAACACATTTCCCTGCCTGAGGTAACACTTTTTCCTTCCTGAGGTAACACATTTCACTACCTGAGGTAACACATTTCACTACCTGAGGTAACACATTTCCCTGCCTGAGGTAACACTTTTTCCTTCCTGAGGTAACACATTTCACTGCCTGAGGTAACACTTTTCCTTGCCTGAGGTAACACTTTTCCTTGCCTGAGGTAACAGATTTCCTTGCCTGAGGTAACAGATTTCCCTGCCTAAGGTAACACTTTTTCCTGCCTGAGGTAACACTTTTCCCCTGTCCTGAGGTAACACTTTTCCCTGCCTGAGGTAACATTTCCCTGCCTGAGGTAACACTTTTCCCTGCCTGAGGTAACACTTTTCCCTGCCTGAGGTAACATTTCCCTGCCTGAGGTAACATTTCCCTGCCTGAGGTAACACTTTTCCCTGCCTGAGGTAACACTTTTCCCCTGTCCTGAGGTAACACTTTTCCCTGCCTGAGGTAACATTTCACTGCCTGAGGTAACACTTTTCCCTGCCTGAGGTAACACTTTTCCCTGCCTGAGGTAACATTTCCCTGCCTGAGGTAACACTTTTCCCTGCCTGAGGTAACATTTCCCTGCCTGAGGTAACATTTCCCTGCCTGAGGTAACACTTTTCCCTGCCTGAGGTAACACTTTTCCCTGCCTGAGGTAACATTTCCCTGCCTCAGGTAATATTTCCCTGCCTGAGGTAACACTTTTTCATGCCTGAGGTAACACATTTCCTTGCGTTATGGTAAAAGTGATTGTTTTTGCCGTGTATGCAGCCCTCTGAGCTCATCATAAATCAAGTGAGTAATATAGGAGCTGAGCCTAAGTGTCAGTGACTCGTTTTATGATGATTTCACAGCACCGCTGTCATTCCACAATCTAAATCCATTTAACACTCTTGAGATTGCAGTGCTCATGTCAAGGAATGGTGTCCCACTTATAAACAGTGATAGAAAGACCAACACTCACATATAACGAAGTAGTTTTCCAAAATTTATTCCATTAAATCTTTAGAAACATCATAAATGTATTATATTTCTGATGATCTAATGGAATAAACCTTGGAAAACGACTTAAAAATAGTGCCGGTCTTTCTATCATAGTACTACTGGTGACATGGCAGTGATAAATCATTCCTGTGATAAAAGTCCGAGTAACGAGCCCAATGTAAGTCTATGGGAAACTTGATAATTTTTACGGCCGCTCCCTCCGGGAGGGCCTAAGGATTGACAAATCGATGGGAACAGTGCTCAAATGACATGGGAACAGCATGAAGAAGACACCTGGAAGCATCTCTGACTCCCAGGTCACTGCTATCAACAACGTTGTCAGAGGTATTAGGTCACTTTTGCGGACTCACAATAAAGCATACAAAAATGAAACCAAAATGGATTTTCTTGGGAAATAAGTTAACCCCTTTACCTCCGAGGGTGGTTTGCATGTTAATGACCAGGCCAATTTTTACAATTCTGACCACTGTCACTTTATGAGGTAATTACTCTGGAGCGCTTCAACGGATCCCCCTGATTCTGAGATTGTTTTTTCATGACATATTGTACTTCATGATTGTGGTAAAATTTATTCGATATCACTTGTGTTTATTTGTGAAAAAAATGTAAATTTGGGGAAAATTTAGCAGTTTTCAAAATTTGAATTTTTATGCCCTTAAATCAGAGAGATATGTCACACAAATTAGTTAATAAATAACATTTCCCACATGTCTACTTTACATCAGCGCAATTTTGGAACCAAAATTTTTTTTTATTAGGGAGCTATAAGGGTTAAAAGTTGACCAGCGATTTCTCATTTTTCAAACAAAATTTACAAAACCATTTTTTTAGGGACCACATCATATTTGAAGTCACTTTGAGGGGCCTTTATGACAGAAAATACCCAAAAGTGACACCATTCTAAAAACTGCACCCCTCAAGGTGCTCAAAACCACATTCAAGAACTTTATTAACCCTTCAGGTGCTTCACAGGAATTTTTGGAATGTGGAAGAAAAAAATTAACATTTAACTTTTTTCACAAAAATGTTACTTTAGACCCAATTTTTTTATTATTTTCGCAGGGGTAACAGGAAAAAATGGACCCCAAAATTTGTTGTGCAATTTCCCCTGGGCACGCAGATACCCCATATGTGGGGAAAAACCACTGTTTGGGCGCACGGCAGGGTTCAGAAGGGAAGGAGCGCCATTTGACTTTTTGAATGTAAAATTTGCTTGAATAATTAGCAGACGCCATGTTGCGTTTGGAGAGCCCCTGATGTACCCAAACAGTGGAAACCACCCACAAGTGACACCATTTTGGAAACTAGACCCCTCAGGGAACTTATCTAGATGTGTGGCGAGCACCTTGAACCCCCAGGTGCTTCACAGAAGTTTATAACATTGAGCCGTAAAAATAAAATTTTCACATTTTTCCCACAAAAATGTTTTTCAGCCCCCACTTTTGCATTTTCATAAGGATAATAGGAGAAATTGCACCATGCAGTTTGTTGTACAATTTCTCCTGAGTAAGCAGATACCCCATATGTGGGGTTTATTTTTTATGCTGTTCCTAGTGCGGTATAAGTGATTAGACTACTTTATTCTTCGGGTCGGTGCGATTACAGCGATACCAGAATCATATCGGGTTTTTATGATTGACAGCTGTCACACAATAAAAGACACATATTTTGTAAAATCTAGTTTTTGCATCGCCATATTTTGAGAGCTATAATTTTTCCATATTTTGGCCGACAGAGTCATGTGATGGCTTGTTTTTTGCGGGACAAGTTGACGTTTTTATTGGTACCATTTTTGGGCACATGACATTTTTTTTCCGATTTTTGGGAGGCAGAATAAACAAAAACTAACAATTGAGGAATTGTTTTTTTTATTTTTTTTATTTTTTTATTTTTTTATTCTGCTCCGCGTGTGGCAAAATTGATAAGACAGCTTTATTCTTCGGGTCAGTACGTTTACAGCGCTACCACATTTATATTGTTTTTCTATGTTTTGGCGCTTTTACACAATAAAAGCTATTTTATAGAAAAAATAATTTTTTTGCATCGCTTTATTCTGAGAGCTATAACTTCTTTATTTTTCGGCTCATGGAGCTGTATGGTGGCTTGTTTTTTGCGGGACAAGATGAAGTTTTCAGCAGTATCATTTTTATTTACATCTGTCTGTTTGATCGTGTGTTATTCCATTTTTTCTTTGGCGGTATGATGATAAAGCATTGTTTTTTGATTCTTTTTTTTTTTTTTTTTACCGTGTTCACTGAAGGGGTTAACTAGTGAGATAGTTTTATAGGTAAGGTTGTTCTGGACGCGGCGATACCAAATATGTGTAGTTTTATTGTTTGTTGTTTTTTTTTTCAGAATAATATTTATTGATGGGTACATTATATTTTTATTTTTGGTGGATTATTTTTTTATTTATTTTTTTATATTTTTACAATTTTTTTTAATTTTTTTTTTTCCTTTTCTGACAGTTTTTTTATTTGTGTACTTTGTGCCACTAAGGGACTTTCACTTTTTATATTCTGATCGCCTGGATAGCATAGGAATGGAGCACCATCCCTGTGCCATGCAGGCACTCAGCGCTGCACAGTGAGAAGATCGTTTGGTCATGTACTGCGCATGACCAAATGATCTTATTGCTGTCTGGTGACCCGGATGTTGTCATGACGACATCGGGTAGTCATGGCAACATCCGGGAAGCCGCGGCAGACAGCGCTGGAGGCAGGAAGAGGTGGTGAGTATCCTGATCACCTCCCCTTAGCCACCGCAATGCTACGATGGACTTCGATCGCAGCATTGCGGGGGTTAATGTGCCGGGAGCGGTGCGGGACCGCTCCCTGCACATAGTACCGGGTGTCAGCTGTGACAATCAGCTGACACCCGGCGGCGATCGTGCTCGCACTCGCCATGACGTACTAATACCGGTCAGGCTCTTAAGTCTCAGGGCACAGACACATATTAGTACGTCATGGGCTTTAAAGGAGTTAAAGAACATCCTTTCCAAGGTAATGACTTGTATATAAGGCAAAATAAATAACCAAAAACAAAAATGCTCCTCCACACCTTGGGCTATGTTCACACGAAGCATTTTTGATGCATTTTTGCACTTTTGCATTGCTTTCAACCAAGACAAATGCATTCACCGGGAAATGTCATTTTAACATTTTACAACCTTATCTGTCCATGTGGTGTGTGAGATATCATCAGACACATCCTGTTTCATTCATGATGGAGGGACTCTGAAAGTTACAAAGCCTATTTTTATAGGGTCATCAGGCGGCCCTTACTATTCTTAAAGGGCCAGCTGTAGGCCCTCGCCATTGTTAGAGAGCCATCAGCAGGCTATGCTTTTGTTGTTCCCATTATTAACACTGTGTGACTTTTTGAATGCAAAATCGGCTGGAATTGAGAGCGGATGCCATGTCTCGTTTGGAGAACCACTTATGTGCCTAAATAGTGGAAACCCCCCACAAGTGACCCCATTTTGGAAACTACACCCCTCAAGGATGTTATCAAGGGGTATAGTGAACATTTTGAACCCAGAGGTACGACATAGAATTTGATAACATTAGGTCATCATATTGAATAAGTTGTCATTAGTCTTGAGTGCAAGTGCTCGCTACTTGAGTTTGCATCGGGTACTCAGGTATGCACCATGTATCGAGGGTGCTCGAGTGACATGCTCGAGTCTCTGCCAGCATGTTTCATGGTTATTAGACACCCAAAAAAAAACATGCGGGGATCGCTCATGCATGCAATCCCCGTGAGATTTTTTTGACCGCGAGGCATATGGGGCAGAGACTCGAGCATGTCACTTGGACACCTGCGATACTCAGTGCATAACCGAGCACCCGATGCAAACTCAAGTAGCGGGCACTTGCTCTCAACACTAGTCGCCATATCGTCATCTTTTTTTTTTTAATTTTGAAAAAAAAAACAACCCTAAGCCCAACCCTAACCCTAGCCCAACCCTAGCCCTAACACCAACCCCAACCCCAGCCCTAGCGTTTATTTTTTATGCTGTTCCTAGTGCGGTATAAGTGATTAGACTACTTTATTCTTCGGGTCGGTGCGATTACAGCGATACCAAAATCATATCGGGTTTTTATGATTGACAGCTGTCACACACTAAAAGACACATATTTTGTAAAATCTAGTTTTTGCATCGCCATATTTTGAGAGCTATAATTTTTCCATATTTTGGCCAACAGAGTCATGTGATGGCTTGTTTTTTGCGGGACAAGTTGACGTTTTTATTGGTACCATTTTTGGGCACATGACATTTTTTTTCCGATTTTTGGGAGGCAGAATAAACAAAAACTAACAATTGAGGAATTGTTTTTTTTATTTTTTTTATTTATTTATTTTTTTATTCTGCTCCGCGTGTGGCAAAATTGATAAGACAGCTTTATTCTTCGGGTCAGTACGTTTACAGCGGTACCACATTTATATTGTTTTTCTATGTTTTGGCGCTTTTACACAATAAAAGCTATTTTATAGAAAAAATTATTTTTTTGCATCGCTTTATTCTGAGAGCTATAACTTCTTTATTTTTCGGCTCATGGAGCTGTATGGTGGCTTGTTTTTTGCGGGACAAGATGAAGTTTTCAGCAGTATCATTTTTATTTACATCTGTCTGTTTGATCGTGTGTTATTCCATTTTTTCTTTGGCGGTATGATGATAAAGCATTGTTTTTTGATTCTTTTTTTTTTTACCGTGTTCACTGAAGGGGTTAACTAGTGAGATAGTTTTATAGGTAAGGTTGTTCTGGACGCGGCGATACCAAATATGTGTAGTTTTATTGTTTGGTTTTTTTTTTCAGAATAATATTTATTGATGGGTACATTATATTCTTATATTTGGTGGATTATTTTTTTATTTATTTTTTTATATTTTTACAATTTTTTTTAATTTTTTTTTTCCTTTTCTGACAGTTTTTTTATTTGTGTACTTTGTGCCACTAAGGGACTTTCACTTTTTATATTCTGATTGCCTGGATAGCATAGGAATGGAGCACCATCCCTGTGCCATGCAGGCACTCAGCGCTGCACAGTGAGAAGATCGTTTGGTCATGTACTGCGCATGACCAAATGATCTTATTGCTGTCTGGTGACCCGGATGTTGTCATGACGACATCGGGTAGTCATGGCAACATCCGGGAAGCCGCGGCAGACAGCGCTGGAGGCAGGAAGAGGAGGTGAGTATCCTGATCACCTCCCCTTAGCCACCGCAATGCTACGATGGACTTCGATCGCAGCATTGCAGGGGTTAATGTGCCGGGAGCGGTGCGGGACCGCTCCCTGCACATAGTACCGGGTGTCAGCTGTGACAATCAGCTGACACCCGGCGGCGATCGTGCCCGCACTCGCCATGACGTACTAATACCGGTCAGGCTCTTAAGTCTCAGGGCACAGACGCATATTAGTACGTCATGGGCTTTAAAGGAGTTAAGGAACATCCTTTCCAAGGTAATGACTTGTATATAAGGCAAAATAAATAACCAAAAACAAAAATGCTCCTCCACACCTTGGGCTATGTTCACACGAAGCATTTTTGATGCATTTTTGCACTTTTGCATTGCTTTCAACCAAGACAAATGCATTCACCGGGAAATGTCATTTTAACATTTTACAACCTTATCTGTCCATGTGGTGTGTGAGATATCATCAGACACATCCTGTTTCATTCATGATGGAGGGACTCTGAAAGTTACAAAGCCTATTTTTATAGGGTCATCAGGCGGCCCTTACTATTCTTAAAGGGCCAGCTGTAGGCCCTCGCCATTGTTAGAGAGCCATCAGCAGGCTATGCTTTTGTTGTTCCCATTATTAACAAGTGGGTCTCCTATACTGTTATTGCATGTGCAGTGACTGCAAGGGCTGTCAAAAATTTGGATACAACCTAAAATTTAGGAAAAACCCTATTAACAATTTAAAGACACATAGAACTGGGCCACAGTAATGACATGTTTCCATTAGAAAGGAGAGGGTCTGCTATACAGTTATAGGGTACGCAGTGAGTCCAATGGCTGCCAAAATTTAGGAAAAACCCAATAACAATTTAAAGACACATAGAAGTGGGCCTCAGTAACAACATATTCCCATTAGAAAGGAGAGGGTCTCCCATACTGTTTTCTTATGCAGTGACTGCAATGGCTGTCAAAAATTTGGAGGCACTCCAATGCCCCTTGCAAGAGTCGTAGAGGTCAGAGGGCCTCCTGAAAACAATGTTCCCATTATTAGGAAGTGGGTCTCCCATACTGTTTGCCTATGCAGTGAAGCAATGGCTGCCAAAAAATTTGGAGGAACTCTAATGCCCCTTGCTAGAGACGTAGAGGTCAGAGGGCCTCCTAAAAACAATTTTCCCATTATTAGTATGTGGGTCTCCCATACTATTTGCCTATGCAGTGAAGCAACAGCTGCCAAAAATTTGGAGGAACTCCAATGCCCATTGCAAGAGACGTAGAAGTCAGAGGGCCTCCTGAAAACAATGTTCCCATTATTAGGAAGTGTGTCTCCCATACTGTTTGCCTATGCAGTGAATGCAACGGCTGCAAAAAATTTGGAGGAAATCCAATGTCCCTTGCTAGAGACATAGATATGTTGACATGGTACATATGGTGGTGATATGGTGGTAGAAGATGAGGATGCGGAGATTGAGGAGGACAAGAGCAAAGAGACAAAATCAGGAAGCGTATACCCATGTCTGGGTGTGAAGACAGAGGTGCATGGGAATACAGTTAGACCTCCCTCAAAAAAAACACTGTACTTGAGTTTATGTTATGCTGCTATCATTCGGTGATGTTGAGAAGTCTGGCCCAATCCAGCCTTTGTTCATTTTTATAACAGACATCCTGTCAGCATTTTCAGTTGACAGGCAGATGTGACTATCAGTTATAATTCCACCTGCGACACTAAAAACCCGCTCTGACAAATCGCTAGCGGCAGGGCAGACCAGGACCTCCAAGGTGTAGAGAGTCAGTTCATATGACGTGTCCAGCTTGGATACCCAATAATTATAAGGCACAGAGGAATCACAGAGGACGTTGGTATGGTCAGCAAGGTACTCCCTCAGCATCTTCCGAAACATTTCCCTCCTTGTGAGAGTACCCCGTGCATCAGGGCTTGTGCGATGGGAGGGTCTGAGAAAACTGTCCCAGACCTTTGACAGTCTTCCCCTGCCTCTGCTGGATTGCATTTGTGTCTCTCTTGCCTGTACTCCTTGGTTGTCCAACAAACTGTGACCTCTGCCGCCAGCGTTTTCAGATTGGAATTTTTTAAATAATTCAGCAACAAGGACCTTCTCGTACTGCCCCATTTAAATAGGGCTGTCCTGCGCAGGAATAAGAGACAGAAAGGTTTCCTTATAGCATGGGTCTAGAAGTGTCACCAACCAATAATGACTGTCACCCAAGATTTGGACAATGCGAGGGTCACGGGAAAGGCAGCGTAACATAAACAGCCATGTGTGCCAGACTGCAAAGAGGTAAGACTTCCGTGTCCTCACCAAGAGGATTACTGAGCATGCTCTCCTCCTCATCCTCCTCCTTCTCCATGTCCTCAGGTCATCCACGCTGAACAGACGGTATGACAGTTGTGCAGGTAGTACCATCTATAGAGCAGGAAACTAGCTCCTGTTCATCCTCATCCTCCTCCTCCTCTTGCTTACTGTCAACCAATCTACATTGGGATGAGATGAGGCTGGGCTGTGTGGAATCACCCTCTATGGTTCCTTACTTCATCTCATCGTGCTCCACCTGCAATGCATCCTCTTTAATTGTGAGCAGAGAGCATTTCAGAAGACAGAGAAGCGGGATGGTGACACTAATTATGGTGTCATCGCCATTCGCCATCTTGGTGGAGTCCTCAAAGTTTTGGAGTATGATGCATATGTCTGACATCCATGTCCACTCCTGAGGTCTTATGTGTGGAGTCTGAACTGAATACCGATGGCCTTGTTGATGCTGGTAATCAACAACTGCCCTCTTCTGCTTACAAATCCTTCCCAACATCTGCAATGTAGAGTTCCAACGCGTGGGGACATCGCAGATCAGTCGGTGAGCTAGAAGCTACAAATGCTGCTGAAGCACAGATAGAGGGGCGGAAGCTGTAGCTGACTTTCTAAAATGGGCACACAGGCGGCGTACTTTGACAAGCAGATCAGGCAGATCTGTGTCAGTTTTGAAAAACCGCTGAACCTCGAGGTTAAGCACATGGGCCAGGCATGGTACATGTGTGAGCTCGCCTCGCCTCAGAGCCGCCACCAGGTTCCGGCCATTGTGACACATGACCATGCCTGGCTGTAGGGTCAGCGGTGTCAGCCACAAATGTTCCTGCTCTTTCAGAGCTATCCACAACTCTTCAGCGTTGTGCGGTTGGTCACCTAAGCATATTAGCTTCAGCACAGCCTGTTGCCGCTTGGCCGGGGCAGTGCTACAGTGCTTCCAGCTTGCGACTGATTTGGTCATTTTGGAGATGGAGGCTGAAGAGGAGGAGGAGGAGGTGCAGGAGCTGTAGAATGTGGGGGCAACCCTGATTGACCCAGGGCTTGCAATCCTTGGCGTCGGGAGGACGTTTTCCATCCCAAGGTCCGACTGGGTCCTGGCTTCCACAATATTAACCCAGTGTGCCATCAGCGAGATGTACCATCCCTGGCCACAACACTTGTCCACAGGTCCGTGGTTAGGTGGACTTTCCCACCAACTGCGTTGTTGAGGGCACGTCTAATGTTGTGGTACATGTGCTCGTGTAATGCGGGGACGGAGCACCGGGAGAAATAGTGGCGGCTGGGGACCAAGTACCGAGGGACAGCCGCCGAAATCAGGTTGCAGAAAGCTTCCGTTTCCACGAGCCTAAAAGGCAACCATTCGCAAAATGTGTGTATTTAGTAGTGTGGCCTGTGGGGCGTTGGCTGCGTATTTGCGCTTGCGTTCCAAGAACTTGAGTAGGGAAAACTGAACGCTGCACTGGGAAAAGGACATGGACATGCTTTCTGATGGAGCTAGTTGAGAGTGTGCAATGACAGGTGCAGGGCGGGAGGCATCTTGGCATGCGCCATGGACAGGGGATTGGCGTGCACGCACAACAGCGGAAGAAGCTGTGGTGTCCCCCGCAGACACTGTTGCTGGACGCTGGGGTTCTGACCACTTAGTCGGGTGCTTTGCTGCCATGTGCCTGATCATGCTGCTGGTGGTCAGGCTGCTAGTTTTGCTACCCATGCTGATGGTGGCCTGGCAGGTGGTACACATGGCCTTTTTGGGGTTATCTGCAGTCTTTAAAAAAAAAACAGACTCAGGAAGACCGAACAGTTGTACTGGCAACTTCCGTCGTGTTGGCGTTACGAGGAACGCTTTCCCGCATTGTGTCTGGGGCCACCACACTGCTTCTTCCTGCCTGTTGTGGTGCTACGCCTCCCCCCCCCTGTGTGCTGCTGTCCTCGCTCTGTATGTCCCCCTGCGAGGTTGGGTCAGTTATTATATTATCCACCAGCTCGTCTTCCACTTCCGCACCCTGGTCCTCCTCCTGACTTTCTGGCAATTGTGTCTCATCATCATCATCCACCTCTTGCGACAGTAACTGCACTTTCCCACCGTCGCCTTCATGTGACCGTGGCTGCTCCAATATTTGGGCATCGCTACATGCGTTCTCCTCTTGACTCGTTTTAAGCTGGCTGGGCGAGAGGCCCGAATCTACAAATGGAAAAGTGAACAGCTCTTCTGAGTGTCCAAGTGTGGGATTAGTTGACTCCAGGCTCTCGGCATGGTGGGAGGAAGGAGGATTAGGGTGAGGAATATGCGGTCCAGACTCACGGCTACTGAGACTTGACCGTGTGGAAGACAGGGTGGTGGTGGTGGTGGCAAAGTGACTGGAAGCATTATCTGCTATCCAACCAACAACCTTTTGACGCTGCTCTGGGTTCAATAGTGGTGTACTGCGGTCCCCTAGTAATTGGGTCAGGAAGGTCGAGCGAAAAGATGTGGGTGCTTGTTGTGACACAATTTCAGCTTGCCCACGGCCTCGTCCTCGGCCTCTGCATGCACCATCACCATCACGTCCACTTCCCCGTCCCTTGCCACGCACCTTACCCATTTTAAATGGAGGACAATATTTTCCATGTTCACAAGAAATGGCTGATTTTGGAACGCAGTTATATGTGATACGTCTGACAGAGAACCACTATTTTAAATAGCAGGCCTGTAATTTACTAATACTATTCTTCACAGACATCTAGAGTGAATAGCTTCACTGACATACTGCAACAGAATGAAAACGGAAGAAATGGCTTATTTTGAAACAGTCTTAGAGGTGATATGTCTGACAGAGAACCACGGTTTTAAATAGCAGGTCTGTAATTTACTAATACTATTCTTCACAGACACCTAGTGTGAATAGCTAGATCGACACACTGCAACAGAATGGAAAAGGTGGCAAATATTTTCCACGTTCAGTTCAAATTTCTGAATTTTTTTAGCTGAAATATGGAACAGTTCTGGCTTTATTCTGCAGTGAGAACAAGCAAATGGAGCAGAAAAATGGTGTACTCTGGATAGCAAATAACCAAGATTAAGATCAAGAAAAAATGTGCCCTGGCCCCTGATATCTGAGGCTATGTCTACAAATATCTGTAATTATTACAGCAGCAGCATACAGGATGTTCAATGGACCCTCTTCTGCTGTATCATACACTGCAGTCTACCACATACACTGCCTGCCTAGCACTGATTAAATGCAGCTGGATTAGTCCTCAGAAGGACTGTTAGTTCAGATGGATATTTATATATGTTGTGGAATACCTATACTAGCAGGACGTTCAATGGACCCTCTTGTGCTGTATCATGCACTGCATTCTGCCACATACCCTCCCTGCCTGCCTAACTCCTACTATCACCACTAAGTAAATGCAGCTGGATTAGTCCTCAGAAGGACTGTTAGTTCAGTTGGATAGATATATATATATATATATATATATATATATATGTAGTGGAATACTTATACTAACTATAAATAAGCAAATCTCTCCCTGACTCTGCAGCACCTCTCCCTACTCAGCCTGTTTCTGGTGTAGACTGTGACGAGCATAGCGATACCAGGTCGTATATAGACCTGATGATGCTGTGCGGCCAGCCAATCACTGTAATGCCCACAATCAACATGGCTGCAGCATTACAGTATGTGGCAGGCAATCCCTGCATGTTCATTGGCTCTCTAAAGAGCGCCAAACATGCAGGGAGGGGACGCGAGTTCCCTCCCAAGCAACCCGAAAATACTCGCTTGTCGAGCACAGTGATGCTCGGGTACGTACCAAGCAGTGGCGAGCACGTTCACTCATCACTAATATTTATAGGATTATCTCAGCACAGGAACATTTTTTTAAACACATCCAATTGTGTAACTTATTATTCCAAGATCTTTTAATCAAAATCTACTTTGCTCATGGGACAACTCCTTTAATGATTCGATTATGAAAATTATTTATTTAACAAAAACAAAGTCAATGTTCCGAAGCAGTGTTTTAAAATTAAGTACACCTTACTGCTTCCAAGAGAATTAAGAGGGCAAGTAGCAGCCGAGTTTTGCCAATCAAATATCTTTGATTATTCATCAGCAGTATGACTACCTCTTTAAATGAAGAAATTTGGAAAGTTTGTTGATTTGGAGCCTTCAGGCGTGTGTTTCCACAATGCAAAGGAGGAAGACATCACCAATGATCTAAGAGAAACAAATATTGCCACACAGCAATCTGGGAAGGGCTATAATGCCATTTCCACACAATATGGAGTCCATTAAGGCTTGATACCTCATGTGAAGGTCATTGCAGTAGTTTAGGTATCTATGGTTACAACAACTCATATAGTGACCGTTAGTTAGTTGTTCATGGTCATAATCATGGATATCTTAGCTACTGTAATGCCCTGCACAATGTGTAAACGAGATAGCAAATCATAAGAACTATACTACATTTCTAATTGGAGGTAGTTGCTAATATTATTATTACTACACCTACTACATATTGGGATAGGGAATAGCCCTTTAAAACAGCAAGTGCAGATTTTTTGCAGATTTTTCACATGCTTCTGGATCAACACTTTCAGTTTAAATATCACATTGTACCATTTCCTCTATAGAAAAGGAAAAACCTCTACTTACAGTGGTGGCCAAAAGTATTGGCACCCCTGCAATTCTGTCAGATAATACTCAGTTTCTTCCTGAAAATGATTGCAATCACAAATTCTTTGGTATTATTATCTTCATTTAATTTGCTTGCAAGGAAAAAACACAAAAGAGAATGAAGCAAAAATCAAATCATTGATCATTTCACACAAAACTCCAAAAATGGGCCAGACAAAAGTATTGGCACCCTCAGCCTAATACTTGGTTGCACAACCTTTAGCCAAAATAACTGCGAACAACCGCTTCCGATAACCATCAATGAGTTTCTTACAATGCTCTGCTGGAATTGTAGACCATTCTACTTTGGCAAACTGCTCCAGGTTCCTGATATTTGAAGGGTGCCTTCTCCAAACTGCCATTTTGAGATCTCTCCACAGGTGTGCTATGGGATTCAGGTCTGGACTCATTGCTGGCCACCTTAGAAGTCTCCAGTGCTTTCTCTCAAACCATTTTATAGTGCTTTTGGAAGTCTGTTTTGGGTCATTGTCCTGCTGGAAGACCTCTGAGGGAGACCCAGCTTTCTCATACTGGGCCCTACATTATGCTGCAAAATTTGTTGGTAGTCTTCAGACTTCATAATGCCATGCACACGGTCAAGCAGTCCAGTGCCAGAGGCAGCAAAGCAACCCCAAAACATCAGGGAACCTGTGCCATGTTTGACTGTAGGGGCCGTGTTCTTTTCTTTTAATGCCTCTTTTTTTTCCTGCACACTCTATGTTGATGCTTTTTCCCAAAAAGCTCTACTTTTGTCTCATCTGACCAGAGAACATTCTTCCAAAACGTTTTAGGCTTTCTCAGGTAAGTTTTGGCAAACTCCAGCCTGGCTTTTTTATGTCTCGGGGTAAGAAGTGGGGTCTTCCTGGGTATCCTACCATACAGTCCCTTTTCATTCAGACGCCGACGGATAGTACGGATTGACACTGTTGTACCCTCGGACTGCAGGGCAGCTTGAACTTGTTTGGATGTTAGTTGAGGTTCTTTATCCACCATCCACACAATCTTGCATTGAAATCTCTTGTCAATTTTTCTTTTCTGTCCACATCTAGGGAGGTTAGCCACAATGCCATGGGCTTTAAACTTCTTGATGACACTGCGCACGGAAGACACAGGAACATTCAGGTCTTTGGAGATGGACTTGTAGCCTTGAGATTGCTCATGCTTCCTCACAATTTGGTTTCTCCAGTCCTCAGACAGTTCTTTGGTCTTCTTTCTTTTCTCCATGCTCAATGTGGTACACACAAGGACACAGGACAGAGGTTGAGTCAACTTTAATCAATGTTAACTGGCTGCAAGTGTGATTTAGTTAATTGCCAACAACTGTTAGGTGCCACAGGTAAGTTACAGGTGCTGTTAATTACATGAATTAGAGAAGCATCACATGATTTTTCAAACAGTGCCAATACTTTTGTCCACCCCCTTTTTTAGGTTTTGTGGAATTATATCCAATTTGGCTTCAGGACAATTCTTTTTGTGTTTTTTCATTGAAGACAAATTAAATGAAGATAATAATACCCAAGAATTTGTGATTGCAATCATTTTCAGGAAGAAACTGAGTATTATCTGACAGAATTGCAGGGGTGCCAATACTTTTGGTTACCACTGTATAGTGCTTTATTCACACTGCAGTATCCCCAACTAGTCATTTGGACTGGGACATCACAAAAGAGCAATAAGTGCTATATTCACACTAGGATGTTCCTCGTTATTCGTTTACACTGGTATATCATGAAACAGTGACCACACAGCATTTAAGCTGGGATACCATGAAGGGGCAGTGTTCACACTACAATGTGCCCCACTGATAGTTTAAGCTGAGATGTCATGGGAAGACAAGATTCAGATTCAGAATACGCCTTGCTTGTCATTTGACTAGGGACGTCATGAGATGGCAATATTAACACTGCGATATCTTTCGCCCTTCATTAGGGGGGGGGACAAACAGGGCTATGTGCTGAAAGAGAGTAGCTCAGGGACAAGGAGGGTGGAAAAAGTAATAATAATGAAACATAATATCTTTCCTGAAATTGAGACCTAGGGCTAATCACTGCTCGAGATACTCAGCGCTCGCAAAGTATTTCCGGAGTTGCTCGGCGGGAGCTCAGGTCCCCTCCCTGCATGTTTGGCACTCTTTAGAGTGCCAATCAACATGCAGGGATTGCCTGCCACTCACTGTAATGCCGTAGCCATGTTGGTTGTGGCATTACAGTGATTGGCTGGCCGCACAGCGTCATCAGGTTTATATCAGACCTGGCGCCGCTGTGCTCGTCACAGTCACTCTGGAATCAGGCAGAGTAGGGAGAGGTGCTGCTGCGTCAGGGAGAGATTTGCTTGTATATTAGGTAGTGTAGGGAGAAAAAACGCACATTACACATATCCATCTTAACAAACAGTCCTTTTGAGGACTAACTAATCCATTTACAGAGATATCAGTCAGGCAGTGTATATAGGCAGGCAGGCAGGGTATATAGAAGACTGCAGTGCATATAGCACAAGAGGCTCTATTCCAATTCTGCCTTCTGCTGCTGTTAGATATTTCTATGCATAGGCCCAGGTCTCAGGGGCCAGGAATACTTTTTTTTGGATCTTAATTGCTGCAGAATACAGCCAGGTCCTTTCCATATTACAGCGCTAGAAATCCAGCTATTTAAAACTGTTTTTTCTCCGTCACATGGATTACATATACATTGTCAGAAAATACTGCCATTTCTGGCCTCCATTAAAAATTTCCTTTAGTGTGTCAGTGAAGCAATTCACACCAGTTTGCTGTTCAAACTACTTACCTACAGGCCAGGTATTTAAAACTGTGTTTTCTCCGTCACACGGATCACTTATAAGTTCGCTCCAAACTCAGTCATTTGTAGTGAGCGTGGAAGTTACTGTCCTCCATTTAAAATGGGCAAAGCACGTGGCAAGGGACGGGGAACTGGATGTGGTAGTGATGGTGCATGCAGAGGCCAAAGGCAAGGCCGTGGGCAAGCTGAAATTGTGCCACAACAAACTCCCACATCTTCTCGCCTGACCTTCCTTTCCCAATTCCTAGGGGACCGCAGCACACCACTATTGAACCCAGAGCAGTGTCAAAAGGTTGTTGGTTGTATAGTAGATAATGCTTCCAGTGACTTAGCCACCACCACCACCGCCACCCTGTCTTCCACACGGTCAAGTCTCAGTAGCCGTGAGTCTAGACCATATATTCTTCACCCTGATCCTCCTTCCTGCCACCATGCCGAGTGCCCGGAGACAACTGATCCCACACTTGGACACTCTGAAGAGCTCTTCACTTTTCCTCTCGCCCGGTCCACTTGAAGCGGGGCAAGAGGAGATCGCATGTAGCGATGCCCAAATATTTGAGCAGCCACGGTCACATGAAGGCGACGGTGGGAAAGTGTCACAAGAGGTGGATAATGATGAGACACAATTGCCAGAAAGTCAGGAGGAGGACCAGGGTGAGGAAGTGGAAGACGAAGTGGTGGATGATATAGTAACTGATCCAACCTGGCAGGAGGACATGCAGAGTGAAGACAGCAGCAAACAGGGGGAGGGAGGCAGAGCATCCCAACAGGCAGGAAGAAGCAGTGTGGTGGCTGCAGACAGAAGGCAGGCAACCGTTCCCCGTAACACTAACACGAAGGAAGTTGCCAGTACAACTGTTAGGTCTTCCGGGGTCTCGTTGTTTTTTAAAGACTCTGCCGATAACCCCAAAAAGGCCATTTGCACCACCTGCCAGGCCAGCATCAGCAGGGGTGGCAAAATGACCAGCCTGACCACCACCAGCATGATCAGGCACATGGCAGCAAAGCACCCGACTTTGTGGGCCGAACCCCAGGGTCCAGGAACAGTGTCTGCAGGTGGCACCATTGCTTCTTCCGCTGTTGTGCATGCAAGCTAATCCCCTGTCCATGGTGCATGCAAAGATGCCTCCTGCCCTGCACCTGTCGTTGCGCACTCTCAAGTAGCAGCATCAGGAAGCACATCCATTACCTTGTCCCAGCGCAGCGTTCAGTTGTCCATACCCCAGTCCTTGGAATGCAAGCGCAAATATGCAGCCAACACCCCACAGGCCACACTACTAAATTCTCACATTTCACGACTGCTTGCGCTCAAAATGTTGCCCTTTAGGCTTGAGGAGATGGAAGCATTCCTCAACCTGATGGTGGCGGCCATCCCTCGGTACTTGGTCCCCAGCCGCCACAATTTCTCCCCGTCCTCGCATTACACAAGCACGTGCCCCAAAACATTAGCCGTGCCCTCAACAATGCAGTTACCGGGAAAGTGCTTGTGGGCAGGGATGGTACATTTCGCTGACGGCACACTCGGTTAACATAATGGAAGCCGAGACCCAGTTGGACCTTGGGACGGAACACGTCCTCCCGACGTCAAGGATTGCGGAAAGTGCTTGTGGGCAGGGATGGTACATTTCGCTGACGGCACACTCGGTTAACATAATGGAAGCCGAGACCCAGTTGGACCTTGGGACGGAACACGTCCTCCCGACGTCAAGGATTGCGGGCCCTAAGTCAATCAGGGTTGCCCCCACAGTCTACAGCTCCTGCACCTCATCTTCCTCAGCCTCCTCCTCTTCAGCCTCCATCTCCAAAATGACCACATCAGTCACAAGCTGGAAGCACTGCAGCACTGCCTTGGCCAAGCGGCAACAGGCTGTGCTAAAGCTAATATGCTTAGGTGACAAATGCTGAAGAGTTGTGGACAGCTCTGAAAGAGCAGGCAGATCTGTGGCTCACACCACTGAACCTACAGCCAGGCATGGTCGTGTGTGACAATGGGCGGAACCTGGTGACGGAGAAATTACACCCAGAGTAGGTACGGTTTCCCTCTATGCCAGTCCTTTCACCGAGCTAAATACAACTCTCAGCAGAAAAAGCTGTGGACTGGCTCCGTACCGTCCCTGGCCACATTCACCTGTCCACATGTTTGTGGGTAGGTGGTCCTTCCCAGTAAGTGCACTGGGGAGGGCACGGGTAATGTTGTGGGACCCGTGCTTGTGGAAGGCGGAGACGATACCGGGAAAAATAATGGTGGCTGGGGACCGAGTATGGATACGCAGTCGCAGCCGCCATAAGATCGTGGACAGCTTCCACCTCCACAAGCCTAAAAGGCCACATTTCAAGTGCAAGCAGCTGCCCAGAAATCTGGCAGTTTAGTGTTGCTGCCTGTGGATGGGTGGCTGGCTGTATACTTGCGCTTGCATTCCAAGTAACAGAAAACTAAGCAGATGGTGGCCTCTATCATCAAGGCCTTACCTCGGCACTATGAACTCTCCTGAAGGAGAAGCCAGGGCCCACCGGAGGAGTCTCCGGTTCTCTGGTGGGCCCATCCAACCCTGCCGAGAAGCAGCCCTGGCTAAGAAAAGTGTGGGGGAGGGTTCCCGGTCACTCTAAGGCTGCTTTTTTAATGTGGATCAGACATGCTTATGCATGTTATTTCTTAAACCGCATTGCTGATCAGGCCATTGTCCAACTCTGTATTCATGAAATTAAATGCGCAAAGAAAGATGTGTGTCAAAGCACCACCGACAAGTGCAAGTTGATGTTGGACGGGCTGCCATTGCTTCTGCAACAAGCTACATTAGAGGACTTCCTGGGAGAAATGACACCCAGGGTAGATACGGTTTCCCTCTATGCCAGTCCTTTCACCGAGCTAAATACAACTCTCAGCAAAAAAAGCTGTGGACTGGCTTCGTACCATCCCTGGCCACATTCACCTGTCCACGTGTTTGTGGTTAGGCGGTCCTTCCCAGTAAGTGCACTGGAGAGGGCACGGGTAATGTTGTGGGACCCGTGCTTGTGGAAGGCGGGGACGATACCGGGAGAAATAGTGGCGGCTGGGGACCAAGTATGGACACCCGGCCCGCCGCCGGCATGAGGTTATGAAAAGCTTCCGCCTCCACAAGCCAAAAAGGCCACATTTCAAGTGAAAGCAGCTTTAGAGGACTTCCTGGGAGAAATGACAGCTGGGTAGATATGGTTTCCCAAGTCCTTTCACCATACTAAAGAATATGGCTGTGGTGAAATACAACTCAGCAAAAAAAGCTGTGGATTGGCTCCGTACCATCCCTGGCCACATTCACCTGTCCACGTGTTTGTGGTTAGGCGGTCCTTCCCAGTAAGTGCACTGGGGAGGGCACGGGTAATGTTGTGGGACCCGTGCTTGTGGAAGGCGGAGACGACACTGGGAGAAACAGTGGCGGCTGGGGACCGAGTATGGACACCCGGCCGCCGATGGCATGAGGTTATGAAAAATTTCCACCTCCACGAGTCAAAAAGGCCATATTTCAAGTGCAAGCAGCTACCCAGAAATCTGGCAGTTTAGTGTTGCGGCCTGTGGGTGGGTGGCTGGCTGGCTGCATACTTGTGCTTGCATTCCAAGGAATGGGGTAGGGACAACTGAACGCTGTACTGGGACAAGACATGGACGGTCATTGTTGCAAGTCAGACTTGCAACGACAGGTGCATGGCGGGAGGCATCTTCGCATGCACCAAGGATCACTAATGATGGGCACACTTTTAGGCAGAGACCTGGGAGTCAGAAATGTTTCCAGAGGTCTTCCCCATGCTGTTCCCATGTCTTTTCAGCACTGTATGCATGTGTCTGATGATGTGTCACACACCACATGGCCAGATAAGGTTGTAAAATGTTAAAATGACATTTCCCAGTGAATGTATTTGTCTTTGTTGAAAGCAATGCAAAAGTGCAAAAACGCATTAAAAACGCTACGTGTGAACATAGCCCAAGGTGTGGAGGAGTATTTTTGTTTTTTGTTATTTATTTTGCCTTATATACAAGTCATTACCCTGGAAAGGATGTTCCTTAATATATTTCCCAGGAAAATCCATTTTGGTTTTGTTTTATTGTGAGTCCGTAAAAGTGGCGTAATACTCTAACAACGTTGTTGACAGCAGTGACCTGGGAGTCAGAAATGCCTCCAGGGGTCTTCCCCATGCTGTTCCCATGTCATTTGAGCACTGTTCCCATTGATTTGGGCAATTTTTAGGCCCTCTGCAGACCGCCGGGGGGAGCCGCCTGAAAAATGCTTGAGTTTCCCATAGACTTATTTTGGGCTCGTTGCTCGGGTCGAGCACCCGAGTATTCCAATTTGCTCGACCCGAGCAACGAGTACCCGATCATTTTAGTGCTTGCTCATCACTAGTGTTTAACTTAAAAATCCACCATGCCTCCCTATCCCTGAGTTTCTTCTCCCAGTCACCCCCCCTTGTGGGCTTGAAAACCTTCTCTATAGCATTCATTTTCAGACTTGTAGTATCTCCTAGATGTTTATCACAGTAATGTTTTGAAAATTGGGACATACTTTTTAGTGTATCACCAAGTTTCATATCCTGAACATGTTCCCTTACTCTTACCCTAAAGGGGCAAATGGTACTTCCAACATATTTAAGTTTACATTCATCACTTTCCATAATACACTGCTCAAAAAAATAAAGGGAACACTCAAATAACACATCCTAGATCTGAATGAATGAAATATTCTCATTGAATACTTTGTTCTGCACAAAGTTGAATGTGCTGACAACAAAATTACACAAAAATCATCAATGGAAATCAAATTTATTAACCAATGGAGGCCTGGATTTGGAGTCACCCCCAAAATTAAAGTGGAAAAACACACTACAGGCTGATCCAACTTTGATGTTATGTCCTTAAAACAAGTCAAAATGAGGCTCAGTATTGTGTGTGGCCTCCTCGTGCCTGTATGACCTCCCTACAATGCCTGGGCATGCTCCTGATGAGGTTGCGAATGGTCTCCTGTGGGATCTCCTCCAGGCCTGGAATAAATCATCCGCCAACTCCTGAACAGTCTGTGGTTGGTGGATGGAGCGAGACATGATGTCCCAGATGTGCTCAATCGGATTCAGGTCTGGGGAACGGGCAGGCCAGTCCATAGCTTCAATGCCTTCATCTTGCAGGAACTGCTGACACACTCCAGCCACATGAGGTCTGGCATTGTCCTGCATTAGGAGGAACCCAGGGCCAACCGCACCACCAAATGGTCTCACAAGGGGTTTGAGGATCTCATCTAGGTACCTAATGGCAGTCAGGCTACCTTTGGCGAGCACATGGAGGGCTGTGCGGCCCTCCAAAGAAATGCCACCCTACACTATTACTGACCCACTGCCAAACCAGTCATGCTGAAGGATGTTGCAGGCAGCAGATCGCTCTCCACGGCGTCTCCAGACTCTGTCACGTCTGTCACATGTGCTCAGTGTGAACCTGCTTTCATCTGTGAAGAGCACAAGGCGCCAGTGGCGACTTTGCCAATCCTGGTGTTCTGTGGCAAATGCCAAGCGTCCTTCACGGTGTTAGGCTGTGAGCACAACCCCCATCTGTGGTCGTTGGACCCTCATACCACCCTCATGGAGTCGGTTTCTAACCGTTTGTGCAGACTCATGCACATTTGTGGCCTGCTGGAGGTCATTTTCCAGGGTTCTAGCAGTGCTCCTCCTGTTCCTCCTTGCACAAAGGTGGAGGTAGCAGTCCTGTTGCTGGGTTGTTGCCCTCCTATGGCCTCCTCCATGTTTCCAGGTGTACTGGCCTGTCTCCTGGTAGCGCCTCCAGCCTATGGACATTACGCTGACAGACACAGCAAACCTTCCTCCTACAGCTCTCATTGATGTGCCATCCTGGATTAGCTGCACTACCTGAGCAACTTCTGTGGGTTGTAGAGTCCGTCTCATGCTACCAAGAGTGTGAAAGCACAACCAACATTCAAAAGTGACCAAAACATCAGCCAGAAAACATTGGTACTGAGATGTGGTCTGTGGTCCCCACCTGCAGAACCATTCCTTTATTGAGGGTGTCTTGATAATTGCCAATAATTTCCATCTATTGTCTATTCCACTAGCACAACAGCATGTGAAATTGATTGTCAATCAGTGTCACTTCCTAAGTGGACAGTTTGATTTCACAGAAGTTTGATTTACTTGGAGTTATATTCTGTTGTTTAAGTGTTCCCTTTATTTTTTTGAGCAGTGTATAAATTACATAGGTGGAATTACAATTAATAAATGTTTTTATATCAAAGTAATTTTTATTCTATCTGTGAAATTGTATCTTTTTGATGAATATTGACAGGTCTTACTTACATTGTTTTGTTCCTCATTTGTGGTATCCCTTAGTACTCAGCCAATTCGTAGGATTTTTATGATGGTTATTTATTGAACTAGGAGAAAGAAATTGGCCCAGTGTCAGTGCTTTTCTATAAACTACTCTACAGCCCTGTCTTAGAATTTTACCTATTTTTTCATCTTCCGTTAAAATCGTAAGGTTGTGATAAAAAAAAAAAATTATTTGTGAAAATTGATTGCTGTACTGTAATACCAGTGTCAGCCGATCAGATTTTTTGTTATTTTTGGGTTCGAGTTATGATAATCCTGATGGCAAAAAGTGGGGTCTATCCGATACTTTTTTCTCTGCTGCATTTAAAATTTCATTTTTGGTACATCCTTGTTGTACTGAGCCTCATTACTGCAATTACGTTTCGCTCTATTATATTCGCCTATTGGTATTGCTTTTGTTGTATGTCCTGGATGGAGGCTTTTGGCGAGCAGTATAGTGTTACCTGATTTCTCATTCCTAAAAGTAGATGTCATAACCATAGAGTCAGGATGATCCATAAGTTTTAAATCCAAAAATTCGATGTTTGTATTGTCAAATTTGGCCGTAAATCTCAAATTGTAGGGATTGCAATTTAAATAATGGATGAAATCGGTTACGGCAGGTACATCGGATCGCCATATGACCAAAATGTCATCGATGTACCTTCCGTACCACCTGATCATATCCTTGTAAGGATTGTCAGGGCAAAAAACATACGATTCCTCCCACCAACTACTTGAATAATGTAATTACATAAATCATTAGAAAAATCACCATATCTTTTTAAATGAAATTCCAATGCTTGTAAAGTTATTTTATGGGGTATTGATGTATAAAGAGATATGACGTCTATTGTTATCCAACCGTAATTTGATTTCCATTGCATGTATTGCATAGATTGTAAAACATCTGCTGTATCTTTGAGATTTAATTGAATTGTTTGCAATCAGGAAATTGGTGTGTGCACGTTTAGATTGTTTTTAAATCTTGTAAGTTCACTTGGATGGTATCTTGACAAAGAGCTCTTGCCGCTCGAAACGCGTCAAAAGATGCCTGTATTCTCTTTTTTTGTGAACACACAATTTTAATCTTTGCTTCATGTACATTGGAAAATAAAATGCGCTTTTTTAGACTTCAACTGTGAGCTGGATTTTTCTGCTTTCTCTATCATTATGAATATCTTTTCATGCCTTTTGGTTTATGTGATGCACCAATTGAGCTTTAGCACTTTACGAATGAAATCTTTCATGATATCCTGTATCGGTACATCAGATTCTATATGAATGACATCCAAAGACCTAGACTAACATCTTCTTCATGTCGGCTCCATTCTGAAGAGACAGTGATAAGACTGTCTATATGCAAATCTGGAAAAATGGCTCTTTGAGCATCATGAACTGCCATTTTTCAGATATATCATCTCATCAGGATGTCTGCATATGAATCCAGAGAAAGTTTTTGCTATTTTGGTATGGCCAGAACTTGCTGTTTTCAAAGCTCTACAAAGATTCCTCAGCTTTGCAAATTATTACCACTAGTTCATCAAAAGCTACTCTCCACTGATAGCTCCTCTTATGACCCTCAGTCAGAAGAGTCCTAGTTATCGGAAATGGTCAGATTCCGATGTTTAAGACTTCAACAAACTTACATCTTGTTTTTCCATTGCTCCAGTTCTACACCACCCAGATGTGGCGGAGCTATTCAATCCTGAAGCGGATGCTTCTGCTATTAATGTAGAAGCACTTCTGTCACAAAATTCCTTTGAATCAGGAGACCATCCCTATAGGTTCTTCTTCTAGAAATTCTCTCTTCCAGACTGGAAATAATTTTATTGGTGATCAAGAATGTTGAGCCATAAAATTAGCTGTAGAGGAATGGCAACATCTACATGGAGTAGTTAAGTTCTCAATGACCATCTATATTGATGGTAACAATCTGGAATATCTTCAGTCTGTTCATGGGCTAAATCCCTATAAAGCTCAATGGTCACTCTTCTCAAGGTTTGACTTCATCCTTGTATATCTTCTTACTGAGAAAAACTGCAGGACTGATGTACTATACAAGTCCTTTGATCCAGGTGATGCCTCTAAAGATGTGTCCTCACATGATATTGAACCTGAATGTACCCTTCCTTCCATCTCTTTTTCCAATGCTCCACTAAAAATACGTTCAAAAGCACTCATCTGGAAAGTCTTACCTTGGGTCTGTTATTGCTTTCTCTCACCATGTATTAAATGAACTGCTGTACTCCTTTCTCATTTCTCCTGGTGACCTCAATGGAAACAAAAAATACAAGAATTTGTGGCATCTTGTTTTTAGTGTGTGCAGTTTAAATCCTCACATCAGGTGCCCCTCGGTCCTACTCTTCAGTCTCTTCCCATAATACAAGAGCCTTAAGATCAGATTTCCATTGACTTACAGATTAAAGGCTACAAATCATACTGATGAGCTGGGATTCACTACCATCTAGGTCATGGTGAATTTTTTCACAACTATCCAGTTTGCCTGTTCATTGCTGCTTCTGTACGATTAACCCTTTGTCTGTTGTAAAAAGAAACTCACCAAAAAAAATTAAACTCAATGGAATTGCCACTCAGTTACTCCGTATTCTCATATAAATCAAAAACAGCATTAAAGAGAACCTAAAACATAACTTTTAATATACTATAACACATTAAAAACATTTGGTATTACTAAAATCAACATATATCCATCAGTATGGACAAGACTACTAACAAAACGACCACCAGGTCAAACCTCAATTGTCACCTCAGAAAGACAAAAAGTATAGTGAGAAAAGAATGCTCAGTGACAGTGGTCAGCTTAATCTTTGGACCAAAATATAGAAAATAGGAACAATCTCACCCAAAATCTTCAATGTTGGTAGGTGGTCCAGGCATTCAACAGTAGGCTTCTTCCAATTAATGAGGGTCACTGTCAGCTGGAGCAGGAGAAGGGACCCTATTATGCCCTGTAAGGCTATTCTATCCCTCAACCACACAGCTCCCACCCTAACAAGGGCAGTCAACAGCTAACCCCTGTTAGTGGAAGGCCCTACAATATCACAGTGTGCGTCTCCCGACGCGTTTCCTCTCCAAGTTCATCAGGGGAGTTAAACTGCATGGTGTATATCAAACCACCCCAGTTACCTAGCGGTGGTAAACAGAAAGCAGTGACCATGTCACTGAGCATTCTTTTCTCACTATACTTTTTGTCTTTCTGAGGTGTCAATTGAGGTTCGACTTGGTGGTCATTTGTTATTAGTCTTGTCCATAGTGATGGATATATGTGGATTTTAGTAATACCAAATGTTTTTAATGTGTTATAGAATATTAAAAGTTATTTTTTAGGTTCTCTGTCTGCTCTAAGCTTAATAAACTCTTTTCTGCTAATACTGGTTCCGTTCACATAACTCTGTTGAAAAAAGTGTGTAATCTTCTCTGGAAGCAAGTATCCAGTTTGCCTGTTCATCACTGCTGACTTGTGGTTAGCCACTTGTAGTCTAGTTGCATATATCTCTGCCAATAACCATCTGTCTGCTGATAGCATACAACACTACATTTAACCATTTATCTGCTTCAATGTCTGGTTTAACTCTTCTTTTTTAGTCCCCGAGTATATCCTTACTCTTGGCTCCATGTCTTCTGGTGTTTCATGCTGCGTTTGTCTGACTACTGTCCAACTTATCTCTCTGTCCCAGTCCTTGCTGATCTACATGCCATTGTGCTACCACCTTTGGTCTGTGTTGCTCACCCTGACCTACGTATTAGTGAACCCACTCTTAGCAGAGAGACTGATTAAGTCATACAGAAATTGATTACTTTAAGCTATTGCTGATAAAAGTTGTTCTACAAGCTTTGATTCATGCGGCGTACTTAATTTTTCACAACTACTTATACATTTTGGCCTATTTTTTGTTAAATGACAAGGTGTAATTTGTCAATTGTTGTTGTTCATTTGAGATTTCATTTACCCAATTTTAAGATTTAAAAGGGTTGCCCAGCACTTTTAAAAATATGCCAATGTGTTTTAATGATAAATAGAATCTTCTTTCTAATTACCTCCTGGTGCTATTTCTGCTGTGAGCGGCGCTATCGGTGGCCGCTCACAGGCAGCACGTGACCCCCCCACTGACGTCATGTCAAGTGAGGTGTGACTCATCGCTGGGGTCCCCACGGTGGCTGCTGGGATGTGGGCGGGTTATTTCCTGCTTCCCACCCAGCATCCACCGCACGCTTTCCCAATGAATAGGGACAGGGAGAGTGTGCGGTGGATGCCAAATGTGATGCGCGGGGTAACCCTGCCCACAACCCAGCAGCCACCAGTGGACCGCGAAAGAGGGACCCTCGACTGCAGCCTGGACTTGTCATGACGTCAACGGATGTCAGAGCCGGCTGCAGCCGGTGGTCATGTGCTGCCTATGAGCAGCCACCAATAGCGCCGCTCACAGGCAGAAACAGCACCAGGAGGTAATTAGAAAGAAGCTTCTATTTATCATTAAAACACATTGGCATATTTTTAAAAGTACTGGACAACCCCTGTAAGGACTATTTTCTTTATGTGTCCTGAGACATAGAACCATATCATTAAAAGAGCGTGTACTTAATTTTTCCCATGACTGTAATATTGTGTTAGAGCCTGGCTCAATGGAGGATCCTCTGGTGGGCAAAAGTTCACCTGCTGGCTGAAACACATGCTGTTGTAAACTTTGCCCCACTGTAGGGAGGGTCAGAGATCATTGGCTGGCAATAGCATTACGTCATCTACAAGAAGCAGCCCACAAAATAATTAATGACAGCAGTAGAATATACAGGACACTAAGTGCATTCCTGGCTCATTGCTATTTTACAGGTGCACCTCACTAAATTAGAATATCATCAAAAAGTTAATTTATTTCAGTTCTTCAATACAAAAAGTGAAACTCATATATTTTATAGAGTAATTACAAACAGTGTGATCTATTTCAAGTTTTTATTTCTGTTAATGTTGATGATTATGGCTTACAGCCAATGAAAACACAAAAGTCATTATCTCAGTAAATTA
The DNA here is from genome assembly GCF_046119375.1 of Phyllobates terribilis. Lineage (NCBI taxonomy): Eukaryota > Metazoa > Chordata > Amphibia > Anura > Dendrobatidae > Phyllobates > Phyllobates terribilis. The sequence goes on along the minus strand of NW_027362763.1, from coordinate 385,664,879 downwards.
AAATAATTAACCAAAAACACCTGAAAAGGCTTCCTAAGCATTTAAAAAGGTCCCTTAGTCTGTTTCAGTAGGCTCCACAATTATGGGGAAGACTGCTGACTTGACAGGTGTCCAGAAGGCAGTCATTGACACACTCTACAAGGTCCCAGAGTTCCAATTTTCATTAGGAAATCAAGGTCCAAGAGTCTGCAGGAAGAGTGGAGATGCACACAATCCAAGCTGCTTGAGGTCTAGTGTGAAGTTTCCACAATCAGTGATGGTTTGAGGAGCCATGTCATCTGCTGGTGTAGGTCCACTGTATTTTATCAAGACCAAAATCAGCGCAGTCGTCTACCAGGAAATTTTAGAGCACTCCATGCTTCCCTCTGCCCAAAAGCTTTTTGGAGATGGAAATTTCATCCTCCAGCAGGACTTGGCACCTGTCCACACAGCCAAAAGTACCAATACCTGGTTTAAAAACAACAGCATCACTGTGCTTGATTGGTCAGCAAACTTGCCTGACCTTAACCCTATAGAAAATCTATGGGGTACTGTCAAGAGGAAGATGAGAGACACCAGACCCAACAATGCAGACGAGCTGAAGGCTGCTATCAAAGCAACCTGGGCTTCCGTAACACCTCTGCAGTGCCACAGGCTGATCGCCTCCATGCCACGCCGCATTGATGCAGTAATTGATGCAAAAGGAGCCCCGACCAAGTATTGATTGCATTTACAGAACATACATTTCAGTAGGCCAACATTTCTGATTTTAAAAACATTTTTCAAGCTGTTGTTATAAAGTATTCTAATTTACTGAGATAATGATTACAATGATCAACATTAACAGAAATAATCACTTGAAATAGACAACTCTGTTTGTAATGACTCTATATAGTATATGAGTTTCACTTTTTGTATTGAAGAACTGAAATAAAATAAACTTTGTGATGATATTCTAATTTTGTGAGAAGCACCTGTATGACCCTGGCACAATTTACCTGATATTTTATTATTTAAAAACTGACAAGTGATAGCATCAAGTGACATGATTATATTACATATAAAACTATTAGATTTCACCATAGTTTACATATAAAAATCAGTTTTAATATTAATGCATTTTGCATTGCTTACATAAAATATACATTTTTACTTATTAAAAGAGCATAATTAAACTTCGAGTGTTTGTTCAATTACTTGAGTAATTTTTAATTACACTTCAAAGCATATACTGGGTATTTTCTCTTATTAAATGAGTTATTGACATTATAAATAGGATGATTACTATGAATAAGACAACTCAAAGTGCTAAACAATATTAGGATATTGATTAATCTGTAACCAATGTCATAAATATACTCAAATATTGGCAACTGGTTTTCAACAATAATCTATTACACTTACGTTTGCTGACAAGTGCATTGCACAAATGCATAACTGCGCTTTGTGTATGATGAGGATGGGAACAAAGAACTGACAGTTTTATTTGTAAGCAATATTTTTACTGCCATGGGAAGAGCATTATACCTAAATGATAGCAATTTGTAGATGTCATGTACACTTTAGATTTTATTATTGACCTTTGCTTCACTCTTAGTTCTTGCCTCTTTTCAATAATCAAAGCCTAATGTACGATATTGCAGAGAACAAATCTATTTATGCAAATGACGGCTGTAAGAATTTCATTGGATTCTACTGTGCAATTGCCTGGTGCTTGCACTAGGAAGATGCATAGGTGATGAGCAATGAAAGTGTTATTCGGTGCACTGTTTAAAAGATTGCTTTGATCATGTTGCACATGCTTCAGAAAGAGAAGCCTATCAACTGCACAAATAGTGTGATTTATCAATGCCTTTCCACAGGTTCCATTTCATTTTTTTTCTCGTGGATCTTACGGAGAAAAACTATGTTATGACTGCCTTTTCAGACACAATGTGTTGAAGCAGCATTTTTTTTTAAATAAACATTATTGGGATCTATGAAAGAAGGGGGAAAATGTCATATCCTTTGAATACATTTACATTCAGAGATTGCTGTTCAGGGCACTTGAGATATGCTTAGGAGTGCAAAACACCAGAAATGCCACACACTCTATCAACATAAATGTCATTTGTTATGGGTGAAATGTAGTATGAAAAATGTTTACGGTGATTAATTTATGATATGTTTTTAGTAATCAGATGTATAATATTACAAAATATTAGACCCCCACATTCCATGACTTGGATTTAATTGTAAACCAATAATTAATAGTTAGGAAAATGCTATGGAGACCAAACACTTGATTAAAGGGAATCTGTCAGCAGGATTTCACACCCCAAATTATTTATATGTGCATGTAGACTATAACACAAAAGTGAGTACACTGCTCACATAACACTAAAGAGCCACATGACACCAGGAGGGAAAATGGCTAATTGGGCATAATTGTTGCCATTGGTTTAGACATTAATGGCTGTGTGTTGAGTTATTTAGAGGGCACACCAAATTTACACTGTTATACAAGCTTTACACTGACTACTTTACATTGTATCAAAGAGTCATATCTTCAGTGTTGTCCCATGAAAAGATACAATAAAATATTTACAAAGATGTGAAGGGTGTACTCACTTTTGTGATATACTGTAGCTCTTTTAAAGACAAGTCCTGCAATAGCTTTACATGGTAAATTCGTTCCTCCTTTACTTAGAAATCAGCGTTTAAATTGATATGCAAATTACGCTGTAGATCTAAAGCCTCTGTCACTCCAGCTCTATTCTCCGCCTAGCACCATCTCTTCCTGCTTGACTGACAGTCTTTATGCTGTGTGATTTCACGTAAAGGAGTCGTCAGTCAAGCAGTAGGAGGCGGCACTAGCCTGGGAATAGAGTTGGAGTGACAAAGGCTGCAGATCAACAAATAGTTTTTCAGCCTCACTTGCATATTAATTGAAATGTAATTTCTGAAGAACGGACTGGCCATGTATTGCTGGACTTGTCTTTCAAAGAGCTACATGCACATATACAGTACAGACCAGAAGTTTGGACACAACTTCTCATTTAAAGATTTTTCTGTATTTTCATGACTTTGAAAATTGTACATTCACACTGAAGGCATCAAAACTATGAACTAAAACATGTGGAATTATATACTTAACAAAAAAGTGTGAAACAACTGAAAATATGTCTTATATTCTAGGTTCTTCAAAGTAGCCACCTTTTGCTTTGATGACTGCTTTGCACACTCTTGGCATTCTCTTGATGAGCTTCAAGAGGTAGTCACCGGAAATGGTTTTCTCTTCACAGTGTGCCCTGTCAGCTTTAATAAGTGGGATTTCTTGCGTCATAAATGGGGTTGGGACCATCAGTTGTGTTGTGCAGAACTCAGGTGGATACACAGCTGATAGTCCTACTGAATAGACTGTTAGAATTTGTATTGTGGCAAGAAAAAAGCAGCTAAGTAAAGAAAAACGAGTGGCCATCATTACTTTAAGAAATGAAGGTCAGTCAGTGCGAAAAATTGGGCAAACTTTGAAAGTGTCCCCAAGTGCAGTTGCAAAAATCATCAAGCGCTACAAAGAAACTGGCTCACATGAGGACCGCCCCTGGAAAGGAAGACCAAGAGTCACCTCTGATTCTGAGGATAAGTTTATCCGAGTCACCAGCCTCAGAAATCGCAGGTTGACAGCAGCTCAGATTAGAGACCAGGTCAATGCCACACAGAGTTCTAGCAGCAGACACATTTCTACAACAACTGTTAAGAGGAGACTTTGTGCAGCAGGCCTTCATGGTAAAATAGCTGCTAGGAAACCACTGCTAAGGACAGGCAACAAGCAGAAGGGACTTGTTTGGGCTAAAGAACACAAGGAATGGACATTAGACCAGTGGAAATCTGTACTTTGGTCTGATGAGTCCAAACTTGAGATATTTGGTTCCAACCACCGTGTCTTTGTGCGACGCAGAAAAGGTGAACAGATGGACTCTACATGCCTGATTCCCACCGTGAAGCATGGAGGAGGAGGTGTGATGGTGTGGGGGTACTTTGCTGGTGACACTGTTGGGGATTTATTCAAAATTGAAGGCATACTGAACCAGCATGGCTACAACAGCATCTTGCAGCGGCATGGTATTCCATCCGGTTTGCATTTAGTTGGACCATCATTTATTTTTCAATAGGACAATGACCCCAAACACACCTCCAGGCTGTGTAAGGGCTATTTGACCAAGAAGGAGAGTGATGGGGTGCTACGCCAGATGACCTGGCCTCCACAGCCACCAGACCTGAACCCAATCGAGATGGTTTGGGGTGAGCTGGACCGCAGAGTGAAGGCAAAAGGGCCAACAAGTGCTAAGCATCTCTGGTAACTCCTTCAAGATTGTTGGAAGACCATTTCCAGTGACTACCTCTTGAAGTTCATCAAGAGAATGCCAAGAGTGTGCAAAGCAGTCATCAAAGCAAAAGGTGGCTACTTTGAAGAACCTAGAATATAAGACATATTTTCAGTTGTTTCACACTTTTTTGTTAAGTATATAATTCCACATGTGTTAATTCATAGTTTTGATGCCTTCAATGTGAATGTACAATTTTCAAAGTCATGAAAATACAGAAAAATCTTTAAATGAGAAGGTGTGTCCAAACTTTTGGTCTGTACTGTATATAGTTTGGAGAATGAAATCCTACAGACAGATTCCCATTAAATATCAATACTTCCCTTATGTGTGTAATAAGTCCTTTATAAAAAAAATACTGATATTTAACTCCAGATAGAAATCAAGAGTTTTCTTCTAGATCATCTTTAAAAAGCATATTTCAATATTATTATTAATAATACACTGCTCAAAAAAATAAAGGGAACACTCAAATAACACATCCTAGATCTGAATGAATGAAATATTCTCATTGAATACACTGAATACTTTGTTCTGTACAAAGTTGAATGTGCTGACAACAAAATCACACAAAAATCATCAATGGAAATCAAATTTATTAACCAAATGGAGGCCTGAATTTGGAGTCACCCCCAAAATTAAAGTGGAAAAACACACTACAGGCTTATCCAACTTTGATGTAATGTCCTTAAAACAAGTCAAAATGAGGCTCAGTATTGTGTGTGGCCTCCACGTACCTATATGACCTCCCTACAACGCCTGGGTATGCTCCTGATGAGGTTGCGGATGGGCTCCTGTGGGATCTCCTCCCAGACATGGACTAAAGCATCTGCCAAATCCTGGACAGTCTGTGGTGCAACGTGACATTGGTGGATGGAGCGAGACATGATGTCCCAGATGTGCTCAATCGGATTCAGGTCTGGGGAACGGGTGGGCCAGTCCATAGCTTCAATGCCTTCATCTTGCAGGAACTTCTGACACACTCCAGCCACATGAGGTCTGGAATTGTCCTGCATTAGGAGGAACCCAGGGCTAACCGCACCAGCATATGGTCTCACCAGGGGTCTGAGGATCGCACCTCGGTACCTAATGGCAGTCAGGCTACCCCTGGCGAGCAAAGAAATGCCACCCCACACCATTACTGACCCACTGCCAAACCAGTCATGCTGAAGGATGTTGCAGGCAGCAGATCGCTCTCCACGGCGTCTCCAGACTCTGTCACGCCTTTCACATGTGCTCAGTGTGAACCTGCTTTTATCTGTGAAGAGCACAGGGCGCCAGTGGCGACTTTGCCAATCCTGGTGTTCTGTGGCAAATGCCAAGCATCCTGCACGGTGTTGGGCTATGAACACAACCCCCATCTGTGGACGTGGGGCCCTCATACCGCCCTCATGGAGTCAGTTTTTAACCGTTTGTGCAGACACATGCACATTTGTGGCCTGCTGCAGGTCATTTTGCAGGGCTCTGGCAGTGCTCCTCCTGTTCCTCCTTGCACAAAGGCAGAGGTAGCGGTCCTGCTGCTGGGTTGTTGCCATCCTACGGCCCCCTCCACGTCTCCTGGTGTACTGGCCTGTCTCCTGGTAGCGCCTCCAGCTTCTGGACACTACGCTGACAGACACAGAAAACCTTATTGCCACTACCTGAGCAACTTCTGTGAGTTGTAGAGTCCGTCTCATGCTACCACGGGTGTGAAAGCACAACTAGCATTCAAAAGTGACCAAAACTTCAGCAAGAAAGCATTGGTACTGAGATGTGGTCTGTGGTCCCCACCTGCAGAACCACTCCTTTATTGAGGGTGTCTTGATAATTGCCAATAATTTCCATCTATTGTCTATTCCATTTGCACAACAGCATGTGAAATTGATTGTCAATCAGTGTTGCTTTCTAAGTGGACAGTTTGATTTCACAGAAGTTTGATTTATTTGGAGTTATATTCTGTTGTTTAAGTGTTCCCTTTATTTTTTTGAGCAGTGTATATATTATTAGTCCCATTGGCAATTGGAACTGATGTGAGTGATAATAATCTGCGTACAGTGATGCTGAATGGTTTGCCAATGTATAAAATCCCCCCCTTAGCCATGCAGTCTGCCTTTACAAACATTTGTGAAAAAATTAGTCTTTCTAAAGATATAACTGAATTCAAGCATGACAGCGTAATAGAATGCCACGTTGTAAAAAATCAGTTTATAAAATCTCTTTCCTCCTAATTATTGCTCAACTATGAGTGGTAGTATTGTGAAATGGAAGTTTTTATGAACCACAGTATTGCAACAATAAAGTGGCAGATCATGTAAAGTTATAGAGTCACTAATGATTCAAGTGCCGACACCGCTGGAACAGTGCACAGGTGGTGAATATAAGTGTTTTTATTTTAATGGGGCCAAACATGAGGAATGAGAAGGGGTTATCCAAGTAGTGGACAACCACTTTAATTATAAACTGCATGACAGCCTATATGGATACTGTTACATCTGCCATTGAAGCACACACAGGTCAGCTGAAAAACTATCCACATATCCCAGTTTACTCTCAAATAAGAGGATCAATCCATGAAGGATCAAGTTCGAGTTGAATTCTAGCATGTTGAGATTAGATTCACAGTGAGCAAAAAAAGAAACTTGGTAACCACACTACTGAAGCATCAGAGAGCAGGCTAAAATCATTTTGCATTGCTGCATGGGCTTCACCATAATGCCTTGCAACTATGACATTTAACAGTCAGTACCTCTGGCATCATAAATCAGTGTCTCCCAGAGGAGCACAGGTTGTACTGCAGAGTCTTTTTCCATCTCAAAAGTCACTAGGTACATTTCCTTGTCCCTTAGATTGTAAGCTCTTATGGTTAGCAGGGCAAGGCTGGGATGAGGGAAGGCAGGGTAGGCATCCATCTAGGGTGCTACCTCCTGCCTACCCGGGGGGGGAGCAGTTTAAAAAGGAATGACATGCGGAAGATGGCCGCAGACATTCAGCAAAGTGACGGCCGAAGTGCGGGCACATAAGTGAGCAGTGTCAGTTACTGACACTGCTCACCCCTCTCTCTGCCTGCACTCCAGCCATTTTTCCTTCCTCGGACTCAATTTTATTTGTGTCTGAAAGACATGAATATAATTGCTGTGAGCCGTGCCACAGACACAGGAGCAGAGGATCAGTAATCAGCTCCAGAACGAACGCAAGCCACTCCTGGCCTGCCCCCTTTTAGAGACGGCGCACACAGCACCAACACCGTTCAGCACTCACTGCTGTGCTTCATAGAAGAGGAGATGGTGGCCACGATATACTGGGATTAGGTGAGTATAAGCTAATTTTTCATTATTATTATATTCCACTAAGTGGGGAACATTACAAAGGGGGCTATGGGGGGACCTGATATGAGAAGCTATGGGGGGACCTGATATAAGAATCTATGGGGGGATCTGATATGAGAGGCTGCGAGGGGACCTGATATAATGGGCTGCGGGATGATCTAATACAGTCCTGCTCATCGTTTTTGTCACCCATGAAGTTTAAGTACATAATCTAGAATATCTCCTGAAAAAAATTAATCAAGTGAAACAGTTTTTTGTATAGAGCACAAGTGTTAAATACAAAAGAGCAAATGATAAACAATAATTTAAAACCAAAAACAATGGGAGGGAAAAATAGAAAAATCGAAATCTTGCTGTGACACTGGTATTGGCACCCTTTACATTAATTTAGTATGGAAACACATTTTAAATCGCCTGTGGTAAATCAGAAAAGAGATTCTCCTGTGATTGTCGGTGCCAATGTGGCATGAATTAGCCAATGAATGATGACTTCAGTGTTTTAAAAAGTCACACTGTAGGCCCTGTTCCTTTGTCACAATGGTGAAGACAAAGGAGATGTCTGAGGACATCAGAACTACGATTATTAGCAAACACTAGACTTCCAAAGGATATAAGGCCATCTCCAAATACCTTGATATCCCAGTTTCAACAGTGGCCAATGTAATTAAGAAGTTTACCAAGCATGGAACCATCAAGAACCTCCCTGGACATGGGGAAACGAGGAAAATTGACAAGAAATGTCTTCGAAGGTTGCTGCGAATGGTGGAATAAAGACCACATAAAACATCTAAAGACCTGAAGGCCATCCTGGAACAGTCTGAGGTCATGATTTCAACAAGTACCATATGCCGCACACTAATCCAAGCAGAGCTTTATGGACGAAGGCCAAGGAAGAAACCAATGCTGAAGAAAAGACAAAAAAAGGAATGACTGATGTATGCCAAAAATTACCTTGGCAAACCACAATCCTACTGGAAAAAATGTTCTGTGGACAGATTAAATAAAAATAGAGCTTTTTGGCAATGCAAAGCAACAGTTTGTTTACAGATGGCGTAATGAAGCTTACAAGGAAAAGAACATCTTACCAGCAGTTAAGCAGGGTGGAGGATCCACCTGGTACTGTAGGCCTTGACCGTATCACAGGAATCATGAAATCAGAGAATTATCAAGAGATTTTAGAGTGAAATGTCCTACTCAGTGTAAGAAAACTTGGTTTGAGTCGAAGATCATGGGCCCTCCAACAAGACAATGACCCAAAGCTTACATCCAAAAGTACACAGGAATGGTTGAAAAAAAAATGGACTGTTTTAAAATGGCCAGCAATGAGTCCTGACCTCAATCCCATTGAAAATCTATCGGGGGAGCTGAAATCTGCCATTGAGAAAAAGAACCCTGCAAACATTCAAGAGCTTAAACAAACTGCAAAGGAAGAGTGGGAGAAAATTCCAGCTGAGTAGTGCAAGAAGCTTATAGATGGCTACCAGAAATGTTTGGAGGCTGTCATCAATGCCAAAGGGTGTGCAACCAAGTATTAATTAGGGGCACCTTTATTGCTGCACATGCTGTTTATTCTGTTTCTTCTTTGAAATTGCAACATGGAAGTTGAAAAACAATGTTTTATTGTTGTATTACTTTGAACCACTAATTAAAAAATCCTGAGGATATAACTTTGGTACATTTCCATTTATTTCTGATGATATTGTACAGACTATGAAAGAAATGAAGAGGTGCCAATATTGGTGACCAGCACTTTATGAGAGCAGTGCGGGACATAATATAAGAAACTGTGAGAGGACCTGATATGAAAGCTGTGCTGGACATAATATGAGATGCTGTGGGGGGGCTTGATATGAGAGCTGTGTGTGACATAATATAAGAGGCTGCGGGTGTACCTACTATGAGGGGCTGTGAGGGGACCTGATATGAGAGCTGTGCAGGACATAATATGAGAGGCTGATATGAGCGTGACTTTAACAGTATGAAAAGATGATGTTAAAAACGCATTGCATACGGATGTCGTATGGATGGCATACAGATTAAATGCTAGTAAAAATCATTTCATACTCACCTTTCACTTGCATTACACACAGATTACAAAGAGCACTCAGCCAACTCTTCTGAATGAGAATTGGAGCGATTTTGCCTACTCTCCTGTGACCCAAGCCTAATTTGTAGAATTGAAGCCTTGGACAGGCATGTTTGACAAATATTAGTTTAAGGTCCAAACAAAGAAAGATATGCCTTGTCGTGCCTGCTGAGCTCTCATGAATTGGCCAATTTATGCGCTAAGTATGTTAATTTTTATAAGTATATTCTAAGTAACAGTAATGGAGTCCAAATTTTGTATATTCAATGTTTCTTAATGCTTACAGGGTGCTGCTGTATTCTTTTGTTTATACAGTATGTATATATATATATATATATATATATACAGTACAGACCAAAAGTTTGGACACACCTTCTCATTTAATGATTTTTCTGTACTTTCTTGACTATGGAAATTGTACATTCACACTGAAGGCATCAAAACTATGAATTAACACATGTGGAATTATATACTTAACAAAAAAGTGTGAAACAACTGAAAATGTGTCTTATATTCTAGGTTCTTCAAAGTAGCCACCTTTTGCTTTGATGACTGCTTCACACACTCTTGGCATTCTCTTGATGAGCTACAAGAGGTAGTCACTGGAAATTGTCTTCCAACAATCTTGTAGGAGTTCCCAGAGATGCTTAGCACTTGTTGGCCCTTTTGCCTTCACTCTGCGGTCCAGCTCGCCCCAAACCATCTCGATTGGGTTCAGGTCTGGTGACTGTGGAGGCCAGGTCATCTGGCGTAGCACCCCATCACTCTCCTTCTTGGTCAAATAGCCCTTACACAGCCTGGAGGTGTGTTTGGGGTCATTGTCCTGTTTAAAAATAAATGATGGTCCAACTAAACGCAAACCGGATGGAATAGCATGCTGCTGCAAGATGCTGTGGTAGCCATGCTGGTTCAGTATGCCTTCCGTTTTGAATAAATTCCCAACAGTGTCACCAACAAAGCACCCCCACACCATCACACCTCCTCCTCCGTGCATCACGGTGGGAACCAGGCATGTAGAGTCCATCCGTTCACCTTTTCTGCGTCGCACAAAGACACAGTGGTTGGAACCAAAGATCTCAAATTTGGACTCATCAGACCAAAGCACAGATTTCAACTGGCCTAAAGTCCATTCCTTGTGTTCTTTAGCCCAAACAAGTCTCTTCTGCTTGTTGCCTGTCATTAGCAGTGGTTTTCTACCTGCTATTTTACCATGAAGGCCTGCTGCACAAAGTCTCCTCTTAACAGTTGTTGTACAGATGTGTCTGCTGCTAGAACTCTGTGTGGCATTGACCTGGTCTCTAATCTGAGCTGCTGTTAACCTGCGATTTCTGAGGCTGGTGACTCGGATAAACTTATTCTCAGAAGCAGAGGTGACTCTTGGTCTTCCTTTCCTGGGGCGGTCCTCATGTAAGCCAGTTTCTTTGTAGTGCTTGATGGTTTTTGCAACTGCACTTGGGGACACTTTCAAAGTTTGCCCAATTTTTCGGACTGACTGACCTTCATTTCTTAAAGTAATGATGGCCACTCATTTTTCTTTACTTAGCTGCTTTTTTCTTGCCATAATACAAATTCTAACAGTCTATTCAGTAGGACTATCAGCTGTGTATCCACCCGAGTTCTGCACAACACAACTGATGGTCCCAACCCCATTTATAAGGCAAGAAATCCCACTTATTAAAGCTGACAGGGCACACCTGTGAAGTGAAAACCATTTCCGGTGACTACCTCTTGAAGCTCATCAAGAGAATGCCAAGAGTGTGGAAAGCAGTCATCAAAGCAAAAGGTGGCTACTTTGAAGAGCCTAGAATATAATACATATTTTCAGTTGTTTCACACTTTTTTGTTAAGTATATAATTCCACATGTGTTAATTCATAGTTTTGATGCCTTCAGTGTGAATGTACAATTTTCAAAGTCATGAAAATACAGAAAAATCTTTAAATGAGGTGTGTCCAAACTTTTGGTCTGTACTGTGTACAGTAGGTGGACAGAAAGTGTAATAAGGTTATGAAGGGGGAGATTTATCAAACAAAATCCAGCAATTTTAGATAACATTATGTGGAGTGATGAAGCTTCTTTTAAATTATCCGGCCATATTAACAGACATAATTGTATTTACTGGTATAATGAGAACATGCATTTAACATTAGAGCAACAACTAAATGAGCCTGGTGTCAATGTTTGGGGTGGTATTTCAAGTTTTGGTGTTTTAGCACCAATATTTTATGATGGAACAGTCACAGGAGATACAGTGCTGGCTAAAAGTATTGGCACCCCAGCAATTCTGTCAGATAATACTCAGTTTCTTCCTGAAAATTATTGCAATCACAAATTCTTTGGTATTATTCTCTTCATTTAATTTGTCTTCAATGAAAAAAGCACAAAAAGAATTGTCCTAAAGCCAAATTGGATATAATTCCACACCAAACCTAAAAAAGGGGGTAGACAAAAGTATTGGCACCATTTGAAAAAACGTTTTGGAAGAATGTTCTCTGGTCAGATGAGACAAAAGTAGAGCTTTTTGGGAAAAAGCATCAACATAGAGTGTACAGGAAAAAAAAAAGAGGCATTCAAAGAAAAGAACACGGTCCTTACAGTCAAACATGGCGGAGGTTCCCTGATGCTTTGGGGTTGCTTTGCTGCCTCTGGCACTGGACTGCTTGACCGTGTGCATGGCATTATGAAGTCTGAAGACTACCAACAAATTTTGCAGCATAATGTAGGGCCCAGTGTGAGAAAGCTGGGTCTCCCTCAGAGGTCATGGGTCTTCCAGCAGGACAATGACCCAAAACACACTTCCAAAAGCACTATAAAATGGTTTGAGAGAAAGCACTGGAGACTAAGGTGACCAGCAATGAGTCCAGACCTAAATCCCATAGAACACCTGTGGAGAGATCTCAAAATGGCAGTTTGGAGAAGGCACCCTTCAAATATCAGGGACCTGGAGCAGTTTGCCAAAGAAGAATGGTCTACAATTCCAGCAGAGCATTGTAAGAAACTCATTGATGGTTACCGGAAGCGGTTGTTCGCAGTTATTTTGGCTAAAGGTTGTGCAACCAAGTATTAGGCTGAGGGTGCCAATACTTTTGTCCGACCCATTTTTGGAGTTTTGTGTGAAATGATCAATGATTTGATTTTTGCTTCATTCTCGTTTGTGTTTTTTCCTTGCAAGCAAATTAAATGAAGAGAATAATATCAAAGAATTTGTGATTGCAATCATTTTCAGGAAGAAACTGAGTATTATCTGACAGAATTGCAGGGGTGGCAATACTTTTGGCCAGCACTGTAAGTATCTCGAAATTCTAATGAATCAAGTTGTTCCCCAGTTATAGCAACAGCCTAATTCAAATGACCTTTATTTCCAACGAGATGGGGACCCTCCACATTATTCAAGAGTAGTCCGCGAGTATCTTGAAACATTTCCTAATAAATGGATTGGCCGAAGAGGCCCACTTGATTGGCCGGCACGTTCTCCAGACTTGACCCCAATGGATTTTTTCTTTTGGGGAGTACTCAAGGACAAAATTTATAGTCGAAAACCAAAAAGTGTCAGTGATTTGAAAAATTACATAAGAGATGCATTTCAAGAAATTAATACCCAAAGAGACTTGTGCAAAAAAGTTTGTCGAAGCGTAAGAGGCAGACTTCAAAGCTGTGCAAATTGTAATGGAAAACAGTTTGAGCACCGGCGTTAATAAAATTTAAGGGCTTTTGTATTATTGTTCAGAATAAAATTTAATTGTCAATGTTATGTTTGTGTTAGTAAATATAATTTTATATATAAATCAAAATAAATGTTATTATTTTCTGGCCACCTACTTTTGGACAACCTTGTGTATATCTATCTATATATATATATATATATATAGATATATAGATATAGATATATATATACAGTACAGACCAAAAGTTTGGACACACCTTCTCATTTAAAGATTTTTCTGTATTTTCATGACTTTGAAAATTGTACATTCACACTGAAGGCATCAAAACTATGAATTAACACATGTGGAATTATATACTTAACAAAAAATTGTGAAACAACTGAAAATATGTCATATATTCTAGGCTCTTCAAAGTAGCCACCTTTTGCTTTGATGACTGCTTTGCACACTCTTGGCATTCTCTTGATGAGCTTCAAGAGGTAGTCACCGGAAATGGTTTTCACTTCACAGGTGTGCCCTGTCAGGTTTAATGAGTGGGATTTCTTGCCTTATAAAGGGGGTTGGGACGATCAGTTGTGTTGTGCAGAAGTCAGGTGGATACACAGCTGATAGTCCTACTGAATAGACTGTTAGAATTTGTATTATGGCAAGAAAAAAGCAGCTAAGTAAAGAAAAACGAGTGGCCATCATTACTTTAAAAAATGAAGGTCAGTCAGTGCGAAAAATTGGGCAAACTTTGAAAGTGTCCCCAAGTGCAGTTGCAAAAACCATCAAGCGCTACAAAGAAACTGGCTCACATGAGGACCGCCCCAGGAAAGGAAGACCAAGAGTCACCTCTGCTTCCGAGGATAAGTTTATCCGAGTCACCAGCCTCAGAAATCGCAGGTTAACAGCAGCTCAGATTAGAGACCAGGTCAATGCCACACAGAGTTCTAGCAGGAGACACATCTCTACGACAACTGTTAAGAGGAGACTTTGTGCAGCAGGCCTTCATGGTAAAATAGCTGCTAGGAAACCACTGCTAAGGACAGGCAACAAGCAGAAGAGACAAGTTTGGGCTAAAGAACACAAGGAATGGACATTAGACCAGTGGAAATCTGTGCTTTGGTCTAATGAGTCCAAATTTGAGATCTTTGGTTCCAACCACTGTGTCTTTGTGCGACGCAGAAAAGGTGAACGGATGGACTCTACATGCCTGGTTCCCACCGTGAAGCATGGAGGAGGAGGTGTGATGGTGTGGGGGTGCTTTGCTGGTGACACTGTTGGGGATTTATTCAAAATTGAAGGCATACTGAACCAGCATGGCTACCACAGCATCTTGCAGTGGTATGCTATTACTTTTGGTTTGCGTTTAGTTGGACCATCATTTATTTTTCAACAGGACAATGACCCCAAACACACCTCCAGGCTGTGTAAGGGCTATTTGACCAAGAAGAAGAGTGATGGGGTGCTAAACCAGATGACCTGGCCTCCACAGTCACCAGACCTGAACCCAATCGAGATGGTTTGGGGTGAGCTGGACCACAGAGTGAAGGCAAAAGGGCCAACAAGTGCTAAGCATCTCTGGGAACTAGACTACCTCTTGAAGCTCATCAAGAGAATGCCAAGAGTGTGCAAAGCAGTCATCAAAGCAAAAGGTGGCTACTTTGAAGAACCTAGAATATAAGACATATTTTCAGATGTTTCACACTTTTTTGTTAAGTATATAATTCCACATGTGTTAATTCATAGTTTTGATGCCTTCAGTGTGAATGTACAATTTTCAAAGTCTTGAAAATACGGAAAAATCTTTAAATGAGGTGTGTCCAAACTTTTGGTCTGTACTGTATATAGATATAGATATATAGATATACACACACACACATTTGTTGCTAATGATGACCTATGTTTGATTTTAATACTTAAGTAGCATTCTGCTCTCCAAGTATGATAAAATGTCTCCACTGTCAATTTTTGCTATATCTGTATTATTTGTTTGTGTGAACATTTGATATAACCATTAGCTCAAGATAGTAAGACATTCTTGTCATTGCGCCTCTCATTTTCTTAGGGAATACTAGTCTCTGAAAATCTGTTTGAAGAGTTTGTCATTTAGTACAATTTATTTGTTTTTTATCTACACATAACTACACTGTCAACTCAATGCTGCCAAGCCTCCTGTGAATGTAATAATAGTGGACATTTGCCCTGGTATCACAGCATGTGCAGCTTCAAAATGATCCCCACATCCTGTAATAAAGCTCTCAAATTGAGAAGAGCATTACTGGATATATTGATGGAGTCAGATGCCATCAGGCTGTTTTCACTGTTATGTCCTGACCCCATAAAGAAGCTATACGGGAGGGGAAGTCATCTAGCCTTAGCGAATAGACAATCCTCAACAGATTTAGCCAATTAGCCATATTATTACCTCAATCTCATGTGTGTCCAGCTTTTGTGAAAAAGAGTTTATAACAGTAATGATACAATATAATATAATACAATAATTATACAGTAAATATTACATCAATTCTTGTACTGAACAGCAATAAATTATTAAATTAAGAAGAAAAGTTAAACAAAATAAACATAGTATTAAAGAAACTTTGTTTCACACCTCTATAGTCTCACATTCAAACTCATGTGTTCTTATAAGAGGTTGTGTAAAAAGACAATATAACTAGTGCAGCCCAATGTTGCAGGTATTAGGCAGAAGAAATCCTTAACCGCTTTTACATCCACTTTGTAAATGATGAACAAAAAATGCAATATAGCGATCAGCTATCACAGTAAAATGTTAAATGGTGAAATGAATACCATTGGTTATCTTGTTACAAGTGCATATGTCAATGGGTGTTACATTCACCAAACATCTATGACATAGAGGACCCGATTCAACAAAGTTTTCACACCAGAATTCTGGCATAAAAGCTTTGAAGAGTCACAAAATTTAGGCACAGCTCAGAGCTGCACCTAAAATTTGCGACTTTTGGTATCTTCACACTACCTTTTTCCAGCTCCACCAAAATGAGTAGAGCTGGGGCGGGATGGGGATGTGGCGACACACTGCTCGTCAAATTCATGACAAGCAGTGGTGTTTTCTACATCTCAAATCTTACTCCAGCAGGGGCTGGAATAGGATTTTCGGCGAGACATACACGGATGTGCGAGACACTCGTCCACCTCTTCATGAATCAGGGAGTGTCTGAGTCCAGCACACCCACTCATCAAGAGCAACATTCTTTCTGCTGCTAAGACTGCTCTGACTCATTGGAGCATGGACTCCAGAAGACCTCCAATAGTGTCCTTTATTATTTGGCACCAAGTTGTTAGAAGTAGATCCTTTAACTTCTGTTGCAAGTTGAGGCCTCAATGGTTTGTCCTTGTTTAATTAGCACATCCCGGGCATGATTTATCAGATTGATATCTGTGAATTTGAAGGTTGTTAAGGAATACAGTTGCCATGAATGGATGTATTTATCTGCAATAATGTTTTACGACAGTAGTGAGTGTCAAAGTAATATCTCCTTGAGTTCCAAGACCCAGTTGTAAGTTTCCTAGCAGAACATTGCTGGGGACATCACATTATCTCCACCAACATGCTTTCTTCACATAATACATACTGGTATCTTTCCCTAGGTAAGTGGGGCA
The DNA here is from genome assembly GCF_046119375.1 of Phyllobates terribilis. Classification (NCBI taxonomy): domain Eukaryota; kingdom Metazoa; phylum Chordata; class Amphibia; order Anura; family Dendrobatidae; genus Phyllobates; species Phyllobates terribilis. Next base: position 385,647,848 of record NW_027362763.1, on the reverse strand, counting down.
AAAGCATCAGTTTTTCACATAAAATAAACATAAATGTGATTTATCACATCAGACATAAGCGGATTATAAATGAGGGCAATCTGCACTATCGCCTGGGGCTCCTGGGGGGGGCCCATGGCCAAAATGCCCTCATCATAATGTTTTGCGACCATCAGTGTTGCACAACTCTGGGCAGAGAGCTTTCCTGAAGCTCCACTGCAGGCAATACAGAATGGCAGTGGAGCTCTGAGGAGCTCCCATTGCCTTCTTTGTGACATGCAGTCATGTACGCACTGGGCACAAGAGGTGGAGTCATAGGAGGTCGTATGAAGAGGTAAGTATGAAAAGTTGTTTTTTTTTCAATAAAATAATTTAAATGGGGGTGCTCAAGAGGAAAGTATAATGAATTGGGGGAAGGTGGCAAGTGGTGCATTGTGTGGGATTTCTTTTTCAGGAAACATATGTGTACATATACATATATGAACATATATGCGACCTTTTTTATCTTCAGGGGCCGAGTCCCAGCGATAGGACGTCAACATCAAGGTTTGACAAGATGAATAAGGAAAGGCTGTAGTCAGACAAGACGTCAGCAGTAAGTGTTGCGGAATATGTTGGCGCAATATAAATAAAATTATTATTTTTAAGTTACTGGATGTAATTATTTATTCTGTATAGGGGTATGTTTACACTAGTGTTTCCCAAACTTCATTCTTCACGGCCCCCAACAGATCATGTTTTCAGGATTGCCTTAGTATTGCACATTGATGGAATTACCATCAAGGCATCAGAAATTGCCACAGATTCTCTCACCTGTGCAATACTAAGGAGATCCTGAAAACATGACGTGTTGGGGTCCATTAGGACTGGAGTTTGGGAAGCACTGGTTTACATGGACCGACCGGTGTCACTAAACAACCATGAATCGGTAAACTATTACCGATCGGCAGTCGTTTAGTGTGGTGTGTCTGTTTAAACAGTCTATTAAAGGGGTGGTGCAAAACTAAACTACATTTTTATCCTAAACTCTATTAAATTTCATAATCTAATATTTTTTTCTAAAATTCTTTGATTAAAAATTTCCTATCCTTCCCTCACTATCTAACTGCTTTATTTATCTTTTTTGCTACTTCCTCTTTGATGATGCTTTATTTGAGAATCCCAGTGCATGCTGTGATACTGAAACAAAGCGTGGTCAGGGGTCTGAAGGCTATGGTCACAGTTTTGTGCTGATGTCAATGCCAAAGGTGTTTTGGAAGGCTGCAGTTATTGAGCCAGCAATCAACCTATCATTTAAACATGTAATAAAATCAGATATGTTATTGGGTATTGAATAAAATGATACTTTGATATCTGTGATCCAATGTCTTACTCCAGATAAATCCATGTTTTTCCTAATATGTAAATGAGCTGTTAAGATCTGTGGGGGGGACATAGATCTCCCCAAGAATCTGCCTCCAGAACTTCTTTTAAATTAAAGGGGGTGTTACCAGTGTGAAACATGTAATCTCACTGCAGAGCTGTGTGTAATTATAATTAAGAAGGTACAGCAGAGCTGAGCTTTGTCTCATTACAAACTCATCTGTAGTTTTAGCTCTCCTCTCAGCAGACACAATCAAACTAGGAATATCACCCATCTACCAGTTAAATCTCTGTGCATTTAACAGATAAATCATAATTATTCTGCTGCAAGAGGGTATAAACATGACTTATTTCCCATCTAGTTGTTTCTAGACACCTTCTCATAGTAGCAGATTAGTAATACTGTAATAAACTATTTTCAATGGATAATTAAAATTGAAATTAAAATGCTCTCCTGGAGTGTTAAACCCCATAGAAAATAGCCAATATGAATAATACTACTTTATGAAACTAGCAATCACATGAAATTGTACAAAAGAAGATAATGGGGTGGTCTTAAAGCAGTGGTCCTTTGTAAAGGTTTCCGTGTATACTAATGAGGCCCTGAATCAGTTTTAAATTTAATCTGTTAGCTAGAAAAAGGATAATCTACAGGTAAGTAGTATTTTAGTTATGTCCTGCAGGCTTACTGGAGCAGAGAATTAAGCTTTATTCTCCCTGCAGCCGCTCACCGCTGCTGTCTTCTGGCTGTGCATGGGGCTGTAAGAGTTTCTTGTTTGCCCCTTAACTGACAGCTTGCTCTGTATTTACAGGTAAATAGCATTTTTGTAGATGACATGTTCCCATTAAAGGGTTGTTCCTATCTCAAATATGAATAAAATTGGAAAATGCTTGCAAAAAAAACTTTCAAATTAACTACTTATTAAAATTCTGCATTGTTCCTCTGATAATTACAATTGTATTTTTAATTGTTTACAACTCATTGCCTGGGATAAAGTCCACCACTGCAGTCTAGCAGCTGTGGTCAACTTTTTTCTATCAAGATTGTAAGCACTGTACTGAAGCTGGCCAGGATCACTAAAGCGCACAGCTAGCGCCAGACCACATCCAGCTTCAGTGCTACTGTGCTCCTTCGATGCTGATTTATGACACAGCATAGACCAACAATCTCACTTCTCTAAGCTGTCAATCAAGCAGGAGCAAACAAAAGGCTGGGAGGCAGAGGAGTGGTTCACTATGGAAAAGAAATGATGGGGCATCAATGTCTGATCGGTGGGGGTGAGACACTTGGCACCCCCGCCTATTAACTGTTCCAGCTTCATTGTGGGAATAGTGGCCGCAGCTGGGTTCGGTACATCCTCCCCTTATTGATTTGAATAGGTGGTGGATGTATAGTACCCGACCATGGCCACTATACAGTCGATGGAGCTGTGCTGTGCAGCTCCGCAACTGAGCAGTCCCAGCCACCAATGACACTTAGAACACGGGGAACACCCCCACGATCAGATATTGATGACCTATCGTAAGGATAGACCATCAATGTTAAAGTCCCAGACAATCCCTTTAAGGTTATTCTATAACACATGCATTTAGTTAACAGTTGTCTAATAAATGAAATAATTTCCTACAAGTAATAAATCAAATTTGAAAAAAATATTGGCTACATGTACCAAGGGATTTCCCGAATCCCTGGTAAGTGACTATATAAATGAATAGTTAAGCATAGTGATCAAAGATTGCTATCTTATAGTTTAATACTGGTACACAAGCAGTGCCGTCTTGCCGACCCATGGATGCCTGGCTCTGCAGAATTGCAGATATCCAGAAGATCCATTTCCCATTGTGCTCGAATGCAAAGTTCAGTGTATAAGATGTTTCCTGTATAGGATTCTATGCATGGAAACAGTAGATTGATCTATTTCCTGACTACACCGATATTTCAAACAATTATTGCCATCAAATGCAAACACAGCCCAGCGGTGGGCAACATGTAAAGGAATAAAGAACATGAGCCATGCTAGTGGAGAATACTGTAGCTTACACATCAGTTAAAAGAACCTGCACTTACAAATACACCTGCATTATTCAATATTTTCTCCACTTGTACTCAATGGTTCAATGGGAGTGCAGTAATTAAAATAAGCAAATTAGTGTTTGATGTGCTATAGCTCCAACCAAAACATGAAAACAACTGCAGAAATTAAGGTTCGTGTGGAGGATGCACTTGAAATTGTGCAAAGCATCTAATTGCTCATAAACATTTCTATTTTCTATCTTGTTTTATAAAAATGCAGAGGAAATGGAGAATAGCATATAATTATATACAAGTTTACAGCAGGTTCTTCCATTCTATTGCTCATCACTATAGATTTCCGCTACTTGATCTTTATCTTGTTCTTTGCTGCCCTCAAGTGTATCATTGAGGTATTACATACATTAAAAAGTATATCTGCTGTAAGTAAACAGCATTATTTGGCTTAACAAAACATATTTAAAAAATAATGTATTTTTTATTTCCAAGTTTTTCACAAAATAGTCTGCAAGGTTAAGCTAAATGCTCCCACATTTATTATTGAACATTGTAAGTAGTTGTAGGTTTGTGTTGCAAAGTGAACTGTATTGAAAGCTTTTTTTTTATTATTTAGTTTCTATGGAAACCATTTTCAAAAAGCAAATTTCCAACAAAAGAAATAAAAGCTGTATGAGGAATCAAAAGTACCAGAATTATTTGTGCATTTGTGATACTCATTTGTAAGAGGGGAAAGTACTGTCAGGCAGTAGTGTCAGAAAATGCCAGAAATAAAGAGGCTATTGTTGACTATGATGTGTGTAGAGCATGTGGAGCAGCTGTGCTCACACTATATTGTCTATTAGCATGATAATTAGCCCATATCACCCAACTATAGCGTGCAAGATGAGGATAGAGATGATAAAGTTGTTATAATTGGATCTGAGTTCACTGAAATTAACTATAATTAAGTCAATATCAGTTAAATCTGATGAAGCTGTAGCAGATACAACAATTCTGGAAAACAAAATGTCACTTTACTTGACTTTCTAAGAGTACTTTGCTAATATGCAATAACATACATCAAATTTCTGGGCTCTTTGCTGTAGAACTGAATTATGACATGTAATTGTATCCAACTGTTTAAAGAGAGTCTATTAGTAAGATCACCTCACCCCACCAAACCGCATATATGAGCATGCGGATTTTTTAAATAGAAATCTATCGACCTCTTTATTTCTTCTATCTGTTGCAAGAAATTATCACGTTAATCAATATACAAATGAAATCTTAAGTGCTCTGTGCATGACAGAGTCTTTGACTCCCCGAGTTGTTTCCCCGCCCATTTATGATCGAAGATTTAAGATAGAGTTGTGGAATTAAGCAGAATTTCCTCTCCAGCAAAAAGAGAGAATTTTCGACATTTGAAGAGGTAAAAATGACCCCATATAAATTAATTTATCCTCTTACCGACATATGATGTACTGGCACATCATATGCCGGCTCCTTGACTTTGATGTGGCCTTGTAAACCGAGCCCGCATCATTCCCGGCAGATGATGATTGTCTTATGATGCGCCCAGGGGATGGGGACGACTCGGTACCCGGGCCTTTGCCTGGTTTTGGGGATGTCACGGTGGTCGGCTCCTGGGCCCGTACCCTGGGGTCACTCTTGAAAAAGGGGATTGGAACTTGGATAGCAATAAAAATAAAGTAAATAGTTTGTGACACCACCTGTGGTACCTGGTAAGGATTACCAGCGCTGCTGCAGACCTCCAGGGGGTGATGGGATGGCAGCTGGATTGTTTCTGCTCCCCACAGGCGGAGCAGGCCACCAGGGCAGTGTGGAGCTAGTGGTGGGTGGTGATGCTGGGGCTTGTAGTGCAGGCGGGATGGTGCAGCAGGAATAACTGACAGAGACAGGGGATTCACTTCAATACCTTTACTGGTGCGGATGTCAGGTACGGTCCAGGGTACTCAATAGGAGGGGTTCACTTCAGGACTTCTCCCCAGTGAGCGGGTATAAGGCCTCCTGGTTCGTGTCTGCCTCTCTGTATGCTCCTGGCCAGCCTGCAACTGGGCCTAGCTTATGTGTCGTGCTGTTCCTTCACCTGTCGCTTGGTAGTGGGACCTTCTGCTGGCAACCACTATCCCTGGTCGCCGGGGCCTTCGTGGTTCCTGGTCCTGTAATGGATCTAGCTTCAGGTCTGCAAGGGACTTGTAGTCCTCCTGGAATGCCGGTGGTCCCTACTGGGTATAAAGGACCCTGTAGGCGCGGACCCGGTGTCCGGTTTGTATCTTCGGGGTGTCCCTAGGATGCTCCTCTGCCCCTTCAACTCCTCTCTCCTCTCCTCTTTGCCGTCGGCCACACTCGGTGCCCTCAAAACTCAGCAGCAGACGTGCTGTGTCTTCGCTGCTCTCAGCATCAGCATGCTCTCAGACTCTCTGACTCTGTCTGACTGACTGACTTCCTGGCTCCATCCTCCATATATATATCCCTAACGGGCTCCCTCTGGTGGTATGAGGTGGAAGGGTGGAGGTGTTTGTATGTAATGAGGGCCTCTTGTGGAGAAGTTCGTCCATCCACCCTGGGTCCTGCGGTACCTGTGAACAACAGGGTGCCACACTTATTCAGCCATCATCTGCCTCTAACAGCCGCAGGTGGACTACTGCAACTCTCTATTAATCATTCTGTCTCTTACTAAACTCTCCCCTCTCCAATCCATCCTGAATGCAGCAGCCAGGATCATATTCCTTTCCAATGGCTACAACAATGACTCTACCGTGTGCCAGTCGTTGTACTGCTGACCCATTCGCTACAGAGTTCAACATAATTAGAACAATTCCTGGAATTCACATATAATGTACGTCCATGCAATAAATATTCCATACATTACAATCGTGGGATGCATTTTGTGACATACGTATGTGTCAGACTATGAAACCACCATTCGGAAAACTAATCATAACCCCAAGCAAACAAACCGAACATCCAGGTCATAATGCAAAAAAAAATATTAAGAATTAGCCAAACATTGTGTTAGACTAAAAAACTTTTATTACAAAAATCAATAGGTTCTTGGTGGCGCTAAAGAAAAAGTGCATACGCGGATCTTTAATAAACACATAATGTCTTAATATAAAATACAAATGTAGAGACACTGGACCAAATAGCACCATGGTACATTGATGCTGCAGATGCAATATGGGATATACATTGTGTTACACCCACCACTTAATATGTACAAGTAAAAGTAAGTGCAAAGTGGCCCTATAAATTATAGGGCTGTTGCAATTAGCAGTTCGGGAAGTCCAAAGCTTGTACATAGAATTTATTCATCTGAACAGATTGTAATTCCACTCTCAGTATTTTATATTACACCAGTCATGGTCCAGCTATATGGGTTTTGTTGCCCTTTGGTTACTGACAACATACATAATTAAAGTTTGATAGGGCCACTTTGCACTTACTTTTACTTGGGCATATTAAGTGGTGGGTGTAACACAATGTATATCCCATATTGCATCTGCAGCATCAATGTACCATGGTGCTATTTGGTCCAGTGTCTCTACGTTTGTATTTTATATTAAGACATTATGTGTTTATTATAGATCCGTGTATGCACTTTTTCTTTAGTGCCACCAAGAACCTATTGATTTTTGTAATAAAGGTTTTTTAGTCTAACACAATGTTTGGCTAATTCTTTATTTATTTTTGCATCATTAGAGTTCAATATAAACTTATCACTCTCATCCACAAAGCGCTCCATGGTTCAGCCCTACCCTACATCTCCTCCCTCGTCTCAGTCTACCACCCTACCCGTGCTCTACATTCTAATAATGACCTAACACCAACATCCTCAATAATCTGAACCTCCCACTCCCAGCTCCCAGACTTCATACGTGCTGCACCAGTTCTTTGGAATTCACTACCCAGGATAATTTGATTAATACCCAATACCCACAGTTTTAAGTGTGGCCTAAAAATGCATTTCTTTAGACTGGCCTATCTCCTCACCACACTTATCTAACTATCCCAGTTTTGCCCATATAAAATTTTCTTCAAAATCAGGTCCCTGATAACATTTATTCAGACACCCCCATGCACTTAATAGCCCTCTGTGTCTGTACTTGTATACATACTGGCTGGTGACCAGTTCATGCAGTATTATGTGAATACCCTATTTATTATATTGATGGCAGGAGCATAGATGACAAGCAATTGTTACCATCCACCTTTTGTGTGTCCCCTATTTCTTCATAGATTATAAGCTTGGGAGCAGGGCCCTCACTGCTTTTGGTATCTGTTGAATTATGTGTTGTTCTGTAATGTCTTTATTGTCTATAAAAGTCCCCTCTAAAATATAAAGTGCTGTGGAATATATTGGATCTATACAAATAAAAATTATTATTAAATGCTGCAGTCAATCGTTGACCTTTGACACTGGCATTAAACTGAAGCCGATGGGCTGCCATTACAGCCAGCGATATGCTGAAGAAGCTTGTGCCTATCATCATGGTACTCCTGTCAAAACGAGCCTATAGCTTGCGTTCATAGGATAACATAATTTTTGCTATATACAGAAATGCTGTGGAATTGCTGTATATAGCACAAGCGATCAGATGATTGCAGGTTCAAGTTCACTAAGGTAACTAAGAAAACAGTGAAAAGTAAACAAAAAATGTTTGAAAAAATATAAATTTCAAATCACCCATAATTCCCCCCATTAAAAATTAGGAAATAAAAAAATACACATATTCGCTATTGCTGCATTCGTAAAAGTCCGATCTATCAAAATATAAAATAAATTGATCCTATCAGGAAGCAGCGTAACAACAATAAAGAATCAAAACGCCAGAATTGCAGTTTTTGCAACACAAAAAAAATGTAATAACAAGTGATCAAAGTATCATGTCTACACCAAAGAGATATCAATAAAAACATTGGCTCGGGGCACAAAAAAACAAATCCTCACATATCCATATCCTGAAAACTGAAAATGTTACTGCTCTCGGAAAATGGCGCAACAAGCAACATATTTTTCATTTTTTTTATAAATTTCAGATTTTTTTTTTCACCACTTAAATAAAATAAAAACTATACATGTTTGGTATCTTCATAATTGTACTGACATGGAGAATCATATTGAAAGGTAATTTTTAGCATAAAATGAATGTTGTAAATAAAAAAATATAAATTAATTGCTGAATTCCCCTGGATTTTTTTCCCTGCTTTCCAGTACATCACATGATAAAATGGATGGTGTTATTCAAAAGTACAACTCGTCCCGCAAAAAAACAAGCCCTTGCACGGCTAATGTTGACGAAAAAGTAAAAAGATTATGGCTCTTGGAAAAAGGGGAGGAAAAAATAAAAGCTCAAGAAAGGAAAATTGCCCAGTCAGGAAAGAGTTAATATATGCTAACTCCCGGATTTTAGCTGGATAGCACATCATCTGATGCATGGATGATGATGTTGGGAGACAGAAGGATTAGCTATGCTGAATTACAATCGCCAATCCTTTTGTTTCCATCGGAGATAAGCTGCTACTAGGGATGTCCACCATAGTCTTACTCTACCCCATGAGAAAATAATGCTCGCTCAAACAAGCTGAGTGTGTACAGTGCCTACAAGTAGTATTCAACCCCCTGCAGATTTAGCTGGTTTGATAAGATGCAAATAAGTTAGAGCCTTCAAACTGCAAACGAGAGTAGGTTTTATGAACAGAAGCATAAATCTTACAAACCAAAAAGTTATGTTGCTCAGTTGAATTTTATTAAATTTTAAACATAAAAGTGTGGGTCAATTATTATACAACCTCTATGTTTAATATTTTGTAGAATAACCCTTGTTTGCAATTACAGCTAATAATCGTCTTTTATAAGACCTGATCAGGCCGGCACAGGTCTGTGGAGTTATCTTGGCCCACTCCTCCATGCAGATCTTCTCCAAGTTATCTAGGTTCTTTGGGTGTCTCTTGTGGACTTTATTCTTGAGCTCCTTCCACAAGTTTTCAATTGGGTTAAGGTCAGGAGACTGACTAGGCCACTCCAACACCTTGACTTTTTCCCTCTTGAACCAGGCCTTGGTTTTCTTGGCTGTGTGCTTTGGGTCGTTGTCTTGTTGGAAGATGAAATTATGACCCATCTTAAGATCCTTGATGGAGGAGCGGAGGTTCTTGGCCAAAATCTCCAGGTAGGCCGTGCTATTCATCTTCCCATGGATGCGGACCAGATGGCCAGGCCCCTTGGCAGAGAAACAGCCCCACAGCATGATGCTGCCACCACCATGCTTGACTGTGGGGATGGTATTCTTGGGGTCGTATGCAGTGCCATCCAGTCTCCAAACGTCACGTGTGTGGTTGGCACCAAAGATCTCGATCTTGGTCTCATCAGACCATAGAACCTTGAACCAGTCTGTCTCAGAGTCCTCCAAGTGATCATGAGCAAACTGTAGACGAGCCTTGACATGACGCTTTGAAAGTAAAGGTACCTTACGGGCTCATCTGGAACGGAGACCATTGCGGTGGAGTACGTTACTTATGGTATTGACTGAAACCAATGTCCCCACTGCCATGAGATCTTCCCGGAGCTCCTTCCTTGTTGTCCTTGGGTTAGCCTTGACTCTTCGGACAAGCCTGGCCTCGGCACGGGAGGACACTTTCAAAGGCTGTCCTGGCCGTGGAAGGCTAACAGTAGTTCCATAAGCCTTCCACTTATGGATGATGCTCCCAACAGTGGAGACAGGTAGGCCCAACTCCTTGGAAAGGGTTTTGTACCCCTTGCCAGCCTTGTGACCCTCCACGATCTTGTCTCTGATGGCCTTGGAATGCTCCTTTGTCTTTCCCATGTTGACCATGTCTGAGTGCTGTTCACAAGTTTGGGGAGTGTCTTAAATAGTCAGAAAAGGCTGGCAAAAGAGATCTTTAATCCACACATGTGAAGCTCATTATTATTGGTGCCTGAACTACTTCTTAATACTTTTGGGGGACCAAACAGAATTCTTGTGGTTTGAGGGGTTGAATAATAAATGACACTCTGAATTAACTTTTAACGTTTTTAAAAAAAAAAAAAAAAAATTTGCTGCAGTGCATTTCCCACTTCCAGGCTGATCTACAGTACAAATGTCACAATGCCAAGTTAATTCCGCATGTGTCAACCAGCTAAATCTGCAGGGGGTTGAATACTACTTGTAGGCACTGTATGTGTGTATGGGGTTGGTTTGGGAGAGATTGCTGTCAGTGGAGAGCTTGTTTGACCGACTGCTATCTAATGTGTATGGAAGTAGGTGTATGGGACCACAGAGACATTCAAGCTGCTACTGAGCTTGCTCAATTGCCACATTAGGTCCATGCATATTTTTCTGTATTCTGACACTTGGGAATACATTTTTTTAATTGGTTAGAAGGAGTATATAATATGTTTCCTGCTAGGAACCCCAGACAAAGGCTTATGCTGAAACACACATCGGAGAGATGTCATTCCAGTAGAAGACATGATAAGTATCAGACCTAGGTTGTTGCTTTGTCCTAAAGTTAAAAGGTCTAAGGTTAAAGATGACACATTTCCTTTGTAGTTTAGACAAAATACACTGCTCAAAAAATAAAGGGAACACGTAAACAACAGAATATAACTCGAAATAAATCAAACTTCTGTGAAATCAAACTGTCCACTTAGGAAGCAACACTGATTGACAATCAATTTCACATGCTGTTGTGCAAATGGAATAGACAATAGATGGAAATTATTGGCAATTACCAAGACACACTCAATAAAGGAGTTGTTCTGCAGGTGGGGTCCACAGACCACAACTCAGTACCAATGCTTTCTGGCTGATGTTTTGGTCACTTTTGAATGTTGGTTGTGCTTTCACACTCGTGGTAGCATGTGACGGACTCTACAACCCACAGAAGTTACTCAGGTACTGCAGCTCATCCAGGATAGCATATCAATGCGAGCTGTGGCAAGAAGGTTTGCTGTGTCTGTCAGCGTAGTGTCCAGAGGCTGGAGGCGCTACCAGGAGACAGGCCAGTACACCAGGAGACGTGGAGGGGCCGTAGGAGGGCAACAACCCAGAAGTAGGACCACTACCTCTGCCTTTGTGCAAGGAGGAACGGAAGGAGCACTGCCAGAGCCCTGCAAAATTACCTCCAGCAGGCCACAAATGTGCATGTATCTGCACAAATGATTAGAAACCGACTCCATGAGGGTGGTATGAGGGCCCGATGTCCACAGATGGGGGTTGTGCTCACAGCCCAACACTATGCAGGACGCTTGGCATTTGCCACAGAACACCAGGATTGGCAAAGTCACCACTGACGCCCTGTGCTCTTCACAGATGAAAGCAGGTTCACACTGAACAAATGTGACAGACATAACAGAGTCTGGAGACGCCGTGGAGAGCGATCTGCTGCCTGCAACATCCTTCAGCATGACCGGTTTGGCAGTGAGTTAGTAATGGTGTGGGGGGGCATTTCTTTGGAGGGCCGCACAGCACTCCATGTGCTCGCCAGAGGTAGCCTAACTGCCATTAGGTACCGAGATGAGATTTTCAGACCCCTTGTGAGACCATATGCTGGTGCAGTTGGCCCTGGGTTCCTCCTAATGCAGGACAATGCCAGACCTCATGTGGCTGGAGTGTGTTATCAGTTCCTGCAAGATGAAGGCATTGAAGCTATCGACTGACCCGCCCGTTCCCCAGACCTGAATCCAATTGAGAACATCTGGGACATCATGTCTCGCTCCATTCACCAATGTCACGTTGCACCACAGACTTCCAGGAGTTGGCGGATGCTTTAGTCCAGGTCTGGGAGGAGATCCCACAAGAGACCATCCGCAACCTCATCAGGATCATGCCCAGGCATTGTAGGGAGCTCATACAGGCACGTGGAGGCCACACACAATACTGAGCCTCATTTTGACTTGTTTTAAGGACATTATATCAAAGTTGGATCAGCCTGTAGTGTGTTTTTTAACTTTAATTTTGGGGGTGACTCCAAATCCAGGCCTCTATTGGTTAATAAATTTGATTTCCATTGATGATTTTTGTGTGATTTTGTTGTCAGCACATTTAACTTTGCACAGAACAAAATATTCAATGAGAATATTTAATTCATTCAGATCTAGGATGTATTATTTGAGTGTTCCCTTTATTTTTTTGAGCAGTGTATGTATATTGTCATTTTTTACATTTTAGAAATGACAAAAAGGAAAACGGGCCAATGCAAAAGCTTGGTTGACCCTTGAAGATTTGTGTGCTCAGATAACTTTCAGACCTTAATTAGCCTGTTAGGGTTATGGCTTGTTCACTTTCACCGTTAGGAAAAACCAGGTGATGCAAACTTTCCATCTTTTTAAAAACCCAGCCTCCTCTAACCTTGTGCCAAAAAACAGCAGCCAAGGGTTCTTCTAAGCAGCTGTCTAGCACTCTGAAAATGAAAATGTTGGAAACCAACAAAGCAGGAGAAGACTGTAAGAAGATAGCAAAGCGTTTTCAAGTTACCCTTTCCTCAGTTCGAAATGTAATTAAGAAATGTCAGTTAACACAGGTCAAGAAAAGGTCTGGAAGACCAAGAAAAATGTCAGTGAGAGTTGCGCATAGGATTGCTAGAGAGGCAAATCAGAACCCCCGCTTGACTGCAAAAGACCTTCAGAAAGATTTAACAGACTCTGGAGTTGTAGTACATTGTTCTATTGTAAAGAGACACCTACACAAATATGGCCTTCATAGAAGAGTCATCAAAAGAAAACCTCTCCTGCGTCCTCATCATAAAATCCAGCATCAGAAGTATGCAAAAGAACATCTAAACAAACTTGATGCATTTTGGAAACAAGTCCTGTGGACCGATGAGGTTAAAAAAGGACTCTTTGGCCACAATGATCAAAGGTATGTGTGGAGAAAAAAGGGCACAGAATTTCAGGAAAAGAACATCTCGTCAATCATTAAGCATGGTGGTGGATCAATCATGCTTTGGGGTTGTGTTGAGGCCAATGGCATTGGGAACATTTCACGGGTAGAGGGAAGAATGGATTAAATGAAATTTCAACAAGTTCTTGATGCAAATATAACACTACAGTTAGGTCCATATATATTTGGACAGAGACAACATTTTTCTAATTTTGGTTCTAGACATTACCACAATGAATTTTAAGCAAAACAATTCAGATGCAGTTGAAGTTCAGACTTTCAGCTTTCATTTGAGGGTATCCACATTAAAATTGGATGAAGGGTTTAGGAGTTTCAGCTTCTTAACATGTTCCACCCTGTTTTTAAAGGGACCAGAAGTAATTGGACAATTGACTCCAAGGCTATTTCATGGACAGGTGTGGGCAATCCCTTGGTTATGTCATTCTCAATTAAGCAGATAAAAGGCCTGGAGTTGATTTGAGGTGTGGTGCTTGCATTTGGAAGGTTTTGCTGTGAAGTAAACATGTGGTCAAAGGAGCTCTCCATGCAGGTGAAACAAGCCATCCTTAAGCTGAAAAAACAGAAAAAACCCATCCGAGAAATTGCTACAATATTAGGAGTGGCAAAATCTACAGTTTGGTACATCCTGAGAAAGAAAGAAAGCACTGGTGAACTCATCAATGCAATAAGACCTGGGCGCCCACGGAAGACAACAGTGGTGGATGATCGCAGAATAATCTCCATGGTGAAGAGAAACCCCTTCACAACAGCCAACCAAGTGAACAACACTCTCCAGGAGGTAGGCGTATCAATATCCAAATCTACCATAAAGAGAAGACTGCATGAAAGTAAATACAGAGGGTTCTCTACACGGTGCAAGCCACTCATAAGCATCAAGAATAAAAAGGCTAGACTGAACTTTGCTAAAAAACATCTAAAAAAGCCAGCACAGTTCTGAAAGAACATTCTTTGGACAGATGAAACCAAGATCAACCTCTACCAGAATGATGGAAAGAGAAAAGTATGGTGAAGGCGTGGTACAGCTCATGATCCAAAGCATACCACATCATCTGTAAAACACGGCGGAGGTAGTGTGATGGCTTGGGCATGCATGGCTGCCAGTGGCACTGGGTCACTAGTGTTTATTGATGATGTGACTTAGGACAGAAGCAGAGCGAATGAATTCTGATGTATTCAGAGCCATACTGTGTGCTCAGATCCAGCCAAATGCAGCCAAACTGATTGGTCGTCGTTTCAGGCTGGGTGCCCACGTAGCGTTTTTCAAGCGTTTATGCTGCGGAATTTCCGCAGCATAAACGCTTGTGAAACGCTAGGTAATCCGCACCCCATGGTCCCCAAGGGGATTCCGCATGTTCTATGCACATGCTGCGGATTTTTCCGCAGCGTTTATGCTGCGTACAAAAATCCGCAGCATGTCATTTAATTTTGCGGAAGCGCAGCGGAACTCCCGCCATTGACTTGCATTGAGACGCATAGAAACCGCGACTGTACATTTATACAAGCGGCTTCTATGCGTCTCTATGTGCGGATGGTACCCAGTTCTGGAGGAGAGGAGACTCTCATCCAGACCTGGGTACCATTGTACCTGTAAAAAAAGAATGAAATAACAAATAAAGTTTATACTCACCTTTCCGAAGGCTTCTCTCTGAATGCTGGCATCGCTTGAGGACCTGCGGTGACGTCACAGTCATGTGACCGCAGGCCCTTCACCGCTTTGTCTCGCGATATGCCGGCATCCAGGAAGCAGAGAGGAACGAGCGCTGCAGCCACGCCGGGGCCTCGGGGGTGAGTATAGCTTTATTTGTTTTAATTTTTACGGTTCACACTGTATAAATCCATGCTGTTTGCATGGATTTATACAGTGTGACCTAGTTGTCAAGCACTTTCCAAGTGATGCTATCGCCTGGAAAGTGCTTGTCAATCTACATGCGGAAACGCATGTGAATTCGTATGTGGATCCGCATGTATTCTGCAGGAAAAACGCATGCACAATCTGCATGCGTTTTTTCTGCCAGGGAGATGCAGAAATGCTGCAGAAATTTTCTGCTTCATTTCTGCATCGTGGGCACATAGCCTCATACTACAGGTGGACAATGACCCAAAACATAAAGCCAAAGCAACCCAAGAGTTTATTAAAGCAAAGAAGTGGAATATTCTTGAATGGCCAAGTCAGTCACCTGATCTCAACCCAATTGAGCATACATTTCACTTGTTAAAGGCTAAACTTCAGACAGAAAGGCCCACAAACAGACAGCAACTGAAAACCACCGCAGTGAAGGCCTGGCAGAGCATCAAAAAGGAGGAAACACAGAGTCTGGTGAAGTCCATGAGTTCAAGACTTCAGGCAGTCATTGCCAACAAAGGGTTTTCAACCAAGTACTAGAAATGAACATTTTATTTACAATTATTTAATCTGTCCAATTACTTTTGATCCCTTTAAAAACAGGGTGGCACATGTTAAGAAGCTGAAACTCCTAAACCCTTCATCCAATTTTAATGTGGATACCCTCAAATGAAAGCTGAAAGTCTGAACTTCAACTGCATCTGAATTGTTTTGTTTAAAATTCATTGTGGTAATGTCTAGAACCAAAATTAGAAAAATGTTGTCTCTGTCCAAATATATATGGACCTAACTGTGTCTGTAAAAATGCTGAAGCTGAAAAGAGGATGGCTTCTACAAATGGATAATAATCCTAAAAACACCTCAAAATCCACAATAGACTACCTCAAAAGGCGCAAGCTGAAAGTTTTACAATGGCCCTCACAGTCCCCTGATCTGAACATCATTGAAAATCTGTGGCTAGACCTCAAAATAGCAGTGTATGCAAGACGACCCAGGAATCTCACAGAATTGGAAGAATTTTCTATGGAAGAATGGATGAAAATCCCTCAAACAAAAATGTAAAGACTCTTGTCTGGCTGCAAAAAGCATTTACAGGCTGTGATACTTTCAAAAGGAGGTGCTACTAGGTACTAACCATGCAGGGTACCCAAACTTTTGCATCAGCCCATTTTGCTTTTTTAATTTTTAAAATGTAAAAGATGAAAATAGAAAAAAAATATATACAGTACAGACCAAAAGTTTGGACACACCTTCTCATTTAAAGATTTTTCTGTATTTTCATGACTATGAAAAGTGCACATTCACACTGAAGGCATCAAAACTATGAATTAACACATGTGGAATTATATACTGAACAAAAAAGTATGAAACAACTGAAAATATGTCTTATATTCTAGGTTCTTCAAAGTAGCCACCTTTTGCTTTGATGACTGCTTTGCACACTCTTGGCATTCTCTTGATGAGCTTCAAGAGGTAGTCACCGGAAATGGTTTTCACTTCACAGGTGTGCCCTGTCAGGTTTAATAAGTGGGATTTCTTGCCTTATAAATGGGGTTGGGACCATCAGTTGTGTTGTGCAGAAGTCTGGTGGATACACAGCTGATAGTCCTACTGAATAGACTGTTAGAATTTGTATTATGGCAAGAAAAAAGCAGCTAAGCAAAGAAAAACGAGTGGCCATCATTACTTTAAGAAATGAAGGTCAGTCACTGCGAAAAATTGGGCAAACTTTGAATGTGTCCCCAAGTGCAGTTGCAAAAACCATCAAGCGCTACAAAGAAACTGGCTCACATGAGGACAGCCCCAGGAAAGGAAGACCAAGAGTCACCTCTGCTTCTGAGGATAAGTTAATCCGAGTCACCAGCCTCAGAAATCGCAGGTTAACAGCAGCTCAGATTAGAGACCAGGTCAATGCCACACAGAGTTCTAGCAGAAGACACATCTCTACAACAACTGTTAAGAGGAGACTTTGTGCAGCAGGCCTTCATGGTAAAATAGCTGCTAGGAAACCACTGCTAAGGACAGGCAACAAGCAGAAGAGACTTGTTTGGGCTAAAGAACACAAGGAATGGACATTAGACCAGTGGAAATCTGTGCTTTTGTCTGATGAGTCCAAATTTGAGATCTTTGGTTCCAACCACCGTGTCTTTGTGTGACGCAGAAAAGGTGAACGGATGGACTCTATATGCCTGGTTCCCACCGTGAAGCATGGAGGAGGAGGTGTGATGGTGCTTTGCTGGTGACACTGTTGGGGATTTATTCAAAATTGAAGGCATTCTGAACCAGCATGGCTACCACAGCATCTTGCAGTGGCATACTATTCCATCCAGTTTGTGTTTAGTTGGACCATCATTTATTTTTCAACAGGACAATGACCACAAACACACCTCCAGGCTGTGTAAGGGCTATTTGACCAAGAAGGAGAGTGATTGGGTGCTACGCCAGATGACCTGGCCTCCACAGTCACCAGACCTGAACCCAATCGAGATGGTTTGGGGTGAGCTGGACCGCAGAGTGAAGGCAAAAGGGCCAACAAGTGCTAAGCATCTCTGGGAACTCCTTCAAGATTATTGGAAGACCATTTCCGGTGACTACCTCTTGAAGCTCATCAAGAGAATGCCAAGAGTGTGCAAAGCAGTCAAAGCAAAAGGTGGCTACTTTGAAGAACCTAGAATATAAGACATATTTTCAGTTGTTTTACACTTTTTTGTTAAGTATATAATTCCACATGTGTTAATTCATAGTTTTGATGCCTTCAGTGTGAATGTACAATTTTTATAGTCATGAAAATACAGAAAAATCTTTAAATGAGAAGGTGTGTCCAAACTTTTGGTCTGTACTGTATATATACAGGGTGGTCCAAAAGTAGGTGGCCAGAAAATAATAATATTTATTTTGATTTATATATAAAATTATATTTACTAACACAAACATAACATTGACAATTAAATTTTATTCTGAACAATAATACAAAAGCCCTTAAATTTTATCAACGCAGGTGCTCAACCTGTTTTCCATTACAATTTGCACAGCTTTGAAATCTGCCTCTTACGCTTCGACAAACTTTTTTGCACAAGTCTCTTTGGCTATTAATTTCTTGAAATGCATCTCTTATGTAATTTTTCAAATCACTGACACTTTTTGGTTTTCGACTATAAACTTTGTCCTTGAGTACTCCCCAAAAGAAAAATCCATTGGGGTCAAGTCTGGTGAACGTGTCGGCCAATCAAGTGGGCCTCTTGGGCCAATCCAATTATTAGGAAATGTTTTATATATATATTTTGTCTAAAATACAAAGAAAATGTGTCATCTTTAACTTAAAGGGGTTTTCCCACAAACAAAAGTTAATTTTAATCAATAGATCTTGGAATAGTAAAACACACGTGGTCAAAATTCTTGATACCCCTCGTTTAATGAAAGAAAAACCCACAATGGTCACAGAAATAACTTGAATCTAACAAAAGTAATAATAAATTAAAAATCTTTGAAGATTAACAAATGAAAGTCAGACATTGCTTTTGAACCCTGCTTCCACAGAATTTTGTTAAAAATTAAACTCATGAAATAGGCCTGGACAGAAATGATGGTACACTTAATTTAATATTTTGTTGAACAACCTTTTGAGGCAATCACTGCAATCAAACGATTCCTTTAGCTGTCAATGAGACTTATGCACCTCTCGACTGAAACTGCTCCAGTTGTCTCGTGTTTGAAGGTTGCCTTTTCCAGACGGCATGTTTCAGCTCTTTCCAAAGATGCTCAATAGGATTTAGGTCAGGGCTCATAGAAGGCCACTTCAGAATAGTCCAATGTTTTCCTCTTAGCCATTCTTGGGTGTTTTTAGCTGTGTGTTTTGGGTCTTTATCCTGTTGCAAGACCCATGACCTGCGACCAAGACCTGAGACCAAGCTTTCTGATACTGGGCAGCACATTTATCTCTAGAATCCCTTGATAGTCTTGATATTTCATTGTACATTGCACAGATTCAAGACACCCTGTGCAAGATGCAGCAAAGTTGCCCCAGAACATAACAGAGCCTCCTCCATGTTTCACAGTAGGGACAGTGTTCTTTTCTTGATATGCTTCATTTTTCCGTCTGTGAACATACACCGCGTGCAGAATTATTAGGCAAATGCGTATTTTGATCACTTTGATACTTTTTATACATGCTGTCCTACTCCAAGCTGCATAGGCTTGAGAGCCAACTACCAATTAAGTAAATCTGGTGATGTGCATCTCTGTAATGAGGAGGGGTATTGACTAATGACATCAACACTCTATATAAGGTGTGCTTAATTATTAGGCAACTTCATTTCCTTTGGCAAAATGGGTCAGAAGAGAGATTTGACGGGCTTTGAAAAGTACAAAATTGTGAGATGTCTTGCAGAGGGATGCAGCAGTCTTGAAATTTCCAAACTTTTGAAGCGTGATCACCAAACAATCAAGCGTTTCATGGCAAATAGCCAACAGGGTCGCAAGAAGCGTGTTGGCCAAAAAAGGCGCAAAATAACTGCCCATGAATTGAAGAAAATCAAGCATGAAGCTGCCAAGATGCCATTCACCACCAGTTTTGCCATATTTCAGAGCTGCAACGTTACTGGAGTATCAAAAAGCACAAGATGTGCGATACTCAGGGACATGGCCAAGGTAAGGAAGTCTGAAAAACGACCACCTTTGAACAAGAAACATAAGATAAAACGTCAAGAATGGGTCAAGAAATATCTTAAGACTGATTTTTCAAAGGTTTTATGGACTGATGAAATGAGCGTGACTCTTGATGGGCCAGATGGATGGGCCAGAGGCTGGATCAGTAAAGGGCAGAGAGCTCCACTCCGACTCAGACGCCAGCAAGGTGGAAGTGGGGTACTGGTATGGGCTTGTATCATCAAAGATGAACTTGTGGGACCTTTTCAGGTTGAGGATGGAGTGAAGCTCAACTCCCAGACCTACTGCCAGTTTCTGGAAGACAACTTCTTGAAGCAGTGGTACAGGAAGAAGTCAGTATCGTTCAAGAATAACATGATTTTCATACAGGACAATGCTCCATCATATGCATCCAACTACTCCACAGCATGGCTGGCCAGTAAAGGTCTAAAAGAAAAAAAAATAATGACATGGCGCCCTTGTTCACCTGATCTGAACCACATAGAGAACCTGTGGTCAATCATAAAATGTGAGATCTACAAGGAGGGAAAGCAGTACACCTCTCGGAACAGTGTCTGGGAGGCTATGGTGGTTGCTGCATGCAATGTTGATCGAAAACAGATCAAGCAACTGACAGAATCTATGGATGGAAGGCTGTTGAGTGTCATCATAAAGAAAGGTGGCTATATTGATCACTAATTTTTTTGGTTTTTGTTTTTGCATGTCAGAAATGTTTATTTCTAAATTTTGTGCACTGATATTGGCTTACCTCGTGAAAATAAACAAGTGAGATGGGATTATATTTGGTTTTTATTAAGTTGACTAATAATTCTGCACAGTAATAATTACCTGCACAAACAGATATCCTCCTAAGATAGCCAAATCTAAAAAAAAAAACACTCCAACTTCCAAAAATATTAAGCTTGGATATTTAGGAGTCTTTTCGGTTGATTGAGAACATAGTTGTTGATCAATAATAAAAATAATCCTCTAAAATACAACTTGCCTACTAATTCTGCACACAGTGTAGAGCTGATGTGCCTTGCCAAAAACTTCCAATTTTGTCTCATCTGTCCATAGGACATTCTCCCAGAAGCTTTGTGGCTTGTCAACATGTAGTTTGGCAAATTCCAGTCTGGCTTATTTATGATTGATTTTTTTTCAACAATGGTGTTCTCCTTGGTCATCTCCCATAAAGTCCACTTTGGATCAAACAACGACGGATGGTGCGATCTGACACTGATGTTCCTTGAGCTTGAAGTTCACCTTTAATCTCTTTAGAAGTTATCCTGGGCTCTTTCGTTACCATTTGTATTATCCGTATCTTTGATTTGTCATCAATTTTCCTCCTGCGACCACGTCCAGGGAGGTTGGCTACAGTCCCATGGATCTTAAATTTCTGAATAATATGTGCAACTGTAGTCATAGGAACATCAAGCTGCTTGGACATGGTCTTATAACCTTTACCTTTAACATGCTTGTCTATAATTTTCTTTCTAATCTCCTGAGACAACTCTTTCCTTTGCTTCCTCTGGTCCATGTTGAATGCAGTACACACCATGTCACCAATCAGCACAGTGAGTATCTGTTGCCCTATATACAGGCCCACTGACTGATTACAAGATTGTAGACACCTGTGATTAGAGATGAGCGTTGTTCTACTCGAACTGTTCGCCAATCTCAAATTCGAGCTGTTTTGGGTGGTTCGAGCCGTTCGGCGAACACGAACAATTTGATAAAAATTCGGCTGTTCGAGGTTATGTTCGATAACTGTTCGTGCACCAAAATCATAACTGGATTTTTTCTCAGTAATGATGAAAATTAATGTTAATACGTAGTTTGAGTGTACAGCGGGGTGGGGGGAGGGGCAGGGGATGGATCTCTGCAGGAACAATGAAGATCTCCATTTTTTTTTCTCTTTCCCGCATTTGCAGTGGGGAGGTGCAATCTGTCAGCCTATCAGCAGCGCACACACGGAGTGAAGTGCTTTTTTTCACACAAGCAAGGGCATGTGTCATTGGCAGTGTATGTCACATGTCCTTGCCCTATAAGACCAAGCCATTTTCCCCGTCGCCACCATTTTCTCACTGCTGCAGCTGCGTGTTAGACGGCACCGCTGTTGCTGTGTGCGCTATACCTTGTTAATTTCAAGCCAATTTTCGCACAAATATACAGATAGCTTGGGAGTAGGGAATAGTTGTGATTGCAGTCCTTTTAAGGACTAGGTTACAGCATTTCCTACGACTTTTATCGGGGAGGTCTGTGCTCTTAAATAGATAGGTTGTGGGAGTAAAGACTAATTGTAATTGGAGTCCTTTTCAGGACTAGGTTACATCAGTTCCTATCAGTTTTTGCCAGGCAGGTCTGTGCCAGTGCTGTGCAAGTTTTTTTCACAGCATTTGGCTGAATCTAGCAAAGCTAATCCTTTTTGGCCTATTGCAGAGTGTGTTAGTCAGTGGAGTAGCCTATCTGTGCTGCAAGATATACCACCTGTGTATAGAATACCAATTTTTTTACTGCACCTAGTGAAGTAAAATCTTTTGGGCATAGCATCATTCTATTAGTCCATCTATACTGACCTCCATCAGGTTGCAAATTAAAACTAATTTTTATCTGCATCTACAGTACCTCTGAAAAAATATTTGGGCTTCTAGCTGTGTGTGGGACTTGTTGTATTAGTCCATCTATACTGACCTCCATCAGGTTGCAAACTGAATATATTTTTTACTGCATCTACCTCTGAAAAAATATTTGGGCTTCTAGCTGTGTGTGGGTCTTGTTCTATTAATCCATCTATACTGACCTCCATCAGGTTGCAAACTGAATATAATTTTTTTCTGCATCTAGCTCTGAAAAAATATTTGGCCTTCTAGCAGTGTGTCGGACTTTCTCTATTAGTCCATCTATACTGACCTCCATCAGGTTGCAAATTAAAAATAATTTGTATCTGCATCTACAGTACCTCTGAAAAAATATTTGGGCTTCTAGCTGTGTGTGGGACTTGTTGTATTAGTCCATCTATACTGACCTCCATCAGGTTGCAAATTAAAAATAATTTTTATCTGCATCTACAGTACCTCTGAAAAAATATTTGGGCTTCTAGCTGTGTGTGGGACTTGTTGTATTAGTCCATCTATACTGACCTCCATCAGGTTGCAAACTGAATATATTTTTTTCTGC
Source organism: Phyllobates terribilis (assembly GCF_046119375.1). Lineage (NCBI taxonomy): Eukaryota > Metazoa > Chordata > Amphibia > Anura > Dendrobatidae > Phyllobates > Phyllobates terribilis. The sequence goes on along the minus strand of NW_027362763.1, from coordinate 385,624,906 downwards.
ATCTACCTCTGAAAAAATATTTGGGCTTCTAGCTGTGTGTGGGACTTGTTGTATTAGTCCATCTATACTGACCTCCATCAGGTTGCAAATTAAAAATAATTTGTATCTGCATCTACAGTACCTCTGAAAAAATATTTGGGCTTCTAGCTGTGTGTGGGACTTGTTGTATTAGTCCATCTATACTGACCTCCATCAGGTTGCAAACTGAATATATTTTTTTCTGCATCTACCTCTGAAAAAATATTGGGCTTCTAGCTGTGTGTGGGTCTTGTTCTATTAATCCATCTATACTGACCTCCATCAGGTTGCAAACTGAATATAATTTTTTTCTGCATCTAGCTCTGAAAAAATATTTGGCATTCTAGCAGTGTGTCGGACTTTCTCTATTAGTCCATCTATACTGACCTCCATCAGGTTGCAAATTAAAAATAATTTTTATCTGCATATACAGTACCTCTGAAAAAATATTTGGGCTTCTAGCTGTGTGTGGGACTTGTTGTATTAGTCCATCTATACTGACCTCCATCAGGTTGCAAATTAAAAATAATTTGTATCTGCATCTACAGTACCTCTGAAAAAATATTTGGGCTTCTAGCTGTGTGTGGGACTTGTTGTATTAGTCCATCTATACTGACCTCCATCAGGTTGCAAACTGAATATATTTTTTTCTGCATCTACCTCTGAAAAAATATTTGGGCTTCTAGCTGTGTGTGGGACTTGTTGTATTAGTCCATCTATACTGACCTCCATCAGGTTGCAAATTAAAAATAATTTGTATCTGCATCTACAGTACCTCTGAAAAAATATTTGGGCTTCTAGCTGTGTGTGGGACTTGTTGTATTAGTCCATCTATACTGACCTCCATCAGGTTGCAAATTAAAAATAATTTTTATCTGCATCTACAGTACCTCTGAAAAAATATTTGGGCTTCTAGCTGTGTGTGGGACTTGTTGTATTAGTCCATCTATACTGACCTCCATCAGGTTGCAAACTGAATATATTTTTTTCTGCATCTACCTCTGAAAAAATATTGGGCTTCTAGCTGTGTGTGGGTCTTGTTCTATTAATCCATCTATACTGACCTCCATCAGGTTGCAAACTGAATATAATTTTTTTCTGCATCTAGCTCTGAAAAAATATTTGGCCTTCTAGCAGTGTGTCGGACTTTCTCTATTAGTCCATCTATACTGACCTCCATCAGGTTGCAAATTTAAAATAATTTTTATCTGCATCTATAGTACCTCTGAAAAAATATTTGGGCTTCTAGCTGTGTGTGGGACTTGTTGTATTAGTCCATCTATACTGACCTCCATCAGGTTGCAAATTAAAAATAATTTGTATCTGCATCTACAGTACCTCTGAAAAAATATTTGGGCTTCTAGCTGTGTGTGGGACTTGTTGTATTAGTCCATCTATACTGACCTCCATCACGTTGCAAACTGAATACATTTTTTTCTGCATCTACCTCTGAAAAAATATTTGGGCTTCTAGCTGTGTGTGGGACTTGTTGTATTAGTCCATCTATACTGACCTCCATCAGGTTGCAAATTAAAAATAATTTGTATCTGCATCTACAGTACCTCTGAAAAAATATTTGGGCTTCTAGCTGTGTGTGGGACTTGTTGTATTAGTCCATCTATACTGACCTCCATCAGGTTGCAAACTGAATATATTTTTTTCTGCATCTACCTCTGAAAAAATATTGGGCTTCTAGCTGTGTGTGGGACTTGTTGTATTAGTCCATCTATACTGACCTCCATCAGGTTGCAAACTGAATATATTTTTTCTGCATCTACCTCTGAAAAAATATTGGGCTTCTAGCTGTGTGTGGGTCTTGTTCTATTAATCCATCTATACTGACCTCCATCAGGTTGCAAACTGAATATAATTTTTTTCTGCATCTAGCTCTGAAAAAATATTTGGCCTTCTAGCAGTGTGTCGGACTTTCTCTATTAGTCCATCTATACTGACCTCCATCAGGTTGCAAATTTAAAATAATTTTTATCTGCATCTACAGTACCTCTGAAAAAATATTTGGGCTTCTAGCTGTGTGTGGGACTTGTTGTATTAGTCCATCTATACTGACCTCCATCAGGTTGCAAATTAAAAATAATTTGTATCTGCATCTACAGTACCTCTGAAAAAATATTTGGGCTTCTAGCTGTGTGTGGGACTTGTTGTATTAGTCCATCTATACTGACCTCCATCACGTTGCAAACTGAATATATTTTTTTCTGCATCTACCTCTGAAAAAATATTTGGGCTTCTAGCTGTGTGTGGGACTTGTTGTATTAGTCCATCTATACTGACCTCCATCAGGTTGCAAATTAAAAATAATTTGTATCTGCATCTACAGTACCTCTGAAAAAATATTTGGGCTTCTAGCTGTGTGTGGGACTTGTTGTATTAGTCCATCTATACTGACCTCCATCAGGTTGCAAATTAAAAATAATTTTTATCTGCATCTACAGTACCTCTGAAAAAATATTTGGGCTTCTAGCTGTGTGTGGGACTTGTTGTATTAGTCCATCTATACTGACCTCCATCAGGTTGCAAACTGAATATATTTTTTTCTGCATCTACCTTTGAAAAAATATTGGGCTTCTAGCTGTGTGTGGGTCTTGTTCTATTAATCCATCTATACTGACCTCCATCAGGTTGCAAACTGAATATAATTTTTTTCTGCATCTAGCTCTGAAAAAATATTTGGCCTTCTAGCAGTGTGTCGGACTTTCTCTATTAGTCAATCTATACTGACCTCCATCAGGTTGCAAATTAAAAATAATTTTTATCTGCATCTACAGTACCTCTGAAAAAATATTTGGGCTTCTAGCTGTGTGTGGGACTTGTTGTATTAGTCCATCTATACTGACCTCCATCAGGTTGCAAATAGTGTTGAGCCACCCCCGTAGTGTTCGAGTTCGGTTCGGTTCGTCGAACACCCGTGTGTTCGCCGAACTGTTCGTCGAACTGTTCGTCGAACACCTTCGAACACCGTTAAAACCAATGGCAGGCAAACAAAAACACATAGAAACACATAGAAAACACCTTCAAAGGTGTCCAAAAGCTGACAAACTGCTCAGAAGACACAACTAACACATGGAAAAGTGACAAGTACATATAGTCATGCGAAAAGAAAAGAGGTGGAGGAGTAAAAGGAGGGGGAGACACAGATATAGGCATGTCATGCCCTTCTAAAATCCAAAAAGTGAGAAGCCGAGACGGCCAGTCCGCTCCTGCCCGTGCCACCTCCGTGTCGCCGGGTTTGTGCCAGAGCCGCGGTGAACCCTGACGGCCAGCCCCCCTCTCCCAATACTGGTGCCTGTCCGCTGGTGGGTCGAGCGAGCCCCCCTGTGGTGGAGGCAGCTCTAAGCTTTTTAATTTAAATTGTCCCTCTAATTTGAATGAATACACTTTAAATCCATTTACAAGGATCTATTGGAGGGCAAGTCTCATGCCAGCAGCCGCGTAATTCCAGCTCCAGTAGCGTCCACTAAAGCTGCTGCAGTTAAAAAGCTTTTATAAGGATCAAGCTCGGCTGTCCACCGCAAGGCATCCTAGTGCCAGTCCCAGCCCCTATGCCTTGGGGTGCCTCCTGATGCTCTTCACTGAGTATCCCGTGGTCCCGAAGCATTTCCTTTGAAAAAATTAAGTGTCCAAACTACAGGTGGTGTAGCTTGCTTAACAGCCGGGATAATCCGCTGACTAGCAGACACTGCTACTAGGCACAAAGTATTTCCTGGGCTAGATGCAGTTAAAAATTTGTAAGTAGATACTCTCGTTGGATGCTGAGAAAGCATTCCATAGAGTCTCCTGGCACGCCATATATGATTCTCTTAAAAAGCTTGGGGTAGGGGTCTAGGGGACCCTTTTATAGCCAAAATCACGGCCCTGTATCACAATACGTCACCTAGGCTGAAGATAAATGGAACTGTAGCACCGAGGGCTCGGTTGCTACAGACGTATTGCACCTCACCCAGAGGTGTGATATCTCACTCTCAGATAAGGATGGAGTGTGGATCAGGACCCGACACCTGCATGCATTACACCACATTGCCGTGGGGCAGGGCGACCAATATGCCCCTGAGATGGGCACGACAGTCCCTGTCCTTGGCTGGAGTGGGGGGAGGGAACACTGAGGAAGGAGAACCCTGCAGTGCAGGAGCAGGGAGGAAGCAGTTCCTGGGTGCATTGAGAAGGGAGTATAAAAGGTGGGCACCATCTTAGTTCAGTGCAGAGAAGTCTGAGCAGAAGTGGCAGGGAGCAGGGGCTCTGCATGAGCTCTGCTCCGGAGGCGGGCCTAGTAACAGAGGCCCAGGCCTGCAAGAGGGAGAAGGAAGGAAGAGGAGCGGAGAAGGCTCCAGGAACGAGGAATGAAGGGATCCCAGGGGTGCGGACGGGCGAGTCGCCACCGCACGCCCGAATCCACCTGCGTGGAGGGGTCAGGCCAAAGGGGGAGACCGGTCCCCGAACTAGTGGAGGCAGAAAACGACCCTCAGCTAGAAACCGGAGGCTCTGACATTTTATGTGGCGCAGCCCCTTGCTCCACCCGCTAGGAAGGCACCACATAGGGTCAGGGAAACTGGCGCCAAGTTTACCAAGAGGAGGCCCGAGGCAGCCGGACAGAAGTGTTGGTAAGAAAGGCCAGACAAAGGACACACAAAGGGGGTCCTGTGAAGCGCTCCAAAGTTATCTGGGAGTTGTCTGAGCCCCTCACCTGGTGAGCACAGTACGACGTGGGCAGCCGTTACCTGCAGACGTGGTCTGGATAATAAGAACTGTGAGTAAAGGCCCTGAACTGCATCACTGACTCCGTGTCGTTACTGCTGCTGCCCTGCACCATCACCCCCATCCTCCGCATACACTGCCCTGAGGCTATACTCCTCCCGTGGGGAGTTATGCTACGCTCTGCTGCACCCACAACACCAGCCTTAGCGGTCTGCCCTGTAGCGGCGGTTCACTCTGACCGCAATCCACGGGTGGCGTAGTCGGACATTTAAACATCAAAACCACATAAATAGTTCCGCCACTGGTTTGACCGCCCTGAGCCACGGAACCGGATCGCCGCCACGAAGACTACAACCACCAGCATCCACCAAAAAGGGTCCGGCTCCGGGTGTCCCAAGGCCCAGGGGGTGCGTCAGAACATTTTCATCACCTTTCACAATCACCAATGGGACAAGGCAGGGATGTCCTCTGTCCCCTCTCTTATACATCCTAGTGACGGAGCACCTGCTCTCATCAATTCGCCATAACCCCAATATTAGGTGGATTGAGGTGGGAGGCACCGAGTACAAGTGCTCTCTATTTGCTGATGATGTCCTAGTATATATCACTCAATCACATATATCCATCCCTGCTGTTATGGCTGAAATAGATCACTTTGTTACATGGTAAAATTTTAAAATCAATGCAGCGAAGTCTGAGGCCCTCGATGTCTCCCTCCCTAAATCCATATAGGATTCCATCCAGTCCAACTTTCCCTTTGCCTGGCCCTCACAGGGTATCAAATACTTAGGAATTCCTATTCATAGAGACCTCTCCCATCTATGTTATCTTAATTTTGGGCCCTTTATTGAACAATTCCATACAGACCACGGTTGGCAAGTTAGAACTGTAAGATTCACTACGTGAACCACTGGTGTTTTGTGGAAAAGCACATGTACACCGCGTTCCAAATTATTATGCAAAAAGTGTTTAGGAGTGATAAGGGAAGAATTTGTTTGTTTGTCAGTTAAACTCATTGATGGTGATGTGTGTCAGGGCTCTTTATATCACTGTAAGCAATTGCAGACACCTGTGCTAATTAGTTTGGCAGGTGTGTCCAATGAAAGGCAAGACTACTTAAGAAGGCTCTCTCACATTATTAAGCAGCCTACATTTTCTGCCAAAATGGGAAAGAAAAAGGATGTGTCGGCTGCTGAGAAGCAACAAATTGTGGAGTGTTTAGGTCAAGGCATGACTACAATCAACATTGTGCGATGATCAGGATGAAGTGTCTTGGCAATCAAGAAGTATGTAGCTGATTCACAGTACACACGTGTGCGTGCTGATAAGGGCAAATTGAGGACTCTTTCCTACAGGCAATTACGTCAGGTTGAAACAGCAGCGGCAAAAAAGCCTTGTCATAGCAGCAGACAAGTTTTTGAAGCTGCTTGTGCTTCCAACGTCCCCCGAACAACAAGATGCAGGGTCCTTCAGAGGTTTGCAGCTGTGCATATGCCATACTGTCGACCTCCTCTATCCACTTCACACAAGCAGAAACGGCTCCAGTGGGCCAAACATTACATGAAGACTGATTTCAAAACTGTTTTGTTCACGGATGAGTGCCGTGCAGCGCTCGATGGTCCAGATGAATGGAGTGGAGGATGGCTGGTTGATGGACACCCCACGCAAACACGGCTACAGCGCCAACAAGGAGGAGGTGGAGTAATGTTTTGGGCTGGAATCATGGGGAGAGAGATTGTCGGCCCCTTTAGGATCCCTGAAGGCGCTAAAGATGAACTCCATAATGTATGTGGATTTTCTCAAACAGCACTTCCTGCCATGGTTCAAGAAGAAGAACCGTGTATTTCACAGCAAGATCATTTTTCTGCATGATAATGCACCATCTCATGCTGCACATAAAACATCTGCATCTCTGGCTGATATGGGCATAAAAGGGGACAAACTTATGGTGTGACCCCCCATGCTCCCCTGACCTGTACCCCATTCAGAACCTTTGGAGCATCATTAAAAGGAGTGTCTATGATGGCGGGAGGCAGTTCACATCTAAGCAACAGCTCTGGGAGGGTATTCTGTCCTCATGCAAAACAATTGAAGCAGAAACCATCCAAAACCTGACAAATTCAATGGACGAGAGAGTTCAGAAGCTCCTTTCGAACAAGGGGTCCTATGTGAAAATGTAACATCACCTAGAATAAAGTTTTGAGTTGAAAACTGTTTGATTTCAGTTTCTAACAACCTGCTAATGCTTATAATTTCAAAAATGACCATTTTTTTGGTCTTTATTAAAATGAAAAGGTTGATCGAAAAGTTTGAGGGATCTAAGAGTGTGGCAACCCAGTAGTCATGATTACTCCGAATTCTGACAATATGAGGGTCATGCTGCAGGTAGTGCAGCAAGAAGGCACTTATGTGTCTTGCGCATCTCGGAGCCCCAAAATTATTTTCCGGGCTAGATGCAGCTAAAAATTATTTTTAATTTTAAATCTGGTGAAGCTTATTATAGATGGCCTAATAGGATCAGTGCTGCACACTGCTACAAAGCCCAAATTATTTTCCAGTCAAGATACAGATAAACATGATTAGTAATTTGAAAGCTTAAAACGGTTGGTAGGGTGATTTTAAACAATCATCAAGCTTTTACTCTCCCCAGGATGACACAGGGGTAGAAAAGTCGTTTCGGATCCATGATTTGTTCATCTTTATGAACGTGAGTCTGTCTACATTATCAGTGGAGAGCCGCGTGCGCTTATCTGTCAGCACACCACCAGCAGCGCTGAACACACGTTCAGACAGAACGCTGGCTGCGGGGCATGACAAGATCTCCAAGGCGTAAGTGGCTAGCTCCGGCCATTTATCCAGATTGGAAGCCCAAAAAGAGCAAGGGTCCAGTGACACAGTCGTGGCTTCAATGTTTACTTGGAGATACTCCTGTACCATCGTCTCTAGGCGTTGACTATGTGTCAGACTTCTTGTCTCCTGTGGCCTTGCAAAGGATGGGCTAAAAAAGTGGTGAAATGATTCCGCAAAATTGATGTTACCAGCAGATACTGTGGTTCTGTTACGGTTTGAGTGCTGAACACTTGACGGTCCCACGGTTGGCAAGTTGGAACTGTGAGATTCACTACGTGCACCACTGGTATTTTGTGGAAAAGCACATGTAAGATTCTGCAACAGTCTCTGCTGATACTCCTGCATGCGTGCATCCCTTTCTATGGCAGGAATAATTTCTGCAAATTTACTTTTGTACCGGGGATCTAACAGTGTGGCAACCCAGTAGTCAGGATTATTTCTAATTCTCACAATTCGAGGGTCATGTTGCAGGTAGTGCAGCAAGAAGGCACTCATGTGTGTTGGCAATCCAGGAGCACCAAGTCCCTGTTGTGTTGGTGGCGAGGTAACAATCATGCTTCCTTCCTCTGTCCTCTCCCCCCAACCTCGCACAACAGAAATGTGATCAAGGTCTCCCTCATCTGATGAGTCTTCCATCAGTTCGTCCTCCACTTCTTCCTGGGCTCCTGCACCTTCCTCACTAGTTTGGCTGCTACCATGCGCCCTGGTAAAATCATCTCCCCCACCCTCACATGCCTGCCGCCTTGGTGCTGCCGACCGTCTGGACCTTGCAGATGTTAGCCCTTCCGCATACAACTCCTCCTCCTCTACTTCCTCCACCTCCTCTTGTGCCACCACCTGACTCCGAATTCTGTTTAACATGTGCTCCAGCATGTAAATCACCGGAATAGTCATGCTGATAATGGCATCGTCAGCACTAAACATCTTCGTCGCCATTTCAAAACTGTGCAGAAGGGTGCATAGGTCCCTGATCTGAGACTACTCCTCCAGCGTGATTTGCCCCACCTCTGAATCTCGTTGGCCCAGGCTATACGTCAGAACGTATTGCACCAGGGCTTGTCGGTGCTGCCACAGTCGCTGCAACATGTGCAGAGTTGAATTCCACCGGGTAGGCACATCGCATTTTAGCCGGTGAAGTGGTAGGCCCAACGACTTCTGTAGAGATGTAAGTCGCTGAGCTGCGGGATGCGAACGGCGGAAGTGAGCACACAGCGACCGTGCCCTCTGCAGAAGGCCATCTAGTCTGGGATAGTGGGCTAAAAATTGCTGGACAACCAGGTTCAACACGTGAGCCATACAAGGCACGTGTGTGACATTGCCCCGGCGAAGGGCCGCACCCAGGTTTGCAGCATTGTCGCACACGGCCTTCCCTGGTTTCAGGTCCAGTGGAGACAACCATTCATGAAATTGGTTCTCCAGAGCTGACCACAACTCCTCAGCTGTGTGACTCACATTTCCCAGACATTTCAATGTAAAAACCGCCTGATGACGTTGAGCCCTACTGCCAGCATAGTAAGGAGGTGTGCAGGATCCCTTCTGCGCAGTTAGAAAGCTTGTGGCATGACCAGACAGGCTTTGGGTGCAGGTGGAAGACCGAGAGGAGGTTGAGCAGGCAGAAGCAGTGGAGGAAAAATGACATAAAGAGGATTGACGCACAACTCGTGGGGACGGCAAGACTTGGACAGCAGCCCCTTGTCCTGCTGTCACCATAGTTACCCAGTGCCCAGTCAGCGACATGTAACGCCCCTGTCCATGCCTACTCGTCCAAGTGTCTGTGGTGAAATGCACCCTGTCACACACAGAGTTTCTCAAAGAAGCGGTGATGTTGTGTGCGACATGCTGGTGGAGCGCAGGCACACCTTTCTTTGAGAAGTAGTGCCGACTGGGCATCTGGTACTGGGGCACTGCGACGGACATAAGGTCTCGAAAATCCTCTGTGTCCACCAGGCGGAAAGGCAGCATTTCTGTAGCCAAGAGCTTGCAGGTGGTGAAATTCAACCTCTTAGCTTTCTCATGGCTAGGAGGAAATGGTCTTTTACTTGTCCACATCTGAGGGACCGAGGGCTGGCTATTGTGCTTAGACGGGGTTGATAAGGGTGTCCCCGGCAAACTGCCGGTCTGTGAGGAAGATGCAGGAGGACATGTTAGGTTGCCTTGATCCAAAGGTGGTGCTATCGATGTCGGACAGCGCTCAAGACCAGCTGGTGTTACCACCTCCAAAGAAAATGATGACCTGCCAATCACGCTGGCTGTTGCGGGTAAAGAGGTGGCAGGTCTGCGCCCCAAAACAGGTGTGACTGCTGTACCCCCAGTCACAGAGGATGAAGAGGCCGCGGATGCACAAGATATGGCAGACGGTGGTTGGCCCGGCCGGCTAGACCGCATTGTAGCACACTGAGCTTCCCACTGCAACTTATGCTTCATGTCCATGTGCCGGTTCATGCATGAAGTACTCAAACTATGTATTTTTTGGCCTCTACTTAGCTTTTGCTGACAAATGTTACAGATAACACGAGTTGGGTCATCTTTATCGATCTGAAAAATTGCCCAGGCTATGCAAGGCTTAGCACCCATGCGACCTGAAGAGCCACCACGACTTGTGGTGAGAGGCAGAGTTGTGTTTGAGGATGCAGTTGTTGACGTGCTTCCAGTACTACGTCTCTGTCCAGGAAGGCGCAACCTGACCTCGTCGTCACTAGCATCTTCCTCCACCTCCTCTGCTGACCTCATCTCTTGGCTGACTGTGGGTTGACAGTAAGTGGGATCTCCGACCTCATCATCATCACCCTGTGCGTTATCACACCCGTCGTCCTCAGAGCCAACCTGTTCCTGCCCTGACAAAAAACTAAAGTTGTCGCTCCAATCAGGTATTTGAGTCTTATCATCGTCTTCCTCATTGTCTCCACCAACAGGAGTTACAGTTTGGGAATGAGGGTCTACATTATGGTCATAACCTTCTGCGTCTGGTCCTGGATCCGACTCATAAAGATTCTGGGCATCAGTGCAGATCATTTCCTCGTCTGGATTCACAGAAGCGCTGGAGTCGACCTCTGATTCCCAGGCTATAGTATGAGTAAACAGCTCTGCAGACTCAACCATCTGTTCTACCTCATACTCAGACGGGCAGCTGGAGATTTGGGAGCTGTGAGGAAGCAAGTGCGATTTGGGTGACACCTTTGAGGACTGGAGTATTTGTGATGTTGAAGTTGATGTGGAGGAGAGCCCACTTAAAGGAGCACTTGATATCCGTTGAAGCACCTGCTGTTTTTGTGCCTCATCTGGAATTTGTAGCGATTGGCGTGGCCGTAAGAAAGGGATCTTATCACATTGTCCGCTAAAAGAAGTAGACATTTTAGTTTGGCTGGAAGATGGTCTTTCTTCTGCACCTACCCCACGGACACAACCTTTTTTCCCCTTCCCAACACGCCTATTCCCCTTTCCACCAGCAGCAGGCCTTTTTCCACTCATTTTGGTGGTTAACTAATTCAAAACTCTGGAGTTGTTTGCACAAAAAAACAATGGATGGTAACCGAACAGAGCTGAGTGGCCAAACTGTGGTATTAGGCCAAAACTATTGGCTGGGTTAGATGCAGAAAAAAATTATTTTTAATTTGCAACCTGATGGAGGTCAGTATAGATGGACTAATAGACCAAGTCCCACACACCGCTAGAAGCCCAAATATTTTTTCAGAGCTAGATGCAGAAAATTTTTTTATTCAATTTGCAACCTGATGGAGGTCAGTATAGATGGACTAATAGACCAAGTCCCACACACTGCTAGAAGCCCAAATATTTTTTCAGAGCTAGATGCAGAAAAAAATTATTTTTAATTTGCAACCTGATGGAGGTCAGTATAGATGGACTAATAGACCAAGTCCCACACACCGCTAGAAGCCCAAATATTTTTTCAGAGCTAGATGCAGAAAAAAAATATTTTTAATTTGCAACCTGATGGAGGTCAGTATAGATGGACTAATAGACCAAGTCCCACACACCGCTAGAAGCCCAAATATTTTTTCAGAGCTAGATGCAGAAAAAAATTATATTCAATTTGCAACCTGCTGGAGGTCAGTATAGAAGGACTAATAGAACAAGTCCCACACACTGCTAGAAGCCCAAATATTTTTTCAGAGCTAGATGCAGAAAAAAATTATTTTTAATTTGCAACCTGATGGAGGTCAGTATAGATGGACTAATAGACCAAGTCCCACACACTGCTAGAAGCCCAAATATTTTTTCAGAGCTAGATGCAGAAAAAAATTATTTTTAATTTGCAACCTGATGGAGGTCAGTATAGATGGACTAATAGACCAAGTCCCACACACTGCTAGAAGCCCAAATATTTTTTCAGAGCTAGATGCAGAAAAAAATTATATTCAGTTTGCAACCTGATGGAGGTCAGTATAGATGGACTAATAGAATGATGCTATGCCCAAAAGATTTTACTTCACTAGGTGCAGTAAAAAAATTGGTATTCTATACACAGGTGGTATATCTTGCAACACAGATAGGCTACTCCACTGACTAACACACTCTGCAATAGGCCAAAAAGGATTAGCTTTGCTAGATTCAGCCAAATGCTGTGAAAAAAACTTGCACAGCACTGGCACAGACCTGCCTGGCAAAAACTGATAGGAACTGATGTAACCTAGTCCTGAAAAGGACTCCAATTACAATTAGTCTTTACTCCCACAATCTATCTATTTAAGAGCACAGACCTGCCTGATAAAAGTCGTAGGAAATGCTGTAACCTAGTCCTTAAAAGGACTGCAATCACAACTATTCCCTACTCCCAAGCTATCTGTAGATTTGTGCGAAAATTGGCTTGAAATTAACAAGGTATAGCGCACACAGCAACAGCGGTGCCGTCTAACACGCAGCTGCAGCAGTGAGAAAATGGTGGCGACGGGGAAAATGGCTTGGTCTTATAGGGCAAGCACATGTGACATACACTGCCAATCACACATGCCCTTGCTTGTGTGAAAAAAAGCACTTCGCTCCGTGTGTGCGCTGCTGATAGGCTGACAGATTGCACCTCCCCACTGCAAATGCGGGAAAGAGAAAAAAAAATGGAGATCTTCATTGTTCCTGCAGAGATCCATCCCCTGCCCCTCCCCCCGCCCCGCTGTACACTCAAACTGCGTATTAACATTAATTTTCATCATTACTGAGAAAAAATCCAGTTATGATTTTGGTGCACGAACAGTTATCGAACATAACCTCGAACAGCCGAATTTTTCTCAAATTGTTCGTGTTCGCCGACCGGCTCGAACACCGCCCAAAACAGCTCGAATTTGAGATTGGCGAACAGTTCGAGTAGAACAACGCTCATCTCTAGTTGCAAATTAAAAATAATTTGTATCTGCATCTACAGTACCTCTGAAAAAATATTTAGGCTTCTAGCTGTGTGTGGGACTTGTTGTATTAGTCCATCTATACTGACCTCCATCAGGTTGCAAACTGAATATATTTTTTTCTGCATCTAACCCAGCCAATAGTTTTGGCCTAATACCACAGTTTGGCCACTCAGCTCTGCTCGGTTACCATCCATTGTTTTTTTGTGCAAACAACTCCAGAGTTGTGAATTAGTTAACCACCAAAATGAGTGGAAAAAGTCCTGCTGCTGGTGGAAAGGGGAATAGGCGTGTTGGGAAGGGGAAAAAAGGTTGTGTCCGTGGGGTAGGTGTTAAAGCAACAGTAACATCTGCAGAAGAAAGACCATCTTCCAGCCAAACTAAAATGTCTACTTCTTTTAGCGGACAATGTGATAAGATCCCTTTCTTACGGCCACGCCAATCGCTACAAATTCCAGATGAGGCACAAAAACAGCAGGTGCTTCAACGGATATCAAGTGCTCCTTTAAGTGGGCTCTCCTCCACATCAACTTCAACATCACAAATACTCCAGTCCTCAAAGGTGTCACCCAAATCGCACTTGCTTCCTCACAGCTCCCAAATCTCCAGCTGCCCGTCTGAGTATGAGGTAGAACAGATGGTTGAGTCTGCAGAGCTGTTTACTCATACTATAGCCTGGGAATCAGAGGTCGACTCCAGCGCTTCTGTGAATCCAGACGAGGAAATGATCTGCACTGATGCCCAGAATCTTTATGAGTCGGATCCAGGACCAGACGCAGAAGGTTCTGACCATAATGTAGACCCTCATTCCCAAACTGTAACTCCTGTTGGTGGAGACAATGAGGAAGACGATGATAAGACTCAAATACCTGATTGGAGCGACAACTTTAGTTTTTTGTCAGGGCAGGAACAGGTTGGCTCTGAGGACGACGGGTGTGATAACACACAGGGTGATGATGATGAGGTTGGAGATCCCACTTACTGTCAACCCACAGTCAGCCAAGAGATGAGGTCAGCAGAGGAGGTGGAGGAAGATGCTAGTGATGACGAGGTCAGGTTGCGCCTTCCTGGACAGAGACGTAGTACTGGAAGCACGTCAACAACTGCATCCTCAAACACAACTCTGCCTCTCACCACAAGTCGTGGTGGCTCTTCAGGTCGCATGGGTGCTAAGCCTTGCATAGCCTGGGCATTTTTTCAGATCGATAAAGATGACACAACTCGTGTTATCTGTAACATTTGTCAGCAAAAGCTAAGTAGAGGCCAAAAAATACATAGTTTGAGTACTTCATGCATGAACCGGCACATGGACATGAAGCATAAGTTGCAGTGGGAAGCTCAGTGTGCTACAATGCGGCCTAGCCGGCCGGGCCAACCACCGTCTGCCATATCTTGTGCATCCGCGGCCTCTTCATCCTCTGTGACTGGGGGGACAGCAGTCACACCTGTTTTGGGGCGCAGACCTGCCACCTCTTTACTAGTGTTGAGCCACCCCCGTAGTGTTCGGGTTCGGTTCGGTTCGTCGAACACCGGGATGTTCGAGGAACTGTTCGTCGAACTGTTCGTCGAACACCTTAGAACACCGTCGAACACCGTTAAAACCAATGGCAGGCAAACAAAAACACATAGGAACACATAGAAAACACCTTCAAAGGTGTCCAAAAGCTCACAAACTGCTCAGAAGACGCTTTCTTTAAAAAAGCCGGCCGGCAATTCAGCAGCGGCATACACCGGTACCCGACAATTTAGACATGAAGGAATAGAGCATCACACATAGATTAGATAGATAGAAACATGTCAGTCACATATATATATGAAGTACAGTGACAGTGTTGCTTACTGTACTTGTCATTTAGTGTAAAGGATTTATTAAAAAATATAATAGTGTTTTCGTGCACCGTCTCTTTAAAAAAGCCGGCCGGCAATTCAGCAGCGGTACCCGACAATTTATAACAGACAGAATAGAGCTTCACACATAGATTAGATAGATAGAAACATGTCAGTCACATATATATGAAGTACTGTGACAGTGTTGCTTACTGTACTTGTCATTTACTGCAAAGGATTTATTAAAAAAAATAATAGTGTTTTCATGCACCGTCTCTTTAAAAAAGCCGGCTGGCAATTCAGCATCTGTACCCGACAATTTAGAATAGAAGGAATAGAGAATCACACATAGATTAGATAGAAACATGTCAGCCACATATATACGAAGTACAGTGACAGTGTTGCTTACTGTAATTGTCATTTAGTGTAAAGGATTTATCAAAAAAAATAATAGTGTTTTCATGCACCGTCTCTTTAAAAAAGCCGGCCGGCAATTCAGCATCTGTACCCGACAATTTATAACAGACAGAATAGAGCTTCACACATAGATTAGATAGATAGAAACATGTCAGTCACATATATAATAAGTACAGTGATAGTGTTGGTTACTGTACTTGTCATTTAGTATTAAAATAAAGGATTTATTATTAAAAAAAATTGGCGTGGGGTTCCCCGTAATTTTAGTCTCTAGCGGAGGTGAAGCAGACAGCTGGGGCAGATGTTTGAAGCCTGGGAAGGGGGTAATACCCACGGAGCTTCCCAGGCTACTAATATCAGCCCCCAGCTGAATACCTAGCCTTTACTAGCTATTAAAATGGAGGACCCCCCCAAAAAAATGACGTGGGGTCCCCCCTAATTTAATAGCTAGCAAAGGCTAGGCAGACAGCTGGGGGCTGATATTAATAGCCCAGGAAGGGAGCCATGAATATTGGCCCCCTCCCAGGCTAGAAACACCAGCCGTCAGCCGCCCCAGAAATGGCGCATCCATAGGATGCGCCAATTCTGGCACTTAGCCTCGCTCTTCCACGCTGCCCTGGTGCGGTGGCAGGGGGTAATAGGGTTGGGGTTGATGTCAGCTTATAATGCCAGCTGACATCAAGCCCAGGTTAGTAATGGAGAGGTGTCTATAAGACACCCCCATTACTAACCCCATAGTCAAAGTTAAAAAAAAAACACAAACACCCAGAATAAAGTCCTTTAATTGAAATAAAGACACAATTCTTTATTGTTCTAAATTAAACCATACTTACCATCACGCCCATTCCAGCTGAAGCCAACGATCTCCTGCAATAAAAGAAAAATAATAAAGCAACCTCATCCTTACCTTTCCATGGTTCCCAGGACGGCTCCAGCTCTGCTACATCGAGATGACAGGCTGGACCGCAGCAGAACGCTGCCATCCAGCCTGTCATCCCGCAGACACTGAGAAGCGCAGGCATGCTTGCGCTCCTCAGTGTCTGACTGTGACGGCATCCAGATGAGCCGACAATGAACTCGGCTCACCTCATGTACGTCACTGACAGCGTGGGAAAATTCTCCTGCACTCAGCGCTTCAGCGTGAGAATTTTCCCACGCTGTCAATGACGTGCATGAGGTGAGCCGAGTTCATTGGACATGACCTCGGCTCATCTGGATGCCGTCACAGCCAGACACTGAGTAGCGCAAGCATGCCTGCGCTTCTCAGTGTCTGCGGGATGACAGGCTGGATGGCAGCGTTCTGCAGCGGTCCTGCCTGTCATCTCGATGTAGCAGAGCTGAAGCTGTCCTGGGAACCATGGAAAGGTAAGGATGATGTTGCTTTATTATTTTACTTTTATTGCAGGAGATCATTGGCTTCAGCTGAAATGGGCGTGGCGGTAAGTATGGTTTAATTTAGAACAATAAAGAAATTGTGTGTTTATTTCAATTAAAAGACTTTTTTCTGGGTGTTTGTGTTTTTTTTAAATACCTTACTAGAAATTCATGGTGGTCATGTCTAATATTGGCGTGACCCCATGAATTTCGGGCTTAGGGCCAGCTGATAATGCCAAGCTGGCCTTAACCCCTTTATTACCCAGTGAGCCACCGCACCAGGGCCCTGGATGAGTTGGGTACAGCGCCAGAAGATGGCGCTTCTATGAACGCGCCATTTTCCGGGGCGGCTGCGGACTGCAATTTGCAGCGGGTGGGGCCCAGAAAGCTTGGGCCTCCCTGCGCTGCAGATTCCAGCCCCCAGCTGCCTAGTTGTACCTGGCTGGCATTATCAGCTGGCCCTAAGCCCGAAATTCATGGGGTCACGCCAATATTAGACATGACCACCATGAATTTCTAGTAAAGTATTTAAAAAAACACAACACCCAGAATAAAGTCCTTTAATTGAAATAAACACACAATTCTTTATTGTTCTAAATTAAACCATACTTACCATCACGCCCATTCCAGCTGAAGCCAATGTCTTCTGCAATAAAAGTAAAATAATAAAGCAACCTCATCCTTACCTTTCCATGGCTCCCACGACAGCTTCAGCTCTGCTACATCGAGATGACAGGTCAAAGTTAAAAAAAACACAAACACCCAGAATAAAGTCCTTTAATAGAAAAGCTGCCATCCAGCCTGTCATCCCGCGGACACTGAGAAGCGCAGGCATGCTTGCGCTCCTCAGTGTCTCGCTGTGACGGCATAAAGATGAGACAAGTTCATGTCCAATGAACTCGGCGCACCTCATGCACGTCACTGACAGCGTGGGAGAATTCTCCTGCACTCAGCACTTCAGCGTGAAAATTCTCCCACGCTGTCAGTGACGTACATGAGGTCAGCTGAGTTCATTGGACATGAATGAGCTCACCTCATGCACGTCACTGACAGCGTGGGAAAATTCTCACGCTGAAGCGCTGAGTGCAGGAGAATTTTCCCATCTTTATGCCGTCACAGCCAGACACTGCAGAGCGCAAGCATGCCTGCGCTTCTCAGTGTCCGCGGGATGACAGGCTGGATGGCAGCGTTCTGCTGCGGTCCAGCCTGTCATCTCGATGTAGCAGAGCTGAAGCTGTCGTGGGAACCATGGAAAGGTAAGGATGATGTTGGTTTATTATTTTTCTTTTATTGCAGGAGATCGTTGGCTTCAGCTGGAATGGGCGTGATTGTAAGTATGGTTTAATTTAGAACAATAAAGAATTGTGCCTTTATTTCAATTAAAGGACTTTATTCTGGGTGTTTGTGTTTTTTTTAACTTTGACTATGGGGTTAGTAATGGGGGTGTCTTATAGACGCCTCTCCATTACTAACCTGGGCTTGATGTCAGCTGGCATTATAAGCTGACATCAACCCCAACCCTATTACCCCCTGCCACCGCACCAGGGCAGCGTGGAAGAGCGAGGCTAAGTGCCAGAGTTGGCGGATCCTATGAACGCGCCATTTCTGGGGCGGCTGACGGCTGGTGTTTCTAGCCTGGGAGGGGGCCAATATTCATGGCTCCCTTCCTGGGCTATTAATATCAGCCCCCAGCTGTCTGCCTAGCCTTTGCTAGCTATTAAATTAGGGGGGACCCCACGTCATTTTTTTGGGGGGGTCCCCCATTTTAATAGCTAGTAAAGGCTAGGTATTCAGCTGGGGGCTGATATTAGTAGCCTGGGAAGCTCCGTGGGTATTACCCCCTTCCCAGGCTTCAAACATCTGCCCCAGCTGTCTGCTTAACCTCCGCTAGAGCCTAAAATTAAGGGGAACCCCATGCCAATTTTTTTAATAATAAATCCTTTATTTTAATACTAAATGACAAGTACAGTAACCAACACTGTCACTGTACTTCTTATATATGTGACTGACATGTTTCTATCTATCTAATCTATGTGTGAAGCTCTATTCTGTCTGTTATAAATTGTTAGGTACAGATGCTGAATTGCCGGCCGGCTTTCTTAAAGAGACGGTGCATGAAAACACTATTATTTTTTTTAATAAATCCTTTACACTAAATGACAAGTACAGTAAGCAACACTGTCACTGTACTTCATATATATGTGACTGACATGTTTCTATCTATCTAATCTATGTGTGATTCTCTATTCCTTCTATTCTAAATTGTCGGGTACCGCTGCTGAATTGCCGGCCAGCTTTTTTAAAGAGACGGTGCATGAAAACACTATTATTTTTTTTAATAAATCCTTTACACTAAATGACAAGTACAGTAAGCAACACTGTCACTGTACTTCATATATATGTGACTGACATGTTTCTATCTATCTAATCTATGTGTGATGCTCTATCTTTCTGTTCTAAATTGTCGGGTACCGCTGCTGAATTGCCGGCCGGCTTTTTTAAAGAGACGGTGCATGAAAACACTATTATTTTTTTTGATAAATCCTTTACGCTAAATGACAAGTACAGTAATCAACACTGTCACTGTACTTCATATATATGTGACTGACATGTTTCTATCTATCTAATCTATGTGTGAAGCTCTATTCTTTCGGTTCTAAATTGTCGGGTACCGGTGTATGCCGCTGCTGAATTGCCGCTTTTCATGTTTCACTGTTGGCACTGTTCCCATCGATTTGGGCAATCACTGTAATGCCACAACCACCATGGCTGTGGCATTACAGTGAGTGGCAGACAATCCCTGCATGATTGGTGCTCTAAATAGCGCCAGACATGCAGGACACGCTTTTGGTGCACGAACAGTTATCGAACATAACATCGAACAGCCGAATTTTTTGCAAATCGTTCGGGTTCATCGAACAACTCGAACACCGCCCAAAACAGCTCGAATTTGAGATTGGCGAACAGTTCTAGTCGAACACCGCTCATCTCTACTCTTTACCCGCAACAGCCAGCGTGATTGGCAGGTCATCATTTTCTTTGGAGGTGGTAACAGCAGCTGGTGTTGAGCGCTGTCCGACATCGATAGCACCACCTTTGGATCAAGGCAACCTAACATGTCCGCCTGCATCTTCCTCACAGACCGGCAGTTTGCCGGGGACACCCTTATCAACCCCGTCTAAGCACAATAGCCAGCCCTCGGTCCCTCAGATGTGGACAAGTAAAAGACCATTTCCTCCTAGCCATGAGAAAGCTAAGAGGTTGAATTTCACCATCTGCAAGCTCTTGGCTACAGAAATGCTGCCTTTCCGCCTGGTGGACACAGAGGATTTTGGAGACCTTATGTCCGTCGCAGTGCCCCAGTACCAGATGCCCAGTCGGCACTACTTCTCAAAGAAAGGTGTGCCTGCGCTCCACCAGCATGTCGCACACAACATCACCGCTTCTTTGAGAAACTCTGTGTGTGACAGGGTGCATTTCACCACAGACACTTGGACGAGTAGGCATGGACAGGGGCGTTACATGTCGCTGACTGGGCACTGGGTAACTATGGTGACAGCAGGACAAGTCTTGCCGTCCCCACGAGTTGTGCGTCAATCCTCTTTATGTCAAAGTTCCTCCACTGCTTCTGCCTCCTCAACCTCCTCTCGGTCTTCCACCTGCACCCAAAGCCTGTCTGGTCATGCCACAAGCTTTCTAACTGCGCAGAAGGGATCCTGCACACCTCCTTACTATGGTGGCAGTAGGGCTCAAAGTCATCAGGCGGTTTTTACATTGAAATGTCTGGGAAATGTGAGTCACACAGCTGAGGAGTTGTGGTCAGCTCTGGAGAACCAATTTCATGAATGGTTGTCTCCACTGGACCTGAAACCAGGGAAGGCCGTGTGTGACAATGCTGCAAACCTGGGTGTGGCCCTTCGCCGGGGCAATGTCACACACGTGCCTTGTATGGCTCACGTGTTGAACCTGGTTGTCCAGCAATTTTTAGCCCACTATCCCAGACTAGATGGCCTTCTGCAGAGGGCACGGTCGCTGTGTGCTCACTTCCGCCGTTCGCATCCCGCAGCTCAGCGACTTACATCTCTACAGAAGTCGTTGGGCCTGCCACTTCACCGGCTAAAATGCGATGTGCCTACCCGGTGGAATTCAACTCTGCACATGTTGCAGCAACTGTGGCAGCACCGACAAGCAATGGTGCAATACGTTCTGACGTATAGCCTGGGCCAACGAGATTCAGAGGTGGGGCAAATCACGCTGGAGGAGTGGTCTCAGATCAGGGACCTATGCACCCTTCTGCACAGTTTTGAAATGGCGACGAAGATGTTTAGTGCTGACGATGCCATTATCAGCATGACTATTCCGGTGATTTACATGCTGGAGCACATGTTAAACAGAATTCGGAGTCAGGTGGTGGCACAAGAGGAGGTGGAGGAAGTAGAGGAGGAGGAGTTGTATGCGGAAGGGCTAACATCTGCAAGGTCCAGACGGTCGGCAGCACCAAGGCGGCAGGCATGTGAGGGTGGGGGAGATGGTTTTACCAGGGCGCATGGTAGCAGCCAAACTAGTGAGGAAGGTGCAGGAGCCCAGGAAGAAGTGGAGGACGAACTGATGGAAGACTCATCAGATGAGGGAGACCTTGATCACATTTCTGTTGTGCGAGGTTGGGGGGAGAGGACAGAGGAAGGAAGCATGATTGTTACCTCGCCACCAACACAACAGGGACTTGGTGCTCCTGGATTGCCAACACACATGAGTGCCTTCTTGCTGCACTACCTGCAACATGACCCTCGAATTGTGAG
Organism: Phyllobates terribilis; assembly: GCF_046119375.1. NCBI lineage: Eukaryota > Metazoa > Chordata > Amphibia > Anura > Dendrobatidae > Phyllobates > Phyllobates terribilis. The sequence goes on along the minus strand of NW_027362763.1, from coordinate 385,603,557 downwards.
AATTAGAAATAATCCTGACTACTGGGTTGCCACACTGTTAGATCCCCGGTACAAAAGTAAATTTGCAGAAATTATTCCTGCCATAGAAAGGGATGCACGCATGCAGGAGTATCAGCAGAGACTGTTGCAGAATCTTACATGTGCTTTTCCACAAAATACCAGTGGTGCACGTAGTGAATCTCACAGTTCCAACTTGCCAACCGTGGGACCGTCAAGTGTTCAGCACTCAAACCGTAACAGAACCACAGTATCTGCTGGTAACATCAATTTTGCGGAATCATTTCACCACTTTTTTAGCCCATCCTTTGCAAGGCCACAGGAGACAAGAAGTCTGACACATAGTCAACGCCTAGAGACGATGGTACAGGAGTATCTCCAAGTAAACATTGAAGCCACGACTGTGTCACTGGACCCTTGCTCTTTTTGGGCTTCCAATCTGGATAAATGGCCGGAGCTAGCCACTTACGCCTTGGAGAACTTGTCATGCCCCGCAGCCAGCGTTCTGTCTGAACGTGTGTTCAGCGCTGCTGGTGGTGTGCTGACAGATAAGCGCACGCGACTCTCCACTGATAATGTAGACAGACTCACGTTCATAAAGATGAACAAATCATGGATCCGAAACGACTTTTCTACCCCTGTGTCATCCTGGGGAGAGTAAAAGCTTGATGATTGTTTAAAATCACCCTACCAACCGTTTTAAGCTTTCAAATTACTAATCATGTTTATCTGTATCTTGACTGGAAAATAATTTGGGCTTTGTAGCAGTGTGCAGCACTGATCCTATTAGGCCATCTATAATAAGCTCCACCAGATTTAAAATTAAAAATAATTTTTAGCTGCATCTAGCCCGGAAAATAATTTTGGGGCTCCGAGATGCGCAAGACACATAAGTGCCTTCTTGCTGCACTACCTGCAGCATGACCCTCATATTGTCAGAATTCGAAGTAATCATGACTACTGGGTTGCCACACTCTTAGATCCCCCAAACTTTTCGATCAACCTTTTCATTTTAATAAAGACAAAAAAAATGGTCATTTTTGAAATTATAAGCATTAGCAGGTTGTTAGAAACTGAAATCAAACAGTTTTCAACTCAAAACTTTATTCTAGGTGATGTTACATTTTCACATAGGACCCCTTGTTCGAAAGGAGCTTCTGAGCTCTCTCGTCCATTGAATTTGTCAGGTTTTGGATGGTTTCTGCTTCAATTGTTTTGCATGAGGACAGAATACCCTCCCAGAGCTGTTGCTTAGATGTGAACTGCCTCCCGCCATCATAGACACTCTTTTTAATGATGCTCCAAAGGTTCTGAATGGGGTAGAGGTCAGGGGAGCATGGGGGTCACACCATAAGTTTGTCCCCTTTTATGCCCATATCAGCCAGAGATGCAGATGTTTTATGTGCAGCATGAGATGGTGCATTATCATGCAGAAAAATGATCTTGCTGTGAAATACACGGTTCTTCTTCTTGAACCATAGCAGGAAGTGCTGTTTGAGAAAATCCACATACATTATGGAGTTCATCTTTAGCGCCTTCTCTGCACTGAACTAAGATGGTGCCCACCTTTTATACTCCCTTCTCAATGCACCCAGGAACTGCTTCCTCCCTGCTCCTGCACTACAGGGTTCCCCTTCCTCAGTGTTCCCTCCCCCCACTCCAGCCAGGGACAGGGACTGTCGTGCCCATCTCAGGGGCATATTGGTCGCCCTGCCCCACGGCAATGTGGTGTAATGCATGCAGGTGTCGGGTCCTGATCCACACTACATCCTTACCTGAGAGTGAGATATCACACCTCTGAGTGAGGTGCAATACCTCTGTAGCAACCGAGCTCTCAGGGTGCTACAGTTCCATTTATCTTCAGCCTAGGTGACGTATTGCGATACAGGGCCGTGATTTTGGCTATAAAAGGGTCCCCTAGACCCCTACCCCAAGCTTTTTAAGAGAATCACATATGGCGTGCCAGGAGACTCTATGGAATGCTTTCTCAGCATCCAACGAGAGTATCTAATTACAAATTTTTAACTGCATCTAGCCCAGGAAATACTTTGTGCCTAGTAGCAGGGTCTGCTAGTCAGCGGATTAACCCGGCTGTTAAGCAAGCTACACTACCTGTAGTTTGGACACTTCATTTTTTCAAAGGAAATGCTTCGGGACCACGGGATACTCAGTGAAGAGCATCAGGAGGCACCCCAAGGCATAGGGGCTGGGACTGGCAGTAGGATGCCTTGAGGTGGACAGCCGAGCTCGATCCTTATAAAAGCTTTTTAACTGCAGCAGCTTTAGTGGACGCTACTGGAGCTGGAATTACGCAGCTGCTGGCATGAGACTTGCCCTCCAATAGATCCTTGTAAATGGATTTAAAGTGTATTCATTCAAATTAGAGAGACAATTTAAATTAAAAAGCTTAGAGCTGCCTCCACCACAGGGGGGCTCGCTCGACCCACCAGCGGACAGGCACCAGTATTGGGAGAGGGGGGCTGGCCGTCAGGGTTCACCGCGGCTCTGGCACAAACCCGGCGACACGGAGGTGGCACGGGCAGGAGCGGACTGGCCGTGTCGGCTTCTCACTTTTTGGATTTTAGAAGGGCATGACATGCCTATATCTGTGTCTCCCCCTCCTTTTACTCCTCCACCTCTTTTATTTTCGCATGACTATATGTACTTGTCACTTTTCCATGTGTTAGTTATGTCTTCTGAGCAGTTTGTCAGCTTTTGGACACCTTTGAAGGTGTTTTCTATGTGTTTCTATGTGTTTTTGTATGCCTTCAATTTTGAATAAATCCCCAACAGTGTCACCAGCAAAGCACCCTCACACCATCACACCTCCTCCTCCACGCTTCACAGTGGGAACCAGGCATGTAGAGTCCATCCATTCACCTTTTCTGCGTCGCACAAAGACACGGTGGTAGGAACCAAAGATCTCAAATTTGTACTCATCAGACCAAAGCACAGATTTCCACTGGTCTAATGTCCATTCCTTGTGTTCTTTAGCCCAAACAAGTCTGCTTGTTGCCTGTCTTTAGCAGTGGTTTCCTAGCAGCTATTTTACCATGAAGGCCGGATGCACAAAGTCTCCTCTTGTTGTAGAGATGTGTCTGCTGCTAGAACTCTGTGTGTCATTGACCTGGTCTATAATCTGAGCTGCAGTTAAACTGCGATTTCTGAGGCTGGTGACTCAGATAAACTTATCCTCAGAAGCAGAGGTGACTCTTGGTCTTCCTTTCCTGGGGCGGTCCTCATGTGAGCCAGTTTCTTTGTAGCGCTTGATGATTTTTGCAACTGCACTTCGGGACACTTTCAAAGTTTGCCCAATTTTTCGGACTGACTGACCTTCATTTCTTAAAGTAATGATGGCCACTCGTTTTTCTTTACTTAGCTGTTTTTTTCTTGCCATAATACAAATTCTAACAGTCTATTCAGTAGGACTATCAGCTGTGTATCCACCTGACTTCTGCACAACACAACTGATGGTCCCAACCCCATTTATAAGGCAAGAAATCCCACTTATTAAACCTGACAGGGCACACCTGAGAAGTGAAAAACATTTCCGGTGACTACCTCTTGAAGCTCCTCAAGAGAATGCCGAGAGTGTGCAAAGCAGTCATCAAAGCAAAAGGTGGCTACTTTGAAGAGCCTAGAATATAAGACATATTTTCAGTTGTTTCACACTTTTTTGTTAAGTATATAATTCCACATGTGTTAATTCATAGTTTTGATGCCTTCAGTGTGAATGTACAATTTTCAAAGTCATGAAAATACAGAAAAATCTTTGAATGAGAAGGTGTGTCTAAACTTTTGGTCTGTACTGTACATAGCACAAACAATTACAGTCATGGCCAAAAGTATTGAGAATGAGACAAATTGTAATTTTTCCAAAGTTTACTGCTTCATTTTTTGTAATGGCAATTTGCATATACTCCTGAATGTCAAAGAGTGATCAGCTTAACAGCAATTACTGTACTTGCAAAGTCAATATTTGCCCAGAAAATGAACTTTAACCCCCAAAACACATTTCAACATCATTGCAGTCCTGCCTTAAAAGGAGCAGCTGACATTGTTTTAGTGATTGATTGCCAGCCCTGTCCTCATCAACACCCACACCTGTGTTAATGGATCAATCAGTCATGATTAAGTAAGAATGACATCACTGGACACTTTAAAAGGAGGCTGGTTCTTGGTATCATTGTTTCTCTTCAGTTAACCATGGTTATCTCTAAAGAAACACGTGCAGCCATCATTGCACTGCACAAAAATGGCCTAACAGGGAAGAGTATCGCAGCTACAAAGATTGCACCTCAGTCAACAATCTATCGCATCATCAAGAACTTCAAGGAGAGAGCTTCCATTGTTGTCAAAAAGGCTCCAGGGCGCCCAAGAAAGACCAGCAAGCTCCAGGACCGTATCTTAAAACTGTTTCAGCTGCGGGATCGGACTACCAGCAGTGCCGAGCTTGCTCAAGAATGGCAGCAGGCTGGTGTGAGTGCTTCTGCACGCACTGTGATGCGGGGACTCTTTGAGCAAGGGCTGGTTTCAAGGAGGGCAGCAAAGAAGCCACTTCTCTCCAGAAAAAACATCAGGGACCGACTGATATTCTGCAAAAGGTACAGGGAGTGGACTGCTGAGGACTGGGGCAAAGTCATTTTCTCTGATGAATCCCCTTTTCGATTGTTTGGGACATCTGGAAAACAGCTTATTCGGAGAAGAAGAGGTGAGCGCTACCACCAGTCTTGTCTCATGCCAACTGTAAAGCATCTTGAAACCATTCATGTGTGGGGTTGCTTCTCAGCCAAGGGAATCGGCTCACTCACAATCTTGCCTAAAAACACAGCCATGAATAAAGAATGGTACCAGAATGTCCTCCAAGAGCAACTTCTCCCAACCGTCCAAGAGCAGTTTGGCGCCCAACAATGCATTTTCCAGCATGATGGAGCACCTTGCCATAAAGCAAAGGTGATAACTAAATGGCTCATGGAACAAAACATAGAGATTTTGGGTCCATGGCCTGGAAACTCCCCAGATCTTAATCCCATTGAGAACTTGTGGTCAATCATCAAGAGACGGGTGGACAAACAAAAACCAACAAATTCTGGCAAAATGCAAGCATTGATTATGCAAGAATGGACTGCTATCAGTCAGGATTTGGTCCAAAAGTTGATTGAGAGCATGCCAGGGAGAATTACAGAGGTCTTGAAGAAGAAGGGGCAACACTGCAAATATTGACTTGCTGCATTAACTCATTCTAACTGTCAATATAACCTATTGGTACTCATAATATGATTGCAATTATATTTCTGTATGTGATATAAACATCAGACAAACACTAATAAAAACCAGAGGCCAGCAGATCAAGTGAAAATATAATTTTGGTGTCATTCTCAAAACTTTTGGCCATGACTGTACAATAAATTTTGAACAATACAAGTCGGCGACTGGTAAACAAAATAGAAAAAGGGATCTAGCACCCCCAATCTGGAAAACAAGAAATTAGATTAAAAAAACAACATTTATTGAAAAAAATATTAAATATATTCCATGATAAAAAGTGCTATGTCAGGAGCTTGCAACTGACGCGTTTCAAACACTGGGTTCTTAGTCCAAGTCGGAGACTGGTACAGGAGGAGCGAGGACCCTGCCTGCAGGGGCTCACAATCTACAGGGGATGGATGAGGATACAGTAGGTGAGGGTAGAGCTAGTCGTGCAGTGGTATTGTGGAGCGGTGGTTACTGCAGGTTTTAGGTTTGTCGGAAGAGGTGGGTCTTCAGGCTCCTTTTGAAGGTTTCCACGGTAGGCCAGAGTCTGATGTGTTGGGGTAGAGAGTTCCAGAGTAGGGGGGATGCACGGGAGAAATCTTGTATACAATTGTGGGAAGAGGAGATAACAGGGGAGTAGAGAAGGAGATCTTGTGAGGATCGGAGGTTGCGTGTAGGTAAGTATCAGGAGACTAGGTCACAGATATATGGAAGAGACTGGGTGTGGATAGCTTGTGGATGGCTTTGTATGCCATGGTTGGGGTTTTGAACTGGAGTCTCTGGGCAGTGGGGAGCCAGTGAAGGGATTGACAGAGAGGAGAGGCCGGGGAATAGCAGGGGGAACAGGTGGATTAGTCAAGTTTAAGTTAGATTGGAGGGGTGCGAGAGTGTAAGAAGGGAGGCCACAGAGCAGGAGGTTGCAGTAGTCAAGGCGGGAGATGATAAGGGCGTACACTAGTGTTTTTGCAGATTGGTGGTTGAGGAATGTGCGGATCCGAGAGATATTTTTGAGTTTGAGTCGGCAGGAAGTGGAAAGGGCTTGAATATGTGGTGTGAAGGAGAAATTAGAGTCTAGGGTTACCCCGAGGCAGTGAGCTTGCAGGACTGGGGAGAGTGGGCAGCCATTGACTTTGATGGATAGGTCAGTTGGGGGGGGGTGAATGAGACGGTGGAAAGATAATGAATTCAGTTTTATCCATGTTACGTTTTAGAAATCTGTCAGAGAAGAAGGATGAAATAGCAGACAGACATTGTGGGATTCTGGTTAGTAAGGAAGAGATATGAGGTCCAGAGAGGTAGATCTGTGTGTCATCAGCATAGAGATGATACTGAAAGCCATGAGACTCTTATAGAGATCATTTCATTTTCAACTTGCTTAACAGTTCACAATAACAATTTTGACCCGGGGTGGCCAAACTTTTACCTGCCACTGTATGTCTTCTGCTGTGTGTCACCTCATCCACTGTGTGACACACTTTAAACATTGATGGTAATTTTTTCAATAAAGTGATTTTATAGTGTTTTAAAGAAAGATGGCTGGGCCACAGTAACGACATGCTCCCATTAGAAAGGAGAGGGTCTGCTATACAGTTATAGGGTATGCAGTTAGTCCAACGGCTGCCAAAATTTAGGAAAAACTCCACTAACAATTTAAAGACACATAGAGTTGGGCCACAGTAATGACATGTTCCCATTAAAAGGAGAGGGTCTGCTATACAGTTATAGGGTATGCAGTGAGTCCAATGGCTGCCAAAATTTAGGAAAAACCCCACTAACAATTTAAAGACACATAGAGCTGGGCCACAGTAACATGTTCCCATTAGAAAGGAGAGGGTCTGCTATACAGTTATAGGGTATGCAGTGAGTCCAACGGCTGCCAAAATTTAGGAAAAACCCTATTAACACATGGAGCTGGGCTACAGTAATATTCCCATGAAAAATGAGTGGGTGTCCCATACTATTTGCTTATTGAGTGAATGCAACGGCTGCCAAAAATGTGGAGGAATTCCAGTGTCCCTTGCAAGAGACATAGAGGTCGGAGGGCCTCCTGAAAACAATGTTCCCATTATTAGGAAGTGTGTCTCCAATACTGTTTGCCTATGCAGTGAATGCAATGGCTGCCCAAAATTTTTAGACACTCCAATGCCCCTTGCAAGAGATGTAGAGGTCGGAGGGCCTCCTGAAAACAATGTTCTCATTATTAGGAAGTGGGTCTCCCATACTGTTTACCTATACAGTGAATACAACGGCTGCCAAAAATTTGGAGGCACTCCAATGCCCCTTGCAAGAGACGTAGAGGTCGGAGGGCCTCCTGAAAACAATGTTCCCATTATTAGGAAGTGGGTCTCCCATACTGTTTGCCTATGCAGTGAATGCAATGGCTGCCAAAAATTTGGAGGCACTACAATGCCCCTTGCAAGAAACGTAGAGGTCGGAGGGCCTCTTGAAAACAATGTTCCCATTATTCCATTCTTAGGAAGTGGGACTCCCATACTGTTTGCAAATGCAGTGAATGCAACGGCTGCCAAAAATTTGGAGGAACTCCAATGTCCCTTGCAAGAGACGTAGATGCAGCATCGGCGTCTCTGCCCCCTGCCAGGCAGAGACGCTGTCCCTCTCACCGCTACGCTCCCTGCCCGGCGTCCTCCAGCGCTCCTCTTCCTGCTTCGCACAGCTTCCCGGGCACTGTGCTTAGGGCGAACGCGCTCCCTCCCTCTTAAAGGGGCTGTGCGCGCCACCCTAAGGAGTCCCCGGCCAATTGCCAGAGGTCCTCCCATATTTAAAGCACCTCCTCCAATATGGAGGTGCCCGAGCAATAGTTGATGCACAGTGTATTTACCTCTGCTTTAGCCCTCAGGTCCCGCTGCTAGCCTGACTACTAGTCCTGCCCGCCAGCCTGACTATCAGTCCAGCCGGCCAGCCTAACTACTCTCCAGCCCGACAGTCTGTCTTCCGTTCATTCCGCCAGTCTGTCTATGGACTTTACCTGCAGTGCCTACCTGGAGGCCTCTGCTTGCTACCTGCCTGTCACTTGCCGTGACCACCTGTCTGCCTACCTAGAGGCTCCTTCCCGTCACTTGCTGTGACCACCTGACAGCCTACCTAGAGGCTCCTGCCTGTCACTTGCCGTGACCACCTGTCTGCCTACCAGGAGGCTCCTGCCCGTCACTTGCCGTGACCACCTGACAGCCTACCTAGAGGCTCCTTCCCGTCACTTGCCGTGACCACCTGACAGCCTACCTAGAGGCTCCTGCCCGTCACTTGCCGTGACCACCTGTCAGCCTACCTGGAGGCTCCTTCCCGTCACTTGCCGTGACCACCTGACAGCCTACCTAGAGGCTCCCGCCTGTTGCCTACTGTGCCCATCTGCTGTATCGGTCAGTCCCAGCCATCTGATCCGTGGGAGTCACCTGCTCTCTTACACGGTCATCCCCAGAGTAGCACCTGGTCCCTCTGCTCGGTCCCTCCCTGGTCACGGAGTTGTTAGCCGCCGTACGACCTAGGTCGGTCTGAGTTGATACTTAGTTACGACCCTCTGGGTCCCTCCTTGCACCGCAGCACAGAGGTTCCAGCTTCCGGATCCGTAACAGTTTGCTCGGGCCATGGAACCTGGTGGCCCCCAAGCTCTCTCGCTCTCTGACCTGTACCAGGAGGTTTCTCGTCAGAGATCCCAACAGGAAACCATCCTGAACTTCCTGCGGAGTGTCAACTCCCGCCTGGACAAACTGACTGTTCCCCCTGTGTCTGCCTCGAGTCGTGCGACTCCCGCTCCGGCAGCGCTGCTGCCAACCAATACCACGGCATCCAACCCAGGTCCCCAGCTTTCTGAACCTCCTCGTTTTGGAGACGACCCCGCTCTAGCTTGGTGTTTCATAAACCAGTGCACCCTGCACTTTGAACTTTTGGCACATCAGTTTCCCTCCGACCGGGCCAAGGTGGCGTTCATCATGTCTCACCTCACTGGAGAGGCACTGGCATGGCTAAATCCCCTGTGGGAGAGAGGGGATCCCCTGGTGTCCGATCTATCATCTTTCCTCACTGCTTTCTGGAAAGTCTTCGAAGAACCAGGACAAAAATCCTCTACTGCCTCCTCTCTGCTTCGTATCTGCCAAGGGAGTCTCACAGTGGGCCAATATGCCATACGGTTCTGTACCCTCGCTTCCGAGCTTGCCTGGGACAACGAGGCCCTGGTGTCCATCTTCTGGGAGGGCCTTTCCGGACGGATTAAGGATGAGTTAGCCGGCCGGGACATTCCTACCACCCTGGATGACCTGGTGTCGCTAGCTACCCGGATCGACATCCGTTTCCTGCTAAAGAGACTACCCGGGAGCGAAGATTTCCTCGTCTTGCTCCTACTTTCCAGAGACCTGTCTCTCAATTAGCTACTCCCCGGGCACGCTCACCCGAACCTTTGCAGGTCGACCAGACCAAGATGGTCAAATCTCGCCAAGAGTCATGCCGAGCCAAGGGGAGCTGTTTCTATTGTGGCAGTAAGGAGCACTTCATACGTTCCTGCCCGGTGAAGCCGGGAAATGCCAGTATCTAGGACCGCTTGGAGAGGTCGTCCTAGGCAAAAGTAAACCCTCTCCTTCCCTGACTTTGTCTGTCTCCATCTCCTGGGGAGAGAACCGCTACTTTGAAATTGCACACCTAGATTCCGGAGCTGCTGGGAACCTCATTTCCCAGTCCCTAGTAGAGAAATATCACATTCCCACCAAACCTCTGGCTGAACCATTGGCAGTCACCTCCGTGGATGGAACACTCCTTCCGGTGACCATCCTGCTCGTCACAGAACCTATAACCCTGCAGGTGGGAATGCTGCACTCTGAGAGGATCTCCTTCCATGTGCTTTCCGATCTCTCTCACTCCCTATTGCTAGGTCTACCCTGGCTTCAGAGACATGAAGCCGTGCTGAACTGGCAATCCGGTGAAGTTCTCCGTTGGGGGCGGGATTGCCATAAGACCTGCCTGGTTCTGGTCCGCCCGGTTCGTCCGCCCCTCACCCCGGCTAATCTACCCGGTTTACCGGCACCTTACTGGTCCTATGCAGATGTCTTTGACAAAAAGGAAGCAGAGACACTGCCACCTCATAGGCCATATGATTGCCCGATCGACCTGGTACCCGGTGCCACTCCACCCCATGGGCGTATTTACCCGTTGTCGTCGGCCGAAACCCGGGCCATGTCGGAATACATTAAGGAGAATCTGGCTAGGGGATTCATCCGGAAATCTACCTCCCCGGCTGGAGCTGGATTCTTCTTCGTCAAGAAAAAGGATGGTTCACTAGGCCCCAGTATAGACTATCGAGGACTCAACCAAATCACGGTCAAAAACAAATACCCCCTGCCACTCATCTCCAAGTTGTTTGACAGCCTTAAGGGCGCTAGGATCTTTTCCAAGCTGGATCTACGTGGGGCGTATAACCTGGTCCAGATCCGTCAAGGAGACGAGTGGAAGACGGCATTCAATACCTGGGACGGTCACTATGAATACCGTGTAATGCCCTTCAATCTCTGCAATGCTCCCGCCGTCTTCCAAGAATTAGTCAATGACATCTTCCGTGATCTTCTATATTCCTGCGTGGTGGTGTACCTGGACGACATCTTGGTCTTCTCTCCGGACCTTCCCACACACCGGAGGGATGTTCGTCAGGTCCTGCTTAGGCTCAGGCAGAATCACCTCTATGCCAAATTTGAGAAGTGCCTCTTCGAGCAGACCTCCCTTCCGTTCCTGGGCTATATTATCTCCCAGACAGGTCTACGAATGGACCCCGAGAAGCTCTCTGCCGTCTTAAAATGGCCCCGTCCGGAGGGGTTGAAGGCGATTCAGCGATTCCTGGGCTTTACCAACTACTGCCATCTCTTCATCCCGCACTTCTCTTCCCGGACTGCTCCCATCTCTGCGCTCACCCGTAAGGGAGCAAATCCCAAGGTATGGCCGCCCGAAGCTGAGGAGGCCTTCCTTTCCTTAAAGCAAGCCTTCTCCTCTGCCCCAGTGCTGCACCGTCCGGACTGCAACAAACAGTTCTTCCCAAAAATCTTCATCCAGGAGAATGGTAACCTGCGGCTTCTTCTCCAAACTCTTCTCCTCGTCTGAGCGCAACTACTCCATAGGAGACCGAGAACTGTTAGCCATCAAATTGGCGCTGGAGGAGTGGCGTTACCTGCTTGAAGGGGCTCTATACCCAGTGATCATCTATACTGATCAAAAAAACCTTGCATATCTCCAGAATGCCCAAAGACTCAATCCGCGTCAGGCCCGGTAGTCTTTGTTCTTCGCTTGCTTCGACTTTATCCTACATTTCTGCCCGGCGGACAAGAATGTTAAAGCTGACGCCTTGTCCCGATCCTTCCTGTCCACCGATCTAGAGGAGGAGCCTATGCACATCATCGACCCCTCCAAAGTGATGAGTATGGCCCCCTTAGATCTGACTCGTCTCCCACCCGGTAAGACGTTTGTAGCAGTTCCAGATCGGGAGAAGATTCTTCACTGGGGTCATTCATCTAAACTAGCCGGCCATGCCGGTCAGAAGAAAACTTTCCTGCTCATTACCCGGCATTACTGGTGGCCCACCCTGCGCAAGGATGTGGTAGACTTCGTCTCGGCCTGTTCATCTTGTGCCCGCAACAAAGTTCCCAGACATCTTCCAGCCGGTCACCTCCTGCCTCTTCCCGTACCTGCTACCCCTTGGCAACACATTGCAATGGACTTTATTACAGATCTCCCTGTTTCTGCCGGCTGTACAGTCATTTTGGTGGTCGCCGACCGCTTTTCTAAACTGGCCCACTTCTTCCCTCTGCCTGGTCTTCCGTCTGCATCAGAGCTGGCTAAGGACTTCTTCCTTCACATTTTCCGTCTCCATGGCTTACCCCTCCACATTGTGTCGGATCGAGGGGTTCAGTTCACCTTACGCTTCTGGAGAGATACTTGTAAGCTGCTGGATGTCACCCTGGATTTCTCCTCCGCTTACCATCCACAGTCCAATGGCCAAGTGGAGCGTATCAACCAGATCCTTACCAGCTACCTCCGGCACTTTGTTAATGCTCACCATACTGATTGGGTGGACCTCCTACCATGGGCCGAATTCTCCTACAACAACCATGAGAGCGAATCGACTTCCAAGTCCCCGTTCTTTGTAGTCTATGGTCAACATCCCCGGATTCCGTTTCCCATCTCCGCTTCTGTGGACAACCCTGCCGCGGAGTCTCTGGTCAGCGAATTTTCCACCATTTAGGAAAATACTAGGTCCGCACTTCTTCAGTCCTCTGAGCGGATGAAGAGATATGCTGACAAGAGACGTCTGGATCCGCCTCAATTCCGTCCGGGAGACAAGGTTTGGCTCTCCTCCAAACATGTTCGGCTCAAAATACCCTCCTACAAGTTGGGTCCTCGGTTCATCGGTCCATTTGAAGTCCTCAAACAAATCAACCCAGTGGCCTACAAATTAAAACTCCCGGCCACCTTACGGATTCCCAACTCCTTCCACGTATCTCTCCTCAAACCAGTTGTGTTTAATTCTTTCCGCTGAGGACGTTTTTGAGGTAGAGAACATTCTGGCCACCAACAGGGTAAGAGGAAAAACCTTTTTTCTGGTGGATTGCAAGGGGTTTGGCCCAGAGGAGAGAACTTGGGAACCTAGGGAGAACATTCATGCCCCGCTTCTCCTTAAAAAATTTCTTTCTGGCCTAAAAAAGAGGGGGCGTAAAGGGGGGGGTACTGTAGCATCGGCCTCTCTGCCCCCTGCCAGGCAGAGACGCCGTCCCTCTCACCGCCGCGCTCCCTGCCCGGCGTCCTCCAGCGCTCCTCTTCCTGCTTCTGCCGGCGCGCAAAGCTTCCCGGGCACTGTGCTTAGGACGCGCGCGCTCCCTCCCTCTTAAAGTGGCCACGCGCGCCGCCGTAAGGAGTCTGCGGCCAATTGCCGGAGGTCCTCTCATATTTAAAGCACCTCCTCCAATATGGAGGTGCCCGAGCAATAGTTGATGCACAATGTATTTACCTCTGCTTCAGCCCTCAGGTCCCGCTGCTAGCCTGACTACTAGTCCTGCCTGCCAACCTGACTATCAGTCCAGCCCGCCAGCCTGACTACTCTCCAGCCCGACAGTCTGTCTTCCGTTCAGTCCGCCAGTCTGTCTATGGGCTTTACCTGCCATGCCTACCTGGAGGCCTCTGCTTGCTACCTGCCCACCACTTGCCGTGACCACCTGTCTGCCTACCTAGAGGCTCCTTCCCGTCACTTGCCGTGACCACCTGACAGCCTACCTAGAGGCTCCTGCCTGTCACTTGCCGTGACCACCTGTCTGCCTACCTAGAGGCTCCTGCCTGTCACTTGCCGTGACCACCTGTGTGCCTGCCTGGAGGCTCCTGCCCGTCACTTGCCATGACCACCTGACAGCCTACTTAGAGGCTCCTTCCCATCACTTGCCGTGACCACCTGACAGCCTATTTAGAGGCTACTGCTCGTCACTTGCCGTGACCACCTGTCAGCCTACCTGGAGGCTCCTTCCCGTCACTTGCCGTGACCACCTGACAGCCTACCTAGAGGCTCCCGCCTGTTGCCTGCTGTGCCCATCTGCTGTATCGGTCAGTCCCAGCCATCTGACCCGTGGGAGTCACATGCTCTCTTACAAGGTCGTCCCCAGAGTAGCACCTGGTCCCTCTGCTCAGTCCCTCCCTGGTCACGGAGTCGTTAGCCGCCGTACGACCTAGGTCGGTCCGAGTTGATACTTAGTTACGCCCTTCTGGGTCCCTCCTTGCACTGCAGCACAGAGGTTCCTCCTTCCAGATCCGTAACAGTAGATATGGTGATATGGTAGATATGGTGGTGATATTGAGGATATGGATGATGAGAATGAGGAGAAGGAGGAGGACAAGAGCAAATAGACAAAATCTGGAAGAGTATACCCATGTCTGGGTGTGAAGACAGAGGTACATGGGAATAGAGTTAGACTTCCCAAAAAAAACACTGTATTTGAGTTTATGTTACGCTGTTATCATTCGGTGATGTTGAGAAGTCTGGCCCAATACAGTCCTTGTTCATTTTTATAAGAGTCAGCCTGTCAGCATTTTCAGTTGACAGGCGGATGCGCCTATCAGTTATAATTCCACCGGCGGCACTAAAAACCAGCTCTAACAAAACGCTAGCGGCAGGGCTAAGACCTCCAAGGCGTAGAGAGCCAGTTCATGCCACTTGTCCAGCTTGGATACCCAATAATTATAAGGCACAAAGGAATCACGGAGGACATTGGTACAGTCAGTAAGATACTCCCTCACTATATTCCGAAACTTCTCCCTCCTTGGGAGAGTACCCGCCGCCTCACGACCTGCGCAATGGGAGGGTCTAAGAAAACTGTCCCAGAACTTAGACAGTGTTCCCCTGCCTCTGCTGGATTGCATTTGTGTCTCTCTCGCCTGTACTTCTTAGTTGTCCAATGAACTGTGACCTCTGCAGCCAGCGTTTTAAGATGGGAATTTTTTTAATAATTCTGCAATAAGGACCTTCTAGTACTGCATCATTTTATTAGGCCTGTTTTGCAAGGGAAAAAGAGACAGAAAGTTCTCTTTTTAGTGTGGGTCTAGAAGTGTCACCAACTAATAATGACTGTCACCCAAAATTTGGACAACGCGAGAGTCACGGGAAAGGCATGGTAACATAAACTCAGCCATATGTGCCAGACTGCAAAGAGGCAAGATTTCCGTGTCCTCAGCAAGAGGGCGACTGACCATGCTCTCCTCTTCATCCTCCTCCTCCTCTTCCTTCTCCTCCCTGTCCTCAGGCCATACAGGTTGAACAGACGGTATGACAGTTGTGCAGGTAGTACCGTCTATAGCGCATACAAAACCTCTTCGGTCTCTACAAGCCTAAAAGGCAACATTTAGAGCGCAAGCAATTGCAAAATGTGTGAATTTAGTAGTGTGGCCTGTGGGGTGTTGGCTGAGTATTTGCGCTTGCGTTCCAAAGACTGGGGTAGGGACAACTGAATGCTGCTCTGGGACAAGGACGTGGACGTGCTTGCTGATGTTGCTAGTTGAGAGTGTTCAACGACAGATGCAGGGCAGGAGGCATCTTGACATGCGCCATGGACAGGGGATTGCCATGCACGCACAACAGCGGAACAAGTAGTGGTGTTACCCGCAGACACTGTTTCTGGACCCTGGGGTTCGGCACACTTAGTCGGGTGCTTTGCTGCCATGTGCCTGATCATGCTGGTGGTGATCAGACTGCTTGTTTTGCTACCCCTGCTGATACTGGCCTGGCAGGTGGTGCAATGGGACTTTTAGGGGTTTTCTGCAGAGTCTTTAAAAAATAACCAGACTTGGGAAGACCTAACAGTTGTACTGGCAACTTCCGTTGTGTTGGCGTTACGAGGAACACTTTCCCACCTCGTGTCTGCGGCCACCACACTGCTTCTTCCTGCCTGTTGTGGTGCTTCGCCTCCCTCCCCCTGTTTGCTGCTGTCCTCGCTCTGTATGCCCCCTGCCAGGTTGGGCCAGTTACTATATCATCCACCATCTCGTCTTCCACTTCCGCTCCCTGGTCCTCCTCCTGACTTTCTGGCTATTGTGTCTCATCATCATCATCCACCTCTTGCGACAGTAATTGCACTTTGTGTGACCGTGGCTGGTCCAATATTTGGGCATTGCTACACGCGTTCTCCTCTTGACTAGCTTGAAGCTGGCCGGGCGAGAGACCCAAATCTACAAATGGAAAAGTGAACAGCTCTTCTGAGTGTCCAAGTGTGGGATCAGTTGTCTCCGGGCACTCGGCATCGTGGGAGGAAGGAGGATCAGGGTGGGGAATATGGGGTCCAGACTCACAGCTACTGAGACTTGACCTTGTGGAAGACAGGGTGGTGGTGGTGGTGGTGGCAAAATGACTGGAAGCATTATCTGCTATCCAACCAACAACCTTTTGACACTGCTCTGGGTTCAATAGTGGTATACTGCAGTCCCATAGTAATTGGGACAGGAAGGTTGGGCAACAAGATGTGAGTATTTGTTGTGGCACAATTTCAGCTTGCCCACGGCCACGTTCTTGGCCTCGGCCTCTGCATGCACCATCATCATCACTTCCACTTCCCCGTGCCTTGTCACGCACCTTGCCCATTTTAAATGGAGGACAATATTTTCAAGGTTCACGAGAAATGGCTGATTTTTGAACCCAGTTATATGTGATATGTCTGACAGAGAACCACGGTTTTAAATAGCAGGCCTGTAATTTACTAATACTATTCTTCACAGACACCTAGCGTGAATAGCTTGACTGACACACTGCAACGAAATGAAAATGGAAGAAATGGCTGATTTTGGAACACTGTTATAAGTGATATGTCTGACAGAGAACCAAGGTTTTAACTAGCAGACCTGTAATTTACTAATACTATTCTTCACAGACACCTAGCGTGAATAGCTTGACCGACACACTGCAACAGAATGGAAAAAGAGACCAATATTTTCCACGTTCAGTTCAAATTTCTGGATTTTTATCGCTGAAATATGGAACAGATCTGGCTGTATTCTTCAGTGCTAGCAAGCAAATGGAGCACAACAATTGTGTACTCTGGATTGCTTTTTAATCAAATAACCAGGATTAAGATAAAAAAAAAATTGCCCTGGCCCCTGATATCTGGGGCTATGTCTACAAATATCTGTAATTATTATAGCAGCACCAGACAGGATGCTCAATGGACCCTCTTGCGCTATATGCACTGCAGTCTGCCACATACGCTGCCTGCCTAACACTGATAATAAGCAGCTGGCAGCTGGATTATATATATACAGTTATATGAAAAAGTTTGGGCACCCCTATTAATCTTAAGCTTAATGTTTTATAAAAATTGGTGTTTTTTGCAACAGCTATTTCAGATTGATATATGTAATAACTGTTGGACCCAGTAATGTTTCTGCCTTGAAATTTTGTTTGAATGCAGATTGCACATTTTCTGTTAGTACAATAAACCTCATTTCAAGGCAGAAACATTACTGTGTCCAACAGTTATTATATATATCAAACTGAAATAGCTGTTGCAAAAACACCAATTTTTATAAAACATTAAGCTTAAGATTAATAGGGGTGCCCAAACTTTTTCATATAACTGTATATATTGTAGAATACCCATACTAACAGGATGTTCAATGGACCCTCTTGCACTATACGCACTGCAGTCTGCCGCATATCCTGCCTCCCTGCCTAAAGCCTGCCTAACTCCTGCTATCACCACTGAATATGTGCAGCTGGATTAGTCCTGAGAAGGACTGTTAGTTCAGTTGGATATATATATATATATATAAATATATATATATATATATATATATATGTTGTGGAATACCTATACTAACTAGAAACAAGCAAATCTCTCCCTGACTCAGCAGCTCTCCCTTCTCTGCTTGGTTCCAGGGTAGACTGTGACGAGCATGTTTGCCCCAATTTCAATTTTTGCCCCAGTCTCATAAGACTTTTCTGCATGTTTGATATAACAATGGGGTTTTGAACACATGGCGGTCTACTTTTTTTTTACAGTATTAACAGATCCTGTGTTACGCTATTTCCACTCCAAACCATGTAAACCACATACACTGCTTTTTGCTGAAATGTGAAGGTAAAAAATTAACCATCATAACAGTCCTGTATTTATGTGAAGACTCTGTGTATAGATAGAGATTTTCTATGGTGGATCGCCTTATGTCTGCAAATGAGGGGAGCTTAATCAGAAGCACAACACTACTGCCCCAATGTTTCCTGTCGGACGCGCTACTGTATCTTTAGTCATAAGTTTCTATTTATAATTAGTATATAAGTAGACCTCCAACTACTACAATTCTTTCTTAAATGCTTTATGTTGTACACATGCACAACATAACTCATGTCCCGCACCACCACACACCCCCAAAGAGTACCGTTAGACTGGCAGGAAAAGATTCCACAAGAATCAATCATTTATTTTATCAGAGCAGTGTAAGAAAAACTGAGATCTGATTGTTTGCTATGGGCAAAAAAGATAGTTTTACTGTAAAACAATTTTGATGAATGAGGATAGATAGGCACTGTCCTGTACAAACCTCGCAAGGAAATTAGGAGCCTGTTTATCACTGTTCACCATGTACTGTATATTCAATAATATACCAGATGTCTTACAAATTGGGAAATAATAGTCTATATTCTGGAAGTTTCAAAAGAGGAATCTCAGCAGGACTAGTGCAAGTTGTTGCATTTCAAGAAATAGTGGTTTTAACCCTTACAAAGAGCAGTGGAAGATTAAGGAAATCCAGCATCCGCAAAATAGGTAAATTAAAACTTTACATTTGTTGAAAAAGTTTAAAACCAGGGATTACGTAAAGTTAGCCTTGACAACTAAGAGATTTTGCTTGAAACGTGTAGATTGGGCGTTTTGTCATGGTTCCATCATCATTTTACATTTTCAACTTTTATCAATAAATGTGAAGTTTTTTCTTATCTATTTTTGCAGATGCTGGATTTCCTCAATCTTCCACTGCTCAATTTTCCCAGGAATCGGATAGGTGCTTTCCACACACCACATCTATGATGGAATTCCTCCTGCATCAGTGAGCTGATGCTTATGATTTTTTTTTCTTTAACCCTTACATGATCTGGCAACTTTTTGCTTTTGCACTTTTTGTTTTTCTTTCCCTTATTCAAAAAGCCATAACTTTTATTTTTATTCTGTACATATAGACAATTTTGGCTTGTTTTTTTTGTGGGACGAGTTGTAGTTCTTAATGTCACCATTCACTTCACCATATAATGAAAACAAAAATGGGAAAAAAATTCCAAGTGGAGTGAGGTAGTAAAAAAATAATAATTTGGCCATTGTTTTTGGTGCAGTAAAACTGATCTGACAACATAATTCTCCAATTCAGTACAATTATGAAATTACCAAACTTGTGTAGTTTTAATATAGATATTTTTGTAATAAAAAAAATCTGAAATTCTAAAAAAAAATGTTTCGTTTTTGTTACCATTTTGCAAAATCTGTAACATTTTTATTTTTATGCTGATGGAACAGTATGAGGGCTTGATTTTTTGCATGGATGCATGGAGGATATTTGTATTTATACCATTTTGGGGTAATATATTTTTATTGCTTTTCATTGCATATTTTTAGCAAAGGAATGGCAATCAAAAAACAGCAATTGTGTTTTCATTTTTTTACTATTTACAGTGTTTACATTATGGGTTAGTTAATTATATTTTTTATTATAAAATTATATATAATACATTTTCATATAACAGAATTTTATGCAATGTAGAACAATGATACCAAATGTTTAATTTTTTTTTTCTTCATTTTTCAACTGAAAAAACTTTTGATTTCATATATATATATTATATATATATACAGTACAGACCAAAAGTTTGGATACACCTTCTCATTTAAAGATTTTTCTGTATTTTCATGACTATGAAAATTGTACATTCACACTGAAGGCATCAAAACTATGAATTAACACATGTGGCATTATATACTTAACAAAAAAGTGTGAAACAACTGAAAATTTGTCTTATATTCTAGGTTCTTCAAAGTAGTTGTTTTGATGACTGCTTTGGACACTCTTGGCATTCTCTTGATGAGCTTCAAGAGGTAGTCACCGGAAATGGTCTTCCAAAGATCTTGAAGGAGTTCCCAGAGATGCTTAGCACTTGTTGGCCCTTTTGCCTTCACTCTGCGGTCCAGCTCACCCCAAACCATCTCGATTGGCTTCAGGTCTGGTGACTGTGGAGGCCAGGTCATCTGACGTAGCACCCCATCACTCTCCTTCTTGGTCAAATAGCCCTTACACAGCCTGGAGGTGTGTTTGGGGTCATTGTCCTGTTGAAAAATAAATGATGGTCCAACTAAACGCAAACCGGATGGAATAGCATGCCGCTGAAAGATGCTGTGGTAGCCATGCTGGTTCAGTATGCCTTCAATTTTGAATAAATCCTCAACAGTGTCACCAGCAAAGCACCCTCACACCATCACACCTCCTCCTCCATGCTTCACGGTGGGAACCAGGCATGGTTGCAACAAAAAACCCTAATTTGAT
This sequence comes from Phyllobates terribilis, assembly GCF_046119375.1. Taxonomy (NCBI): domain Eukaryota; kingdom Metazoa; phylum Chordata; class Amphibia; order Anura; family Dendrobatidae; genus Phyllobates; species Phyllobates terribilis. The sequence goes on along the minus strand of NW_027362763.1, from coordinate 385,583,265 downwards.
TTCCTTGGCTTATCATTAGGAGGCATCACCCCTTACACCTCTTGAAGAAATGTTCTTCTGTAATATCTCTTAAATTTTGTTCCTTCTTCATTTGTCTTATTAATTCATTTGTAATCCTGCCTGAAGAAGGAGCCTCTGTGCTCTGAAAGCTTGCATATTTTTTTGCTTTCTGGGCCCCCTCCGCTGCAAATTGCAGTCTGCAGCCACCCCATAAAATGGCGCGTTCATAGAAGCGCCATTTTCTGGCGCTGTACCCAACTCATCCAGGGCCCTGGTGCGGTGACTCACTGGGTAATAAAGGGGTTAGGGCCAGCTTTGTATTATCAGCTGGCCCTAAGCCAGAAATTCATGGGGTCACGCCAATATTAGACATGATCGCCATGAATTTCTAAGTGAAATGTTTAAAAAAAAAACACAACACAGAGAAATTAATTTTTTATTAGAAATAAAAAAAAAAAAATGAGAGTCTCCATCTTTATTAAAAAAATTATCTTCCGTCCGATGTAGTCCAATGGAGTCTTCTTCTTTAGCTCAGCTACATCTCTGGTAGAGATTTTCTACCAGAGATGTAGCTGAGCTGTGCGGCCGTGGGAAAGTTGATGTGAGTTCATGCAGTCAAGCATGAACTCACATGAACCCTCTGAGGGCACCGCGGCTACTTCAAATGAACAGCTGATCAGCATCAGCTGATACCTCAGCTGTTCATTTGAAATAACCGGCGAGAAAGCCGGCAGTGAAAAGACTTCACCGCCGGCTTTCCCGTTCGGTGCTGCGCTCCCACTCCCTGATGTACGCTCCCCGCTCCCCCGCCGCCTCCCATCCTGATCCTAAGTTAGGACCGGGCGGGGAGCGAAGCACCAGGGAGCAGGGAGCGTAAATTAGGGAGCTGGGAGCGAGCGCAGCACAGAACAGGAAAGCCGGCGGTGAAGTCTTTTCACTGCCGGCTTCCCCGCCCGGGTCCTTCGCTCCCCGCTCACTGGTGCTGCGCTCCCCGCCCGGTCCTAATTTAGGATTAGGATGGGAGGCGGCGGGGGAGCGGAGGATCGGAATGGGAGGCTGCGGGGAAGCCAGTATGGGGCTGAGTGATTGTTTAAAAGCCGGCGGCTTTTTACCGCCGGCTTTTAAACAATCATGCACCCATTTCAGCCTTTTCCTCAGCCCCCAGACCACTTTATAGGCTCCAGCAGACAATTACTCGGCTTACTCGCATTTTCCATTGACTTACATTGGACTCGTAACGAGTAACCGAGTATTGGGACCTACTCGTTACGAGTATAGCGAGTCCGATTATTTCACTACTCGCTCATCCCTAGTGAAGAGTTATGACATTAACTTACATAGTAATGTGCCAGCTGGTGTCTCAAGTGTATTGCAATGGGCAGGTCCATGAGCTAAACAATTACTCAGTCACTCTCCAGTTCTCTAAATAATGATTTTCTATGCAAAACAGTGTACAGAAATATAAAGCAAGACAGAAACATTTTCATTTACAGCTTTGCAGTGAACAAGGTATCACTATGCAGAGAAGTGGCTGGTGAGAATGATTGAGAATCTTTGATCAGCTCCTTAGGTGGATGTGGACATTATTATACAATTTGAACACCAGGCAGTGCCATAATACAAAACAAAATAATATAATTTTTCACAGGAGCATTTCTAAATTACTTAAAAAGGAAATATTTTCATGATCTTTATAGTGAATGTATGCAATGGTGGGACTGCTTTAAATTGCTGGCACAAAAAAACAAAAGTAAGATAGGAAATGTGGATTCTATTATATTTTTAAAATATACAGCGCATAATAAGTATTGAACATGTCACCAATTTTCTAAGTAAATATATTTCAAAAGGTGCAACTGACATGAAATTCTCACCAGATGTCTGTAACAACCCATCCAATCCACACAGGAAAAGAAATCAAACCATAGATGTCCATAAATTAAGTTATGTGTAATAATGAGAAATGACAGGGAAAAAGTATTGAACACATGAAGAAAGAGAGGTGCAAAAAGCCATGACACCTGCTGAAATCTCAGTAATTAGAAAACAATCCTGCCACATAATCAAAAATAATATAAGCTGGTTCCACTGATGGCCTATAAAAAGATGTCTAATTACCAAGGTGGCACACAAGAAACATCTCATGATGGGTAAAACCATTGAGCTGTCTCAAGACTTTCGCATTATATTACTCCACACAAAAAAATCCAATAGCAATGTTTCAACATATAGGTCTTTATCAAGCATTGGATACCATTTAGCAAACAGATAGCTTTGGTGATATCCACTAAGTAGAGTCTTGGGCACCTGTGGACTGTGTTGCTTCCTATAATGCTTGGTGTGCTGCAAACACGTGACTATAATTCCCTTTAATGAGACTTAGGGTATGTGCCCACGTAGCGTTTTACAAGCGTATATGCTGCAGAATTTCCGCAGCGTAAACGCTTGTGAAACGCTTGGTAATCCGTCCCCCATGGTCCCCAATGAGAATCCGCAATTTCAATGCCCATACTGCCGATTTTTCCGCAGCGTTTTTGATGCGCTCAAAAATCCGCAGCATGTCCATTAATTTTGCGTTTACGCATGCGGAATTGCCTTGTCAATGCAATAAAAAACGCAAGCCAATTCCGCAAGTCCAAAACGCTTCTAAAACGCGCGAAAAACGCTTGCCAAATTCCGCAACCGTTTTTCCGGGAAAGGACATGCAGAAATGAAGCAGAAATTTTCTGCTTCATTTCTGCAACGTGGCCACATAGCCTGACAGGCAATGTTCCCAAGGAAAAACAATAGAAATTAGTGCTCTTCCAAAAGGAAAAAAAAATCTCTAGTGTCCTCTAGTGGTGAAGAGCAAAGCAGTGCTGTCCATTGATGGGTGTATCTGGTTTCCAAATGGATAAGATAGGCTAGCTATAGTGAAGAGCGAGCATGCTCGCTACTGCTCGGTGCTCACCCGAGCATCTCACTGCTCGAGATGCTCGGCTCTCGCCGAGTATTTCCGGGGTTGCTCGGCGGGAGCTCGGGTACTCTCCCTGCATGTTTGGCACTCTTTCGAGCGCCAATCAACATGCAGGGATTGTCTGCCACACACTGTAATGCCGCAGCCATGTTGGTTGTGGCATTACAGTGATTGGCTGGTCACACAGCATCATCAGGTCTATATCAGACCTGGCTCCGCCGTGCTCGTCACAGTCTATGCCGCAATCAGGCAGTGTAGGGAGATGTGCTGCTGAGCTAGGGAGAGATTTGGTTGTTTATTAGTTAGTGTAGGTATTCTACAAGATTCTCTACATACTGTATCCATCTCAACTAACAGTTCTTCTGAGGACTAATCCAGCTGCAGAGATATCAGTGCTAGGCAGGGTATATAGCAGACTGCAGTGCACATAGCAAGCGGGTCCATTAAAATTCTGTCAGCTGCAACTCCACTCAGGAAGTTGAAGAGGCGGAGCCTCCCGTGTGCTGCGAGTACTGCGTGGACCGTGTGGAGAGAGCTCCTGGGAAGGGAGGTAATTTTTCATCTGGGACTTTTGTCTGCCCCCTTCCCAGGGAAGAAGGCTCTTGGTGGGACTGGCCTCCGGGGCTAGGCCCCCGGCTCCCACCCCCCGGTCCAAGCCGGTGGGGGGTGGGAGGATTACCAACCCGGCTAGGTCAACCAGATCAGGCCAAGGCTCAGGCAAGGGGTCCAGCATGAAGACCCAAAGGACCCCTGAGGCCATGGCCGCGACGGCTCCTCCCCCCGGAAGTAGGTCGAGTATTAGCAGGGGTGCTGCAGCGTTGCCCCTTGATTGGGGCACCAAGGTGGCGAAGGAGGCAACCGTTAGCTATGGCTCCCACATCCATGTACACCTCTGCGAGTATGAGGACGCCTCAAGGAAGCTAAGATCCCTCTGGGGGGAGTTGAGGGTAGCTCAGGAGAGGTCCGACAGGGCCTCTAGTAGTAAAAAGGCTGAGACACAGTCAGGAGGATCAAGTGGGCCATACAGGAAGTGGAGAGCCGGCAGTATGACATCTTGGCCAGCAGCGGGCCCTTCCGGGAGAATTTGGAGAACAATGACCGGTTCAGAGCCATGGCCGGTGGATTTCTGGAGGGGTCATGGGGCTCCAGCCAGGTGGTGGAGGAGGATGATAAGGAGGAGGAAGAGGAATGCGAGGAGGAGGTCGCGCCCTACCCACCGCCTAGTGGCCTGGTAAGTGATCTCCAGGCGTCTCACAGCGGGATAGCCCCTGAACAGATGGCTCTCCCGTCTGATTCTGGCCCTACAGAGGGCAGCGGGAGCGAGGGGGAGGATGAGGAAGGTGGTAGCAGTAGCAGTGAGGGGGGCTGCCTCGTCATGCAGCAGATCCGGCAGATCAAGTCCCCCGCACGTTTCAACCAGCTAACGTTTGTTCGGGGATGAGATCTGCGAGGACGAGGCAACCGGGAGAGGGACGAAGGGGAAAAAGGTTAAGAAGTCAAAAAGAAAACCATCAGTAATGCACAAATTTGTGTTTGTCCCCCTCTCTGGGGCCCCCTGGTCCCATTGTGTGGCACCTGCTACCCAACCCGGCTCGGGTTCTGTTGTGGGTCCGCAGCAAAGGAGCAGGGAGACTATAGACCAGGGGTCTCAAACTCAGCTGGGTATATGGGCCGCACACAGAAAAACATTTAATTTGGGGGGCCGCATTATTTGCATGACAAAGTGGCATTTTTAGAGATACCATTTTATTTTCTATACACCTTTTGAACTGGTCCCCCATATTGTAGACATGGTCTCCCATCCAGGTCCCCCATATTGCAGACATGGTCTCCCATCCAGGTCCCCCATATTGCAGACATGGTCTCCAATCCAGGTCTCCCATCCAGGTCCCCCATATTGCAGACATGGTCTCCCATCCAGGTCCCCCATATTGCAGACATGGTCCCCCATATTACAGACCTGGTCCCCCATCCTGGTCCTTATCTTGAAAACATGTCCCCCCATCCAGGTCCCCATGTTGCAGACATGTCCCCCATCCAGGTCCCCCCCATACTGCGCACAGGGTCCGCCCCCCCAATACTGCGCACAGGGTCTGCCCCCCCATACTGCGCACAGGGTCCCCCCATACTGCGCACAGGGTCCCCCCCTCCATACTGCACACAGGGTCCCCCCCTCCATACGGCACACAGGGTCCCCCACATATGGCACACAGAGTCCCCCTATTCTGCACACAGGGTCCCGTCGCCTCCATACTGTGCACAGGGTCCCCATCCCCCCATACTGCGCTACTGCACACAGGGTCCCCATCCCCCCATACTGCGCACAGGGTCCCCGTCCCCCCCATACTGCGCACAGGGTCCCCGTCCCCCCATACTGCACTCAGGGTCCATGTCCCCCCCATACTGTGCACAAGGTCCCCGTCCCCCACACTGCACTCAGGGTCCCCGTCCGCCCATACTGCGCACATAATCCCCGTCCCCCCATGCTGCGCTCAAGGTCCCCGTCCCCCATACTGAGCACAAGTCCCCTGTGCTGTATTTCACATGAAAAGAAAAGAAAAAAAAAGATTCTTCTCACCTGTTCTCCGTTCCATCGGCGTCCTTTCTGCACCTGTAGCCCGCAAGCACATAGACCTCGTAATGATCGCGGCTCTCTCCAGCAGCCGCCGACATCAGCGCTGTAGTGCAATGTATTGCCACGCAGAGACCGGCTCTCTGCACAGCAATACCAGTGCCAGCCACCGGCCTATCAGAGGCCACTAGCTGACATCTGCGCATGGCAGTGACGTCATACACAGCTGCGCTGGGACGCAGACGTCAGCTGCTGGCCTCTGATAGGCCGGCGGCTGGCACTCGTATTGCTGTAAAGAGAGCCAGTCTCTGCGCGGCAATACAATGCACTACAGCTCTGATGTCGGCGGCTGCTGGACCGAGCCGCGATCGTTACGGGGTCTATGTGCCTGCGGGCCACCATAAGCAGCCGGAGGGGCCGCATGCGGCCCACGGGCCGCGTGTTTGAGTCCTTTGTTATAAACCATGGAATGCAGAGCGTCACCTCTGATTGTGGTAATGGAGGCGGTGTGTGGGATCTGTCTGATGTGGAGCATGGCGTGGAGGGCGGCCCGGTGGCGGGCAAGAATTGTGGTGGTGCTCAGGATGGGTCCCCTGTGAGAGAGGGGGGCTGGCCTGGCACCTGGTGTGCCTGCTGGCATGCAGGGGGTGGCAAGCGTAACTGCCGCTGCCTCCTGCACTGCTGGCGGAGCACTGACTGCTGGGGCCGCATCTCCACCGGCATGTGCTGGGGTGTCTGGGTCCCCCACTTGAGGATCCACTAAGACTGGATCACTTTTGGGGACCCATGCACCTGGCAAGGCACCTTGTAAGGTGAAGAGTGCGGGGCCTGCAGCTCCGGCAGGGCCGGTTCATAAAAAGAAAATGGTGGGGCCTGCTTCCCTGGTGGGGTCTGCCGGTGGATGCCGAGGGGGAGTGGCCTAGCCTGGGGCCAGCCACCGAAGCTACTGTGGCCAGAATCTTTGTGGCCAAGGGTGTGATGTTAGGGGGTGATGTGCCCCTGGGAGCTGATGCCGCTGGACCAGGGGCCCCTGAAAGTAGACCCGGCTCTGGGTCGGCTTTGGAGGTCCCGGTGCAGCCGGTTTCAGGGGGCGTGGCCTCCCTGGCATCCTCAGCCCATGTGGGAGTGGTTTCAGAGGGCCGTACTGTGCTGCCAGGTGCAGAGGGCGTGGCTTCCCTGGCAGGGCCCGCCCATGTGGGAGTGGTCTCAGAGGGCCGTACTGTGCTGCCGGGGCGTGGCTTCCCAGGCGGGGTCCACCCATGTGGGCGGGGCTCCACCCGGGGCGGGGCTGAGCGCCGGCGGCTGCTCAGGATGCAGTGGAGACCGCAGCTGCGGTCAGTGTAAGTGCGGGGGCCGCAGCTGCATTGGATGGGGGTGCTTGCCTGTCGGCATCCCCCGTGTCTGGAGGCTTACCTGGAGCAGGAGCATCCAAATGTAATGCTGCAGCAGGGCTGGTTGGTGCTGGGGGTGGAGCTACTCCTGGCTCTCTTCCTGTCAGTAAGGCAGGAAGCACCAAGTGTTGTGTAAACACAGGGACTGCGCTGCTTAAACCCTGCAGCATGGTCCTTAAAGGGCCAGCAGCGCTCGGCTCGCAGAACCCTCCGGCAGGGAAGACGCCACCAGCAGGTGGCAGTGTCAGCAACACAGGTAATGTGGATGGTGGAAGTAAAACGGAGCATAAAAAGTGTACCCAGAGGCAAAAAAACATTGACCCCAGTGCGCATGGGAGTGGGAGCGGGGCGAGTGGGGTGATTGTTGACATAAATGGGTATGGTGTGGGTATGGATGTGTCTGTGGTTGAGGATGCGAGTGGCGGTGTGTCTGCAGCGGTGTGCGTGAATGGAGTATCTGATGGTAACGGGGGCATGGGGAGGGGGCTGGTCCATCGCCCTCCCATGGCCACGAGTCCCCAGAGTTTTTCGGAGGTAGTGGCCCGGGGCCTCGGGGTCTTCTCGGGGGGGTTTCCTCGCCTCTGGACCTCAGGGATGGTGACTTGCGACACCGTTTCCTGGAGGCCCTCAAGAAGGGAGAACGGACAATCATGGTAGAGGGAAGAGAGGTGTACCTGGCCTTTTGGCTGGACAGACACGGCCAGGCTGCCTTCCAAGATAAAAGGAAGGGTGAAACAGTTTGGTCCCTCCTGACAGCCGGGTGGGGTGGCCAGGAGGAATGTGGTCCGTCTTCGGTGGAGGGGCAATGAAGCATGCCTGCCAAGAGCAAGAGTCGTGGAGCTCCTCCTGAAGATGGACTTCAGGATGACTGACATCTTTGCCCTGATCCATCCTTTTGGTACCTTCATCTTTGACATCAGTTTTGTTCGGCCGGAGGGCATAGATCTCTTCTGGTCGAATTTTGAACTGGTGAAGGGGGAGCCCGGCTGGCGAGACTTTGAAGTGCAGGCGGTGTCTCGTTAAAATGGCATAAAGAGGGTGACCATTCTGACAATTAACAAGTCGCTCTCTGGAATTGATATCATGACGTGGCTTTCCCGCTATGGGGAAGTCATGGAGGTCCCAAAAAGAACAGGGACGAGTTCGGCATTTGGTCAGGGGGCTGGACATTCAAGATGAAGTTGAAGGTTTCAGGTAGTACTGTCACCCACATCCCGTCCTCAGCATTTCTGGGGAGGGACAGGATCCTGATCTTCTACCAGGGGCAACCGAAGGTCTGCCACAGGTGCGGTGATCCCCGCCACTTCAGCACGGGCTGCAAGGTTCAGAAATGTGCCTTGTGTGGCGGGGTAGGTCACCTTGCCGCGGCCTGTGGTGACATTAGATGTCACCTGTGTGGTGATATAGGTCACCCGTTTAGCCGCTGCCCCCATTCTTTTTCCAACACCATCTCTGGCCAGGCAGGGGAGAAACATGGGGGGGGGTCCCCAGTGGTGCATCCTCTGCTGGAGCTGGAGATGGGGGTGGGAAGGGATCTGAGGAGTCAGTGAGGAAAGGCGAGACAAGTACATCTGCCCACCAGTGGCAACAGGTGAGGCGCCATAGGGACATGGGGCAGGATAAGCCTCAGGCGACTGGGGTGATGACTGTCCCCTCCCCGGAGGTGGCAGCCGGAGCCTCTGAGGCACTGGGAGAGAAGGCGGTGAGCGAGGAGATCAGGAGGATGGAGAGGGAGGAGGCGGCTCCTTCCAATAACTCCTCCCAGTGTGAAAGTCTGGATGAGGAGGAGGTGGTGGAGCAGCCTAAAAAAACGGGTGACAAAAGTACCAGTAAGAATTAGAAGAGGAATAGGAAAAGGGCAAAAAAATCTAAAGCCCCCCCGGCCGCTAAGGTGCCTACGGAAGGGCTCACCGGCTCCCCTCTGATCCCCCTCTCCAACCGGTTCCAAGCCCTCGATGACTCTGCTGTGTCGGAGGTTGGGGGTAAGGGGCCGGAGGTAACATCTGGGGTGCCGTCATGGAGCGGCGGGGTCCGTCCTCTGGGGGACTCACATTTCCCTGGGGGGGGGACTACCCCGAGGTGCAGAGGTGAGGAATCTTGTACTGGGAAGGAGGTGACCAGTGCTGGAGGTGTGGGCATGGACACCTCTGTATCGCTAAAGAGGAGGAGTGAGTCGGGCTCCTCCTCAGAGGGTGAGAGGAAATCGGGGGGTACGGTAAAAAAGAAGGTCGTCTAACTCAATCACCCATGATGACGGAACTTACCCCGTTGACTCTGGTGTCGATTAATGTCGCCAGCATAAAGTCAGATGCGGTCAAATTTATGGCCTTTGATTTTTTCACCCGAGTTGAGGCTAGGGAGTTAGGTGTGAACATGGGGGATGGTGGAGATTTTCTAGTAAGGTATTTAAAAAAAGTACGTTAAGGTCTTCTGGAATGCGAGGACATTTCTTTGTTATGCATCAATTTGCTGGACTCTAAAAACTTTGGACTTCCTGCGTTTTTTTGGGCTATGTTTTGATGGGGTTTTAGTTTTTCCTGTATAATGTTTTGTATTTATATTTTGTACTTTTATAATAAAAAGCGTTCCAGTTCTGTCTTCTGGTGCTTTTACAGATATTTGTAGAAATAGGCCCAGGTATCAGGGGCCAGCAATAGATTTTTTTTTATCTTAATCCTGATTATTTGCTTAAAAAGCAATCCAGAGTACACAGTTTTTCTGCGCCATTTGCTTGTTGGCACTGCAGAATACAGCCAGGTCATTTCCATATTACAGCGCTAAAAATCCAGCTATTTAAAACTGTGGTTTGTCCGTCACACGGATCACATATAACTGCGCTGAAAATATTGCCATTTCTGGCCTCCATTGAAATTTTGTTGCAGTGTGTCATTGAACTTATTGACACGAGGTCGGCGCTGTTAAAAATAGTTACCTACAGGCCAGCTATTTAAAACTGTGGTTTGTCCATCACACGGAACACATATAATTGCGCTGAAAATTCTGCCATTTCTGGCCTCCATTAAAATTTTGTTTCAGTGTGTCAGCAAAGTTATTGACACCAGTTTGCTGTTAAAAATAGTAACCTACAGGCCAGCTATTTAAAACTGTGGTTTGTCCGTCACACGGATCACAAATAACTTCACTCCAAATTCAGCCATTTGTAGTGAGCGTGGAAGATATTGTCCTCCATTTAAAATGGGCAAGGCACCTGGCAAGGGACGGGGAATTGGACGTGATGGTGCAACTTGTGCAGGAACCAACTAGAGGGACGGCCCTTTTAGACTTAATATTAACTAACAGGCCAGACAGAATAACTGAGGTGCAGGTCGGGGGGCACCTGGGAAATAGTGACCACAACATTATACAATTCCACATGTGCTTCAGTAGGGTGCCCAGCAAGGGAGTCACAAAAACACTGAACTTTGGGAGGGCAAAGTTTGATCAGCTAAGAGATGCCCTTCACCTTATAGACTGGGATAGTATCTTTAGTAATAGGAGCACGGATAGAAAATGGGAAATTTTCAAAACAGTCCTACATAGTCACTGTAGAAGGTACATACCTTATGGGAATAAAAGGGCTAGGAATAGGAGGAAGCCAATGTGGCTAAATAAGGAAGTCAAGAGGGCAATGAAAAACAAAAAAAGGGCTTTCGGTAAACTTAAACAAGAAGGCAGCGAGGAAGCGCTAATATCTTATAGGGAAATAAACAAAATCTGTAAGAAACAAATAAGAATAGCAAAAGAGGAGACAGAGAGACTAATTGCCAAGGAAAGTAAAACGAATCCCAAACTGTTCTTTAACTACATAAACAGTAAAAGGATTAAAACTGATGGAGTTGGCCCACTGAAAAATAACCTGGCTAAAATCATAGAGGGCGATGAGGGTAAAGCAAACCTACTCAATAGCTTCTTCTCCACTGTTTTCACAAAAGAAAACAATTTATCGGAGGAAATGCAGAGTGATAAAGTAAACCCTCCGCTAAATATCACCCACCTAACCCAGGAGGAAGTTCAGAAACGCCTAAATAATATCAAAATAGACAAGTCACCAGGCCCAGATGACATACACCCCCGGGTACTAAAAGAATTAAGTAATGTGATAGACAGACCGCTGTATCTTATGTTCAAGCACTCTTTATGGACAGGGACTGTCCCACTAGACTGGCACCAAGCAAATGTGGTACCAATATTCAAAAAGGGGTCTAAAAGTGACCCTGGGAACTATAGACCAGTCAGCTTAACGTCTGTTGTGGGTAAATTGTTTGAAGGATTTCTTAGAGATGCTATTGTAGAATATCTTAATGATAATAACTGTCTAACTCCATAGCAACATGGATTCATGAGGGATCGCTCCTGCCAAACAAACCTGATCGCCTTCTACGAGGAGGTGAGCTCACAGCTGGACCGGGGAGAGTCAGTGGATGTTGTATACCTTGACTTCTCCAAAGCGTTTGATACCGTGCCACACAAAAGGTTGGTATATAAAATGAGAATGCTTGGTCTGGGGGATAATGTGTGCAAGTGGGTAAATAGCTGGCTGAGTGATAGAAAGCAGAGGGTGGTTATCAATGGAGTAAGCTCAGGGTGGGTCAGGGTTACTAGCGGGGTGCCTCAAGGGTCTGTCTTGGGTCCTATATTATTTAATATATTTATTAATGATCTAGTGGAAGGGTTGCATAGTAAAATAGCAATATTTGCAGATGATACTAAACTTTGTAAAGTAGTTAATACAGATGATGATAGGGCACAGCTACAGGAGGATTTAGATAAATTGGGGAGTTGGGCCAAAAAATGGTAAATGGGGTTCAGTGCCGATAAATGTAAGGTCATGCACATGGGAAAGAAAAACAGCAGTCACCCATACATATTAAATGGGAAACCGTTGGGGAAATCATACATGGAGAAGGACCTGGGCGTCTTGGTTAATAGCAAATTAAATTGGAGTGCCCAGTGTCAGGCAGCAGCTGCGAAGGCAAATAGAGTCATGGCATGCATCAGAAGAGGAATAGGGGCATATGATGAGAACATTGTTCTTCCTCTGTATAAAGCGCTGGTAAGGCCGCACTTAGAATATTGTGCACAGTTCTGGGCTCCGGTGCTCAGGAAAGACATATTGGAGCTAGAGAGGGTACAAAGGAGGGCGACTAAGGTAATAAAGGGAATGGAGGGAATAGAATACCCAGAGAGGTTGTCAAAATTAGGCCTATTTACGTTGGAAAAGAGAAGGCTTAGGGGAGACCTCATAAACATGTATAAATACATCAGGGGGCAGTACAGAGATCTCTCCCATGACCTGCTTATACCAAGGATGGTGACAAAGACGAAGGGGCACACTATGCGTCTGGAGGAAAGGAGGTTCCTGCACCAGCATAGAAGGGGATTCTTTACGGTCAGAGCCGTGAGACTCTGGAACTCTCTGGGAGAGGAAGTGGCGATGTCCAATTCACTTAATGAATTCAAGAGAGGCCTGAACGCCTTTCTTGAGAACAATAAAATTACATCTTATGCTTAGTTAATTAATCCAGGGATTTAATCTGACTGCCAGATTGGTGTCGGGAAGTGAATTTTTCTTCAATGATGTAAATTGGCCTATACCGCATGTTTTTTTTTTGGCCTTCCCCTGGATCAACGCTGCGGAATAGCTGCCGTGCACAAGAAATAGGCTGAACTGGATGGACGCTTGTCTTTTTTCGGCCTTATAAACTATGTAACTATGTAACTATGTAACTATGGTGATGGTGCATGCAGAGGCCGTGGGCAAGCTGAAATTGTGCCACAACAAACACCCACATCTTCTTGCTCGACCTTCCTGTCCCAATTATTAGGACACCACAGAATACCACTATTGAACACAAAGCAGTGTGAAAAGGGTATTGGTTGGATAGCAGATAATGCTTTCAGTCACTTAGCCACCACCACCACCACCCTGTTCTCCTGACGGTTAAGTCGCTGTAGCCGTGAGTCTGGACCACATATTCCTCACCCTGATCCTCCTTCCTCCCACCATGCCGAGTGGCCAGAGACAACTGATTCCACACTTGGACACTCCGAAGAGCTGTTCACTTTTCCATTTATAGATTCGGGCCTCTCGCTTGGTCCACTTGAAGCGGGGCAAGATGAGATGGCATGTAGCGATGCCCAAATATTTGAGCAGCAATGGTCATATGAAGGTGATGGTGGGAAAGTGTCACAGGTGGACGATGATGAGACACAATTGCCAGAAAGTCAGGAGGAGGACCAGGGAGCGGAAGTGGAAGACGAGGTGGTGGATGATATAGTAACTGACCCAACCTGGCAGGAGGACATGCAGAGCGAGGACAGCAGCCCACAGGGGGAGGGGGGCAGAGCACCCCAACAGGCAGGAAGAAGCAGTGTGGTGGCCACAGACTGAAGGCAGGCAACCATTCCCCGTAACACCAACACAACGGAAGTTGTCAGTATAACTGTTAGGTCTTCCCAAGTCTGGTTGTTTTTTAAAGACTCTGCCGATAACCCCAAAAAGGTCATTTGCACCACCTACCAGGCCAGCATCAGCAGGGGTAGCAAAACTACCAGCCTGATCACCACCAGCATGATCAGGCACATGGCAGCAAAGCATCCGAATTTGTGGGCCGAACCTCAGGGTCCAGGAACAGTGTCTGCGGGTGACACCACTGCTTCTTCCGCCATTGTGCGTGCAAGCCAATCCCCTGTCCTGCCCTGCATATGTCGTTGCACACTCTCAACTATCACCATCAGCAAGCATGTCCTTGTCTCAGCGCAGCCTTCATTTGTCCATACCACAGTCCTTGGAATGCAAGCACAAATATGCAGCCAACGCCCCACAGGCCACACTACTAAATTCCCACATTTCACGACTGCTTGCGCTCGAAATGTTGCCTTTTAGGCTAATGGAGACGGAAGCTTTCCTCAGCCTGATGGTGGCGGCCATCCCTCGGTACTCAGTCATCAGCCGCTACTATTTCTCCTGGTGTGCTGTCCCTGCATTACACAAGTAGGTGTCCCACAACATTAGCCATGCCCTCAACAATGCAGTTACTGGGAAAGTCCACCTAACCATGGACACGTGGACAAGTGCTTGTGGACAGGGATGGTACATCTCGCTGATGGCACACTGGGTTAACACAGTGGGAGCTGGGACCCAGTCAGACCTTGGGATGGAACACGCCCTCCAGATGCCAAGGATTGCAGGCCCTAGATCAATCAGGGTTGCCCCCACAGTCTACAGCTCATCCTCCTCAGTCTCCCCCTTCTCTTCAGCCTCCATCTCCAAAATGACCACATCAGTCACAAGCTGGAAGTACTGCAGCACTGCCTCAGCCAAGTGGTAACAGGGTGTGCTGAAGCTAATATGCTTAGGTGACAAACCACACAATGCTGAAGAGTTATGGACAGCTCTGAAAGAGCAGGCAGATCTGTGGCTGACACCGCTGAACCTACAGTTAGGCATGGTCGTGTGTGACAATGGCCGTAACCTGGTGGCGGCTCTGAGGCGAGGCGAACTCACACATATACCATGCCTGGTCCATGTGCTCAACCTCATGGTTCAGTGGTTTCTCAAAACCTACCTGGAGCTGCCGGATCTGCATGTCAAAGTACGCCGCCTGTGTGCCTATTTTAGAGAGTCAGCTGCAGCTTCCACTGCCCTTGCCGTGCTTCAGCAGCGTTTGCAGCTTCCGGCTCACCGACTGGTGTGTGATGTCCCCACGCGTTGGAACTCTACACTGCAGATGTTGGGAAGGATTTGTAAGCGGAAGAGGGCAGTTGTTGACCACCAGCATCAACAAGGCCGTCGGTATTCAGTTCAGACTTCACACATAAGACCTCAGGAGTGGACATGGATGTCAGACATATGTACCATCCTCCAAAACTTTGAGGACTCCACCAAGATGGTGAGCGGTGATGACACCATAATTAGCATCACCATCCCACTTCTCTGTCTTCTGAAAAGCTCTCTGCTCACGATCAAAGAAGATGCGTTGAAGGCAGAGCACGATGAGATGGAGCAAGGAACCATACAGGGTGATTACATACAGCCCAGCCTCATCTCATCTCAACGTGGATTGGGTGAAAATGAGGAGGAGGAGTAGGAGGAGGAAAAACAGGAGCTAGTTTCATGCGCTATAGACAGTACTACCTGCACAACTGTCATACCGTCTGTTCAGCGTGGATGGCCTGAGGACAGGGAGGAGGAGGAGAGCATTGTCAGTCATCCACTTGGTGAGGACACGGAAGTCTTGCCTGTTAGCAGTCTGGCACGTATGGCTGAGTTTATGTTACGCTGCCTTTTCCATGACCCTCGCGTTCTCAAAATTTTGGGGGACAGTCATTACTGGTTGGTGACATTTCTAGACCCACGCTACAAGGAGAACTTTATATCTCTTATTCCTGAGGCGGACAGATCTACAAAATTGGGGCAGAACTAGAAGGCACTTGTTGTTGAACTATTAAAAAAATTCCCATCTGAAAACGCTGGTGGCAGAGGTCACAGTTCATTGGACAACCAAGGACTAAAGGCTAGAGAGACACAACGCCAATTCAGCAGAGGCAGGAGAACACTGTCAAAGTTCCGGGAGAGTTTTCTCAGCCCCTCCCATCGCACAGGCCCTGAGGCGCGGGTACTCTCACAAGGAGTGCAAAGTTTGGGAAGATGCTGAGGGAGTACCTTGCCGACCGTACCAACGTCCTCTGTGATTCCTCTGTGCCTTATAATTATTGGGTATCCAAGCTGGACACGTGGAATGAACTGTCTCTCTACGCCTTGGAGGTCCTGCCCTGCCGCTAGAGTTTTATCAGAGCGGGTTTTTAGTGCCGCTAGTGGAATTATAACCGATAAGCGCATCCGCCTGTCAACTGAAAATGCTGACAGGCTGACTCTTATGAAAATGAACAAGGGCTGGATTGGGCCAGACTTCAACACCACCGAATGGTAGCAGGGTAACAAACTCAAATCCAGTGTCTTTTTTTGGGAGGTGTATTCCCATGCACCTTTTCATACCCACATATGGGTATACGCTTCCTGATTTTGGCTATGTGCTCTTGTCCTCCTCCTTCTCCTCATCCTCCACCACCATATCACCAGGGTGGTTCGTGATGCAACACCCACTTAATTTTTTTAAAGGGTGTTTATGATGCCGTAAAAAAAATTTTTTATACAGTATGTTCATGTATGCCCCTAGGGGTAAATGTTTGTCAGCCCATACACTTAGTGGATGGGCATTACAAGTATAGGAGACGTGCTCCTTTCTAATGGGAACATTTTTTCATGAGACCCTCCTCCACATGTCTTCCAATGGGCATTGGAGTGCCTCCAAATTTTTGGCAGCCCTTGCATTCATTGCATAGGCCAACACTATGGGAGACCCACTTCCTAATAATTGGAACATTGTTTTCAGGAGGCCCTCTGACCTCCTTGTCACTTTTTTTTCAGGAGGCCGTCCTCTAAGTCTCTTCAAAGAGGTATTGGGATGTGTCCAAATTTTCAAAGGGGTATTGGGGTGCGTCCAAATTTTGGGCAGACCTGCCACTCACTGCATACGCAATAACAGTATAGTAGACCCACTCTTTAGTAATGGGTACAACAAAGCATAGCCGGCTGATGATTCTCTAAGAATAGCGAGGGCCGACTGCTGGCCCTTTAAGAATAGTAATGGCCGCCTGACGGCCCTATAAAAATAGGCTTTGTGATTTTCAGAGTCCCTCCTTCATAAATGAAACAGGATGTGTCTGATCATGTCTCACACACCACATGGCCAGATAAGGTTGTAAAATGTTAAAATTTCCCGGTGAATGCATTTGTCACGGTTGAAAGCAATACAAGCGTGCAAAAACACATCACAAATGCTACGCGTGAACATAGCCCAAGGTGTGGAGGAGTATTATTGTTCATGGTTATTTATTTTGCCTTATATACAAGTCATTACCCTGGAAAGGATGTTCCTTAACATATTTCCCAGGAAAATCCAGTAAAAGTGGCGTAATACCTCTGACAATGTTGTTGACAGCAGTGACCTGGGAGTCAGAAATGCTTCCAGGGGTCTTCCACATGCTGTCCCCATGTCATTTGAGCACTGTTCTCATTGATTTGGACAATTTCTAGGCCCTCTGCAGACCGCCAGGGGGAGCCGCCTGAAAAATGCTCGAGTTTCCCATAGACTTACATTGGGTGCATTGCTCGGGTCGAGCACCCGAGCATTTCAATTTGTTCGAGCCGAGCATTGACCCGAGCATCGAGCACCCAAGCATTTTAGTGCTCGCCCATCACTAGTTAGCTACCTACAGGTGGCATAATAAAAAAAGTGTTATCCTTAGTTTACACTTGGCGATGTACTGCCAAAAACAATGTTTATTACATTTAGATAAGCGATCCAATCGCTTCATTGAATACGATGTGTTTGGAACCAACAAATGAGTCACAGTTGTGATAAAGTTGATAATTATTCATGCTACAAGTTCACATAGTAAAATGACCACAAAGAGAGGATCGCAAATTCGGCATGCACATAGCAAGACTGTTGAATTTGTCAAGAATAAACAGCTAATGGGCAAATGTATGCACTTGTTCAATTGTGTATTTACATATACAAATTTGTTGAGTTCCTCCAGCACTTGCAGATTTGCAATTAATGGGATAATTTTGCCTCTGTGTAATGTGTAGCATTAACTGCTGTGAGGGAAACCTGCTAATAGACACCTGCTTATGACTCACTATAGAGTCATCTTCGGAAGAAATATGACCTCTAGGGAGCTACGTCTGTTCCCAATAGACAGAAAAATGTGTCACACAATAGTAAATGAGGAATTTCTCCTTGGCTAAATACAGAACATGGGCATATTATGCAGACACACAGCTTGTGCTCTGAAAGTAAAAATGTATAAAGCTTGCACATTTACTAAAGCAAAGACAGAGCGACAAGGCAGCTCCAGCCAGGGGCTGGTATAATTAGACAGCTGAAGATCCTCTTTCATCCAACAAGCTTTGTCACCAGACATTCATAACACACATTAAAATTAAAAAAAAAACATTATTGAAATATATAAATGTTTTTCCTGAAATGTGTAGTTATATACTTGATGATATGATGATCACTATCCCACAAAACAAATTCTAAAAGATGCTTTAAACAGTTATTCCCCAAAACACAATGTGGTCTTATAAAGATGTAGATATTTATTTATTCAGTTGCGCCAATATAACTCATTTTTAACTCCATCCAATTTTGCACATATCACCCGTCTTAGGCTACATACACACTTTCCACGATAACTGTATAACAATTTTTACAGGACCATTTACAATTTCCCATCTTACAGAATTGTAATGTATCTGTAAAACTTGGATGCCATACGGACCGTCCGTATGGCATCTGAATTTTTCTCGCACCCATTCAAATTCAGAGTCAAATACAAAATATGCAAATCTGTACTGCCTCATTGAATAACATTGGTCCGAATGAAATCCCTCTATCGTATTGCACTCGTCCGATTTATACGGTTGCATGTGCGAGCCCTTAGTAGGAGTCTCACAGGAAATCCCTTAGATTATGGACAACAGTTTAACCAATGCCAGTAGGATTGTGGCTCATGGGGTTCATTGCAACTATTAGAGCTGCATGTTCAGAAGGATAGGTAGTAAAAAGATCAGTCGAAGAATAGTCTAATGATTTGCAAAATGCTAGACTTCAGAAACAGTAGAAAGAAAAATATAATATCCAGGAGGTCTGAGTGTGTTAACTGTAGATCACAGAATATCATTATAATGTGTTTATATAGGACACATTTCTTCTAACAAACTATTACACCAAATTTATGATGAATAACAAAACTCTATAACCCCTGTCAATATAAATGTCTCTCGAAAAGTACTCTCCAAACAAGACTCAAGTACTCAGGGAATGCAAGCAGGATAGACGAGGTAAGAGCATTTGTTCAAGGACCAAGCATGGTGAAAGTGAGGAGCATAACATTTGGGAAACGAGCTGTAGCTGCATCCCTGTAGGTATTTGTTAATTACAGGCACCCATCTTTGGATTTTTTTCTCTGACATTTACAACTATCTTCTCCATGCTTATGTGAGTAGGAGCAGATTAGTAGAGGCTATAAACACAAAAGACCATTTCAATTATGGAAAGCATGTAGCAACAATTTGGGTAAGAAAAAGCTCTAAGCTTCTGACTTGAATTGATAAAACGACTTATAGCCTGATATGTAATGCATAGAATATTTGTGCTGTAGTCAGGTTCATCCTCCTTATTCCTCCTCCATATCATTATTTGCTTTTCTCTGGTTCTTCTTCAAGTCATGTAATCCATACGTAGCGACGTTGTAGCTGTATGTGACACTTTTGTGTGACCATGAATATAGCTTTTAAACTGCAAATTTCTACAAGCATTTTCTAACATATTTTAACCTTTTTTATTTTGCTAGTGGGAAAAGGCCATGAAATATATTACCTCGGTATAATATTCTTCATTTAGCAGGTATATTACCTTTGTAATTTAGTAATGATCTGGCGTGAAATGAGCCTTATTCGTACAAGCAGAAGAATAGCAGCTTATCTCTGTCCGTTAATGTAAATCATTTATTGCATTTGAATCCCCAGTAAGAGGATTACATTTGATGGATATAACTTTTGTTTTTATGTTTTAGGGGCTGCAATTAAGACAATAGCATTTTGCACAGATACTGTAATATCCACAGTGTCCACGATAATTGGATCACTTGCCTTGAGGGTTACGCAGACAGGATTTGAAACACACAAAAAGAAAATGACAATGATAAGGCTGTCATTGTTCAGCAGTCTACAAAATTGGCATTTCATTCCTGCATGATAAAGCATATTGATGTAGGCCATTTATGAGGGAAGGGAGAAGTCTGAAAATTCATCTTACACACTGAAGGGTATTAGGAAAGGCTAAAGTGAAGCCTATTACTAGCAGCATGGGGTAGTCTTCTATTTGTCAGTTCTTTCTCACTGTTGATGATTTGTTTGTTTTCTACAGACTTCACTTATTGGAAATTATATTTTTAATGACACTATCGCAGATGTTTCTCCCGAGGTAAAAGAGATATCACAGCATTCAAAGTGCAGACATTTCTACCTTCAGGGCAGTGCCAGATCTTGAAGAGTGGTTTTCTAATCCTAGTATAGTCTCTAGGAAGTTAGCTTTAAATTAGCACATTCTGAGACCAGAGTAAATGATAAGACTAAGGAGAATAAGGAAAGGATGGTTTGATATATTTGCTATTTAGTATATATTTTTTGTGTAAAATGTATTTTTCTTCATGTCCTAAGGAATCCTGAAAAAAAAAGCAGCTAGATTATATAGAATACATATAGCCTTTTTGTAAATTGTGAGTGTAACTTTTCAGTAATACCAGCAATAAAATAATCTGTCTTATGCTGAATTATATTTACAGTCAATAACCATATTTCTCATTTTTTTCATTGACTTTCATCAACAGAAAACAAGGAGTAAGCTAACTGTATGGCAAGTCAAAAAGTCACAGATCCAACCCCACCCACCTGAAACAACGTTCTGTAAGCATGGATGAAGAATGCACAAAATGATGCATTGTAAATGGTAATAACTATTCATTTATCATTGAAGCTACACCAATCATAAGAGTGGGATGAACTTACAAGAGTGGGGGTACAGAGCAAAAGGTTGAAGAAATTCATTTGAGGACACACAGACACACCAGTTAAAAACTAGACGCACCTTCGAAAAATTAAATACCTTTGCAATAGGTCATCATTAAAAATTATTTTATGTGCAAAGCAAATGCAAAACTATATGACTCCATAGAATATAATACATACCAAAAGGGGAGAACCCCCACTAAATAACCCTCACTAGCAGGACCTAAAACTTTTGCTGAAATGCAAACCTACAATTTATTGGTTATTCGGACCAATATAATTTTTATATTAATATTACAAAAAAAATGTTTTTAAATATTTCATGTGCACATTTTGTAGCGCTTTCCTATGTTTCTATTGCAGTAATGCCGTTTCAATTTCTTAGAGCAATCACTCTTAGCAATTTAGGAGGCAACTTTGACCTTTTTTTTAGTTTGGATTTTTTTAGTTGGCTCCTGTTCACACTAGTAAGGATGTGCTGGCCATTTTCACTATGTTTCTAAATTCTCTATTTGGCATGGGCACTCCCTCCCCCATCAGCCTCAGGTGATTTTAAGTAGTTACTGATTCAGTCCTAATCCATAAATTGTAGGCTTGCATTTCAGCCCAAGAGAGGTGACAGAGAAGGACAGGGACCCAACAATGAAAGAAGCCTTGACACAGGCACACATATATTGGCCAAAAAGTCAATCTATGCACTAAGTGCTTTCCTTTACTGAAACTTTTCATATTAATATTACAGAAAAAATATTTGAAATATTTCATGTGCACATTTTGTAGCATTTTCCTATGTTTCTATTGCAGTAATGCAGTTTCAATGATTTAGAGAAATAACTCTTAGCTATTTAGGAGGCAACTTTTACCTTTTTTTGTGCTGTCCATTTTCACTATTTTTCCATAGAAAATCGACATCTGTCAATTCCCTGATTCATGCTTATTCTGCCCATGATCCAGTCACTATCAGGGCCGTCCCGGTCGGACAGTTTCTGAGGATGAGGCGGATTTGTTCCTCCGCCCAGAAGTTAGAGGTTTAAGCCTCTGACCTTAAGAGTTATTTCAAACAGCATGGCTACAGTCGGCAGTCGATCAGGAGAGGTTCCAACAGGGCCAAAGCTACAGTACAGACCAAAAGTTTGGACACACCTTCTCATTTTAAGATTTTTCTGTATTTTCATGACTATGAAAATTGTACATTCACACTGAAGGTATCAAAACTATGAATTAACACATGTGGAATTATATACTTAACAAAAAAGTGTGAAACAACTGAAAATATGTCTTATATTCTAGGTTCTTCAAAGTAGCCACCTTTTGCTTTGATGACTGCTTTGCACACTCTTGGCATTCTCTTGATGAGCTTCAAGAGGTAGTCACTGGAAATGGTTTTCACTTCACAGGTGTGCCTTGTCAGGTTTAATAAGTGGGATGTCTTGCCTTATAAATGGGGTTGGGACTGTCAGTTGTGTTGTGCAGAAGTCAGGTGGATACACAGCTGATAGTCCTACTGAATAGACTGTTAAAATTTGTATTATGGCAAGAAAAAAGCAGCTAAGTAAAGAAAAACGAGTGGCCATCATTACTTTTAGAAATGAAGGTCAGTCAGTCTGAAAAATTGGGCAAACTTTGAAAGTGTCCCCAAGTGCAGTTGCAAAAACCATCAAGCGCTACAAAGAAACTGGCTCACATGAGGACCGCCCCAGGAAAGGAAGACCAAGAGTCACCTCTGCTTCTGAGGATAAGTTTATCCGAGTCACCAGCCTCAGAAATCACAGGTTAACAGCAGCTCAGATTACAGACCAGGTCAATGCCACATAGAGTTCTCTACAACAAATGTTAAGGGGAGACTTTGTGCAGCAGGCCTTCATGGTAAAATAGCTGCTAGGAAACCACTGCTAAGTACAGGCAACAAGCAGAAGAGACTTGTTTGGGCTAAAGAACACAAGGAATGGACATTAGACCAGTTGAAATCTGTGCTTTGGTCTGATGAGTCCAAATTTGAGATCTTTGGTTGCAACCACCGTGTCTTTGTGTGACGCAGAAAAGGTGAACGGATGGACTCTACATGCCTGGTTCCCACCGTGAAGCATGGAGGAGGAGGTGTGATGGTGTGGGGGTGCTTTGCTGGTCACACTGTTGGGGATTTATTCAAAATTAAAGGCATACTGAACCAGCATGGCTACCACAGCATCTTGCAGTGGCATGCTATTCCATCCAGTTTGCGTTTAGTTGGACCATCATTTATTTTTCAACAGGACAATGACCCCAAACACACCTCCAGGCTGTGTAAGGGCTATTTGACCAAGACGGAGAGTGATGGGGTGCTACGCCAGATGACCTGGCCTCCACAGTCACCAGACTAGAACCCAATCGAGATGGTTTGGGGTGAGCTGCACCGCAGAGTGAAGGCAAAAGGGCCAACAAGTGCTAAGCATCTCTGGGAACTCCTTCAAGATTGTTGGAAGACCATTTCCGGTGACTACCTCTTGAAGCTCATCAAGAGAATGGCAAGAGTGTGCAAAGCAGTCATCAAAGCAAAAGGTGGCTACTTTGAAGAACCTAGAATATAAGACATAGTTTCAGTTGTTTCACACTTTTTTGTTAAGTATATAATTCCACATGTGTTAATTCATAGTTTTGATGCCTTCCGTGTGAATGTACAATTTTCAAAGTCATGAAAATCCAGAAAAATCTTTAAATGAGGAGGTGTGTCCAAACTTTTGGTTTGTACTGTACCTCAAGAGGACAGCTACTGTACGGTCATAAGAAAACCCAAGTCTTCTCAGCGAAAGAAACGCTTTATCTCAACATATAACCTCGAATGGGATAATATGCGCTCAATTCTTGCTAAGCATTGGCCTATACTCCAAACAGAACCAGCTGTGGCCAAGGCCCATACTGATTTTCCTTCAATGGCCTCAAGAAGATCTAAAAATCTTAACAATCTTCTTGTTAAGAATCACTATGTCCCGGTCAATAATACCTTTCTGTCATCCTTTCAACCAACCAAGGGATGTTTTCCCTGCGGTCAATACCTGGCATGCGCTAATGTCTCCCGTTCTTTTAACTCCTTGGCTGGCGATCGACAATACAAGATCCAACAGTGGATATCTTGCAACTCCACCAATGCTATCTATTACGCTACCTGCAGGTGCCCACTAATTTATATAGGGCTTACCTCCAGGGAACTTAGGGTCAGGGTTCGGGAGCATGTCAGAGACATTTGTGCGGCCAGGTCTGTGACTGATTTATCTGAACTCAAAACTCTTCCTCTGCATTTTCGCCAATTCCATAATTGAAATGCAAAATCGTTAGCTATTCGAGGTATCTATATCGTCCATCTCGGGGCTAGGGGGGTAATGCTAGACAACTCCTTGCTCAGCGAGAAGCAAGATGGATCGTCACCTTGGACACGATGGCCCCTAAAGGACTTAATGAGTCCCTTAGTTTCTCTTCATTCTTGGCTCCCACTATATGCACGCTCTTCTTTTTATGTAGTTTTTAAACATTATATATATTATTTCCATTTGGTATTTTTTTGTTGTTTGGGTTATTTATTTTCCATTGTGCTTGCTATTCATTTATTAATTTCTTGCTTTCTATTTTTTATTCTATTCAGTTCCGTCGTCTTGTCCAGGTTATACGACCTCCACCCATATTGAAGATCAAAATTAATGGATTTCTTTGCTATACTAATTCTATCATGGCAATAGTCAATAACTGTACATACTGATGTATCGGTGACATCCCTGTTATATTACACAACACTGTAACTATTGTATTGCGGCAATGGATATAACTTTTATACAATATGTATTACTGATGGTCCTGCCATAATTTACTTTATGCTACGCAGATTTGCAAGTGTCCTCCTCTTCTTTTTATTGGCCTTACACCCGTGTCAATCCACGATGTCCTTTTCTTCTTTCTCTATACTTACTCGTGGTATATCTGTTGTGCGCGTGCCCCCATCGCGGCTGCAGTCCCCGCTCTGCTGTCCGGCATCTTTATGCTCGTGTGTGCGCAGCCTCTATGCACACTCCCGATCGTGACTGCCATGCTTGCGGTGCGTGGACTGTGCCGGGCGCATGCGCCACCTATACAGCATCACTGGCTATTGTCTGATCATGTGGTGTACGTGCTCAGTCACCTGGCTTTTAAAAGGTCCTGTTAGCATAACTGTGTACCTTCCCTTGAGAAAGCTCCCTACAATCCACGCGAAACGAGAGTTGGGAAGTCGGGTACTCCTGTACCACCCCCTCCGTGCGGCGCCTGTCCTCAGCCGGGTAAGCAATGTACTACTTAGAGCAGGGGTCCTCAAACTATGGCCCGCGGGCCACATGCGGCCCGCGGAGGATTTTTATCTGGCCCGCCGGGCTGTGGGCGGAGGAGAGCGGTGTCAGCGCCCGCTCCCTCCCGCTTGCTCAGGGCCCC
Source organism: Phyllobates terribilis (assembly GCF_046119375.1). NCBI lineage: Eukaryota > Metazoa > Chordata > Amphibia > Anura > Dendrobatidae > Phyllobates > Phyllobates terribilis. The sequence continues at coordinate 385,558,273 of NW_027362763.1, read as the reverse complement.
GGCAGCCGGATACTTACCTCTCCCCGTGCCTCTGCAGATCCGCTGTCTTCCTGCTGTGCGCTCCCTGTGAAGTCTCAGGTCAGAGGGTGCGGTGACGTCTTTCCACCGCGCCCTCCCCTGAGCCATCACAGGCAGCGCAGAGCGGGACGACGCCGGTGACGCTGGAGTCCGGACCTGAGCAGCGGCAGCAGGTGAGAAGTGAGGTATTTTTTTTTTTTTTTTAATGTATGGAAGCATGGGGCATAATATTAGGGGTGACATCCTGCATGGGACATAATATGGGGGGGTGACATCCTGCATGGGGCATTATATGGGGGAGTGACATGCTGCATGGGGCATTATAAAGAGAGGGAGGTGATATCCTGCATGGTGCATTATAACGACAGGGGAGTGATATCCTGCATGGGGCATTATATGGGGGGGTGACATCCTGAATGGGGCATTATAACGACAGGGGAGTGATATCCTGCATGGGGCATTATATGGGGGGGTGACATCCTGAATGGGGCATTATATGGGGGGGTGACATCCTGAATGGGGCATTACAAAGACAGGGGAGTGATATCCTGCATGGGGCATTATATGGGGGGGTGACATCCTGCATGGGGAATTATATGGGGGGGAACAGCCTGCCTATTGAGGACCTATGCTGCCTATTGGGGACATTTACCTCCCCATTGAGGACCTATGCTGCCTATTGGGGACTTTTACCTGCCTATTGGGGACATTTACCTGCCTATTGGGGACCTATGCTGCCTATTGGGGACATTTACCTGCCCATTGAGGACCTATGCTGCCTATTGGGGACATTTACCTGCCCATTGAGGACCTATGCTGCCTATTGGGGACCTATGCTGCCTATTGGGGACATGTACCTGCCTATTGGGGACCTATGCTGCCTATTGGGGACATTTACCTGCCTATTGAGGACCTATGCTGCCTATTGGGGACCTATGCTGCATATTGGGGACATTTACCTGCCCATTGAGGACCTATGCTGCCTATTGGGGACCTATGCTGCCTATTGGGGACATGTACCTGCCTATTGGGGACCTATGCCTGCCTATTGGGGACCTATGCTGCCTATTGGGGACATTTACCTGCCTATTGAGGACCTATGCTGTATATTGGGGACACTTACCTGCCTATTGGGGACCTATGCTGCCTATTGGGGACATTTACCTGCCTATTGGGGACCTATGCTGCCTATTGAGGACATTTACCTGCCTATTGGGGACCTATGCTGCCTATTGGGGACATTTACCTGCCTATTCGGGACATTTACCTGCCTATTGGGGACATTTACCTGCCTATTGGGGACCTATGCTGCCTGTTGAAATACCGGTTGATTTAACTTTACTTGTTCTTCATTTTAAATATTGAATTTGTTCCTGTATTGTCTTTTTACTTCAAAATAAGATATGTGCAGTGTGCATAGGAATTTGTTCATAGTTTTTTTTTTTTAATTATATTCCGGCCCTCCAATGGTCTGAGGGACAGTGAACTGGCTCCCTGTTTAAAAAGTTTGAGTACCCCTGACTTAGAGTATATATGGACTATACCTTACTAAGACCTGCTTTGTCTGTCCCATATGATCTGTTAAACACTATGTCTGATTAATTATAGAATTCTTTGCCCAAGAAATACTAATCAGAAAAATTTGTATTAGTATTTCTTTGTATTTGGCCTGCTACTTTATACCATCATCTGGCTTCCCCGACTCTGAGACACTATACTTACTTTCATACCTTGATATGATTGCACACATCTATTGTCTATTTATTATTACGTACTGATCTTATTATATGAATTTAATTAATATTTATGAATTGTATCTTAACCATAAAACTCCTTCGTCTTCTTTATATTTTTCCAGGTTTTTTGGAGTGGTTCCTTTCCGGTGGTACATACACGTCTCTACGTGTTGACGTATCAACCACTAAAATGTCTATGGAATTTTGTTTATTATTTATAGCCTATGTACATAACCGGATAGGATGATGTGACTGGTCACATGGACCAATCACGACACGCTAACAGGGAGGTCCTTTCGGCTGGTGCATACTTTCGATCACATGGGCCAATCGGAAAGGTCCTTTCTGCTGGTGCATACTTGCGGTCATATGGACCAATCAAAATACATATCTGTAAGATCCTAGAAATCTGCACAAGTATAATTATCACCATAGCAATCAATGATCACAGATTACTACTCAAGAAGGTACCAATACTAGAAAAATTTCTTATATAAGAGGACCAATGTATATTAATTTACTATTTTTTCTTCTAATTTTAATGCATCACATAAATATATTACGAGACACTAAATTTAATAAAAGTTAAGTTTTAGGTCCTCTTAGTGAGGGTTATATAGTAGAGGTTCTCCCCTTTTGATATGTATATGTCTCTACAGTAGACAAATAAATAAACCCTGTATAGTCTGATCGTGCTATTACTTGAATACATTTTAGAATAAAACTCAAAATGAACAGAAAAAAGTGTGACTGCTGGTTAAGATTATACAGGGTTTGTATGTTGTCTATTATCATGGAAATGTAAAAGATCTGTAGGCCAAAAATTCTACGATATTTTTAATAATGACCCTTTGCCACATTAATTTTACATGCTTTAAGGCAATAAAAAAAAATTAACTATTCCTGTAATAATACGACAGTTAGTGGGTTGTTCCCACGAAGTGCAATGCAGCTATGTTGCAGTGATAGTGTGGGCAAAGGATTTCCACCGGTACCATGTATTACACAGCAGATCAGAGATGACTGAGATCAGACATCAGAGCTTTGGAATGTTTGGGATCTTACCTCTCATGTGATGTGATCAATAATGACCACAATACTTAAAGCACCAGTTCAGCATTGTTGCAGCTTCATGAAACTTTGGAGCTACGAGCAGGTCACTTTTCGCCGGAGACCTACCGGAGCGACGCTGGAAATATATGAAGGAGGTGGCAGGTGAGTATGAGACATGGGGCAGGGGACTTACATTTAAAGCACCACTCCAGTGGTGCAATAAAAAAACAAAACGCTGGAGTGGTGCTTTAAGTGACTGTACAAAGGGAAGGGTTCCCTCTTTTTCAGTGCTCATGCAACACAATCTTGGGGTGCTGATGGGTTGACATGGCAGTTAGTAGCGCAACAATGTAACCGTGAGTATGTTGTGTTCAAAAATCTATTGGGCCCGATCTTTGAGCCTACCTGTGAATAGAATGCAAGTGGTCTCAGACAATGGCATGTTTTAGCCCTCCCCAAACTGGGATTAAAGGGAAAAAAATGTAAAGTTCAATAAAGTGTTTTAGCAAAAAAAAATGTTTTCTTTGCCCTTATAAAGCGATTATAATGGTGCCAATGAAAACTACAACTCATTCTCCAAAAAATCAATCACTGGGAAAAATACAAAAAAGCTGTGGCTCTTGGATTATAATATACAAAACGTGTTTTATTGTGCAAAGATAAAATTGGTATCACAATAATCATAACAACCCGCACAATAATGTCCTTTATAACACACAAAAAATGCTGTAAAAATAATTACCTAAAAACAATAGCAGAGTTTTTTCTTTTTGCCCAATGCCTACCCAAAGGTTGAATGAATGTTATTCATTGCATTATGTGTGCCTCTAAAGCAGCAAAAACCATCTCCTATACAACTATGTTGAAAGAAAAAATGTGGTCTTTTGTAATACAGACATGAAAAAAATTGCTTCATCCTTATCGGAATCTGTCACCATGAAAATGCAGTCCAATCTGCAAGCGCCATGTTAGGCAGAGTTCACATGGACATATTTCACAGTCTTACATACGGCAATGCCCAGACAGACAGCGAGTCTTCCGACCCAAACTTCACAATTTATTGACAAAGATGAGGCTGTAAGTTCAAATCAGAAGACCTGCAGTCAGTCTGAGCCGTGCTGTTCATATAAGACCTGTGGAACGCCCCCATGTGAACAAGCCTAATAGAGCAGGGAGGGCTGGGCAGATATATAGTTAATGAGAAAAGATTCAGTATAAACTGTATCTTCATCCTTTAAACTTCTGCTCTTTCTGGGATTTTGGGTCCAGTGGGTGGTTCCATCAGCGACTGACAGTTACCTCTGTATGCATTTATACAAATATAGCTGTCAGTCACTGATTTGATTTGACCCAAAATCCCAGAAAGAACAGAGTGTTGAATGATTAAAACACAGTTATACTGAAACTTTTCTCACGAAACTACATATTAATCTGCTCAGCTCTCGTGCTTTATAACTTGATGACAGCAGATTGGATTGTATTTTCATGGTGACAGGTTTCCTTTACAAACGGCTTCACATGTCCATGAAGCACAGACCATGCTCTCATCTGGCCTGACCACCTTGATTCCTAGGAATATATGCGGCAGGTGAGGAGTCCAGATGGATGGGCCAGGTGTTGTGAATCGAACATGGGCCATGTTTCATGGACGTGTGAAAATGGATTTAGGCCTAAACTAAACTGCTTCCATAAAAGGTTAAATAAAATTAAAAAAAGCTTCAGCAAACATTTAAGCAAAATATCAAGCCTTTCTCTTGAGGCACTTTGTTTACTTTGAATATATGATTACTAAAACTTGTCCCTTTTGTGTAAGAAATGTTTGGCAGTGTTTCCCTACTATATCTCTAACAAAACAATTACAGTGTTGCTTATTTTCATGTGTACTATTGATTTATGAAATAAAAATTAAAACGATGATTACTAATTACGACCCGAGCAACCCCTTTAATGTGTTTACTTCAGTTTCACACATTAAAAAATGTGGTGTTTGTGTCAAACCCATATGAAGTCCCTACATAATTATTATTATTATTTATTTTTATTTTTTTTTACTTAAAACAAATTTTTTCATCTTCTTAACATTAATAAAGCAAAAAAACACAATAGTAATTGTTTACATGCTTTATAAAACCTTTGTTTCAGGACTAAAACTTGAAGACAAAAAATGCTTGAAGGAAATTAGCAAATCAAATATTAGCAATGAGCTTAGTTATTCTATACGTAAGAAGTGATTCCATTATACTTTTAGATTTTTTTAAGGCTTATAGGTGATGTTCCTTTACTTTCACATTGAACAACTTTCTAACACATCTTTCAAGATTACATTTCATATGAACAATGACATCAACTATTTTATTCCTGAATTTCAGTCTGTATCAAGACCTTGACTCAGGCTGTATTCCTCTCATTGCATCATATTTTGCCTGTTCTAGGAGTTTTTCCTTGTACTTTTTCCTTTGTCAACAAGAATCACATGAGAGTTTCATACAGACAAATTTCAATTCTCTTTTCGAGATGAAAACGAGTCAGCAACCATAAACCTTGCATCAGCCCTTTCTGACAGAAGACCTAGATTGACAGTTGTGCTTTGTTATCACTTAGATATAGCAATAACAATGAAAAATATTGAAGAAAAAAAAACAAACCAAAAACAGAATTAAAGACATTGTCACTATAACATTATAAAATGTGCATGCTTACTTAATATGCACATCTATTAATATTTGTTTAAATATATTATTCACTGACCCAACAGTTATTTTTGTGTCTGGTAAACTGTAATAATCAGCCATTATTCATCCAATTTACTTAGAAATTCCCCAAATAATGTTACATAATGTGCATAGCCCAAGAGACGAATGGGACAACATTTCTATCCCAAAACTACAATTTGCCTCCTCAATTCAAAGATGTTTCCAGACTGTTGTAAAAAGAGGGATTGCTATATATTGTAGACATGGCCCTGTCTTACTTTTTTTTAGATGTGCTGCCATCAATTCCTAAACAAGTTTTTTTTTTTTTAATTAAATGGAAAAATGTCTAATTTTCAACTTCTGATGTGTTCTATGTTCTGAATAAAATATGGTTACAGATTTCCAAATCATTGCATCCTTGTTTTCTCTATATTTTACACAGCGTCCATCTTTTTTTGGAATTGGGGTTGCAAAAATACTTTCAAAAGTAGAAGTCTTTATTCTTAAATTTATTTACATCAATTAAGAAAATGTTAGACACATAATCCCCAAATGAGATCATACATGTAATAGGTCAAACTCCATTAACATTAGAACACAAAAAATCCAGGGCAAGCATAATTAAATACACCCTGGATAACGAAGAGTATTTTAAACCTTAAAAAAATATTTTATATTGAAAATTCATATACATATAAAAAAAACAACACATACCACATAGCAGAGAGAGAGACACTAAAAAAGCAGGATAAATGAATACAAGATCCTTCATTTAAATATTTAGCACCTAGTAGAGATGTCTATTGTCTCCCTTTAAATCACCCTAAGAAGTCCTTGCTAGCCAAAGCTAATACAAATTCTGCCCAGTACATAGGCATATATTCCCCAAGCGCCGCTACTGACGCTCTTCCTTCAACTTTGTACACGTCACTTTAGGAGCTGATCTTGGATAACTGTTCACATAAATACTGACCACAAAGTTTGCATAAGCCACGCCTCCTGATGAAGAAATATAGCGAAACGCGCATAGGGGTGGCAGGATAGGATCCACTTATCATTGTTCAGTGAGTAATAGCTTGCATTATCTAATTGTCTCATTTTGCCCTGTTGTGAACTGTCTATGATAGAATTGCATTACTGCATAGCAATAGCATGTGTGCTCGTAGCAGCAAGTGAATAATAGCCTGCTACATCCAGGTGTCCCACTTGTTGCCCCTCCGGGAAATTGTTTACCCTTGAGGAATATATGCCTATGTACTGGGCAGAATTTGTATTAGCTTAGGCTAGCAAGGACTGCTTAGGGTGATTTAAAGGGATACAATAGACATCTCTACAAGGTGCAATTAATTATTGGGCTAAATAATCAAATGAAGAATCTTTTATTCATTTATCCTGCTTTTTAGTGGCTATGTGTTATGTAATTTTTATATATGTACCGTATTTTTCGGACTATAAGACGCATTTTTTTCCTTCAAAATTTTGGAGGAAAATGGGGGGCGCGTCTTATAGTCCGAATGTTGGCGGGGGGGGTGTGTATATTTATGTGGGGTGTGGGGGGAGCGGTATCGGTGGAGGAGCGGGCCACAGGAGGCAGCAGCCGCCTACTGCAGCCTACACTGTCCCCGCTGCTAAAGAAAATGAATATTCACTGCTCCCCACGCCCATGGGGTGTGGGGAGCACTGAATATTCATGCTCCTTATTAGCGGTATACAGTGTAGACGCGCTGCGACTGCTGCTGCTTCCGGCTATCTCCTATGCCCGCTGTTAAAGGGCATGAATATTCAACCTCTCTCCATGCCCATGGGCGTGGGGAGGGGGTGAATATTCATGCCCTTTAATGAGCGGCCACAGGAGATAGCCTGCAGCAGCAGCCGCAGCGTGGCTCTGCTGTGTGCCGGCTATGAAGGAGAGTGAAGTCACTGCTCCCCGCGCACACAGACCCGGCGTGGGGAGCAGTGACTTCCGGCAGCTGATCTCTCCATGTGAGCCGCGCATGGCAGTGACGTCATGCGCGACTCACATGGAGAGATCAGTGCAGGCAGACAGGACGCAACGCTGGAGGAGAGAAGAAACGTGAGTAGGAGTGTTTATTTTTTTTTTATGTGCAGCATGATGGGGATTAGGGGGGCCATGCATACCAGGACAGGGATTAGGGGTGCCATGCATACCAGGACAGGGATTAGAGGTGCCAAGCATACCAGGACAGGGATGAGGGGTGCCATACATACCAGGACAGGGCTTAGGGGTGCCATGCATACCAGGACAGGGATGAGGGGTGCCATGAATACCAGGACAGGGATTAGGGGTGCCATGCATACCAGGAGAGGGATGATGGGTGCCATGCATACCAGGAGAGGGATGAGGGGTGCCATGCATACCAGGATAGGGATGAGGGGTGCCATGCATACCAGGACAGGGATGAGGGGTGCCATGCATACCAGGATAGGGATGAGGAGTGACATGCATACCAGGACAGGGATGAGGGGTGCCATGCATTCCAGGACAGAGATGAGGGGTGCCATGCATACCAGGATAGGGATGATGGGTGCCATGCATACTAGGATAGGGATGAGGGGTGCCATGCATACCAGGACAGGGATGAGGGGTGCCATGCATTCCAGGACAGAGATGAGGGGTGCCATGCATACCAGGATAGGGATGATGGGTGGCATGCATACTAGGATAGGGATGAGGGTTGCCATGCATACCAGGACAGGGATGAGGGGTGCCATGCATACCAGGACAGGGATGAAGACTAGTTCCCTGGATCAACGCCCTATCAAGGAATCTAGTATATATAACCTGTACTATTATACTTTTCAAGAAAGGCACCCATGCCCTTCTTAAATTTTAACAGTGAATCACTCATTACAACATCATGCGGCAGAGAGTTCCATAGTCTCACTGCTCTTACAGTAAAGAATCCCGGTCTGTGTTTATGATTAAACCTTCTTTCCTCCAGACGAAGAAGATGCCGCCTTGTCCCCGTCTCAGGCCTCAGAGTAAAAAGATCAGTAGAAAGGTCTTCGCACTGTCCCCTCATATACTTGTACATAGTAATAAGATCACCCCTAAGCCTTCGTTTTTCCAAAGTAAATAACCCCAAGTGTAATAACCTGTCTTGGTATTGCAGACCCCCCAGTCCTCTAGTAACCTTGGTCACTCTTCTCTGCACCCTCTCTAGTTCAGCTATGTCTTTCTTATACACGGGAGACCAGAACTGTACACAGTATTCTAAGTGTGGTCGCACTAGTGACTTGTATAGAGGTAAAATTATGTTCTCATGAGCATCTATGCCTCTTTTAATGCATCCCATTATTTTATTTGCCTTTGCAGCAGCTGCCTGACACTGGCCACCAAAAGTAAACTTGTCGTCCACCAATACACCCAGGTCTTTTTCAGTGACAGTTTTGCCCAGTGTTTTACAATTAAGCATATAATTATACATTTTATTTCCTCTACCCAAGTGCATTACCTTACATTTATCCCCATTAAAGCTCATTTGCCATTTATTAGCCCAAGCTTCTAGTTTACATAGATTCTCCTGTAATATAAAATTGTCCTCCTCTGTATTGATTACCCTGCAGAGTTTAGTGTCATCTGCAAATATTGAAATACTACTCTGTATGCCCCCTACAAGGTCATTAATAAATATGTTAAAAAGAAGGGGGCCCAATACTGACCCCTGTGGTACCCCACTGTTAACTGAGACCCTGTCTGAGTGTGTTCCATTAATAACCACCCTTTGTTTCCTAGCACTGAGCCAGTTCTTAACCCACATACATATATTTTCCCCTATCCCCATTGTTCTCATTTTATGTATCAACCTTTTGTGTGGAACCGTATCAAGAGCTTTTGAAAAGTCCATATACACAACATCCACTGCATTTCCTTGTCCAGTCCGGAACTTGCCTCCTCATAAAAGCTAATCAGATTAGTTTGACAGGAACGGTCCCTCGTAAACCCATGTTGATATTGGGTCATGAGGTTATTCTTCTTCAGATACTCTAGTATAGCATCTCTTAGGAAACCCTCCAGGATTTTGCCCACAGTAGAGGTTAAGCTTACTGGCCTATAATTTCCAAGTTCGGTTTTTGGCCCCTTTTTGAATATTGGCACCACATTTGCTATACGCCAGTCCTGTGGTACAGATCCAGTTATTATGGAATCTTTAAAGATTAAAAATAATGGTCTATCTATGACGTTACTTAATTCCTGCAGTACTCACGGATGTATCCCATCCGGGCCAGGGGATCTGTCAACTTTAATGAGTTTTAGACGCCGCCGTACTTCCTGCTGGGTTAAGCAAGTGACATTTAATGGAGAATTTTTGTCACCACCAATCATGTTTTCGGTCATGCCATTTTCTTGTGTACAGTCATGGCCAAAAGTTTTGAGAATGACACCAAAATTATATTTTCACATGATCTGCTGGCCTCTGGTTTTTATTAGTGTTTGTCTGATGTTTATATCACATACAGAAATATAATTGCAATCATATTATGAGTACCAATAGGTTATATTGACAGTTAGAATGAGTTAATGCAGCAAGTCAATATTTGCAGTGTTGCCCCTTCTTCTTCAAGACCTCTGTAATTCTCCCTGGCATGCTCTCAATCAACTTTTGGACCAAATCCTGACTGATAGCAGTCCATTCTTGCATAATCAATGCTTGCATTTTGCCAGAATTTGTTGGTTTTTGTTTGTCCACCCGTCTCTTGATGATTGACCACAAGTTCTCAATGGGATTAAGATCTGGGGAGTTTCCAGGCCATGGACCCAAAATCTCTATGTTTTGTTCCATGAGCCATTTAGTTATCACCTTTGCTTTATGGCAAGGTGCTCCATCATGCTGGAAAATGCATTGTTGGGCGCCAAACTGCTCTTGGACGGTTAGGAGAAGTTGCTCTTGGAGGACATTCTGGTACCATTCTTTATTCATGGCTGTGTTTTTAGGCAAGACTGTGAGTGAGCCGATTCCCTTGGCTGAGAAGCAACCCCACACATGAATGGTTTCAAGATGCTTTACAGTTGGCATGAGACAAGACTGGTGGTAGCGCTCACCTCTTCTTCTCCGAATAAGCTGTTTTCCAGATGTCCCAAACAATCGAAAAGGGGATTCATCAGAGAAAATGACTTTGCCCCAGTCCTCAGCAGTCCACTCCCTGTACCTTTTGCAGAATTTCAGTCGGTCCCTGATGTTTTTTCCTGAGAGAAGTGGCTTCTTTGCTGCCCTCCTTGAAACCAGCCCTTGCTCAAAGAGTCTCCGCATCACAGCGCGTGCAGAAGCACTCACACCAGCCTGCTGCCATTCTTGAGCAAGCTCGGCACTGCTGGTAGTCCGATCCCGCAGCTGAAACAGTTTTAAAATACGGTCCTGGAGCTTGCTGGTCTTTCTTGGGTGCCCTGGAGCCTTTTTGACAACAATGGAAGCTCTCTCCTTGAAGTTCTTGATGATGCGATAGATTGTTGACTGATGTGCAATCGTTGTAGCTGCGATACTCTTCCCTGTTAGGCCATTTTTGTGCAGTGCAATGATGGCTGCACGTGTTTCTTTAGAGATAACCATGGTTAACTGAAGAGAAACAATGATAACAAGAACCAGCCTCCTTTTAAAGTGTCCAGTGATGTCATTCTTACTTAATCATGACTGACTGATTGCCAGCCCTGTCCTCATCAACACCAACACCTGTGTTAATGGATCAATCACTAAAACAATGTCAGCTGCTCCTTTTAAGGCAGGACTGCAATGATGTTGAAATGTGTTTTGGGGGTTAAAGTTCATTTTCTGGGCAAATATTGACTTTGCAAGTACAGCATTTGCTGACATTGCTTTGACATTCAGGAGTATATGCAAATTGCCATTACAAAAAATGAGCAGTAAACTTTGGAAAAATTACTATTTGTCTCATTCTCAATACTTTTGGCCATGACTGTAAATACTGTTGAAAAAAAATCATTTAGCATATTGGCTTTTTCCTCATCCTCATCCACCATTTCACCCAGACTATTTTTAAGGGGGCCAACACTACAATTTTTTGGTTTTTTACTATTTATGTAGTTAAAGAATATTTTGGGATTATTTTTACTTTCTCTGGCAATGAGTCTCTCTGTCTCAATCTTTGCTGCCTTGATTTGGTTTTACAGAATTTATTTAATTTTCTGTATTTATTTAATGCCTCATCACTACCTACTTGCTTTAGTTCTCTAAATGCTTTTTTTTGTCACTTATTGTGCCCCTTCCAGCTCTATTTAGCATGTTTATTCCCATTGGGTATATATTGTGCACAGGTCCTATTCAGGATGCTAATAAATGTCTCTAATTTGCTTTGTGTAGTTTTATGTCTCAGGATATCGTCCCAGTTTATTGCACTAAGATCATCTCTCAACCGTTGGAAATTTGCCTTCCTGAAGTTTAGTGTCCTTGTAACCCCTCTACTACACATCTTATTAAAGGATAAATGAAAACTTATTATTTTGTGATCACTATTACCCAAGTGACCCCCAACTCATATATTTGATATGCGATCTGGCCTGTTGGTTAATATTAGGTCTAGCAGTGCCCCCCTTCTTGTTGGGTCCTGAACCAGTTGTGAAAGGTAATGGTCACTCAAAGTTGTCAAAAGCCTATTACCTTTGCTTGAACTACAGGTTTCTGTACCCCAATGTATTTCAGGGTAGTTGAAGTCCCCCATAATAATGACTTCTCCTTGAGTCGCTGCTACATCTATTTGCTTTATGAGGATATTCTCCGCTGTTTCCATTATTTTTGGAGACTTATAACAAACCCCTATCAGTAATTTATTATTTTTTCCCCCTCCCCTTATCTCCACCCACAGGGACTCTACATTTTCATTAGATTCACATATATTCTCACGCAAGAGGTCATAATTATTTTCCAACAAAATTAATTCTAATTCCTCCATTTTGTTGGTGAGGCTTCTGGCATTAGTGTACATGTATTTTATGTATCTCTCTATACCTCTATTCCATCTTACTATATTGACTCTTCTAACCCCACCCCCAATTTCTTTATTTGTGCCCAGGTCACTATCTGCACTATCTTCCCCACCTATAAAATGAATACCCTCCCCCCCCAATCCCTAGTTTAAACACTCCTCCAACCTTCTAGCCATTTTCTCCCCCAGCCCAGCTGCACCCTCCCCATTGAGGTGCAGCCCGTCCCTAGCATAGAATCTGTAGCCAACTGAGAAGTCGGCCCAGTTCTCCAGGAACCCAAACCCCATGGGCGTGGGGAGCAGGGAATATTCATTTTCCTTAATAGCCGGCACACTGTACCACAGCGCGGCTCCTGCTGCACTCTGCGGTCTGTGTGCCCACTATTAAAGCTCATGAATATTCACTACAACCCACTCCCATGGGTTGTAGTGAATATCCATGGTCTTTAACAGCAGGCACACCGACCGCAGAGCGGCAGCAGGAGCCGCGCTGCGGTACAGTGTGCAAGGTCTCACACTGCGTGAGGGTGCATGGCAGGGACGCCATGCGCGGCTCACACAGTGAGAGTGTCAGCAGCACAGCGAGACAGCGCTAGAGGAGAGAGAAGGTGAGTATGATTGTTTGTTTGTTTTTTTGTGGGCAGCAGGATGTGGGCTGAAGGGGTGCCAAGCATACCAGGATGGGAGCTGAAGGGGTGCCAAGCATACCAGGATGGGGGCTGAAGGGGTGCAAAGCATTCCAGGATGGGGGCTCAAGGGGTGCCAAGCATACCAGGATGGGGGCTCAGGGGATGCCAAGCAAACCAGGATGGGGGCTCAAGGGATGCCAAGCATACCAGGATGGGGGCTCAAGGGGTACCAAGCATACCAGGATGGGGGCTCAAGGGGTGCCATGAATACCAGGATGGGGGATAAAGGGGTGCCATGCATACCAGGATGGGGGCTCAAGGGGTGCCATGCAAACCAGGATGGGGGCTCAAGGGGTGCCATGCAAACCAGGATGGTGGCTCAAGGGGTGCCATGTATACCAGGATGGGGGCTCAAGGGGTGCCAAGCATACCAAGATGGGGGCTCAAGGGGTGCCAAGCATGCCAGGATGGGGGAAATCAAGGGGTGCCATGCATACCAGGATGGGGATCAGGGGGGCCATACATACCAGGATGTGTGATCAAGGGGTGCCATACATACCAGAATGGGGGATCAAGTGGTGCCATACATATCAGGATGGGGGATCAAGGGGTGTCATGCATACCAGGATGGGGGATAAAGGGGTGCCATGAAAACTAGGATGGGGATCAGGGGGTGCCATGCATACCAAGATGGTAGATCAAAGGGGTGCCATGAATACCAGGATGGGGGATCAAGGGGTGCCATGTATTCCAGGATGGGGATGAGGGCCAGGTATACCAAGATGGGATGGGGGCCATGTATACCAGGAAGGAGGGGCCATACATACCAGGATGGAGGATATTAACAGAATTGGGGGACATTATCCCAATACCAGTGTCAGCAGCAGACTCCCTCCGCTATAACAGGGCATCATGACCACATTTTTTGCTTAAATATTTTTTTTCCTATTTTCCTCCTCTAAAACCTAGGTGCGTCTTATGGTCCGGTGTGTCTTATAGTCCGAAAATACGGTACCTCATTAAGCCAAACATCCTATGACACAAATATTCATCTGTCTGTCTGGTCATAACAAAATTATACCATGTATCAAGCATTTGTCTGTATATTTTATAGTATACTGTTTTAAAATCTTTCTACTTGTCAGTGATACTTATTTCTACATTAGATGCATTGGTCCATTTAACAAAGGCCTGTCTTCTTCTTTATTTATTACATCAATATCTATTTCTGCCTCAGTTTTGGTGATGAGTATTCTTAAAGCGTAACGGTTTTAATTTTTATTTCACAAATCAATAGTTCACATGAAAATAAGAAATTTTGTAATATATTTTACCAAAAAAAAATCGGCTTCTTTCTCTGTCAGGACTGGTCATTATCAAAATTCTCAATTCACAGGTAAAATCATTATTCAGTATTGTATTCAATGCAAATAGATTTTTACATTACTGATATTGGAGAGGACAGTTGGTGCTCATAAGATTCTATATGGGATGGAGAAGGAGGGAAGAGTTAGAGTCAGAGCTCCTCCCTCTCTTCTTCCTTTCTACATAGAATCATATCAGTAACAACCTTCATCTCCTCTCTCAGTTGTATTTACTGAAGACAAATTTTACCCGTGAATTGAGAACTTTTATAATGAATATTCAGTCCTGGAGGAGAGAAAAGAAGATTACTCTGATAAGATATATTACAAAGTTTCTCATTGTAATGTGTACTATTGATTTATGAAATAAAAGTGAAAACGACGGTTACACTAAGTGTCTCACCTTTCATAGGGACTGTCTGAACTATAATTTCCTGTCATCTCCTCAGATTTATGATGGAACTGTTTGTTTCTGTTCGGTCCTCCCATGTTCCTATAGATCCTGATGTACAGTCCTGCTCATTGTTATTGGAACACATGTAGTTTAAGTACATAATGTGGAATATCTCCGGAAAAAAATGAATCAAGTGAAACTTTTTTTTTGTATAGAGTAACAAATACAAAATGATAAACAATTTAAAACCAAAAACAATGAGATGGGAAAAATAGAAGAACCTAAAGCTTGCTGTGAAACTGGTATTTCACCCTTTACATTAATTTAGTATGGAAACACATTTTGACTCGCC
Organism: Phyllobates terribilis; assembly: GCF_046119375.1. Classification (NCBI taxonomy): domain Eukaryota; kingdom Metazoa; phylum Chordata; class Amphibia; order Anura; family Dendrobatidae; genus Phyllobates; species Phyllobates terribilis. The sequence goes on along the minus strand of NW_027362763.1, from coordinate 385,543,074 downwards.
TATGGTAAATCGCAAAAGAGATTCCCCTGTGATTGTCAGTGCCCATGTGACATGAATTAGCCAATGAATGATGACTTCACTGTTTAAAAAAGCCACAGGATAGGCCCTGATCCTTTGTCACAATGGTGAAGACAAAGGAGCTGTCTGAGGACATCAGAACTGCTATTATTAGCAAACACATGACTTCCAAAGGGTACAAGGCCATTTCCAAACACATTGGTATCCCAGTTTCAGCAGTGCACAATTTTATTAATAAGTTTGCTAATCATGAAACTGTCAAGAACCTCACTGGACGTGGGGGAAAGAGGAAAATTGACAATAGAGGTCTTCGAAGGTTGGTGTGAATGGTGGAAAAAACACCACGTCAAACATCTAAAGACATGAAGGCCAACCTAGGGTCACGTTTTCAACAAGTACCATATGCCGCACACTAAACCAAGCAGAGCTTTATGGGCAAAGGCCAAGGATAAAACCATTGCTAAAAAAGAGGCAAAGAGGAACGACTGATCTCTGCCAATGAGTACATTTACAAACTACAATCCTTCTGGGAAAATGTTTTGTTGACAGATGAAACAAAATAGAGCTTCTGTGGCAATGCAAAGCATCAGTTTGTTTACAGATGGCACAATGAAGCTTATAAGGAAAAGAACACCTTACCAACAGTTAAGCATGGTGCAGGATCCATAATGCTGTGGGGTTGATTTGTTGCACCCAGTACTGGAGGCCGTGACCGTATCATAGGAATCATGAAATCAGAGAATTATCAAGAGATTTTAGAGCGAAATGTCCTACACAGTGTAAGAAAACTTGGTTTGAGTTGAAGATCATGGTCCTCCAGCAAGACAATGACCAAAAGCACACATTCAAAAGTACACAGGAATGGTTGAAAAAGAAAAAATGGACTGTTTTAAAATGGCCAGCAATGAGTCCTGACCTCAATCACATTGAAAATCTTTGGGGTGAGCTGAAATCTGCCATTGGGAAAAATAACCCTGCAGACATTCAAGAGCTTGAACAAACTGCAAATGAAGAGTGGGAGAAAATTCCAGCTGAGAAGTGCAAGAAGCTTATAGATGGCTACAAGAAAAGCTTGGCGGCTGTCAGCAATGCCAAAGAGTGTGCAACCAAGTATTAATTAGGGGTGCATTTAGTGCTGCACATGCTGTTTATTCTGTTTCTTTTTTAAAATTGCAACATGGAAGTTGAAAAACAATTTTTATTGTTGTATTACTTTGGACCACTAATTAAAAAATCCTGAGGATATATCTTTGTCACATTTCCATTTATTTCTGAAGATCTTGTACAGTCTATCAAAAAAATGAAGGGGTGCTAGTAATGGGGAGCAGGGCTGTATTTTGATCTTGGTATATCCTTTTCAGGGACTTGTTTTGTTTTAAAAGAAACCTGTCAGCAGGTTTTTGTACCATGAACCAAACACGTCTATGTTAGGGCACAATAATTCAGATAAAATCTATACCTTCTTTTCGTAATCCTCGCTTCCATTCTAAAGTAACCCTTTATAAAATGCTTATGCAAATGAGCTGCAAGTGCAGGAGGCTTGTTTTTTGGACGAGGGAGGCAAGTTACTCAGGCAAGAGTGACCCGTCAGTCAAGGAGCTTTGGACGGGGCATGCAAGAAAGATGGAAAGAGGATGGAAAGCTGTAAGAGGAGGGTCAAACCCCCTGCACTTGCACCTCATTTATATAACAATTGGATAAGGGATTACTTTGGAAAAAAGCAAGGATTACAAAAAAGGTTTAGATTTAACCTGAATTACAGTGACCAAACATAGATGTATTTGGTTTATGGAACAAAAACTCGCTGAAAGTTTCCATTTAAATGTAGCTTGCATGTTTGAGGCTTATTTTAAAGTGCAATTGTCATTACCAGAAAATTTGCAGCAGACTGTCAGCATCGGCCTCTAGCTCCCCCATACCCTTTAACCTCCTGATAGGAATTTATAAGCAGCAGTTGTCATCTGCTATCTCAGTCATGTGAAAATCTGTATTCACTTAAGACAGATGTTGCACAGAAATTTTCTCTGATAAGATAAAATACAAAGATGCTTAATTTTGTGTACTATTGATTTTATTAAATAAAAATTTAAACAACCATTTATATTTAAAGGGAATTTGTGAACAAGTTTTTTTCTACATAATCTTGAGAGCAGCATGATGTTGGGGTAGAACTCCAATTCCAGTGATGAATCACTTAGTGGGCTGCTTGCTGTAATTTTGATAAAATTAATGTTTTCTTTGCTACAGAATTAGCAGTTCTCTGAATGCTGAACTTTGCATAACCCACCCACCCCACTGATCATCATTTTCTGTGTACACGGTACATTGGCACTAAGCTGCAAATCAGCGGCTTGGGAGGGGTTATACAGAGCAGGACTATATGGCAGGAGACACACAGTTTTTTAGTGAGAATCTCCTGTTGATAAACACTGATACATCAATGGCCCGGGTATCTGCACCTATCCTTTCAGCTCTTAAGATTAAATAGTAATAACCTGGTGACAGATTCCTTTTTAAGTTATGAAAATGTTTTGGTTCCGTTTCCAAAAAGAAAAATATTCGCACACGTTGGTCTATCTGTCTATAAATTTTTATTTCCATTTATTTTTTAAATTCATCATATGAACAAGATCAAAGTAAAATACATAGAATACTATCAGTAAGACTCTGTAAGCTTCATGGAGACTTAAAATCTGACTTCATGTCGTTAGATGATTCCATAAACTAACATTTTGTATAATACAAATATCCAACAACCTCAAAGTATATGATGCCGAGTTAGGTAAGGCTATTTCTATGCTACAGAAGTTATAAGTCACACATTTATTAACAAAGGAAACAATTGGGTACATATGCAAACTAAATACCAATATGATCACCATAAAGCCAAAATATCTGCACATTTTAGATATAGTAATGTTTAGAAACAAATAAAAGCCATGTATGTATAAATTGTCAGACGTAATGTGCTGTTAAATAGAATAGAAAGTTCTACGAGTAAAGGATTTGCCCTGAACACGTAAGCCTATGCAGCTCATAGCCTGTTCATTATTGAATCCATATTCCATGAATGACCATAATAAACACTCAAGTTTTTATTTGGACACCACTTTGTTGTTGGACCTTTCTTCTTGTTTTTGACAGATGACATCATTAATATACTCAAAAGATATTGCTGGAAGACATCCTATAATCACAAAAAAAGCATGCGATTGTATGATATCCTATTAATAGATAATAAAGCCCATGGCTATGCAACAGTCCCACAGCCCTGCCTTTACATGTGAAAGTCATCTTGTCATTTATCTGAGAAAATGTCCTTGTAGTCAGGGCTATTTGGGCCAAATGTCATGTGCAATCAAAGTAAGAATACAGGACCATAAATTTTCGATCTCAAACACACCAGTTTTTTCAGCAGACACATAATCCATCTCAGTTAAGGTGGCAGGTCCTGAAAGTATGATACTTTACTGCTAAGGGCAGCAACACACATCATTTACTACTTAGACGTGAATCTAAATGGATTGACAGTCCAGTGCCTGGGTATCCTTGTGAAACAAGAAAGACTTATGGTCTCAGGTGTCTACCGTAATTCAGAAAATATAGCAAGGTTTGTACGCTCTACTCCTACTTGATGTATTAAATCATTATTCTATTATTTCCTAAACTACAGCCAAATTCAGCTCATCGCTAATAGTTTGTGGATATTTCCATATACTAGTTCTCACTTGATCAATATACCAGACTAAGCAAAGTCAATATCCTGCTTGCTGAAGATACGCTGCCAAAACAGACACACGGACCCTTTAAACTTGTGGTCATCAGTAGCCGTTATAGAAGAGGAGAATGTTCTCAGTGCAGCATCAGATTCTCCAGGTTTAAAGATAAGATGGAAGAAAGTCTTCACTGGCCAGCAGCCAACCGAATGATAAAAACATGTCTAAGCTTTTCGAACCTTTCTTCCTGGTGCTTTTAATTAGGCAGGTAATAAATATGAATTTGTCACTTCAGCTGAATTTACGCTAGACACAAAGATCAGCAATTTAGATTATTTTTGGTAAACGGTCAGAGCCCTTTTATGACATGAAATGGCCCGACAGACAAGAACTTTTAGGGGAATTTGTCATGAAAAAAAAAAAAAAAGTCAAGTATTCATGTTTTTTTACTTAGAATATTTAACATTTTTTCACACTATAACATATGAAAAGTGATAGTTTTGACAATTTTATTTTTAAACACTAGGGGAGTAGTTGCGCATATTTGATAGGAAAACCAAGTGTAAAGCTAGCTCACATTAATGGAGATGTGCTTGGGCTAAAGTTCTTATTGATGCCATTTTGTGGTACATGACGTTTTTATTGCTTTTTTATTGCCATTATTAGGGAGGTGGGGTGACAGAAAAAAATATAATTCATGAATTTAGATTATTTTTCTATTTGTGCTATTTTTCTAGGGTGCCCTTATATCCATGCTCCCTCCTGAATGTATGGATGGCCTCTTCAGGTGACTACATGTGGTGAGACCGTACCATTTTTATTATTGCACTGGTTCACTTTTGCACTTTGTATACCTGTTTTGTGTCTGTTTAGGTGACTATTTCTTGGTTTAGCCGCAATTTTAAAATCATATATTAAAACTTACTTTTTAATTATATATCAGATTCCTGCTGCTAGTGGTGTAGAGTTGAAAAAAGGCTGTATACAAGTGAGTCGACCAGTATGCACAAACTTTGGGAACGTGTAAAAGAGACCTGGGATCAGATTTCAGTCGAGACATGTTGGAATCTGATCGAAAGCATGACCAGAAGGATTTACAAAATACTAACAAAATAATATGCAAATTGCCTCTTCAGAGAGAAAGAGGACTTGAACTCTATAGCGCCACCTATTAGTAGAAGCAATCCAACAAAATAATGAAAATTAAAATTTTGATTTTTAGGAGCAAAACAGTAACAATGCAGTGACATGACAAGAATCTGCATAACTAATCATATGCTAAATAGTTGAAAGTCAAATGTATGAATGAGATAACCAAGATGATTGTCTATAAAATGATGGTAGTCACAAGTTCGAAGCAGCAGTGGATGGTGAGATATGGAGCCTGAAAGTCAGAAGTTCAAAACATTGTTATCTTTTTGCTCGTTAGTGTATGAGGTTGATGAATATAGGTCAGGAAACCCGCTGCCAGGCTGTAGTCAGTCCATGTTTCTGAACGAGGACTTATTCTGATGCTAGTTACCCTCTTACCCAGTTTCACTACATTACTTGTTTACTATATTCCACAATTATTTTATAAGAGTCACTTATGGCGGCGTTCATGATTTTATTTTCGTTACCTATATCCTGGTTTATTTTACCAATGGTGGTTAATTGAAGGTTTTCTCTTAAGCTGTCCCATTCTTACTTTATTTCTGTACTTCTGGTCACAATATCAGTGTGTGTTTGGGTAACTAAATTGCAACAATTTGCTTTTTGTTCACTGCATTTTTTTATTGCATATTGTATATATAGTGCTGTTAAAAAGTTTTAGGCTGGTGTGGAAAAAATGCTGTAAAAGTAAAATTGCAAAACTAAAAGTGTTTATAGTTGATTTATCAATTAAGAAAACGCAAAGTGAATGAACAAAAGAGGATTAACCACCAATAAACGGGCAACATTAAGGATGCAGCAGTGGTTGGCCAAGAAAATGTAATGCATCAGATGAAAGACACATCATGCGTACTTCACTTCGAAATCAGAAGATGTCCAGCAGTGCCGTCAGCTCATTCAGGCAGCAACCAGTGAGACCTAGCTACACCGATCTACTGTTCAGAGAAGTCTGGCTAGAAATAATCTTTATGGAAGAATTGCGGCCAAAATCCATACCTTCGACATGGAAACAAGGCTTAGCAACTCAACTAAGCATGAAAACATAAGAACGTGGATGCAGACAAATGGCTGTAGGTGCTCTGGATTGATGAAAATGGGAAATATTTGAGGTTCCAAGCAAGCATTTCAGCAAATGGAGTTGAAAATTTGATCAAGACTAATGGTGCCCCCTCAATGCTGAGAAATACAGGCAGATACTTATCCATCATCCCATTTCAGGAGGTGTCTGATGGACTCCAAATGTATTCTGCAGCAGAACAACACCAAACATACAGACAATGTCATGAAGAAAAATCTTCAAAAGTAGAGAAGAACAATGAGTCCTGGAAGTGACAATATAGCTTCCACAGAGCCCTGATCTCAACATCAAGTGTGTCTGGGATCACATGAAAAGACAGAAGGATTTGCACAACCCTACATACAAAGATCTGTGGTTAGTTCTCCAAAATGTTTGGAGCAACCTCTCTAACAAATTCTTTAAAAAAAATATCTCTGACAGTGCACCTAGAAGAATTGATGCTGTTTTGAAGACAAAAAGGGTCATACCAAATATTGATTTAAGATTTCTCTTTTATTCATTCACTTTACATTACAATTGACAAAAATAAAACTATTAACACCTTTTTGAAAGCATTCTTATTTTGCAGCATTTTTGTCACACCTGCCTAAAACTAAAACACAGTACTGTATATTGCAGTTTATCACCTTGCATTCCATCTGATTTAAACCTCAACATATATGTATCGTTACCTATTGAAGGCACTGCCATTTTTAGATTTTGCACTTTTGTTTTTCCCTCCTCGTCTTCCAAGAGGAATCATTTTTTAACATTTTCCGTCGACACAGCCATATGGGGACATTTATATTTTTAATGATTTGTTGTAGTCTTACATGACCATTCACTTCACTATATACTTTATTGAAAAAAGGGTAAAAATTCCAAGTGAATTGAAATGGTGAAAAAAAGCATAATTTCGACATTGTTTTTTGGATTTGGTTTTTACATTGCTTATTTGCGGTAAAAATGACCTGGCAACATGATGTTCCAGGTCAGTATGATTATGGCGATAATAATAAACATACAAGTTTAGGATTATTATTATTGTGGCAAAAAAATGGTTTGTGTGGCCATTTTGCCATACCCATAACGGTTTTATATCTTCATTGATAGAGCAGTATGAGAGCTTAATTTTTTGCTTACAGAGTTGTGGTTATGGTGCCATTTCGGGGTACATTTGACACTTTGATTGCTTTAAACTCCACTTTTTTATGGGAGGAGCAGCAACTGAAAATTCCTTTTTGATCTTCCTTTCTTTATGGGAGTTACCCTACAATAATTTTATATGTTGAAATATCAGACTTTTAGAAATGCAGCAGTACTGAAAAGGTTTATTTTTTCCATTTCTTTATTTTTATATGTGAACAGCGTGGAGAGTTAAAATTTTGTTTTTCATATTTTAAAAATCTTTTTTTTTTTTTTTTTTAACAGTTTTTCTTTAACCCTTTCATGACATGGCGATTTCATTTTTTTTTTTTTTTTTTTTTTTTCTTCCAAGAGCCATAATATTTTTATTTTTCCGTCCATATAGCTGTATAAGGGCCTGTTTTTGTGGGACTAGTTGTACTTTTTAATAACAACATTAATTCTACCACATAGTATATTGGTAAACAGGAAAAAAAAAAACCAGAGTGCAGTGAAATTGCAAAAAAAAGTGCAATTTCAGCTTTGTTTTGTTTTACCATGTTCACTATATGGTAAAACTGACCTGGCAGCATGATTCTCCAGGTCAGTACAAGTACGCAGATACCAAACATGTATCATTTTTTTAAGTGGTGAAAAAAATGTCAAATTTATTTAAAAAATTTTGCTTTTGTAGACATTTTCAGAGACCCGTAACGTTTTCATTTTTAGGGATCTGGGGCTGTGTGAGGGATTTTTTTTTTACGCCCAGAGCTGATGTTTTAACGGATACCATTTTGGGGTAGATGTGATGTTTTGATCGCCTCTTATTGTATTTTATTTTAATGTGTGGCAGACAAAAAAAAACAAACAATTTTGGCGTTTTGACTTTTTTCTTGTTACATCATTTGCTCATCGGATTAATTTATTTTATATTTTGATAGATTGGACTTTTACGAACGCAGTGATACCAAATATGTATTTTTTTATGGTTTTATTTTTAATGGGGCAAAAAGGGGGGTGGTTTGAATTTTTTTTGTTTCATATTTTTAAAAACTTGTTTTCACTTTTTACTGTATTTAACAGTTCCATTAGGACTATTAAATCCAATCTGACCACTTGTTTACAGGAGAATCGTAATGACAGGTACAGGGGGTCATCAGCAGACCTTTGGCTTTCATGACACAGGCGCCGATGGGAGCGTGGAAAGTGTGTTAAACGCCACTGTCAGGATTTAAGAGGTTAGCAGCTGCGGGCAGAGCTCACCTCCACCTGTGGCTGTTAGAGACACATGACGGCTGATTGAATCAGCCATCGTGGGCAGGGAAAGATGCAGGGTCAGTGTGCGAGCTCACATCAAAGGCAGGGGCACGTGAATGGGATTAAGTTCCCATAGGGAACTTGAACTTGGGATTTGAATGAAACTGGTGATCAATTTGCAGAAGGCGCGAGGGGCGCCATTCCAAGCCTCTTAAAAGACACAAGTGACAGAGGCATCTAAATCTCAGCAGTTGCTCTCAGTTGCCAGCTATATAACACAGCTGGCACTTACGCTGTATAGAATATGCTCAGCTTCTGAACCCGCTTCATATGATTATGTTGCACTTCCATATAATAGTTGGGAGCATGTTGTCAATGAGTTATCTATATTAAATTATAGCTGTACGTTATAATTATGACAGACACACTTAACACAATAAAATCACCTTCAATGAGAAGTTTTGCATATCGTACACCAATCTGACGTACAGCTCAGAATCTAACTATAAACTGCAACCCACCAAAAGTGGTTTGTATGGCAGATGATTTTGAGCTGCTCCTACTGCCGAAATTTTGCATTTCACGTAGCCAATCATTTATATTGCTATTACAGCAAACCACAAAGAATTTTTGAATCTGTAACTTGATAGTTCAATCCTTAACTTACAATGTGTTCCTACATTTTGATGAGAAGAATTGCATTGCTTGCTATGCTTTTCTTGTCATCAACACTGCCATGGATTCTGATGGATGACTGCATCCTGACAGCAGTGTAAACTGAGCCTTATCCGTTGAAGCTTTATCACAAGTTGACTTACAGAGTAGCTATGGATATACTATTATTAGAATTTTAGCTTTCTGTTGGAGGATAAATTGAGGATACCATTTATTTTCATAAGCTAAAAGTGGAATTCACGATGGAATACATACTTTTACTTTTCTGAATTTAAGGTATATATCTAACAATATGTTTAGAATTTCATTCTATTTTCTAAATACCTGAAGTCAATAAATTGTCTCGCCTATACAATTATGTGTCATACTTTGCATCAGCTAGCAATCTTCAAGCGCTGTCATTTGTCAGGTCCTTTCTGCTTTCAGGTTAAAGTTCTGCTTAAAGAGTTATGCTGTTATTAAATTGCTTTAGTTAGCATGAAAAAAAACACGAGGTTTGTAATTGACTTGCTTTTTTCTATCTGCTGTCCTTCTACTGCTGTGAGAGATTTTATCTTACATGGTGTACAGCTTGTTTTGGAGTCTAGGGCTTGTTTTGTCTAGTCAAATGTGTGCAGTCGCTACATTCCTAGACAGGATTTAACGCCAATGATGCCAGTCAAATCTCCATAGCCCCGTGATTTCTATACAGAAGTTAGCTGCTCACTTCCCTTTTAGCTCCTTAGAAGTAGCTGATATAAATCTTGCAAAATCGCCAGCCCCCACCATCTGCTTATTCCAGAGTAGGTCTCCTAAACAGGACCTCTCCCTTTCCTGAGCCATGTGCTTGTCCAAATGCACTGTTGTCTCTCTAAATATGTAAATACAGTGATAACAGTGTACACTTTAGATGAAACCATTGATTGTTGAATGCGCACAGCAGAACTACTGTTGAGATTTATAGTTGTACTAATACTACAGCTCTCCCTGAGTGACAGTTCTGATGAGTAGCAGGAGTACCGGCCTCACCAGAAAATAAGGAGACTACAGAGCTGTAAGCTACTGAATAGACAACTTGAGAATAACCCTTGGAGTTTTGAATTTTGGTCCTCCTTCCTGATGTCCTGACAGATGTAAAAAAAAATAAAAGATTAAGCACCCAGTTTTGTTTTGTTTTATTTAGGACTGTAGGTAATTCTGCCATCTTCAAAGGACTGAACTTATACAAAATCCTCCTGTTTTGTATGCTAAATAGTTGGAAAAGTTTAATATTACCATTTTGTTGTTTTGTGGTATAAATTAACAAACCAAGTGCATATTTTTTAAGTCATCATACTAAAGGGCAAGTTGCTAAATATACGGCACCATAGACCACTTTTTTTAAAAGATTGACTGGGTTCTAATGATTGAGATTCTACAAATCAAAATGATATGTGTTGCAATAATTGACAGGAGTACAAGTAAGTGTTAAGTTCACACAGTGCAGTGCCTTTAAAAGCCTGTTTGTAAAGGCTGACCCGGCTTCAGATGCTCAATGAACGATTTGTAAAAGAGTGTTTAGTGCACATAGGCTGCCACATGTACCGAGAACGATAATCTTTTTTGCACCACAAAAGATTATTTGAACCAATGAATATTTTGCTCCTTCATCGGATGACCGGTAGCCTGTTTAGACTGCGCAATTATCGAAAAACAAGCGTTCATAGGAGCACTCATTCATGATAATCATATAGTGTAAATGGTCCTTAACCCCTTAACTACCGGTGCCGTATTAGTACGCATATTTGCGTACTGCCCGTTCAGTGAGGGATGATGCGCTGAGCCCTCACTGAACCGAGCACATGTCAGCTGATTCTTACAGCTGACATGTGCCCGCAACAGCCCCGGGTGAATCGCGATCCACCCGCGGCTGTTAACATGTTGAATGCCGCTGTCAATCTCCGACAGCGGCATATAACACGCGCTTCCGGGTAGCGCGTCATAAGCCCCGCCCACTGGCGACCCCGTCACGTGATCGCGGGTCACCGATGGGTGGGCATGACAACCCTGGGTCTGCAGCAGACGCCTGTGGTTGTCATGATCTTGTCGCTATGAGCGCCACCTAGTGGTCGGCGCTCATAGCACAGGACTATTTCTGCTGCATGCAGGGGACCTGCTCGTCCCCTGTATGTAGCAGAGGCGATCGGACAGTTGCTGCTTCTAGTCTCCTATGGAGACTATTGAAGCATGCAAAAAGTAAAAAAAAAAGTTTTTAAAAATATTAAAAAAAATAAAAAAATATAAAAGTTTAAATCACCCCCCTTTCGCCCCATTCAAAATAAAATATATATAAAAAAAAAAAAAACTACATACACATATTTGGTATCGCCGCGTTCAGAATCGCCCGATCTATCAATATAAAAAAATAATTAATCCGATCGGTAAACGGCGTAACGAGAAAAAAATTCTAAACGCCAGAATTACGTTTTTTTGGTCGCTACAAAATTGCAATAAAATGCAATAACGGGCGATCAAAACATCGGATCTACCCCAAATGTTATCAATAAAAACGTCAGCCCGGTGCGCAAAAAATAAGCCATTAACCAGCCCCAGATCACGAAAAATGGAGACGCTACGGGTCTTAGAAAATGGCGCTATTTTTATTTTATTTTTTTTACCAAATTTTGGAATTTTTTTTCACCACTTAAATATAAAAGAACCTATACATGTTTGGTGTCTATGAACTCATAATGACCTGTAGAATAAGAAGGGCAGGTCAGTTTTAGCATTCAGTGAACGTGGTAAAAAAAATAAAAAAAAAACTGTGGTACTGCACTTTTTTTGCAATTTTACCGCACTTGGAATTTTTTTCCCGTTTTCCCGTACAGGATATGGTAAAACTAGTAAAGGCGTTGAAAAGTACAACTCGTCCCGCAAAAAATAAGCCCTCACATGGCCATATTGACCAAAAAATAAAAACGCTATGGCTCTGGGAACAAGGGGAGCAAAAACGAAAATGCAAAAATGGAAAATGCTCCGGGGCTTAAGGGGTTAAAATCGTTTTTGGTGGCACAAGGAGGATCTACTCAATATTAAGCAGGTGGTCTTAAAGGGGTTGTCCGGTCTAAATCGATAAGTCTACAGTCACTCTGTGTGACTGCAGACTTATGAATCCCCTGCATATCCAGTTGCTGGCCTCCCGTCCTGGGTCAGTAACCGGCGAATCTCCGCAGTGCTGGGGGGATTCATAAGTCTGCAGTCACACAGAGTGACTGCAGACTTATTGATTTGGACCAGATAACTCTTTAATGCCTATTTATGCATTTGTTTATTCAAAGACAAAATCCCTATTGTAGAAGTGAGGAAGACACCTTATCCATCAAAATATTCAATGACAATGAAAACTTAAATACTAATGTATGTGTCAAAGGTCTTAAAAAAAAAAATAACAAAGAAATTTTTAGTGCAGCTCCAGTTTTTAAAAAAAATAAATCACTTAACTTATGGAAACATGATTCTCTGCATCAGTACGATTATGGCAACACCAAGCATGCATAGTTTTAAAATCTGAAATTTGTAAGAAAAAAAAAAAAAAAAAACATATATACAGTCCTGCTCATCGTTATTGGCCCCCATGAAGTTTAAGTACATAATATGGAATATCTCCTGAAAAACATGAATCAAGTGAAACAGTTTTTTGTATAGAGCCCTCGTGTTAAATACAAAAGAGCAAATGATAAATAATTTAAAACCAAAATCAATGGGAGGGAAAAATAGAAAAACCTAATGCTTGCTGTGTCACTGGTATTTGCATCATTTACATTAATTTAGCATGGAAACACATTTTGACTCGCCTGTGGTAAATCACAAAAGAGATTCACCTGTGATTGTCGGTGCCCATGTGCCATGAATTAGCCAATCAATGATGACTTCACTGTTTTAAAAAAAGCCACATGGTAGGCCCTGATCATTTGTCACAGTGGTAAAGACAAAAGTAGCTGTATGAGGACATCAGAACTGCTATTATTAGCAAACACTGGACTTCCAAAGGGTATAAGGCCATCTCCAAAGACCTTGGTATCCCAGTTTCAACAGTGTGCATTGTTATTAAGAAGTTTGACAAGCATCGAACTGTCAAGAATCTCCCTGGACATGGGGAAAAGAGGAAAATTGACAAGAGAGGTCTTCGAAGGTTGGTACGAATGGTGGAAAAAACACCATGTCAAACATCCAAAGACCTGAAGGCCAACATGGAACAGTCTGGGGTCATGGTTTCAACAAGTACCATATGCCGCACACTAAACCAAGCAGAGCATTATGGGCGAAAACCAAGAAAGAAACCACTACTGAAGAAAATACATAAAAAGGAACGGCTGATCTTTGCCAAAGAGTACCTTGACAAACCACAATCCTTCTGGGAAAATGTTCTGTGGACAGATGAAACAAAAATAGAGCTTTTTTGGGCAATGCAAAGCAACAGTTTACAGACGCCGCAATGAAGCTTACAAGGAAAAGAACACCTTACCAACAGTCAACCATGGTGAAGGATCCATAATGCTGTGGGGTTGATTTGCTGCACCAGGCACTGACCGTATCATAGGAATCATTAAATCAGAAAATTATCAAGAGATTTTCGAGCGAAATGTCCTACACCGTGTAAGAAAACTTGGTTTGAGTCGAAGATCATGGGTTGTCCAGCAAGACAATGACCCAAAGCACACATCCAAAAGTACACAGGAATGGTTGAAAAAGAAAAAAATGGACTGTTTTAAAATGGCCAGCAATGAGTCCTGACCTCAATCACATTGAAAATCTTTGGGGATGAGCTGAAATCTGCCATTGGGAAAAAGAACCCTGCAAACATTCAAGAGCTTGAAAAAACTGCAAAGGAAGAGTGGGAGAAAATTCCAGCTGAGAAGAGCAAGAAGCTTATTGATGGCTACAAGAAACGTTTGGAGGCTGTCAGCAATGCCAAAGGGTTTGCAACCAAGTATTAATTAGGGGTGCCTTTATTGCTGCACATGCTGTTTATTCTGTTTGGTCTTTAAAATTGTAACATGGAAGTTGAAAAACAATGTTTTTATTTTTGTATTGCTTTGGGCCACTAATTAAAAAATCCTGAGGATATAACTTTGGTACATTTCCATTTATTTCTGAAAATATTGTACAGTCTATGAAAAAAATGAAGGGGTGCCAATAACAATGAGCAGGACTGTATGATGGGGTATGCGTTGCTATTTTTTGAGACATAACTTTCTTTTTACTCCATCGTTAGAGCTATACATATGATAGTTTTTCTTTTGCACACTCAATGGTAGATTTCATTGGTTTCATTTTGGGGTATACACTACTTTTCAATGACTTTTCACTGCATTTTATGTAGGTGGTATGGTGGCAAAAGACAGCAAATTCGGCTGTTACCTATCTTTTTTTCTTTACGACATTTCCATTACGGGATAAACAATATTATATTTTTATCAGACTTTTACAGAACGGCAATCCACAGTCACCAGACCTGAACCCAATCGAGATGGTTTGGGGTGAGCTGGACCGCAGGGTGAAGGCAAAAGGACCAACTAGTGCTAAGCATCTCTGGGAACTCCTTCAAGATTGTTGGAAGACCATTTCTGGTGACTACCTCTTGAAGCTCATCAAGAGAATGCCAAGAGTGTGCAAAGCAGTCATCAAAGCAAAAGGTGGCTACTTTGAAGAACCTAGAATATAAGACATATTTTCAGTTGTTTCACACTTTTTTGTTAAGTATATAATTCCACATGTGTTAATTCATAGTTTTGATGCCTTCAGTGTGAATGTACAATTTTCAAAGTCATGAAAATACAGAAAAATCTTTAAATGAGAAGGTGTGTCCAAACTTTTGGTCTGTACTGTATATATATTTAACTTTTTTTTTTTTTTTTTTTTAGTATCCATAGGGGACCTGAACCGACAATTCTTTAATCAATTACAGTCCTAACCAGGGTCTTCGATGAAGCTTAGCCACAGGCTGGGCTTCACAAGGGTATCAGTATGGGAGCGATGGCGGTCTACAGCAGGCTCCTCTCTGCCATGGCAACACATAATCACATCACAAGGGGTGGATGGCAGGGTGTGATCGATAGGTGCGAAAAACACACAGCCAGGACTGCACAGCTTAAATGTCACTGTCAGTGATTCACTGCAGCAAATGAGGTGTTAAAAGCAGAGTTTGGGGATCACTCCAGTCTCTGCTGATAAAGGCAGATGCTAGCTGTATAACACAGCCAGTATCTGCCTTGCGTGAAGTGGACCAGCACCCTACACCTGCACTATAGCATACTTTTGTGTCATAGAGTGTGAAGGTGTTAGGTGAATACATCTATCCCTGTCCCCAATGTCGCTCACAATCTAATTTCCCTTATCTCAACAAGGCCAAATTCATAGAGATTAATTTGGCCTATCCATATATTAAAATGTTTTAGGCAAATGCAAGTGAACCTACAACATTGCAAGATCTTTTATATTTTACAGCAGTATAGAACATCAGAAGTGAACTCTTAGCTTTCCTACTACTCCACTATTACTATATTTAAAATGGCAGCATCAATTGCACCTTCACAATAAGCATCAAAATACTTCTGTGAATATATTAAGGATTAAAAAGTACAAAAAATATACTGCATTTAGGATGCTTTTAAGGATTATCAAAAATGGAAAGCAGGAAGGCGTGTTTAACACTACCTTCCCGAAACAAATGTTTTCACAGAGTATAGCTTGTTAAAGAGGATATCTGGGATTTTGTGAAAAACCCAAAAAATATGCCTAAGCATTAACAGGCATACCTGCCTGTTGTGTCCATTGCCATTCATCACCAGCACAGAGTGGTCACAGACCGCTCCTGCAGGGGATTCAGCGGCCTCTACTGACATAATTTCCACATAGCGACGGCTTTTTTTCCGCCCTGCTGTGTCAACGAGGTGTGATTCGAACGTCAATCTGATTAACAGTCGACTAACCCAGTTAGGCAGCGAGAATCCGGCTGTCAATCAGAATGATATTGAAGTCCCGACCCATCAACAGACAGAAGCGGAAAAGAAGCTGCCACTGACGTGAAGTCAGCAGAGGCAGTTGAACCCCCGGGAGGAGCAGTCTGTGACCACTCTGTGCCGGCAATGACACAAATTCCAGGATATCCAGTTTAAGTACAAAAACACTGCAATATGTGAATGATTAGGGACAAGACAGCTAGAAATATACACTTTACATATGAAAAAAAGATAAACAAAAAGAAACATGCAAAGCAAGGGCAAGAAATATTACTAAAACCTTTACTTTTTTAAAACAGGAATTAAACACAACGTTACATACAGTGGAATGGGATAAAATATGTTAGTTTTTATCTTTAAAATCAAAATATTCCTTAAAATATTTACATTTTACAGTATAAAAATAGCAAAACACAAGAATGTACAAGCTGAATTTTCAAGTATTTAAAGCACAAACATAAATTTCTAATTTTAACTTACTAACAAATTGAAGCTTGAAAGATTAGCCTAAATACCCCTATGGCAAGTGCATTTCAAAGCTATAGTAACCGAACGGCTTTGACTTAATCCATGATATTATCAACTCTGATACACTGACCATAATCAGTAATTTATGGAGATCTATTGTAATTTGCCATAAGTTTTTTTTGTTGTTGTTTTTTTATTACAGCACCAAATAGGTATCTAAATCTCCAAGTGAGAATCTGTAGAGCTTCACGATATTCCGGTTTTAAAAACAGTGCAATTATAAAACATTTTGTGTAAAGATTTTTGTTTTAAAATGTTAATACCATAACCTGATAAAATTTTGATTCATTGTCACAAAATTTCCAACTAAATATTACACGTTAGGATATTTAGAAAGAAATATACAGGACATTACATTTACATTTGTGTAAAAGATTTGTTAAATAAGTTTACAATTAGTGAGAATTGAACACAAAACATATAATGGGCAATCAGGCTTACAACAGTTTGTGTCTGGGAAAACACTGACATTTGATAGAAAATGATGGCACAACTAAGAGATAAAACTAACAGCATGAGATGTTTTTATCGTTTACTTTTATCGCTGTGGTCCCTATTCCTGTCTTTGTGGTGTCTATCCCTTTCTTTGTCATCTTCTCGATCTTTGTTTCTTTCCCTACATTTTTCTTTATCCTCACTTTTAGACTTCTCATTTCTCCCGTCTTTACTTGTTCTACTATCAGAAGACTTGTCACTGTGAGAACCCCGAGATCTTTCTTTCTCCCTATGTGATTCATTGCGACTTTTCCGATCTCGGTCATGACTTCTCTCTTTGTCTCGACCTCTACGTCTGCTTCTTTCAGAGTCTCTATCTCCGTGCTTATCACTTCCAGAATCCTTATCATGCCTTTTATCTCTTGAGTGATGTGACTCACTAGAAAATCTCTGCCTTTGCCCACTTCTATTTCCGCGACTAGAATTTCTGTCAGATAAACGATCTTGCTTGTCCCAGGGATCACTGTGTCGTCTTTCTGAACCTCTGTCTTTATGATATAGCTTTTGTGGTGCCTGGTACCTGACTTGTTCAGTGGTCATAAGGGGTCCAGTAGCTAAATGTCCAAAAAAATGAGGAGGCGGTCTAGCTAACTGAAGTGATGGGTGCCAGGCAATTAATGGATTATGAATACCGGACTCTGCAGATTGAAACCTGGGTGGTCTTGGAAACCCCATTCCTAATGGGCTTGGTAAAAGAGGTGGTATGTGAGGAGCATAGGGAAACATAGGATTTGCTTGCAAAGGAAAGCCAGGAGTGTGCTGGAAAGGGAAAGGTGGAGGACTAGCCTTTAAAGGTAAGAATGGTGGTTGTTGTATCATTAATGGCGAAAAGTTCGCTGAAAATGCAGGAACTGGATTTTTGCAAGAATTTTCAGTATGTGGAGCATTTGCGGTTTGTGCCTGTGACTTGCTTGCAGCCAAAGCTCGCCTAAATTGCTGGAGAGGATCTGTCTCATCTATCAGGAGATCTGGTGGGAACGGTTTTTCAGTGTTTGATTCTTTGGCTATATCTTTTTCTAGGTCTGTTGAAGAAGGAAACAGTAATGAACTGGTTTTTGGTCTATTCTTAGGTGAAGACGCATCTGTTTCTTCTTGAGAATGCTTCTTTGTCTTCTCTTTCTTGTGGCGTGAAGTACTCTCAGCGGATTCCTTGTTCGTGTGTGAATTGGAATCAAAATCTTTTGTATCTGAAGTGCTAATATGATGACCTCTTCCTGCCGCTTGTCTAGGATCTCTTTTACTATGTATTAACTTTGGAGATTTCACAGGACTTGAATTAACATCCACAGATGCTACAATATTTTTATCAGTGTTATCTTTTGTCACTGGAATTGAAGACATATTTGAATCTGATACAATATTATGTTCAATATCATCTTGTTCTATTTTATCTTCTGTTTCCTCGCCGCCCAGAACATTCATTGTAGTTAAAAATGCCTCAGTGGAAACATCAGGAGGTTTATCTTTTAGAGAAAGCCCTAATGATGATCCAGATAATATAGTTACTGGAGCTGGATCATCCTTAGTTTCTTCAATTATTCTGGATGCTATGTTCATTTCTATATCCAATGCTTTTTCAGATATGAGGGATTGCTCAATTGCTTGATTTTTTTCTTCTTTTAATGACTTATTATTTACTGTAGCTGTGGGTTTACATTCAAATGTATTCTCCGTAGTACCTAAAAGAGATTGTAATATATCATCAACAGGCAAAGGTTTGTTAGCCAGGTCTAAGGTAGATTGAGGATTTTCCCATCCAACCAAAACTCCTGGTAGAAATCGTAATGGCTTTTGAGGTTCCCGTTTAACTGCTTCTGGTGTAGTTTCAACTGCTGCTGGTGGTGGCGGTGGTGGAGGCGGTGGTGGTGGTTCCTCACTTTCTGAAAGCTGTGCTCTGTTTCTATTCTTATGCAATACTGTTGTGAAAGAATTAAAAAAATCATTTTCATCATCATCATCTTCATCGTTGTCATCATCAAGCTCAAGTCTACTCCTCTTCTCTGGGACATTAAGTAGAGAGCCTAACTGTTCATCATCAATGCTTGTACTGTGTTGTCTTTTCACTTTCTGGCGAATTATCAAAGCCAGAAGTAAGTTTGGTCTACGTGCTTCTAGGCCTGTTGAAACAATAAACAAACTTCTAGTAAGAAACCATGCAAGAAAAAAAATGAAATAGTTCATTATCAGCACAATGCTATATAAAATCTGAGTTAAGAACATGAATTTGTGTCCACATTGCTATCTTTAAACATGTCAAGCGGGGAATTTACATACGGAAATATCCTCATTTCGATAAAAATTAAAAAAAAGACATTGTGAGAAGAAAGAAATTTGGACACATAGGTGCATATTTCCTTTCAACTTTAAAAAAATAGCTGAGGAACAAGGTTAGCAGAGCTTTAAGAAATGAGAATAAGAATCACAACAAAAACATAGTAAATAATGCATTTGACTTTAAAAAAAAAAAAACCTTAAGAATGCTAAAATGGAAATTAAGAAAAGTACAGAAAATATGACGGTCAAACTGTTTATGGCTACAATATGTAAAAAATGTGGACACATCTGATCAGGTAATGGTTTTTCTTGTTTTTATTAGAATGAGTACACTGGATTCCAACTGAAGGCCGCAAGACCACAAGGAGTAAAGAAACCCATGTGAAAAGCTAGAATGTGTGTTCAACCTTAGACTCTTCATAATACCCCTCTTTTTACGCTGATGACAGCAACATCAGGTAATCACCTGGAATGTCTTCCAATGGAAAGATATGTCTTGTCAAGAATTAATTTAAGGAATCAACGGCCTACAGAAATTGTTTGCGACTATCAGATGTAGTTTGCTAAAGCAATTGTGGTACATAGTTCCACACAATGGTGACTTCTATTTCACAACTGAAAAAAGCCATTATATGGCAAGAACCACTCAAATAAGTAAAGAGAAGCAACAGTATATCATTACTTTAAGACATGGAGGTCAATCACTCCAGAAAATTGCTAGAACCTTGAATGTATCAAGTGCAGTAATATTAACCATCAATCGTTATGATGAAATTGGCTCTCATGAGGACTGCCCCAAGAAAGGAAGACCAAGAATTACCTCTGCTACAAAGGATAATTTCATCAGTTACCAACCTCAGAAACAGCAAATTGACAGCACCTCAGTTAACAGCTCGTATAAATAATACACATACATCAATTGCTTTAGAGAGGTTTTAAATATACATTTTTTCAACTATTATTCCGGACCTCATCTGTCTTTTGCACCAAAAACTGTCCATTACTATGCAGAAGCGCTCCGTTTAGCATTGCTCAGCTGTGTGACTAGGACAGTGGCAGCATAACTGATATTTGATCTGGCATTCAGTGGAATTGTGCCAATCATAGCACAACTCTATAAAGGTGAGCATCTACACTCTCAAATTCACCCCTTCCACTGTATCTTAACATACTCATCCTATGTGTACCTATTTGGGATTTTTCTTCTTTTATATACTTCATCTACTATCAAGTAGCAGACACATAACATCAAATGTCCAGAGGAGACTTCAGGAAGCAGGCCTTTATGGTCGAATTATCGCAAAAAAACCCACTACTGAGTATTGCAAACAAGATGTGACTTGTTTGGCCAAACCAACACAAGGACTGGACATTAAATCTGTGGAAATCTATAATGTGGTCTGATGAGTCTAAATTTGATATTTTTAGTATCAACTGTCATATCTTTCCGAGACACAAAAGGTGAACGGATTGTTTCTACGTGTGTAATGCCAACCATGAAGAATGGAGAGGGAGATGTGATTGTGTGGGGGTGACTTTCTAGTAACACTGTTAGTGATTTATTGCAATTTCAAGGCACACTTATCTGGCATGGCCAGCACAGCATTCTGAAACATGTTATCCCGTCTGGATTACACTTAGTGAGACGGGACCATCATTTCTGTTGCAACAAGACAGTGACCCAAAACACACCTCCGGGTTATGTAAGAGTTTATATGACCAAGCAGGAGAGAAATTGACTATTGCATGTCTTTCACAATCACCTGACCTCAATGCAGTTGAGATGATTTGAGTATTTGAGAGGAGTTGGGCAGCAGAGAGTGACAAAGCAGCCAAAAAGTGTACAGCACCTCTGGGACCTCCTTCAAGACTATTTGACAGCGACTGCAGGTGACCACTCGATAAGCACATTGTACAAGTTTATGAGATCCTGTAGATTGGCTGTGAAGATGCTTGTCACGGAAAGTAAAAACCCCTACTTGACTTGACATGCAGACAAAACAAACAAAGGTGTCCAGCCATTTGGATATAAAACTTCACCAATTTATTAGTACAGCTTTAGGCTTAGTGCCCACGATGCAGAAATGAAGCAGAAATTTTCCTGAGCATTTCTGCATCTCCTTGGCAGAAAAATGCATGCGGTTGTTACATGCGTTTTTGGCGCGTATTTGCATGCGTATTTGCCATGCGTTTTTCCAATGCATTGTATAGGCAAATACGTATGCAGAAACGCACAAGAATTCGTCATGCCCGTATTTTTTCTGCGAGTAAAATCTGCGCAGAAAAAATACGGACCATGTGCACAGAACTTGCAGAATGTCATAGGAAGTCATGGGATAAGGTATGCAATGCGTTTCTGGAGCGTTTACGCGCTGCAAATACGCACCAAAATATGCACCAAAAACGCATCGTGGGCACACAGCCTGAAAGGTTCCAGCCACATTAAAATTATTGCATCAAGGCAAAAACAGCACATTTCGGACATAGAGTAGTCCTTAATCATACCATGGTACACCTTTATTTGCTTTGAAACCTGATGAAGCTGCTTGAGAGACTGCCAAGGATGTCACCAAAGTAAAAAGGGGATATTTTGAGGAATCTAAGATATAACACATATTCTGGTTTCTTTTTTTCTTGTTTCGTTATGGGAACATTTGTGGTATTGCTGCATGCATTCTGAATCTAGAATATCCACATTCCCATAACAATAAGGAGAACCTTTGCATGAATGGGTGTGCTCAACTTTTGACTGGTACTGTATATCTACTGTAATTTTTGGACTATAATATGCACCTAGGTTTTAAACACAAAAAAAAAGGTAGAAAAGTGGTAAAAGGAAGGGTAAAGGTGATGTCTGAGCATATCCATTCAATGTGTAGATCTGCAGTAGCCGGCAGGGTCTGCCACACAGTAAATGAAGTGGCACATAGCAACACCACTTCATGTGTTTACATCTGGCTGATGCCAGAGCTTTTAACAGCTGATTGCTGGGGGATGCCGTGTGTCGGACACCCGCCGATCTGATATTGATGCCAGCTTGTGGCAGATTACAATGTTGTTTTATCTCCAGCACTGTACGGAGCATGGGTGAGCATTTGTGAGGGTGTGCCCTGTATGCTGCTGAAAACATAACTGACAGTTCATTGTACCTGTCATTACAGGAGCAATGAGTGTCAGTGTGAACAGAAGCAGTAAGCCTGGCTTCGTCACTGTCTTTATTACTCTGCGCTTTGACTCTGGCTCGGTGTCCTCCCTGCATCTAAAACCCTAGCAATGCTTAATGCTGTTCAAGCAGCTTGAACTCCAGGCAGTCAGAGCAGTCATTACAGGCATTTACAGAGGGAGGGGGTATTATCAGAATATGATTAACACAGTGGGGTATTGCCTTATAGCACGCATTACAGTCAATCATCCCATCACCCCCTATACTGTGGACCTATTACTGCGAATGGTACTGTCAAAGTCAGACCTTTCTAAAAGCACCCCATGTGAAGCTGCATACACAATGTAGAGCTACAATCCTAGCATTGTGGCCGTTTACAGGAGAGGTGCGTCATTACTGTTCTGTGCTTTGGATGTTCCATTTCTGAGCTCGACAACTCAATGCTTGCCTCCTCTGTGCTGTGACTGCTCAGATCAACTTCAACCATACTAACAAGACCATTGATAGTGCAGCTTAATTAGTCCAGAGACAGAGCAGTCAGAGAGGAAATCAGCCATTCACAGGGAGGAGGCAGGCACTGAGTACAGCAACTGGAGGAGTAGAATGAGAAGCTGAATTGCAGCACGAGTTTAATGAAAGCTTTGCCATAACATTGAAAAAGTAGTCAAAGAGGTCTGACACTTCTGGGTCCCCCTAACTGTGGACTATAAGAGACAGACACTTTTTTGCAAGATTTGTTTCTTGCTAAAAAGAGGATCTTAAAGTGCTAAAAATACGGTAATTCGATGTAATGCTTTTTATATCTCTACTCACATGTGAGGCTTCCAAATGACAAGCTGTAAATACTGTCTATTTCTCGGGAGGTGTATGTGGACAGGAAGCATTAGGCAAAATCTTACAATTTCGGTTTAAATACATTTCCTAAATGTAATCAGTTTAAACATCCTTATGGTGTTAAAGGTAAAAGTACACCGATAAATATGCATCATATCTCATGCACCTAAAAGATTTTTACCAAAAAGAAGGATTGACCAAAATTTCCTATTTTTTGTGCAAAATAATATAAATTTGAACTGTTCCCATGTTAAGAAGTAAAAAAGCTTAAAGCTTACCAGGTCCGTCGAAGGGTACAAAGAAATGTGGAATTTTTTCAGAAGCACCTAACGGAATGAGATACATGTCTTTCACCTGCCTCATATTGTTTGCAACTACACCATAACGTTTCCTGCTACTGAAGTAAGAATATAGCAGTGTGTAAGATATTTGATCTTCTTCTGTCTCTGGAGTAAAACGTATTACACAAGTTTCCTAAAAAAGATTGAGTTTTAGTTAATGATGGTTTCCAATCGCAATTTTTTTTAATCCAGATCAACAAAACGCTAGACTTGGTGTGAATCGATTTGCTAGATTAGGTCTTTTAGGCACATCAATTGTCTGCAGTTGCTGGACGGGAGCAATGAGAACGTGCTCCTGCCTCCCGCCATTTGCAAATTTACTTCTGATTGGCTGGAGTGGTGCGACGTCACATGTGCGTCCTGATACAACTATGACGTTGCGAAAGGCTGGATAATCAAAAGAAGAGATACAGAAGCCTAGGAGGTGGTTTTCAGAGCACTCGTCCAGTGGCCACAAATGACCAACAGACCAGATACTAGGAATCAATTCACGCCAACTTTACAAAACACCCCATCGAATAGAAAACAGTACATCATATTAGACTTTATCAACCTCCTATTTTTTATGCGGCAGTGGCTCTCTAGGGACTCTTGTGACATTGTTATGTCACACAATCCCTGTGGTGAATCAGTGCTGGCTTCACTCTTCTACGGACGTAGTTGACATCCAGAGGAAGTGGGCAGCAGCAACTCTCACTTCCTCTGGATGTCTTGATTTGTCTGTAGGACAGGAGAGTGAAGCTAGTGCCGATTGGAATCAGGCATCACAAGACATAACAATGTCATGAGAGCCCTGGGAGAGCCAGTGTCGACACAGCTTAAACAGCGCAGACACCAGGGGAGAGTATAATTGTTATTATTTTACTGGGGGCAAATATAGGGATTCAGAAGGTGTTGCCGAGTAGTCGACAAATTCATAGTTTAAAGGAAGTCTGTCAGGACAGGAAGACTGCTCAAACTAAGTACAGGCACTCGGTGCAACCTTGGTGCGGCCAAACATTTAAAGATTAACCGTCGTTTTATTTTTATTTCATAAATCAATAGTATACATAAAAATAAGAAACTTTGTAATATATCTCATCAGAGAATTATGCTTCTTTCTCCTCCTGGTCTGATCATTCACTCTCAAAGTTCTCATTTCATAGGTAAAATCTGTCTTTAATGAAGACGGACTTTTACATTACTCAGATGGAAGATGGCATTTGCTAGTGATGACATTTTATTGAGAACATAGGGGGAGAAAGGGGAGAAAGATTAAGAGGAAAGGAGCTAGAGACAGAGCTCCTCCCTCCTCTTTACCTCTTCCCTTCTACATAAAATCTCATCAGTAACAACTGTCATCTCCTTTATGTAACAATCTGTAATCACTGAAGACACATTTTACCTGTGAATTGAGAATAGAAAAGGTATCATAACTACAAGATTATCTTGCTTTTCCCCCACTGAGAAGATTTCCTTTTGAGAATATTGAGAATGAAGAAACAGTCCAGGAGGAGAAAGAAGCAGAGTTCTCTCATAAGGTATATTACAAAGTTGCTTTTTTAAAGGAGTGTGTTATTGATTTATTAGATAAAAATTTAAGACAACCGTTACTTTTTAAGTGAACCTTCCACCCTACTTGTTCTCTGTCAATCTCTCCCTCCCTTTATAGAGCCAGAGAATGGGGAAGTTAGATGAAAAACAAGTAGGTGGGGAGGTGCACTTAAATGTTTGGCTATGCCAAGGGTTGACAAAGTGCCTGTACTTAGTTTGTCATTCTGTGCTGACAGACTACCTTTAATTAGATAGAAGCAGAGATGTGAAAGACATCCAGCTGAAAAAAATATCTGGTACAAGTATTGCAGCATAATCACCAGAGATCTTCTGGCCAAGGTCAGCTACCAAACATAGCTCTCTACCACACAATCCTTACTTCCAAGGGTCTTTTCTAGTTGTGCGTCTGGCATAATAAAATCTAGTTCTGTTATGTTATTTTAGCCCTTAATTTCACAGGGTTTGGGTACATTCAGGGCATACATCTAAAATTACCTAAACTGTTCGGAACAGACAAAAGCAACTATGAAAAGTCACACTGTTTATCCCACACTGCAAAAGCATTCAGCAAATGCGCAGTTACAGACCATTCGGCTGTCCAAGGCTGTGCATGCACCAAATCCTTTCAAACCAGCGTAAATGAGGAGTCAGGAACGCAGGTATGTGATTACCAAGTGACAGTCGCCATCATGTGTGCTATGGATATCCACTGTTCACAGTGCTGATTCATGATTATCAAGGGGCCTTGGAGCACAGTACAGGAGTAACAATGGGGTTATTGAAGAAAGACTTCAGTAGAATATGGAAGACACCTCAGCATTATTCCTCAACATTTCATGCGCAACTTGACTTACAAAAAGTGAAATTCCTAAAGCCTGTGCAAATGCTAATGAGTCGCCTTTAAACATGGAAATGCTAATTTGTATTTGCAAAGGTATGTGAAATACAATGTATACTTGTAGGTATAGTACCTTTGTTCCAGAGGCCTTTATCTTTTCTACATAGTCCCAAACTGTTTGTGGCGAAATCCTTCCACCTACTTGTATGTATTCAGGAAGGTCCTAAAAAGAAATTGTATACTCTTAGATTTGGATACATATCACTATATGCTGTTAGGCTGCATACTGTAATTGATGCCTACAGAATCATTAAAGTGGGTGACACACAATTAAATTGCAAATTGAAGTGTTTCCTTGCCTATCTTTCCCATGGAATTATGGTCTCACATGTACTTCAATTGGCGCTCGTGCAACATTGTCTATGCACTAATGAGCCAATGCCCCAAGATCAAGGTTGGTCAAACGACTCATGAATTCAGACAGCGAATACAACACTTTTCTAGTATTGTGACAGACAAAGAGGATCGGGAGAAAGGTAAAACATGTACATCTGTGGCCTCTCATTTTCTGCATCATTATGGGGGCAACACTTGAGATATACGTGGCATGGGATTGGAAGTGGTGTACACCAACATCACAGTAGGTGATATTTCCAATGAGCTTTTACGCCGAGAGTCCAAGTGGTTTAGCTCCATATGGACTGAATGAAGAAATCTTCTTTATGGGCTTCTACAAGCAAACCTAGCTCACCAAGTTCACACACATTCTATCTTTTCTAATATTTTTAATGGAGTTTCCTTCAGTATTCACTTTTCTTTTCCTTTCTTATATTAAATATACAATTAAATATACAATTAAATATTACCTTACATTTCTCTGTTGGATCGTGCAAAACAACAATTTATCAAATTGGAATCAATAATTAAATAATGGTCCCATGTTTGAATATTTATGCTACTTGTTATAGTGCTCCCTTTAGTGTTCTTTTTATTCCCTCTCAAAACATCCACCTAATGGGTCCAGTGCTAGATTGATGAAGCCTCATCTAGTTTGGCAATTTTTAGTGGCAGGCCTGCGGCACATGGGCAAAGATCATTCTTTTAGCAATGTACAAGAGGAAATAAGTGGTGAAACAGAATTTCTTAGAATCACCAACACTATGAATCTACACACCGCTCTGCTAGTGTCTCCAGGGAGAGACAAGCAAAACCGAAACACACCCAAAGGGGCACTGTGCTCTGATGAAAGATTTTTCCCCTTCATTTCAATGATCAATTGGGTCTTCAGATCTGAACTTCCACCAATGAAAAAGTGTCACTACAGCGTGTTAGAAAACAGAAAAATTAAAATAAAGTATACTTAATGAAAACGCTTGAACATGTTTATAACAACCTAGACATTTAAAGGAAATCGGTCAGCAAGTTTTTGCTATTTAATCTGAGAGCAGAATAATGCATATGCAGAGAGCCTGATTCCAGCAATGTGTCACTTGCTCAGCAGCTTCCTGTAGTTTCAATACAATCATAGTTTTATCAGCAGATTATCACTGCAGGACTAGGTGGCACATGCCAGCAGGGCAAGCTAATCCTGGTTACTCAGACCCACCACTGATTGGCAGGTTACAGTGCACACAGAAAACTGCCAACCAGTGGTGTGGCCGAGCTTATACAGGGCTCAACACTGAAAGCACTAAGCAGAGAAAACAGGGATTTTATCAAAACTGAACCAAGCAGCCCAGTAAGTGACATCACATCACTGGAAACAGAATCTCTGCCCATACATCATGCGGATTCAGATTCCATGGCAAAAACCTGATGACAGATTTCCTTTAAAAATTGTTAAAAGTAAACGATTTCCTCACCTCTGATAAATGCTCCAGTGACCCAGATACAGGGTAAGCCTTGATGATAAATTTTGCTACCGATGGCATGTTAAGAAATCCCTTCCAGATGTAGGTTAAACGTGCTAAAAAAGTAGATTCATCTTCAGCGGTGTCCGTAATATTAAATGATTCATTGCTGTAAAATTATTACAATAAAAAATATTTAAAAAATTCAAAACAACACATTTCTGTTTGTAACATTTTTTTTTTAAATGCACATCAATAACACACATACAAATAATATTATGTATTAATGCTTTAACAGGAGTCAGAAAACGCTACAGACTTTAGGAGCCAGTTATCACTCATGGTGGCAAATACCATTTTGAAAGTAGTGAAGTATAAGGGCATGTGCACATGTATTCGCTGTGTTAAGTATTCGCTGCAGAAAGCTCAGTATAACCCTGTGCACACAGAGAGCTGTCAATCAGTTGTGTCGTTACACACAGCTCAGCATTCAGAGAACTGGTAGATCTACAGAAGGTAAAACAGTGATTTTATCAAAACTGCGGCAAGCAGCCCAGTAAGTGATACATCCCTAAAATCAGGGTCTCTACTCCGACATCATGCTGCTCTCATATGATGTAGCAAGAACCTGGTGACATATTCAGTTTATAGAGGTTATCCTGTACACTTAGGCTGTGTGCCCACTATGCGTTTTTTAAGCATTTCCGCAGCGGCAATTCCACTGCAGAAACGCTTAAAAAACGCTTGGTAGAAGATCTGCAATGTTCCCCAATGATAATCTGCATGTGCTGTGCACATGCTGCGGAAATTTCTGCTGTGGATTATCATTGCAGAAAAAAACGCAGCACTACCAATTATTTTGCGTAATCGCGGCGTTTTTGCCACCATTGACTTGCATTGAGTCGCTTAATATCCACATGACTACATGTGCACATATGGATATTAAGCGATTCAATGTGCGGATGGTACCCGGGTCTCCTCCAGATCTGGGTACCATGGTACCTGTAAAAAAAAAAAAAAAAAAAAAAAAAAGAATTAAAATAAAAAATATACATTATACTCAACTTCTGATGGCCCCCGGTCTACATAGCGATCCGTCCTGGCTCCCCGGCAGCTCGCGATGGTCTAAGAGGACCTGCGGCGGTCGCGTGACCTGTCACATGATTAAATGACGTCATGGCAGGTCCTTTTACACAACCGCGAGACACCGAGAAGACCGGACGCATCGGATAAGGAGACCATTTTTTACCATTTTTGTTCTTTTTTTCAACTAACTTTGTCACACTATATAAAATCCATGCCGGTTGCATGGATTTATATAGTGTGACCAAGTTGTCAAGTGTTTTTCCAAGTGATGCTAAAATCGCTTGGAAAGCGTTTGACAACCCGCATGCGAAATCGCATGATCAAAACGCTTCACTTACGCTTGTCCCTGGAAACGCATGTAAAATCCGTATGCGTTTTTTCTGCCAGGGAGATGCAGAAACGCATTTCTGCATCGTGGGCACATAGCCTTACTCAGTTTATTCGCGTTTCATCCCGCAACGGGTCATTAGTGGCTGCCCGATCTTCAGCATTCCCTTACTTTGATCATACATGTATATTTCTATATTGTTTGTCCAGCACAGGCACTCTTTATATGATCGACGCTACACAATTTCACTACTTTACTCTATATGAGCATATATCTATATCTATAT
The DNA here is from genome assembly GCF_046119375.1 of Phyllobates terribilis. Classification (NCBI taxonomy): domain Eukaryota; kingdom Metazoa; phylum Chordata; class Amphibia; order Anura; family Dendrobatidae; genus Phyllobates; species Phyllobates terribilis. The sequence continues at coordinate 385,513,538 of NW_027362763.1, read as the reverse complement.
ATCTATATATATATAGATATATATATATATAGATATAGATAGATATAGATATCTAGATCTAGATATATATATATCTAGATCTAAATATATCTAGATCTAAATATATATATATATATATATATATATTTAGATCTAGATATATATTTATATATCGATCTATCTCTCTCTCTCAGTCTGCTTCCCCTCTTTATTCCATGTTTTAGTAGTGTCACTTTTTATATATACTTTTTACATCTCACTAAATATTTTTATACTGAATGATTTTGGATTACATTTATACATGTTATTGCCTTTATGTCTTACACCGTTTTCTGTCTTTTTTGCATATTGGGTACATATATATTAAACTGGTACAATAACATACTTGAAATATATACACAATACATACTCTTTTTATTTTATACATTCACTTCTTGATTTCTAATTAGATTTACAATAACTTCCTTGCCATTATAATAAACCCAGCACAGAAAGACCTCACTGCAATTGCAGGCTAAACATGCATTGATCTGTGACACTGCTTTTCATTATAAATGGGGAGTATTGGAAATAACAAGAAGTAAAATCTAGATGATGATAAAGCACCACGTGATAACTTCTGGGATGCACTCATAGAAACTACACACATAATGAAAGTATATTACAAAAGGTATTGTTAGTTATGATATCAAAAAAAGAAGTGAAAAAAGTAGTGCAAAAAAAAAAAAAACATACATTAAGGCTATGTGCACACAGTGCATTTTTTCCGAGCGGAATTGGCATCAAAAATGCATTGCAAACCTTATCCCATGATTTCCTATGACATTCTGCAAGATCTGTGCACATGATCAGGATTTTTCCTAACTGTATTTCATGTGCGGAAAAACAAGCAGTTTGTCCATTCTTTGTGCGTTTTTCCAATACAATGCATTGGAAAAAACGCATGGCAACTCCGCAGGCAAAAACGCACAAAAAACCCATGAAAAAGCATCAAAAATGCTGCGGATTTTCCTGCCAAGAGGTGCAGAACCTTGCAGAAATGCAGCAGAAATTTCTGCAAGCAATTCCTGATCGTGCGCACATAACATTACCTTAGCTGTTCCCCCAAATGAAAATGGAACAGATATACAGAAAATGAACTCATCTGTTCTCTGCAGGATTTTACAAGACTATTTAGGAAAAATGCTGCAGACTGACACTCTGGGACCAATTAATAAAAAAAGTGGCATAAAGCTTACGCAAAGTCGCAAGTTTTTGCGCAACACAGAGTTGTGCAAAAAAACTGACATTTAAAGGGGTGCTCCAGGGAGATAAAAAAACCTGTACTGTCCCTACCCTCAAACTAAAGATCATAGAACTGCACTGGGTATTTCATCTTCATAGTTTAAGAGGGCAGGGACAGTGCAATTTTTTCTTTTATCTCCCCGGAATACAAGTTTAATGTTTTCATGCCATTTTTATATCAGCTCTGCCAAAATGAGCAGAGCTGTGAAGGAGCCTAGGCCGTGGTCACGCCTGCCCGGCCAATTCATGAAAAGTAGCTGTGTTTTTACAAGCCAAAAATGCTACTCAAGTCACTGAATTTCTGCAACGGCAGACGGTGGCGCACACGCAACTCGAAAGGAGTGCCAAATTCATTAAGTGGCATGCATCTCTTAATAAATTTGGCTCCTCTTCCACTCCATCAATTCTGGCACAGAGCAAGAATGTCCTTTGTCAGTCTTGAGGAATCAGCCCCATTGTCTCCTGTGCACGTGCCATTCAATCAAGATTTCACAGATCACAATTTTTTTCTATACATATTTTTTTTTAATCTTTAATATTTGTTTGCAACTACCTACAGGAACACACACATTTCCTGTTTTTAAGGGCATCTCATTATCCAAGAAGCACAGGGGACTTAAATTTCATCTTTTGTACTGCTTGAGGCCTAGATGAGACAATAGCAACACTATACACACAAGGGTGTAATTACACTTGCCGGCGGCAACCATTTAACGATTGGCAATTGTTTAATAGCCAGTTTAAATAGGCCAATACTCTTCCGTGGCTAAAGAACTATCATTACAACAATCGTTCTGTATGCATAGAATATCACTGTTCTCGGCAGCACAATATCCTGTCACAGGACAACGTGCTGCCAAGATTGATGGTTGTTAAGCAGGCTTATTCATTTCACCACACAAACTAGCATTTTGCTTGTTTGTTGGGTGATCGGCAGTGTAAATGCAACTTTAGGCAATGTATGCAAATCGCCTACCAAATCTCTAGGGAGGGTCAATACTCCCTGCCTGATTCAGACATCAGTATTTTTCACGTACACAAAAAAATGGTACTGGTGTTATTAGTGTTTTGGATCCATGTGTCATCAGTGTTTATCACATATGGAAAAATAAATAAATTACAAAGATTCTGCTATACTTTGCAATGTTAAACAAGGATAGCAAGAAGCCAAGCGTAGTGGGCAGCAATGATAAATAAGGGTGCCACTAATCTGTGCAAAAAGTCAATAAATAAGAAGAAAAAAAGTTGCAGATAAAAATTGTGCACAATCATATACAGACAATGATTTGAAAATTTATAAAGTAACAAATAGACACAAACAATTAAAACTGCACAAGAAATCCAAAAATAACCCCAAACAACAGGCAAAAAGATAAAAACACTTGAGTTTCCCTAGACAAACAATGATCAGCACATGATCCATAATCCATAAGAATTCAAGAAATTTGATAGCAGATAATAATGAAATAAACCCAAAGGTAAAGTACAGTGTATAACCTTCAAAATTAAGAGTATTAATAACAGGAAGACAAAGAGGAAGAATTGCCCATTGGTCTAAGTCTCCACACATATCGCTACCACGTCAAAGCTTCATCAGGGGTAATGTCTGATGTCAGGTCAGGGTTATATATATATAATAAGGAAAAATAAACTGACATTTATTGATAAAGGGGGTCAGTGCCACCTGTGGACGGCGTTACCGTGCATCAGAGAGGAAGCCGGAAGGAATCTACAGCGCATGCGTGGAGCGGTATAGTTAGAAATGGGTTTGTGTTCCACAGAGAAGGAACATGTCAGTAGGTGAAGAGTCAGAGAGGAAACATATCAGTAAATCAAAGGCTAGACTGCAAATATCAAAGGCTTAAGTTAAGTATACGTAAACACTGACAGCACACAGTCCCATCTGTGTGCTGAACGTATTTTACAAGGAGCTCGACTTGTACTGGCACTTTACATCTGTGCTGTTGGAAAAAAACATGACATGTTTCTGTGAGTATTGCACGAACAAACGGTGCTTGAAAAAACACGGACATGTGAACAGCTCCATATGCAATAATGGGTATGTGTTGTATCCGTGAAAAACACAGATAGACAAGGTCTGAATGATGCCTTACTGATACATTTATTTTAACTATAATTCATTGTAGCTCCCAGAAAGCAGAGATGAACCTGCACTGAATAACGCAAGAAGGTTGAGTGTCTTCAGCATGGCCTGTAAAGATGTCTAGAAAATGAAGACAATGTTTTAGAGGGAAAAAAACAGCTTATTTTTTTACTCTTCCACAGTCTTACATTTAATTAATAAATCTAAAATTATATAAAAAGTCTCGAGTTTATAAAACAGAACATTTTTGAAAAAATATTCAACTGAAATACAGGTACCGTATATTCCGGCGTATAAGACGACTTTTGAAGACTGAAAAATCTTCTGTCTAGTCTGGGGTCGTCTTATACGCCGGTAATGCTTTTGAACTTTCAGAAATTGACATGCGGGGATACTCTGGGGGTGTTAATAAGCTGCCGTGGCCGTATCCCTGCCATGTCGGAGTTAATATAAGGTGGAGGGAGTTAAAATACGGCGGCGGTAGGTCCAGACAGTCAGCGCTTCTGTGCTGAAACTGACACATCGCTGCGTATTCCCAGCTCCGGACACAGCGCAGGGCTTCTGTGCCGACAGCTTTCACTTGTCACAGAAGCGGTGCGCTGTGTCCGGAGCAGGGAAGTTCGCATCGCTTCTGTGACAATGTATGAAAAGCCGGCAATTCAGCAGCGGCATAAGCAGGCACCCGACAATTTAGAATAGAAAGAATAGAGCTTCACACATAGATTAGATAGATAGAAACATGTCAGTCACATATATATGAAGTACAGTGACAGTATTGCTTACTGTACTTGTCATTTAGTGTAAAGGATTTATTAAAACAAATAATAGTGTTTTCATGCACCGTCTCTTTAAAAAAGCCGGCCGGCATTTCAGCATCTGAACCCGACAATTTATAACAGACAGAATAGAGCTTCACACATAGATTAGATAGATAGAAACATGTCAGTCACATATATATGAAGTACAGTGACAGTGCTGCTTACTGTACTTGTCATCTAGTGTTAAAATAACGGATTTATTTAAAAAAAAATTGGCGTGGGGTTCCCCTTAATTTGAGTCTCTAGCGGAGGTTAAGCAGACAGCTGGGGCAGATGTTTGAAGCCTGGGAAGGGGGTAATACCCACGGAGCTTCCCAGGCTACTAATATCAGCCCCCAGCTGAATACATAGCCTTTACTAGCTATTAAAATGGGGGACCCCCCAAAAAAAATGACGTGGGGTCCCCCCTAATTTAATAGCTAGCAAAGGCTAGGCAGACAGCTGGGGGCTGATATTAATAGCCCAGGAAGGGAGCCATGAATATTGGCCCCCTCCCAGGCTAGAAACACCAGCCGTCAGCCGCCCCAGAAATGGCGCATTCATAGGATGCGCCAATTCTGGCACTTAGCCTCGCTCTTCCACGCTGCCCTGGTGCGGTGGCAGGGGGTAATAGGGCTGGGGTTGATGTCAGCTTATAATGCCAGCTGACATCAAGCCCAGGTTAGTAATGGAGAGGCGTCTATAAGACACCCCCATTACTAACCCCATAGTAAAAGTTAAAAAAAACACAAACACCCAGAATAAAGTCCTTTAATTGAAATAAACACACAATTCTTTATTGTTCTAAATTAAACCATACTTACCATCACGCCCATTCCAGCTGAAGCCAACGATCTCCTGCAATAAAAGTAAAATAATAAAGCAACCTCATCCTTACCTTTCCATGGTTCCCATGACAGCTTCAGCTCTGCTACATCGAGATGACAGGCTGGACCGCAGCAGAACGCTGCCATCCAGCCTGTCATCCCGCAGACACTGAGAAGTGCAGGCATGCTTGCGCTCCTCAGTGTCTCGCTGTGACGGCATCCAGATGAGCCGACAATGAACTCAGCTCACCTCTTGGACGTCCGTCACTGACAGCGTGGGAAACTTCTACTGCGCATGCGGGGAGCAGGAGAATTTTCCCACGCTGTCAGTGACGTGCATGAGGTGAGCCGAGTTCATTGGACATGATCTCGGCTCATCTGGATGCCGTCACAGTCAGACACTGAGGAGCACAAGCATGCCTGCGCTTCTCAGTGTCTGCCGCATGGCAAGCTGAACGGCAGCGTTCTGCTGCGGTCCAGCCTGTCATGTGAATGTAGCAGAGCTGGACCGGTCCTGGGAACCATGGAGAGGTAAGGATGAGGTTGCTTTATTATTTTACTTTTATTGCAGGAGATCGTTGGCTTCAGCTGGAATGGGCGTGATGGTAAGTATGGTTTAATTTAGAACAATAAAGGATTGTGTCTTTATTTCAATTAAAGGACTTTATTCTGGGTGTTTGTGTTTTTTTTAATTACTTTACTAGAAATTCATGGCGGTCATGTCTAATATTGGCATGACCCCATGAATTTCGGGCTTAGGGCCAGCTGATAATGCCAAGCTGGCCTTAACCCCTTTATTACCCAGTGAGCCACCGCACCAGGGCCCTGGATGAGTTGGGTACAGCGCCAGAAGATGGCGCTTCTATGAACGCGCCATTTTCCGGGGTGGCTGCGGACTGCAATTTGCAGCGGGGGGGGGGGGCCCAGAAAGCTTGGGCCTCCCTGCGCTGCAGATTCCAGCCCCCAGCTGCCTAGTTGTACCTGGCTGGACACAAAAATAGGGCGAAGCCCCACGTCTTTTTTTTTTTAATTATTTCATGAAATAATTTAAAAAAAAAGGGGCTTCCCTATATTGTTGTGTCCGGCCAGGTACAAATAGGCAGCTGGTGGTTGGGGGCAGCCCGTTCCTGCCTGCTGTACCTGGCTGGACACAAAAATATGGCGAAGCCCACGTCAACATTTTTGGGAAAAATTAATTACAAAATTAATAATAATTTAGGGACTGCATCTTTATTAACCCCTCAATTGTCATTTAGTGTTAAAATAAAGGATTTTTTAAAAAGAAAATTGGCGTGGGATCCACCATCATTATAGTCTCTAGCGGAGGTTAAGCAGACGGCTGGGGCAGATGTTTGAAGTCTGGGAAGGGGGTAATACCCACGGAGCTTCCCAGGCTACTAATATCAGCCCCCAGCTGAATACCTAGCCTTTACTAGCTATTAGAATGGGGGACCCCCCCAAAAAATGACGTGGGGTCCCCCCTATTTTAATATGTTTATGAGTGACAGTTTTCCTGCTATATACCTGCATGTCATAAGAATTTAAATTAAAAAAGGACCATGTTAAATTCAAATCTGTTTTTTTTTAATTTTTACCGGTGTTTGGTATGCGTTGGAAAAGGGGTAGTCTTATACGGTGAATATATCCTAAACTCTATATTTTAACAGGAAAGTAGGGGGGTCGTCTTATACACCAGGTCGTCTTATACGCCGGAATATACGGTAATTAATTTACCTGACATCGTGTGATGGCTATTACTTTTCTACTATACTTCTGATTCTCTGTGTAGTGAAAATTGTAGCTCATGAATATTCCTCTGTATTTTAGAATACCTAATTTAGCATATTCCTATAAAATAAGGCAGCTAATCCTGCCACTTGACCTCAAATTCACATTTCAGCAAGAGTAAAAGAAACTGGTTAATGATACCTCCTCTGACTTCCAGCTTCGATACTTATTTTCAGAATAAGTCTGGAAAACCTCAGCATTGAGCTTATTTGAAAAAAACGGTTACATATAGTACTCTGCCTAGCATCTACTACTAAATCTATAATGTAAGAAAAAAATCTAAACTCTTAGTTAAAAGATGTTTGTTACTCAAACAAGTTATGTAATAATGTTTTAATCACATGAAACTAGTTACCTGGCTGATGAGAAGAACGTGTCTTTCGGAGAGTCAAGTTTTTCTGTTTCTATGATGTCTATATCCAGAGAAGCAGTTACTGTTGAAGCAGCTTCAGCTACATTATCAACTTCAGCATCTGACTGCTTACGGGAGACACTGGTGGCCAACTTTGCTTTCTTTGGAGATAGATCTTCAGCAGGCGGGGCCATGCGGCCTATAAAATAAGACAAAATATATTTATTTCATTACAATTAAAATGCATACTCAATTAAAGGGAATCTGTCACCCCCTGGGAGTTATCAGACCTCTACTCTAGCCATACAGGGTATAGAAAAGTAAATCCATACATACCTGTATGGCCCATAGTAGAGGTTTGATTGCAGAGAAAAGCGCTTTATTCAATTCTATTTTGGGGTGATAGATTCCCTTTAACAAATCCATACAAAGCTGAAAAATATTTAGATTTGAGAGTCCTCAGTGGTTGATACCTTTTAATGGCTAACTGAAAAGATGGTAACAAATTGCAAGCTTTCAAGACTATCAGGTCTCTTCATCAGGCTAGTATAACACAAAATCTGAAGAGTCACATATTTATACACAATAAGACACACGAGAAAAAAAAAATGCAATAGGTAAGACAGGTGATGAAAAGCAGAGTTATTATGGAAGAAATAAACAGTTCTGGCTATAAATATTTTACCAGTTAACAGATAAGGAGTGTGAAGATTTTATTGTCCTGTGTCCAGTGTTGTGATGACCTCACAGGTCTGAGAGTCTGAGGAGCACATTCCTTAGTTGATGTAGAATGACATAAATCAGGTAACTTCAAATCTCAAAGAGAAAGAAGAGTCTCAGAATATAAACTGATGATGACCTTTAACACTTTCAGAGCAGGAATGAATGTGTCGCATTGATTTATGTCATTCTACATCAACTAAGGAATGTGCTCCTCAGACTCTCAGACCTGTGAGCTCATCACAACACTGGACACAGGACAATAAAACCTTCACACTCCTTATCTATTAACTGCTAAAATATTTATAGCCAGGACTGTTATTTCTTCCATAATAACTCTGCTTTTCATCAACTGTCTTACCTATTGCATTTTTTTTTTCTCTTGTGTGTCTTATTGTGTATAAATATGTGACTCTTCAGATTTTGTGTTATACTAGCCTGATGAAGAGACCAAGGTAGTCTCGAAAGCTTGCAATTTGTTACCATCTTTTCAGTTAGCCATTAAAAGGTATCAACCACTGAGGACTCTCAAATCTAAATATTTTTCTATCTACTGGCTAACACGGTACAAGAATATATATTTTCCCCATACAAAGCTGTAAATTTAATCTAATGTAGAACTACTAAAGGAAAACATTGATTGATTCACCGTTGTATATACAGCAATTGGGAAGGCAGACCCGGTAATAAACCCTTGCCTTCTCTACGTGTGTTGGACAGCCAGTTCCTAGCTCTCGCAGATGCACGATCTCATGGAGCTGCTCTGCTATGCAGAGACCTTTTTGGAAGGACACTGTAGAGAACAAGGTTGATTGCTCAGATGTTTATTATTAGTGTTGAGCGAGTATGTTCTATTAACCCTTTCGCAGAGTATGCTCGGGCCGAGCTCCAAGTATTTATAGCTGCTCGGTGATATGGTTGAATCGCTCCCGTGTGCATGATTTGCAGCTGTTTGACAGTTTTATTACATGTGAGGAATGTCTATTTCTTACACATTCCTCACATGTAATAAAACTGTCAAACAGTTGCAAATCATGCACACGGGAGCGATTCAAACATATCACCGAGCAGCTGTAAATACTCGGAGCTCGGCCCGAGCATACTCAGACAGAACATACTCGCTCAACCCTATTTATTATCTATGAGCGATCTGGAAGTAGTTAATAATGGTCAAAACGCATTGGGAAAAAAAGAAGATAAAATTAGGCGTGACACCTCACCAGTCTTCTGTTTCTGCTTTCCAACACCTACAGATTCTAGCTAGTAGTTACTTTCTGGTCCCTCCTGACACACAGGAAATGACTGAAGCAATGACGATGGATTGGTGAGGGGAGTAAAACTAATACTTTTTTATTTGATTTGGCTATCCATACATTTTTTGGTGGGTAGAGGAAGGGAAGGTGGGAGGATTGAGGGGGAAGGGGAGTTGTTTTTTTTTTAAACAAACTGCATCAGCAAAACAACTTATTTAAATCCTTTCCAGTTTTCATTTTTTTGCTTTTCCTTCTCATCCTTGTTTTTTTCCCATCACACCAATATGGTCACTCCTGATCTGTATGAATTCCATGAAAGGAAACTATGTCCTATGAGGAACGGTTAAAGGATTTGGGAATGTTTAGCTTGCAAAAAAGAAGGCTACGTTTAGACGTAATAGCGGTCTACAAATATCTGATGGGATGTCACAGTATAGAGGGATCAGTCTTATTCCCATATGTACATGGAAACACGAGAAGCAATGGAATGAAACTGAAAGGGAGTAGATTCAGATTAGATATTAGACAAAACCTTTTGACAGTGAGGGTGATCAATGAGTGGAACAGGCTGCCACGAGAGGTGGTGAGTTTTCCTTCAATGGACGTCTGTAAAACAGAGGGTGGACAGACATCTGTCTGAGATGATTTAGTGAATCCGGCATGGAGCCGGGGGTTGTACATGATGACCCTGGAAGTCCCTTCTAACTCTAACATTCTATGAATTCTATGATTCAATGAAGGGTCTAGTTTCCAAAATAGAACACTACAGTGGAAACCCACTAGTGGTGACCTATCAGGAGCCATGCAAATATAACACAGCAAGATCTGCACTCCAAAAAGGAACATGGCACGTTCTTTCCTTTTAAGTCAAAGAGCAATTTGTCAAACCTGTGCATATTTTGCAATTTAAATCAAAGAGATGATTTTTGTGCTGTGCTGTTGTGTCCGATGTAGATTCTACAGGATCTTCTTTTTCTTTTGGAACGTCTTCTTCCTTCTCTAGAGGTTTTGCAACAGGCTCCTGCAACATGAAAGAGCACATTAAAAATTGAGTATCTGGATTTAAAGTTGTTTTGTACCAGTCAATAAGATATACAGTTAGGTCCATATATATTTGGACAGAGACAACATTTTTCTAATTTTGGTTCTAGACATTACCAAAATGAATTTTAAACAAAACAATTCAGATGCAGTTGAAGTTCAGACCTTCAGCTTTCATTTGAGGGTATCCACATTAAAATTGGATGAAGGGTTTAGGAGTTTCAACTTCTTAACATGTGCCACCCTGTTTTTAAAGGGACCAAAAGTAATTGGACAATTGACTCCAAGGCTATTTCATGGACAGGTGTGGGCAATCCCTTCGTTATGTCATTCTCAATTAAGCAGATAAAAGGCCTGGGAGTTGATTTGAGGTGTGGTGCTTGCATTTGGAAGGTTTTGCTGTGAAGTAAACATGTGGTCAAAGGAGTTCTCCATGCAGGTGAAACAAGCCATCTTTAAGCTGCAAAAACAGAAAAAACCCATCCGAGAAATTGCTACAATATTAAGAGTTGCAAAATCTACAGTTTGGTACATCCTGAGAAAGAAAGAAAGCACTGGTGAACTCATCAATGCAAAAAGACCTGGGCGCCCACGGAAGACAACAGTGGTGGATGATCGAAGAATAATCTCCATGGTGAAGAGAAACCCCTTCACAACAGTCAACCAAGTGAACAACACTCTCCAGGAGGTAGGCGTATCAATATCCAAATCTACCATAAAGAGAAGACTGCATGAAAGTAAATACAGAGGGTTCACTGCAAGGTGCAAGCCACTCATAAGCATCAAGAATGAAAACGCTAGACTGGACTTTGCTAAAAAAAAACATCTAAAAAAGCCAGCACAGTTCTGGAAGAACATTCTTTGGACAGATGAAACGAAGATCAAACTCTACCAGAATGATGGAAAGAGAAAAGTATGGCGAAGGCGTGGTACGGCTCATGATCCAAAGCATACCACATCATCTGTAAAACAAGGTGGAGGCAGTGTGATGGCTTGGGCATGCATGACTGCCAGTGGCACTGGGTCACTAGTGTTTATTGATGATATGACACAGGACAGAAGCAGCCGAATGAATTCTGATGTATTCAGAGCCATACTGTGTGCTCAGATCCAGCCAAATGCAGTCAAACTGATTGGTCGTCGTTTCATACTACAGATGGACAATGACCCAAAACATAAAGCCAAAGCAACCCAGGAGTTTATTAAAGCAAAGAAGTGGAATATTCTTGAATGGCCAAGTCAGTCACCTGATCTCAACCAAAATTGAGCATGCATTTCACTTGTTAAAGACTAAATTTCAGGCAGAAAGGCCCACAAACAAACAGCAACTGAAAACCACCGCAGTGAAGGCCTGGCAGAGCATCAAAAAGAAGGAAACACAGCGTCTGGTGATGTCCATGAGTTCAAGACTTCAGGCAGTCATTGCCGACAAAGGGTTTTCAACCAAGTACTAGAAATGAACATTTTATTTACAATTATTTAATCTGTCCAATTACTTTTGGTCCCTTTAGAAACAGGGTGGCACATGTTAAGGAGCTGAAACTCCTAAACCCTTCATCCAATTTTAATGTGGATACCCTCAAATGAAAGCTGAAAGTCTGAACTTCAACTGCATCTGAATTGTTTTGTTTAAAATTCATTGTGGTAATGTCGAGAACCAAAATTAGAAAAATGTTGTCTCTGTCCAAATATATATGAACCTAACTGTACCATGAATCAAGTCCTTCCATCACACTATACATTCAGCTTCAGCCTTTGTCCATGCACTTTGTCACCTTTGTTCACTGACTGTGTGTTAGTTAGTATATGTGATTAGGGTTTAGGAAATCAATCATTGTTTCATGAATCTGCTCTTTCCAGATGCAATGGTTTACAGACAGAGACCCAATGAGGGAATTTTCCCCTATTATCTCCGTTTAGGACAAACTGTTTAAACTAGTTTAATACAAAAAATTAAGGAATCTGGCACTCTATTTGATGAGTTTTATCAAATAAGACTAGTGTATGAATAAAATGTTTCAGTCACCTGATCTTCATCAGTTACACACTAAGTAATTTATATAGGTTCAGGATAATTCACAAGCAAAGTATAAGAGAATCCCAGCTCTTTGAATTTCAAATACTAGCATATGTCAGAGGTAAATTGAACCCGTAAGTCGCGCGCAGGGTAGGAACATCCGGGTGCCCGTACACTGAAGTGCCCAGTACATTGTAGTGCCCATACATTGTGTCCATCTCGTACTCCTGGAGTTACGCACCCGTAAATTAAGCAAGCTCTCATCGCTACAGAAATGCCAAACATGTGGACGCTAAATGTAATGTAGGCACACAGACTCAAAAGGGAGGGGGATATTTGTATTTGGGAGCACAAAACTTGCTGGATTTCTTTTAACGGGGAGAGGAGCCATAACGTTTTTCCAAAGTCTTTGTACTACCAGTAACATGAAAGCCCCCTATATTTCCGTTAACAAATGATGGACCTGAGTGGAGAGTTACTGTTTTGTGGATTGAGTTGAAGCTTTTGTTTGGAACATTTTACATAACATTTTGGATCACATTTATCATGTGCTGTACGCTGAGCACTTTCATCATGGTTTCTATCTAAATCTCTGAATGATGTAATTCAGATGAACCCCCGAGGGATCCAATCACTATAATGAGGCTACAGAGTTACTCTGGACTCTGTTTGCCTTCTGTTTGTTGGTATCCGGCTTTTCAGAGGTGCACAAAACCGTAACCAACCACGCTTTTATACACGCCTTAAAAAGACCGACACCGCTGGATCATAGGCCAGACAGTGCCTCCATCTGCCTCATAATAGAGAATCTTCCACTGGGGGTGCCGTCTGAATCACGTATTTCAGACATTTAAATGGAAACCACGGTGCAGCGCAGAAATTCGGATAAATGTGAGCCAAGCCTTAGGCCTTGGCCCCACTATCAGTATTTGGTCAGTATTCAGTCAGTATTTTTTCTCAGGAGTGGGAGATAAAACCAGGAGTGGGTGATAAATACAGAATTGGTGACTTGTTTCTATTATACCTTTTCTCTCCTGGTTTTGGCTCCCACTCCTGAGAAAAAATACTGACCCAATACTGACCAAATACTGATAGTGGGGCTGTGGCCTTACTGCGATCTTAGGGGGGCAGAATGAACAAATCAACAGCAGGTCAAGAATTGGTTTTATTTTATTTTTTTTTATGCCGTTCCTCATGTGGTATAAGTTGTTAGACAAGTTTATTCTTCATGTTGGTGCGATTACAGTGATACCAGATTTATATAGTTTTTTTTATGTTTGGCTACTATCATACACTAAGACGAGTTATTTTGCAAAAACAAGTTTTTGTATTGCCATATTTTGAGAGCTATAATTTTCCCATATTTCTGCCGACAGAGTCAGGCAAAGGCTTGTTTTTTTGCGGAACGAGTTGATGTTTTTATTGGCACCATTTTCGGCACATGATATTTTTAGATTTCTTTCTATTATGATTTTTGGGAGGCAATGAGCAAAAATCAGCAATTCAGGAATTTTTTTTTTGGGGGGGGGGGGAGGGGTTCATGCCGTTCACTATGTGGTAAAATTGATAAGGCAGCTTTATTCTTAGGGTCAGTACAATTACCGCGATACCACATTTACATCTTTTTTTGTGTTTTGGCACTTTTACACAAACTTTTATAGAAAAAATTATTATTTTTGAATCGCTGTATTCTGAGAGCAATATCTTTTTTACTTTTCCACTGATGGAGCTATATGGCGGCTTGTTTCTTACATGACAAGATGCCGATTTCAGCAATTTTATTTACATATGGCTTTTTGATCGCATTTTATTCCACTTTTGTTCGGCGATAAGATGAAAAAGCATCGTTTTTTGCCACATTTTTTATGCTCGTCACTGAAGGGGTTAAATAGTATGACAGTTTTATAGATCAGGTCATTCCAGATGCAGTGATACCAAATACAGTGCTGGCCAAAAGTATTGGCACCCCTGCAATTCTGTCAGATAATACTCAGTTTCTTCCTGAAAATGATTGCAATCACACATTCTTTGGTATTATTATCTTCATTTAATTTGTCTTCAATGAAAAAAACACAAAAAGAATTGTCCTAAAGCCAAATTGGATATAATTCCACACCAAACCTAAAAAAGGGGGTGGACAAAAGTATTGGCACCCTTTGAAAAATCATGTGATGCTTCTCTAATTCGTGTAATTAACAGCACCTGTAACTTACCTGTGGCATCTAACAGGTGTTGGCAATAACTAAATCACACTTGCAGCCAGTTAACATGGATTAAAGTTGACTCAACCTCTGTCCTGTGTCCTTGTGTGTACCACATTGAGCATGGAGAAAAGAAAGAAGACCAAAGAACTGTCTGAGGACTTGAGAAACCAAATTGTGAGGAAGCATGAGCAATCTCAAGGCTACAAGTCCATCTCCAAAGACCAGAATGTTCCTGTGCCTTCCGTGCGCAGTGTCATCAAGAAGTTTAAAGCCCATGGCACTGTGGCTAACCTCCCTAGATGTGGACGGAAAAGAAAAATTGACGAGAGATTTCAACGCAAGATTGTGCGGATGGTGGATAAAGAACCTCAACTAACATCCAAACAAGTTCAAGCTGCCCTGCAGTCCAAGGGTGCAACAGTATCAACCCGTACTATCCGTCGACGTCTGAATGAAAAGGGACTGTACGGTAGGATACCCAGGAAGACCCCACTTCTTACCCCGAGACATAAAAAAGCCAGGCTGGAGTTTGCCAAAACTTACCTGAGAAAGCCTAAAACGTTTTGGAAGAATGTTCTCTGGTCAGATGAGACAAAAGTAGAGCTTTTTGGGAAAAAGCATCAACATAGAGTGTACAGGAAAATAAAAAGAGGCATTCAAAGAAAAGAACATGGTCCCTACAGTCAAAGATGGCGGAGGTTCCCTGGTGTTTTGGGGTTGCTTTGCTGCCTCTGGCACTGGACTGCTTGACCATGTGCATGGCATTATGACGTCTGAAGACTACCAACAAATTTTGCTGCATAATGTAGGGCCCAGTGTGAGAAAGCTGGGTCTCCCTCAGAGGTCATGGGTCTTCCAGTAGGACAATGACCCAAAACACACTTCCAAAAGCACTATAAAATGGTTTGAGAGAAAGCACTGGAGACTTCTAAGGTGGCCAGCAATGAGTCCAGACCTGAATCCCATAGAACAAATGTGGAGAGATCTCAAAATGGCAGTTTGGAGAAGGCACCCTTCAAGTATCAGGGAGCTGGAGCAGTTTGCCAAAGAAGAATGGTCTACAATTCCAGAAGAGCATTGTAAGAAACTCATTGATGGTTACCGAAAGCGGTTGTTCGCAGTTATTTTGGCTAAAGGTTGTGCAACCAAGTATTAGGCTGAGGGTGCCAATACTTTTGTCCGGCCGTTTTTTGAGTTTTGTGTGAAATGATCAATGATTTGATTTTTGCTTCATTCTCTTGTGTTTTTTCCTTGCAAGCAAATTAAATGAAGATAATAAGACCAAAGAATTTGTGATTGCAATCATTTTCAGGAAGAAACTGAGTATTATCTGACAGAATTGCAGGGGTGCCAATACTTTTGGCCAGCACTGTATGTGTATTACACAAATATACGTATTGGTGGGTATAATATTTTTTGTTATTATTTTGTGTTTTTTTTTTTTTTTTTATAAAACAAACACTTTATTTAGTCCTTCTGTGGGACTTTAACTTTCATTACTCTGATCGCTAGTATAATGCATTGCAGTGCATTATACATGCCAGTATTACACTGACAGAAGCCTCTTAGACCATGCTCCTGGCATACTCTAAGCAGGCCAATTTTCTGGCAGACCAGGAGGTTGTCATAATGACTTGGGCTGCTATGACGACGATCGGACCCTCGCGATGACGTCGATCGGAAGGGAGAGGGAGCCCCCCTCCCTCTCCTAGCCTCCTAAATGTTACGATTGATATTGATCGTAGCATTTAGGCGTTAAACCTATACGTTATCGGTCGTGAACCCCTATCCGAACAGGACATATAGATATGTCAAATGTCGTGAAAGGGTTGTCTTCTTAGCCAACAGTTGGGCAACTGTGCTACCTGTGAACCAGGCTAAAGCAGGTGAAAATAAAAACTGAAATACTCTAAAAACTCTAAGGGACAAAAGAAAAAATATAGCAATGGAGTTCAGAAAGATGTACCTCAGTTTCCATGGCTTCTGATTCTTTCATAGGAGCATCGGTTTCTATTTCAATTTCTCCTTTATGTGTAATCTTGGTGATTGGGCGCCGTTCAACTTCACGCTGTTCTTTCTCAATCATTTCAATGGTCTAAACAGTGAATGAAGAGCAGAAATAAGAATGGTCAACTGCTGCCAGATCATCTGTAACCTTGGATATTAAGGCATGGTGAAAGTATACAATAGCAGGTAAAGGTGACAATATAGGAATTGATTTGTTAGATTCAATTATTGTAACCAGATTTCTTGTGCAGTCTCATAAGGCAATTCATTTTATTCTCGATCTCATATCTGTCGTAATTCTCACAATTTCAAGACTAAAACTTGGAAATGTTAAAGTAAGTGCTTCAGAAGAAAAACAATTGAAACAATGTAAAGCATTACTGTAAATTATCAATAAGCATTGTTTTAATTGTTGAAAATATCAACTTTTTTTTTAATAATGTTCCACATTTTATATCATTAAACCCTTAATGAGAGGAGCATTTTCCGTTTTTGCGTTATCGTTTTTTACTCCCCTTCTTTCCAGAGCCAGAACTTTTTTTATTTTTCGGTCAATGTGATTGTTTATTTTTTGCGGGACGAGTTGTACTTTTAAACGCCACCACTGGTTTTACCATATCATGTACTGGAAAATGGGAAAAAATTGCAAAAAAAAAATGCAATTCCACAGTTGTCTTTTTTTTTTTTTTGCCACGTTCACTGAATGCTAAAACTGACCTGCAATTTTCGGAGGCCCGGTAGTGTCTCCATTTTTCGTGATCTGGGGCTGGATGAGGGCTTATTTTTTGCGCACCGTGCTGACGTTTTTATTGATACCATTTTGGGATAAATCCGATGTTTTGATCGCCCTTTATTACATTTTACTGCAATGTTGCGGCGATCAAAAAAACGTAATTCTGGCGTTTGGAATTTTTTATCGCTACGCCGTTCACCAATCGGATTAATTCTTTTTTTTATATTGATAGATCGAGCGATTCTGAACGCGGCGATACCAAATATGTGTATGTGGGTTTTTTTTCATTATTATTTTATTTTGAATGGGGCAAAAGGGGGGCGATTTAAACTTTTATATTCTTTTTATTCTTTTTAAACTTTTTTTTACACTTTCTGCTTGCTTCTATAGTCTCTATAGGAGATGATGAGCAGATCGCCTGTATGTAGTAGAGATGCACCTGTGCTATGAGCGCCGACCACTAGGTGACGTTCATAGTAATCTTTACATGATGACAACAACAGGGGTCTGCTGCAGACCCCAGGTTGCCATGCCCACCCATCGGTGTCCCACGATCACGTGACGAGGTCACCGATGGGCGGGGTAAGTGACGTGCTGCCGGCGCGGCGCTGTTAAATGCCGCTGTCAAGAATTGAAAGCGGCATTCAACTGGTTAACAGCCGCGGGTGGATCGCAATTCCAACCGAGGCTGTTGTGGGCACATGTTAGTTGTATAAATCAGCTGACATGTGCCCGGTTCAGTGTGAGCTCAGCGCCGGAGCCTCCGCTGAACCGGCCTTTCCGAAGTGGTGCGTACTATTACTGACCACGTCGGAATGGGGTTAAGGGAAAAAAAATTCTATATATTTTATTACATATTTTTTGTTTTTAAATGGTATACAATATGAATAATTATTTCAAAACTAGGGGGAGCAGCTGGTGACATTTGTCATGAGAACCAGGTGCACTGCTAGCTCACATTATGGCTGTAGTAAATGTGGGCAGGGTCTACTCACATGTGTCTGATGCCACCCCTCCTCCCCTCTCCCTTCTGGGTATTTTCAGCTCGTCTGCATTGTTGGGTCTGGTGTCTCTCATCTTCCTCTTGAAAATACCACATAGATTCTCTATGGGGTTAAGGTCAGGCGAGTTTGCTGGCCAATCAAGCTCAGTGATACTGTTGTTTTTATACCAGGTATTGGTACTTTTGGCTGTGTGGACAGGTGGCAAGTCCTGCTGGAGAATGAAATTTCCATCTCCAAAAAGCTTGTCGGCAGAGGGAAGCATGAAGTGCTCTAAAATTTCCTGATAGACGGCTGCTGACTTTGATCTTGATAAAACACAGTGGACCTACACCAGCAGATGACATGGCTCCCCAAACCATCACTGATTATGGAAACTTCACACTAGACCTCAAGCAGCTTGGATTGTGTGCCTCTCCACTCTTCCTCCAGACTCTGGGAACTTGATTTCCAAATGAAAATTGGAACTCTGGGACCTTGTGGAGTGTGTCAATGACTGCCTTCTGGACAGCTGTCAAGTCAGAAGTCTTCCCCATGATTGTGGAGCCTACTGAAATAGACTAAGGGACCTTTTCAAATGCTTCGGAAGCATTTGCAGGTGTTCTTTGCTAATTATTTTAATTTACTGAGATAATGACTTTTGTGTTTTCATTGGCTGTAAGTCATAATCATCAACAGAAATAAACACTTGAAATAGATCACTGTTTTTAATGACTCTATATAATATATTAGTTTCACTTTCTGTATTGAAGAACTGAAATAAATTAACTTTTTGATGATATTCTAATTTTGTGAGCTGCACCTGTATAAATGGCAACCCAAGTGGCTGAAGAAAAAAAATAATTATAAAAAACAAACGTTGATACAGTGCATTTTGTTTATTAAAAAAATTAAACTTGTGATACATTCCAAGTACCAAACACAATCACAGAGAGGAATCTTTTTAAAGAGTGGTAATGTATGCGGTAAATATTAATTGATCTTACATGTCTATTTTCTCTTTGTCTCCAGGCTGCCAGCTCTCTAGAGGCTAATTCCTCTGGAGTCATCTTGATCAGATGTTCAGGGGTGATGTCTCCTTTTAGTACTCTCTTGTACAGTACCTGGCAAAGCAAAATGAAATGCAATTTTTACCGAACATGACTACTTGAATAGATAACAGAAGCTTCAATTGCTCTGCTAATACAGAGCTTAGATTATACAGCAACTTACATTGTTTTTAGGATCTTTCAAATTGAACATTAAACTCCTGTATTTATTTTTGTATTTCGAGTCTGTATCGCGATAAAACGAAAACAGCTCCTTTTCAATCTTGGCTGATACTTTTGTAGCTCTTTCTTGAGGAATCTTAGAGCTCGACTCTGAAAGCCTAAAATAAAAAAGGATCATTTAAAAATGGATTTTGTTCCCTGAACCTCATACATCTATACATTATGTATTTCATCATCACAGCCAGCAGTCCATGTATTTTGACGTCATTGTTAGGTGCAAATGACGGCACAAAAGTTTTTAAATGTACAGTTAGAATAAATCAGAAGTCTGCATTTCCCTCCCAAACTGTAACCTTCACTTCATGACAGAAATGCCTTGAAACAAATAATGGAGGTGGTGATCATGTGACGTATCACAATTCCATTTATTCCGCTGCGCCCCGTTTGTGCAGTCATTGTAGAAGCCCTGTGCAAGGGGCTGCAGAGCTCAAGTCAACCTATGACCAACTCTGTAACTTTTCATTTCTAGGCATATGCCAAGTGCATTTACATAGTAACTACAGCATTTTTCAGACTATAGAAAGCACCTTACTAGAAGATGTGCTCAGGTTTACACAGCAGAAAATAGGAAACACCTAATACCTTCTAATTAAAACTTCCCTGGAGGCGTAAAGAAGGAGCTCTATTTGAGTTTTGGAGAGGAAACGTGACCAAAATAGATTGCTGATGCTAAGTCACATCTGCAGAACTCTGAGGCGTTGAAGCCGCAATAACCACTATACTTGATCCCAAATTCCAAACTACTCCCTTCAAGAAATTTACCTGAGGGTGTGGTGAGTATTTCGAATCCAAATGCTTTTCACATAATTTTATAAAATTGGTCCATGAAAACAAAAAAAGTTACTTTAGCCACAAATTTTCAATTTTAACTTGGTGTAATAGGAAAAATTGGACACCACAGTTTGCTACAAAATTTCTCCTATTTGTGATCAGAAATTACTGCCTGGGCACACAATGGGGCTTGATGATTCTGGACATGGTGATACCAAATACATGTTACTGTTTTATTATGGAACTTGAAGACATAACACACTGGTTGCTGGTTTAAAGCCTTGCAAATTCTTATATGTTGGAGTGTATTCACACCAATACACTGCCTTTTAGACCTTTTTTATGGCAAGGCCTAATAGACCACTATAGCTGGAAGACCTGGAGCCAAGTGCTTAGCCTCAGATTGCCATAACAACGTTCAGCACCCTGTAATCACTTCAAGGCTGATGGGTGAGAAAGGGAGCCCCCTTCCACGACCATCTAGATTTAGAGGGTTATCCAAGCCATGATCTGTGCTTACACCGGCCCTGACTGGTCTTGCAGGAGGGTGGCTGTCAGTTAAGCTGAAGAAAAAAAAGTTCTCATTGCCACATTAACCCTTTCGCAACCCTGGGATTTTCCGTTATTGCATTTTCGTTTTTTGCTCCCCTTGTTCCCAGAGCCATAGCATTTTTATTTTTTGGTCAATATGGCCGTGTGAGGGCTTATTTTTTGCGGGACGAGTTGTACTTTTGAACGACATTACTGTTTTTTTGCCATATCGTGTACGGGAAAACGGGAAAAAAATTCCAAGTGAGGTGAAATTGCAAAAAAAGTGCAATACCACAGATGGGTTTTTTTTTTTTACCACGTTCACTGAATGCTAAAACTGACCTGCCATTATTATTCTCCAGGTCATTACAAGTTCATAGACACCAAACATGTATAAGTTCATTTTTATTTAAGTGGTGAAAAAAAATTCCAAAGTTTGCTTTAAAAAAAAAAAAAAAAAAGGCACCATTTTCCAAGACCCGTAGCGTCTCCATTTTTCTGGATCTGGGGCTGGGTGAGGGCTTATTTTTTGCGCGCCGAGCTGAAGTTTTTATTGATACCATTTTGGGGTAGATCCGATGTTTTGATCGCCCGTTATTGCAATTTTGCGGTGACTAAAAAACGTAATTCTGGCGTTTAGAATTTTTTTCTCGTTACACCGTTTACCGATCGGATTAAATCTTTTTTTATATTGATAGATTGGGTGATTCTGAACGCGGCGATACCAAATGTGTGTATGTGGGGCTTTTTTTTTATTATTTTATTTTGAATGGGGCGAAAGTGAGGTGATTTAAACTTTTATATTTTTTTACATTTTTTAATATTTTTAAAACCTTTTTTTTTTTTCACTTTTTGCTTGCTTCTATAGTCTCCATAGGAGACTAGAAGCAGCACTTGTCTGATTGCCTCTGCTACATACAGGGGACGAGTAGCTCCCCTGTATGCAGCAGAAATGCTTCTGTGCTATGAGCGCCGACCACTAGGTGGCGCTCATAGCGATCAGCTCATGACAACCACTGGAGTCTGCTGCTGACCCAGGTTGTCATGACTACCCATCTGTGACCCGCGATCACGTGACGGGGTCACCGATGGGCAGGGTAAGTGACGCGCTTCCGGCGCGGTGCTGTTAAATGCTGCTGTCGGAGATTGACAGCGGCATTTAACATGTTAACAGCCGTGGGTGGATCGCAATTCCACCCGCGGCTGTTGCGAGCACATGTCAGCTGTAATAATCAGCTGACATGTGCCCGGTTCAGTGCGGGCTCACCGCCGGAGCCCTCACTGAACGGGGGTTACTGGTGCGTACTAATACGTCCCAGGCTGTAAAGGGGTTAAGTGAGTCGTAATATTTTTTCAAGTGTTCTAAAACTTAATGGTACCATTTTGGAGAACATATAAAAGTCATTATCTTTTAGTTAACATTCCAATGGGGGGAGATGATAGAAAAATATGCATATTTAAAATTTTTAAATTTCATTGTTTTAGCACAAGGTGGGAAATTAATGTATAATTTACACTGTGTTCCAAATTATTATGCAAATAATATTTTCTCAGATTTTCCCAGAGATGCAGATGTGTTATGTGCAGCATGAGACGCGACATTATCATGCATGAAAATGATCTTGCTGCGGAATACACGGTTCTTCTTCTTGAACCATGGAAGGAAGCGCTGTTTGAGAAACTCAATATACATTATGGAGTTCATCTTTACCCCTTCAGGGATCCTAAAAGGGCCGACAATCTCTCTCCCCATGATTCCAGCCCAAAACATTACTCCACCTCCTCCTTGTTAGCGCCATAGCTGTGTTTGCATGGGGTGTCCATCAACCAGTCATCCTCCACTCCATCCATCTGGACCATCGATATCATTTTCATGCATGATAATGCCCCGTCTCATGCTGCACATAACACATCTGCATCTCTGGCTGCTATGGGCATAAAAGGGGACAAACTTATGGTGTGGCACCCATGCTCCCCTGACCTCAACCCCATTGAGAACCTCTGGAGCATCATCAAAAGGAGTGTCTATGATGGCGGGAGGCAGTTCACATCTAAGCAACAGCTCTGGGAGGGTATTCTGTCCTCATGCAAAACAATTAAAGCAGAAACCATCCAAAACCTGACAAATTCAATGAATGAGAGAGTTCAGAAGCTCCTTTCGAACAAGCGGTCCTATGTGCAAATGTAACATCACCTAGAATAAAGTTTTGAGTTGAAAACTCTTTGATTTCAGTTTGTAATAACCTGCTAATGCTTATAATTTCAAAAATGACCATTTTTTTGCTCTTTATTAAAATGAAAAGGTTGAAAACTCTGCTGTGCATAATAATTTGGAACATGCATTTTGAGTGCAGTTTTGAGTGTTTTATTTTTTTAAAAATATACTGTTATCATAGGCAGTTTGTACAAAAACCTTTCAGTTGTACTGTCATAGTTATTTGACTGGAAAATTACAATGACTGCAATTCATATAGGTAATTTGGGAAAATCTGAGAAAATATTATTTGCATAATAATTTGGAACACAGTGTATA
This sequence comes from Phyllobates terribilis, assembly GCF_046119375.1. NCBI lineage: Eukaryota > Metazoa > Chordata > Amphibia > Anura > Dendrobatidae > Phyllobates > Phyllobates terribilis. The sequence goes on along the minus strand of NW_027362763.1, from coordinate 385,490,325 downwards.
AACTTACTAACGTGTCTTGATAAGAAGTTTTACATCATTTTTGCTCATTCATAAGCCACGCACAATTGTTATGACAACTGCATCTTTTAACGCCGTGATATTCTTGTTTATAATACGGCCACAGACGGAGGAACGTGTGACCTGATGTGTCACTTTGCATTCTCCATTGTAACACATTGCACCTGCAGTAGCTTCCTGGATGCAGTATGTTACAAGAGAGGATGCAGTGATGTGTCTGGTCACTAGACCGGCATTGGATCGGGCACAGCGCCAAATCTTGTGCTAATCACACAACGTAACTATGCGCCTTGGTGCACCATGGTCAGTGCACAAAATTTTATACATCAAAATTAGTATACCTTTTTACCACTATGGGGCGGATTTATCAAAATTGTCAAAACAAAAAACTATATCTTTGTTGACCACAGGAACCAATCACAGCGCAGCTTTCATTTTACTACAGTGGTTTAAGAAATAAGAGCTGAGCTGAGACTGGTTGCTATGTGCAACAAATTTTTTTACTTTTTCATAGCTTTAATAAGTGAGGCTCAATGGGCATAATTCATCAAAGCTTTCACGGCAGAATTCTGGTGTAAAAGCTTTGAAAAGGTGTAAAATTCGCAACTCGGGAGTTGCAACAACATTTTACAACTGAAAAAATGGCCAAAGCGCCAAGCTCGAATAATTCATGACGAGCTGTGGCGTTCCCAAAGCCATAAATCTCACTGCAGTACCTGTCTTGAGTGAGATTTCACGAATGTCATGTGCGGAGCCACACACCATTTGGTAGACGCTCCAGATTCATGAAGAGGTGTGCACCACTTTATGAATCAGGAGTCTCTGACTCCAGGACCCCCCCTTATCAAGACCGGCGTGAACAATGCCAGTCTAGATGAATCGGGCCCAATATCTTTTAGAAAGTGGTGAATGCTTTGTCTTATTTGCTCGAAAGACAGAGAAGTAACCCTTTATTTCCTGGTTTTCTTTTTTTACTTCTATCTTTTCACTAACACCCAACATCACATCTCTGTTAAACTCCTTAGATGTTGCTGTCACTATTGGCTCCGGTATCTGAAGGATTAACCTTCCAAGACCGGAGTAGGATTGGGCAAAGCTCCTACATGGGTGTCAATCACACAACATAACTGTGAATCTCGGAGCACCATTGTCAGTACACAAAATGTTATTCCAATAGCTTACCTTTTTACCAGTATATCTTTTAGAGAGTGGCGAACACTTTGTCTTATTTGCTCAACAGATGGCTTAGGTGTAGATGGGGAGGTAACAGGAATGCTGGATGATGACCCTCTCTTTTCTGGTTTTCTTTTTTTCGAGTCTATCTTTTCATTAAGACCTGAATTAAAAATCAATGAAATATGTTAGCTGTTACTTATTTTCCATTACGGAACCAAGATACTTATATTTCCAACCATGTGTATGTATTCTAGTAATGTGTTTACTACACAAAAAGAAAATAAAAGTTTATTTAATTTTGGTAATAATGATTAGTATGTAATCACATCATGGTTTCCCTACATGTTTTGGGGTATTTATTGTTCCTCATTCACCTGACAGAGGCCAACAGTGTGTATCTTTGGCTTGAAGCTGGGCTAGTATGTACCGTATTTTTCGGACCATAAGACGCACTTTTTTCCCCCAATATTTGGGAGGAAAATGGGGGGTGGGTCTTATGGTCCGAACGTTACCTGCGGTGGTGGTAGCAGTGGTGGTAGCGGCAGCGTCGTCGTCAGCAGAGGTGAGCGGCTGGGGCCGGCAACTGTGCCTGGCCGGTAGTAGGGCTGGGGCCGGTGTCGGGCTGTGTGCGGCGTGCGACCTGCACAGGTTTCCGGTGTGCGCGGCCATCTTCCTAGAGCTGTGATCTACAGGAAAATGGCCGCCCGAGCCGGCGCATGCGTGGACTGGTAGCTCCGGCGGCCATTTTCCTGTAGATCACAGATCTAGGAAGATGGCCGCGCACACCGGAAACCTGCGCAGGCCGCACTGCTTCGCCACTCACAGCCCGGCACCGACTGCAGCCCGGTACAGGCCCCAGCCCCAGCTAAAGGCCCTGGTGTTGGCCGCAGCCCCAGCCCGAGGCCTCGGCCCCAGCCCCGGCCCCAGTCAGAGGCCCCAGCTCGAGCTAGAGGCCCCGGCCCCAGCCAGAGGCCCCGGCCCCAGCCAGAGGCCCGGGCCCCAGCTACAGCCAGAGGCCTCCGCACGGGAACCAGCCAGGCTAAGGGCCTCAGCCAGGCACAGGCTCCACAGCAGCTGACCTCTTCGGCTGCTGCCGCCAACTTCCTGAGGGACCCTGACTCCTGTGACTCTCGCTCCACTGCCCCCCCGGTAAGATACCGTACCTATTCAGACTATAAGATGGACCCCCATCTTATAAAAAATATTTTTTCCTATTTTCCACCCCAAAATTTGGGGTGCGTCTTATGGTCCGGTCTTATAGTCCGAAAAATACGGTATATAGGAAAACATTGTCGGCTGCACTGTCATATACAGACAGCTAGGAGTACACTGCATGTTATATGATTTCTAAACCTTGTGGTCACTGCACTCAGCATAAACCCCAGAGTGGCAACCTCCAAGTGATACCAATACTCTAGGTACAGTATTCAAGGGGCAGCACTTGTCTGAATTCAGGGGTGTAGCATGAAAAATAGTTTTTGTGTTTTAATTAAGTCAATCTGATGACAACCACACTTTTACAAATTTAGTTATGCTTTACAGATAAAATGGTATGCCCCCTGATACTAAAAGAGCAAGAATTTTGAATGACACATGGGAAACAATGAACCAAATGGGAAAACCCATATAATTATCCCTCTCTAAACAGGCTATAAAATTTAACTTTTAATCTTTATATTAAAATGTGAATGTAGAGGATATTAAGCCTCCCATGTCCCATCCCCCGATGACGCCGCTAGTGCGGTGAAACATGTTGGGGGGACATGTGCTGCGATTTATTTATCTCATTCAGCTCTAGTGATGACACCCCACGGTTCTATCAGAACGTCACAGATTTTAGTCTATTTATCATTTTGGCTGATTAAGGATAATATTTTAATACCCTCTACATTCACATTTTAAAATAAAGATTAAAAGTTAAATTTTATAGCCTGTTTAGAGAGGGATAATTATATGGGTTTTCCCATTTGGTTCATTATTTGTATATACATTCCTCCAAGGCTATCCTTTTCCTCTTTGGTTGTGACACCTTGGAAACCGCATTCTTTGACAATAAATATAAGGTACATGTATCCTTTTTGTTCTACCGGTCTTGGTCTTTTCATCATGAGTGGAAGCAGTTGCAGTATCTTTTGTAGACTTTTCACGTCTTTCCTCTGACACTCGGTGGGCTGCTGTGGCCGAGTTCTTGCGATTAGAAGTGGGTTGTTTCTTCAAATCCGAATCCTTGCTTTCTGTGGAATGCCTACTATCTCCAGAGATCTAAGAGTGAAAAGAAAGAACTTTGTTTTCATTTAGAGAGGTTTAAGACACTACCGAGGCACAGAGAACATCTCTAAGGCCTCATTCACACATCAGTGTTTAAATATGTACGTGAAAAAACTGTAGCGGTGTCATCAGTATTTAGGATCAGTGTGTCATCAGTGTATGGTCCGTGTGTCCGTTTTTAACATTGGTGTCATCAGTGTTTTTCACGTATGGATAAATTCCAAAGCTTCTCCTTTTGTCAAATATGGACCCACGGATTGCACACTGATGCCATCCACGTCCTGTACATGTTTTTCATGGACCCATTGACTTGTATTAGCACTTTTCATCCATGATACCGGAAAAAAACGGACATGTGTCTGTGAGTTATGCACACACACACAGCCTGTGAAAAAACACGGACATGTGAATAGCACCATGGAGTTATCATGGTTTGGGCCTGTTTTGCTACATCTGGGCTAGGACAGCATCCCATCTGTGATTGAACAATGAATTTTGCTTTTTTTATATCATTATATCAGCAAATTCTAAATTGAAAGGTCAGGACATCCATCTATGAACTGAAACTCAAGAGAATGTGGGTCATGCAGAAAAACAACAACGCTCCAAAGCAGAGAAGTCATTCTACAAATGAATAGTTAGCCTTTCTTAGATATAGAGGCAGTGGAGGGAAATTCCGTAGCTAGAGCTACAAACAAGATGAGGGTGGGGGAGCATGCACTGCAGCAAGCAGCTCTAGATTCAATAAAAAACAAAAAAAAATGAAGGGGGTCCTGACCGTAAAGGATTAAACAGGTAATCCAAGGAGATAAAAATGCATTTCAATCTACATTCTGTCTAAAACGATAAAGGCTCATAGCTCTTGTTCTTCTATGTAACTTCATATGATTTTACTGCTATTCACTGTGACGTCACATCATAGCAATGCTGCTGCTCCAGAGTGCTCCCCCTCCCTTCTGGGATGCTACATCAAAGATGAGGCGGTGTGGCTTGTATCTTTCTGGTTATTATGCAAGCTAGGCTCTTGACCAGGTCATCACAGATCTGATGTTCCACCTCCTCTTCACTCTTGTTCTGCACTGGCTGCTTATTCACAGCTTGTATATGACGTGTCAAGGAGCATGGACAGGGAGTTGGAGAAGCAGGGAAAGGTCTTGATCAGGGGGCTGGCTTGCATAATAAGCAGCAAGACACAAGCTACATCTCCTGATTGATCATATAACATCCCAGTAGGGAGGTGGAATACTCAGCAGCAGTGCTTTGACGCGAGCCAACAGCAAAAAGTAGTACATATAAGAACAGGCAGAGGGTTAGATGGCAATGCATTTTTATCTCATGGGGGCCCACTTTTAATGCCATGTTCAAACGATCAGTATCTGGTCAGTATTTTACATCAGTATTTGTAAGTGAAAACCAGGTGAGGAGCAATAAGGGGAGAAGTATAATAGAAACACATCACTACTTCTGGATTTTTCATCCACTCCTGGTTTTGACTTACAAATACTGACGAAGTACTGATAGTGTGACCGTAGCCTAGGGGGACAAAAAAGAAAAAGATCTGGAGAGAAAGCGGTTCAAGGGCTGACGGAAGAAAAGAATCCTTTAACCTGTAAGGCAGGGTGTTGTTGCAGCCATAAACCCAAAATAGAGACAAGAATAGTGACAAAAATACAGTGCAAAAGTTTTTTTTTTTTTTAAAAAAGCAAAAGTGTGATTTCTTCTGTCTGGTTGTTGTGATGTCATTTTCTTGGTGATTTTAGTAAACCGGAAGCAAATGGTTGTCAGCTATAAGGACGAAAATTGTGTTTGACACAGTTTTCAAAATTTGTGGGGCCAAATGTTTTGCGTATTTTGTCATGGGTAGTCGAATTGTGTTTTAAGATTAAAACATGGTAAACACCAAGCCAAAATTATCACCAGATGTCAGGAAGCTTATTATTCTGAGAGTGCAGTCAGGCAAAAGCCAAAAAGAGATAGCTATAGAATTCACCTGTTCTCAGAGTCAAGTGTCATGTATATTAAAGAAAAAGATGATTATTGAACACCTGACAAACCTAGAAGTGGACGACCACGGAAAACTTCCTCCAGAGTTGATCACATTATTAAGAAAAAGTCAGTATCTGATGTCTATAAAAGTGCTGTACAGATTTCGCACAAAATGAACGAAGAATATGGGGTCAAAGTGAGTCGCCAAACTGTGGTGTGACGGCTAAGAGCAGTAGGGTTGAATGCACAAGTTCCAGTTAAGAAGCCTTTCATCTCTACAAAGAAACGGAAGGTCCGACTTGAGTTTGCCAAAGAACACAACCAATGGAAAGAGACAGATTGGTCTAAGGTGTTGTCGTCGGATGAGTCAAAGTTCAATCTGTTCGGTAGTGAAGGCAAGCATTATACAGTATATACCGCCCAATTACAAAACCTAATGATGTAAGGTGTAAGGTACCAGACACCTATATTGAAACATGGTGGTGGCAATTTCATGGTTTGGGGCTGCTTTTCTGCATCAGCCATTGGCCCTCTGCATAGAATTTATGAAAATATAAATGCTACCATGTATGCTACCATTCTACATATACTGGAGAATGTAATGCTGCTACATGGTAAAACCAAAGTAGGCAGGGGTGGAAATTCCAGCAAGACAATGATCCTAAGCACGCATGCAATTTAGTCAAAAATTGGTTAGCAAAGAAAAATGTTCATCTGTTGCAATGGCCAAGCCAATCACCTGATTTAAATCCTATATGGCATCTTTGGGATGAGTTGGAGAGACGAGTTGGGGCAATAAAGATGAATTGTTTGCATTGCACACATTAACCTAATATGAGCAAACAAAACACTTGTCTTTATTAATTGATATAAAATACAAAGATACCCTATTGAAGGGTAAAAAGAGAATATAAATTGCTGGAAGTAAATTTGCCTAAAGTGCAACAAAATTAAGCAAGTAATTATACCTGTGACCAAAAGTTGGCAACAGAGCAATATGCTACAATATCCAAAGAAGTAACGTGCAAGAGCAGACAAATAAATAGGGCATGAAAACAGTAAATTATAAGTTAAATTTCATCATCAGCTTTCTCAAGGGGTTGTTGGAAGGATACTAGAAGATTCCTTATAGCTAGACAGCAGGAGTACTACAAAAGGATCACAATTTCGGCAACTGTCACCCCACTGGTTGAACATAAAAGCAGACAGAAATGGCTGGTCTTGGTGAGTATCAAAGGAGCTGAGCAACCTTGCTTCACTTCTGGAAGGTGGGAGAAGCAACGTGATTACATTAAGTCTGTTCCCTCTAATCACTTCAAGCACTGATGGAGTGTTTTCCCAGTTTCTTACCGATAAGTGAAAAAGTGTAAAAATAAACTAAAATAATAAAAGCAGAAAGGATTTACAGAAGCAGAGAGGTCTGCTTCCTAAGGACACCAAGGTAGACCAGATTATCTCAGTGTTTGTAGAAGGGCTATAGTCTGTGGAGAAGCCAACACTTTTTAATTTAGAGTCTGCCTCCCAGTAGCAGATGACCCAGTGTCCCACCCACCCTGCTCACCTCCTCACTCAATGGCATGAGAGAGCCAATATATCACTCCATTAACCAGATAATTTGCATGGGGTAGACAGGAAGTTGTAAAAGGTATACCAAAAAGCCATAGAGACAAGATACCTTTTTGGAGATCTTAACTTTGTGTTCTTTGTGTTTTAGGGAATCCTCACTTGGCTTGGATTTTTCTTGAGGTAAGTTATGACATTCTGTTATCATTGTTTTATCATTCTCCAAAATTTTAAGATCTTGGAGTAAATCGCTCCTCTGAGTATCACTAGAAACTTCAGTTTCTATATCCATTTTTTCTTCTTCTGCACAGCACTTTGCACAAATATATTCCTTGTCATCCACTTCCATTTGCTGTGCTTGAGCTAGGCTTAAGCCAACACATTCTCCATGGAACCAATCATCACACCTTCCACAACCCACCATGAACCTGATAAAGAAAAAGTTGATCTTATTAGAATAGGAATTAGTGATAACATTTATTGCAAGAGAAAATAATTCAGTTATGTGTAATGCAGATGGACACTGCCAGCTTTGATATACAAGGTAAATTGGATAACAAAATAGCGTGACTAACCTATCCTGAAAACTCACTCAAAGAGGTTTTCCAGTGAGGATAAGCAATGGTTGTTGGGGTCTGACCTCTAGGAGCTCCACCAATCCCAAGAATGAAGATGATGGCCTTTCCTTCCCCGTTTGTCCCCTGCACTGTTGCCCTAATGAATGGGACCAGCGGCAGTTTCCTGCGTGGATAAGTGGCTACAACCTCTACTGGGCTTATCAAAAAGAAGGCTGCACTACACTGAACTGACGACCACAATAGTTTCACCAGACTGACTGCAGCAACCACAACATTTACACTAGACTCCCTTCCATTCCCACACGAGATAGACTTTAAGGCCCTCATACACATTAGAGTAAAGACAGGGAATTTTCAGGGAATGGATGACCATCTAATGTGTAGGAGAGCCTCTTGACTCTACCCCAATTTAAATGCCTAATCCTTTCGCTTTTCCTGGCGATAAGCCTCCATTAGTGATGTTTGCTAGTGGCTTGTTGTCCTCTTCCCATACAGTACACATGTACGCTGGGCTGAATCAAATTTTTGATGTTGGAGGAAAGTAGAAACACCGCCATACACATTAAATGGTTGTGTCTTTCCAACAAAGTTGGTTTGTTTGGCTTAGAAAGACATTCATCATTGATCCACATGTCTATAAGAACCCCCGTTCCTATAACTGGTAGAGGTCCCAGTGGTAGATACACAAATAATACTAGTCTTTCATAGGTAACTTAAAAAAATGACAGAGCATGCAATATATATTAGAATGCAGTGTAGAATAGAAGCACATATATAATGTATAGCAGTACATGTAGTAAAAAAAATTATATTATAAAAACAGAATGGAAAATAAAATATACAAAAAAAAACTTGATTTTTTTTGTATAACACTTTTCTGGTACATACATTACAAAAACGAACTAATTATTTTTAAATATATACAGTATCGGTCAAACATTTGGACAATCCTGTTCATGTAAAGATTTTCTTTATTCTTATTGGAATGGTCACATTGTAGATTCAGACTAAAGGCCGCAAAACCACGACGAAACACACATGGAAACAAGGAGTAAAAAACACATGTGAAAAAAAACTAGAATGTGTGTTAAAACCTTACATTGGTCAAAGTAGCCCCCCTTGTTAATCTAATAGCTTTGGCCCCTTGGCATGTCTCTCAAGCACCTTCATCGGGCTGTCACCTGGAATGGCCCTCCAACAGTTGTGAAGCAGCTCCCTGTGTGCTGAGCACTTGTTGGCTGATTTTACTTTACTATGCAGTCCAACACATCCTAAACCATCTAAACTGGGTTGAGGTCCTGTGATTGTGGTGGCGCAGTCATCTGAGGCAGCAAGCCATTGCACTTCTTCTTAGTAGCATAGCCTGGAAGTTTGTTTTAGGTGATTGTCCTGTTGTGACAAACAATGGTCACAATAATTGCAAACCAGATCGAATGGCATGTCAATGCAGAATGTTCTGGTAGCCATGCTGGGTAAGTGTCCATTGAAATTGGAAAATATCACCAGCAAAGCACACCCACACCTGAGCCTCCATGCTTCACGCTGGGCACCATACATGTAGAAACCATTTGCTCACCTCTTCATGGTGGTTAGTATAAAAAAAATATCAGATTTTGTACAGATTTCTACTGGTCTAATGTCCGGTCCTTTTGTTGTTTAGAACAAACAAGGCTCTTCTTGTTTATGGTCCTTAATAGTAATTGTTTGCAGCAATTCAACCAAAAAGGCCTGCTTCTTGCAGAGAGCTGATGTTGCTATGTGTCTGCAACTTGATGTCTACGCATCATTTATGAGGATTGTAGTCTGAGGTGCTGCCAATTTGGGGTTTCTGAAGCTGCTAATTCTGATGAACTTATCCTGTGCAGCAGAGGTAATTATTTGTTTCCTTTTCTTGGAACAGTCCTCAAGAGAGCCAGTTTCATTATAGCGATTAATGGTTTTCATGACTGCACTTGAGGATACATTCAAGTGTCTATCAATGTTCTGGACTGGATTACCTTTGTGTCTTAAAGTAATGATGTACAGTTGTTTCTCTTAACTTGAGGTTTTTCCATATGCCGGCTTAGAACAATTGTGGAATAGGGGTGACTATTGTATGAAACAGTGTTCCAATACTGCTTGATCGCACAAACACTTTCTTGAAAGCAGATGATCCCACAAATGATGTTGTTATAAAACATACCTGTTCACTGGAAGCCATTCCAAGATACTACATAATGAAGCTGCTTGAGAGAATTTCAAGAGGGTGTAAGGATGTTATCAGAGTAAAAGGAAGGGGTAGTTTGAGAAATCTAAAGGTTAACACATGTTTCACGTGTTTTGTTACGCCTTGTTTCCATATGTATCCCCTCATGGTTTGGTGCCTGCAGGCTGAATCTACAATGTGCACATTCCAATAATGTGCATAAACAAGTGTGTCCAAACTTTTGACTGTACATTTTAGATTGTACTGTACATGGCCATAATATACATAACAAATTTCTAAGGTTATTCAGTCTAAAAAATATGAATGATAACAAAAAGGAAAATGCAGAAAATTGTTTAGTTTTCTATATTTGTGTTAAAAGATCAAAAATGTACAATTATGTGTAACACCTAACGGTATTTTAAATTATAAAAAAATAAAAATTAAGTTACTAATGTAGCAAAGACATAAAAAAAATTCACAATGGCGCAAAAAAAAAAAAAAAAAAAAACCTCTGCCTACCTATTTCCATGAAGTTTTCTACAAGAACTACAATGTCTGGTTGGGTTCCAAATATACTTTTCAGTTGGAGATGTTACATCTGTTCCTTCTTTTTTTATAGTGGGAATGTTGTCAGGAATGAACAAAGGTGGCTCATCCACAGAAATACTTTTACTACTCCTTCTCTGGCGAGGCGGCAGTGACTTTTTCAGCTTGGTTTTCTCTTCTGACTGCTCAGTTGCCTCTTTTTTCTCCTCATCATCCTTGGTTTGATGGCTCAATTTAGAGGATGTCTGTTTACCGATAGCCTTGTCACTTGAATGAGACAAGCTCCTAGCACGAGCACGAGATGGACCCACTTCTTTAAAACTTCCTTGACCATCTCTTAATGCCTCATCCAATTGTTTTAACAATGTGGACGTGTTCCGCTTCTTGTCCACCAGATCCAATTTCTTTTTCATTTTACTTTTTAAAGGAATTTTATCGGCTTTCTTACCATCAGATAATTTCTTCTTTAATTTGACAATTTTATTTTTTTCAGGTTGGCTTACAGATGGAGGGTTGACATTTTTAGTGACTTTAGTCCTAATTTGAGGGTTATTATTATTACAGCTGGCATGTTTTGAAGGCACTAGGCTCTTCTCCATATTTTCTTCACATGCTGGTAATTTGGATGAAGTCAATTTGAATTTTTTGACACCTTTTCTGTTACGACTTTTCTTTTTGCTAATATCATTCTCAGCTGTTATTTCATTCTCTGTCACTTGAACTTTTTCTTCCCTTTTCCAGCTTCCCGGTGGATTTTGAGTGCTACTTTCAAGAGCAGAAATATCAGTTTCCATATTTAACTTAATGCTGGGATCTAAAACTTCAGAATGAATGAAACGAGTCTCTATACTGCTACTCTGTGTAGATCCTTGATCAGCACTTTGCAACATACATTCATCATTCATTTCAGGGTGCACCACTGCTTTCACATCCAGATTACATTCAACCACTCCTGACAGAAGGGCCAGCTCCTGATGAACTTTATCATATATTACATCTGTCTTTTTATCTTCTGGTTGATACAACGGATATTCTTTATCATTGCTTGGTGCTGCTAAGGCTTGGCCACTCGCATGTTGTTCTTCTGAATTACTAGAGTCACCCTCTGTCATTTCATCCACAACTTTATTAGAATTTTCATGAAGCAAACTAAGGACGTCATCGCGTAAAATGTCGGCCTTATCTCCTGCTTTTTCCAAAATGTACTCTGTATTAGACAAGAGATCATTTACTGGACTTAGATACTCCTCTGCCATTTTATTTTCCGCAGTATTAATTTTATCCTTAGCTATTCTTGTCGGTCTCTTTGAACTTTCTGGAGATGCGCTCGTTTCTTCTAACGGAATTGTTTCTCTGTTTCTTACATCACTAGTCTCTACCTGTAGAACATCTTCCTCTTCTTTTACTTTATCTACGACTGTATCTTTCTTTGACAATTTAGTTTTTTTGGGACTTGAAACCTTTACAGGATTTGAAGATTTTTCAACTGTGCTTTGCCTCAGCGATCTTGTGGATTCTGTTTAGAAATGAAACGGAAAAACAATTTGAAACCACATCATTTTATATGGAACACTGGCATCTGATTAGACTGTTGTAAAATTGCTTGTAAAAAACAATGACAGTGCTGGGGTATACAAAATTCTCATCTTTCAAATACACTGCATAGGTCTAAGACATTAATCAGAGTTGGAGGGGCGGCGATTGGAGATAGAGACATCGTGATGAATTTGGTCTGGAGACATCCATCACACCGCTCGGCACGGATTTGCATGCAGCACGGGACCTTTATAAAGACTATCTTACAAAAAGTATGTTTCGCTTCTGTGGTGCTGAAGGAACGTGCACTAAGATGAATAAAAGGAAGTGACAGTAGCATTTAAAGGAGAGGGGAATAAGCGGACAGGTTCTTGCTAATATCACAGAGATGAATTCTACAATGCTGCATTTCTGTCAATGCTGTCCTCACACTGCCATTCTCTAAGATGAGTAGTCAACTAATCCGAGGCTGGTTGTAAAGGACACACAGCCTAAGGGTAAGTACACACACGTTGTGTTTTTTCTGCACGTTTTCTGCACGAAATCTGCTGATAGCTAAAATTGAGTCAAAACACAGGTTTAGCTGCGTTTTTTTGTTGTGTTTTTTTCACTGTCCTTCGGTCTCTATTTAGTAATTGACATAAAGTTCTGTGAAAAAAAAGACTCCCATTCTATTTTGCCATCAAAAATGCTGCAAATACGCAGGTGCGTTTTTTTTGTGTGTTTTTGCTGCATATTTGTAGCGTTTTTTCATCCCCCCCATTACTTCCAATGGGTGAAAAAATGCTGAAAGAAGTGACATGTTACTTCTTTCAGCGTTTTTCTAATCACTGAAAATACGCAGCAAACAAAAAAGCAACATGTGGGAACAGTAAATTTTGGTTTCTCATACACTTTGCTGGTACTGCCAGACGCAGCTGAAAAGTACATAAAAATCTGCTGCAAATACGCAGCAAAACACAACGTGTGTGCACATACCCTGAGGCTGTGAACCCACAATGCAGATTTATTGCGTTTCCGCGGCGCCATTTCCACCGCGAAAACGCATTAAAAACGCATGTTAAATTGTCTGCCATGTCTCCCAATGGTAATCTGCATGTGCTATGCACATGCTGAGGAAATTTCCGCTGCGGATTACCATTGCGGAAAAATCCGCAGCACAACCATTTCTTGTGCGCAATCGCGGGGAAATTGCCGCCATGGACTTGCATTGAACCGCATAACATTTGTGCGCATCTGCCCATCTGTATGTGTACGGTACTATACGGTATGTGTACGGTACTATGCCATGCGGTACCATCATGAATGCAAAATTCAGGATACTTACCCTGTGCTTTTAAGCGTGGAGATTTCCTCACTGATGTCCTAGATGCTTCATCCAATTTATTTACATTTTTATCAGAGAGAATGAGATCCTCTACATCATTGACACTGACTTTATCGACACCAACATCCATTATGTCATCAAGACCAACACCTTGGGGGGAGAAGGGAGAAAATAAAAAAAGTTACAAATCTATCAAGCAGAAAGACTTTTCTAGACACACAAGGACTGAAAAAATTATCAATCTTTTAAGCAAAAATAAAAAATCTTTACCAAACTTTTTTTTTTGTTCAGAAAATTGCAGGTAGCAAAGGAGCCATGTTTATTGTGTTTATAATGCAGACAGACATTAGAGCAATTCCGTAAATGCACATATTATCTAGGGTTTGTTCTTCGGTATTTACATCTGCATTGACCTTTATAGAAAGAAGCAGTACCAGATTTGTCACACATCTGATAACAACTGATAATGGAATGGGGTTTTAATTGATATTTGGCAATTTGTCGGGAAAAAAGCAGCACGCTATGCAGCACTTTTTTTTTTGTTCCGCAAATGTGATGAAATCTGCAATGCTATTTATTTGTCTTTCAATTATTTAACTTATGTTTAGCACTTAGCTGTCTTAAAACGGGTCAACTTGATGTGGCGAGATGGCTTTTACGTTTTTTTGATCAAAATAATGTTAACTAAGTACCCTATGTTATTTTCATGCACTATTGCGGTTTATCTACTTACTTACTGCGGGGTATTTGCTCATTTTATTTTTTGTCTTGCGTTTTGTCTGAAAAATGATGCCTTGTGATTACCGGAAAAAGCAAGAAAGCATTTATGTCTGGTTGTTGGCAAGTGTAATCTAAAAATATACAACTAAATCTTCATGCTTTGCTTTTAAATTGAAGCAAAATAAAGGCACACAGTCTAATGTGAATATGGACCTCCCGACTATCCCTCAATAGATTATGTTCAGGAAAGAAGGATCCACTACATCTAATTTCCAATGGACGATCATTTTGTTCTATGGGAAATAAGCCTTTGCCAGAGGAGTCTCAGACGAGCCAAGCATTCCTGTGTAAAGGGGACTAGGAAGACATAGCTGTTGGATGAACGATATTGACAGCTGCATGTGTATGGGGGGCTTAAAGGAGTTACCTAGGTTTGAGAGCAAAGTCTGCCGTTTCTCAATGTGACTGTAGACTTCTAAATCCTGAGTGGGATGCACACACTGTCACGATTACCCTGCATTGCTAGTGTGAGCAAGCAGTCACATGGCCGCGATTTACATACATGCGGTCACATACCGACTACACACGTTTGGCTTCTCTCCATGCACTTCTATTGCAAGAAGCCGGATGAGACTATTCGGCACATTACTTCATACATGCAGTCAAGTGTATGATTGTCCGCACCAGCAATACAGATAGTCGTGACAGCGTGCGCATTGCATGTTGTCACAATTTAGAAGTCTACAGTCCGATAGAGAAACTCCAGACTTTGCTCTCAAACAACCCTTCTAAGCTGTAATTTGTAGAAGAAATACAAGAGATAGGCGCTTCCACTATGCTTCCTGGATTCTTCAATACGGTTTATTAAAATACAATGATAAAACACATTGTATTTTAATAAACCGTATTGAAGAATCCTGGAAGCATAGAAACAAAGCGCCTATCTATTGTATTTCTTCTACAAATTACATATGTAACGTTGGAACCTCACGAAGGACTCTCCACGGTATATCAAGGTGGCAGCAGACTGCTAACAAGGATTAATAGAAAATACACGTTATCCTAGAGTTGTGCCTATATGAATAACCACACAAGGTGAGCAAAATGTCTTCTTTGCTAGCAATCATGATATAATTTAATACTACGCTTAGATAGCGCTCGCTTGTCATCTAGGTTACACCCTGCAGCAACCCCTCTAAGTTAGCATCCTGCTTATCAGGGCTGTGGAGTCGGTAAGCCAAACATCCGACTCCACAGCACTGCCTCTCTATGGAGCGTGTACATAAAGTGCAGCACAGATTCATCTCCACTAAAAGCCGAGATCCTTAGATCAGGAACAGAACAGACATTTATAGGACATTTCATAACTTTCCCAAATTCTTATGAAAACATTTACAGCACATCCTGCATTGTACTACTGTACCCAATTTATTATATACACTGCTCAAAAAATAAAGGGAACACTTAAACAACAGAATATAACTCCAAGTAAATCAAACTTCTGTGAAATCAAACTGTCCACTTAGGAAGCAATACTGATTGACAATCAATTTCACATGCTGTTGTGCAAATGGAATAGACAATATAAGGAAATCATTGGCAATTATGAAGACACCCTCAATAAAGGAGTGGTTCTGCAGGTGGGGACCACAGACCACATCTCAGTACCAATGCTTTCTGGCTGATGTTTTGGTCACTTTAGAATGTTGGTTGAGCTTTCACACTCGTGGTAGTGACGCGCCCCTGGGCCTGTGTCGCGCTGCGTTGCGCACGCGGGAGCTTACCCGGAGCCGGATCTCGAGGGTTGTAGTCTCGTGGCGGTGACCCGGTCCGTGCCCAGGGAGTCAAACTGAGCGGCGATGTAACAGCGGTAGATGTAGGACGACTACGCCACCCGTTGAATGCAGCTATGGAGGACAGTCCGCTGAGGCCGGTGGATGGATGGTGCAGCATAGATGGTATAACCCCCAACGGGAGGGGTATGGCCTCAGGGCAGCAGATGTGGATGATGGGGGTAGCAGGAACCACTCAGAGACGGTGCGGTGTAATTCAGGGTCTTTACTGGTAACAACGATAGACCCTCCCGGAGTACTTGCTAGTGAACGGGGCCTGGTCAGTCCTTGAGCAGATGGGATCTCCCCTGGCCAGGCGGAGTTGTAGGCCTCCCAAACTGACTGTACTCTTCTGGCTACCTTGCTAGAAGCGGATATAAGTAGCCCACGTCCCTGAGTGTACCGTGTGGTGCTCACCCGTATGGCCGGTGACTCGGGGCCTTCTAATGGCTTCCGCTCCACGATGGCGGTGCTGGTCCCACGCGTGTGACCGTGCCTTCGGGTTTCTGGGCCTGAGGACCTGAAATCCCCTGCTGGTCGGCTTCTGCTGCTGGGTAAGAGTTAGTCCCCACAGCCTCGGACGCCGGGTCCGGTCAGAAAGCTTCTCAGTCAGGGCGAGCTCTGCAGCTGCCAGCCCCTGACTCGTAGTAGTATTGCTTCTGCTGTTTCTTGTCTCTACTCTCCTTGACTGACTAACCCTGCCTCAGCCCAGGGTTTATACAGGGGAAGTCCTTCCCCTCCCAAGACTGGGCAGGAGGTGTGGCATGCACAGGATCCCTGACCAAAGGACCTCCCACCTGCTCTCAGACATAACATTACATTACTGTGGAAAACCAGACCCCTGGGGTGCCACAGTAGCATGAGACGGACTCTACAACCCACAGAAATTGCTCAGGTAGTGCAACTCAACCAGGATGGCACATCAATGCGAGCTGTGGCAAGAAGGTTTGCTGTGTCTGTCAGCTGAGTGTCCAGAGGCTAGAGGCGCTACCAGGAGACAGGCCAGTACACCAGGAGACATGGAGGGGGCCGTAGGAGGGCAACAACCCAGCAGCAGGACCGCTACCTCCGCCTTTGTGCAAGGAGTAGCACTGCCAGAGCCCTGCAAAATGAACTCCATGAGGGTGGTATGAGGGCCCGACGTCCACAGATGGGGGTTGTGTTCACAGCCCAACACCGTGCAGGACGCTTGGTATTTGCTACAGAACACCAGGATTGGCAAAGTCGCCACTGGCGCCCTGTGCTCTTCACAGATGAAAGCAGGTTCACAGTAAGCACATGTGACAGATGTGACAGAGTCTGGAGACGCCGTGGAGAGCGATCTGCTGCCTGCAACATCCTTCAGCATAATGGTTTGGCAGTGGGTCAGTAATGGTGTGGGGTGGCATTTCTTTGGAGAGCCGCAAAGCCCTCCATGTGCTCGCCAGAGGTAGCCTGACTGCCATTAGGTACCGAGAGGAGATCCTCAGACCCCTTGTGAGACCATATGCTGGTGCAGTTGGCCTTGGGTTCCCCTAATGCAGGACAATGCCAGACCTCATGTGGCTGGAGAGTGTCAGCAGTTCCTGCAAGATGAAGGCATTGAAGCTATGGACTGGCCCGCCCGTTCCCCAGACCTGAATCCGATTGAGCACATCTGGGACATCATGTCTCGCTCCATCCACCAACGTCACATTGCACCACAGACTGTCCAGGAGTTGGCGGATGCTTTAGTCCAGGTCTGGGAGGAGATCCCATGGGAGACCATCCGCAACCTCATCAGTAGCATGCCCAGGCATTGTAGGGAGGTCGTACAGGCACATGGAGGCCACACACAATACTGAGCCTCATTTTGACTTGTTTTAAGGACATTACATCAAAGTTGGATCAGCCTGTAGTGTGTTTTTCCACTTTAATTTTGGGGGTGACGCCAAATCCAAGCCTCCATTGGTTAATAAATTTAATTTCCATTGATGATTTTTGTGTGATTTTGTTGTCAGCACATTCAACTTTGTACAGAGCAAAGTATTCAATGAGAATATTTCATTCATTCAGATCTAGGATGTGTTATTTGAGTGTTCCCTTTATTTTTTTGAGCAGTGTATTTTAGAAGTTGGAGTCTGTCCATTTTATACTGACTCCACCAAAATGGACACAGACTCCGACTTCACAGCCATGCTGCTTACTTCTGCATAAATGCTGATTGCAGGAAAATAACTGACACCTATTTCTGGCTAGGTTACCTAATTTTCTAGATTAGTTTAAACTGGTTATGTGATATAGAAAACCAGCCTCAAACACCATATAAGGCTTAGAAAAGAATACTAAACAATACTCGTATAACCACCAACTATAAACTACTAACTACACCTACAATTTTGCATTGTTTTCTATTCAATTCTTTGGAAATTGTTATTGCCAGTCACCAAAAAATAAATACATGAATTGGTTCCAGCAGACATATGACTACGCATGAAACTACATGCTGAATCTGGATTCAAATATATACCAATGGATGTTCTTTGTTTTATCCTAATGAAAGCAATCTCAGCCATATATATAATCCCTATATTGGGAATGTTGAATTTAAAACCCAATCCTTTTCCTCCCAGGTGTAATAAGTGGCTAAAAGAAGTGTCAGACATAGCATGCTCAGCCGAGGAGGTGTCTTTGCCAGCTTTAATTCTCATTGTCTTTCTGTTTAATGCTACAATCTTGGACTTACTAGATTCCATTATCCTCACTTTTTATTCCTTTTTTGAGCCTGTTTTTTTCCTGATATTACTCAATAGGACATTGACAAAGGCATAAAGGTCTGTAAAAATGTGAAAAACATGATCACACAAGAGGTGGGTGTCAGACAATTTCAAAATTTCCTTTACAACTTAGATTACTGTGTAACTAAGGACGGTTTCACATGTCTATGAAACACAGACTGCGCTATAATCGCAATTCCTGGCCCAACTGGTGGGTCTCCTGACCTCAGCTCACCAACTCATCAATGCACAATCCAAG